>NC_072833.1:0-600000 GCF_027744805.1 Dunckerocampus dactyliophorus | reverse complement strand
GGCACTCTTGGTTTACCTCTAGACTGCTTGGTTGACACCCCCTCATGCTGCTACAGAGCTTCCAGAATGAACACATGAACAATATGAACACATGTATGTGCTGAATCACGCTTCACAATGGAAGTCAACGTCAACGTAGTGAGAAAACTAGAAGAATCACTTCGTGCAAGAAGCGCTTTTATTGGCAGCTCCTCCCCAAAATAGGAAGGTTGTGTGCTGCAGTCAAATGCGTCCAAGCGGAAACGGCGGTTCGGCTGAACTAATGTTCTGCACCACAGAGCCTCGTTTGACAAAATTGTCCCCTGGCCGTGGGGGTGGCCACTGGGGTGGCTGGAGAGTGACGAAGGGTAGCTCCGCCACTGAACCAAGGAGTCTAGAGTTAGCAGGAGTCCCCTTCCGTAGAGTGCCCTGCGTGGGGTTGGCCGCCACGATGGGGAGCAGAATCCCCAAGCTATGCATTGACAACATGTCCTCGGCACACTGATAGATGCAAAGGCAGTGGCGGAGCTACGAGTGGGGGGGGCATGGCCAGCCCACGGGCCATCTAGACAATTGAGGTATCAACTTATTGCCACCCCTATGGGAGTAATGGTCTCACCTTGGACACCCCAATGAAAAATATCCGGTTCCGGCCCTGCTGTTGCCTTCTGTGTGCTGAAGTTCTTGTCGTTCTCAGAAACATGGAGGCCTGATGTTCCCCGACCGTGCTGCTCTTTACGTGGTGGCCATTGAGGACAGGCAGTATAAAGACTTTAAGATCCACTGTGAGTTCTTCTGCTTTTGTCTGCTTTGTGTGTTTTTGTCCAAATAATGTACCTTAGCTGTGTTTGTGTACAGGGTGGGAGAACGTGTATGGCTTTGACATGAGCTGCATTCGCAACGTGGCCATCAAGGAGCCTCTGGTGGACGTGGTGGACCCCAAGCAGGTGGTCACCAGCGCCTGCCTGCTAAAGGTCACGACCCCCCGATGAAATCAAAATGAGCGTTATTCATCCTCGTAAAGGCAGGACTGATATTCATGTGACACACGCACAGCTTCGTGTGTGATCCTGAACACACCCACACAGCATGTGTAGTGTGAGCGGGTGCTCGTTAGCCAGCCGTGATTCAACCTGTGGGCTTTCACACACACACACACACACACACACACACACACACACACAAACGCGCACACACACACACACACACACACACACACACACACACACAAGTGAATAATAATCCTGCAAGATATGGTAAACACGTACATGTGTGTGCGTGTGTGAGGGTGGGAGTGTTAACTTCACAAAGAAATGAAAGCAAAGCAAGATGACGTGTTTTTGTTTTTTTTGCTACCCCCCCCCCATACACACACACACAACAGGAAGTGGACATCTACACAGTGAAGCCAGACGACCTCTCCTTCACGTCGGCGTTCTGCCTGCAGATCCAACGCAACGACTACGTGCACGCGCTGGTCACCTACTTCACCATCGAGTTCACCAAGTGTCACAAGAAGACGGGCTTCTCCACAGGTGAGGAGGCGCTACGCCACTCGGAACGCCTCATCAGATACACCTGCACCATCCAAGGATGGAGAATTGCAGAAGACTGCATCATGCATATCGTAGCGTTTGTTGTTGAACGACAGCGGGAGGTGTCCGCCTTAAACAAAACAAAACACAACACAACAATGTGTTTTTCTTCATTACTCTCAAGCTGCTACACCTGCCCTGAAGTCCTCCTTACGTTTTGAAAACAGCTGTTGTTCAACCCCACCTCCCTAAAAAAGCTTTTCTTATTTTTCTTAAGCTGCTGCGCCTCCCTTGAGGTCCTCCTGCTTCAACCTTGTAAAATACAGAAAATAACGTGTTTTTCTTCCTTTTTCTCAAGCTGCTGCACCTTCTCCTCTTTACACTTGGACAACCACTGTTCCTCAACGGGAAAGAAACTGACAATTAACGTTCTTCATTTTTCTTAAGCTGCTGCACCTCCCCTGATGCCCTCAAACGTTTAAAACAGCCGTTCTTTAACCCAGACACCCCCCCCCAGAAAAAAAAAGCTGTTTTCTTAATTTTTCTCAAGCTGCTCCACCTGCCCTGACGTCCTCCTGCTGACACTTTGAAAATTGCTGCTCTTCGACCCCCAAAAGTGTGTTTTTCTTTATTTTTCTCAAACTGCGGCACCTCCGTTGACATCCTCCGCATGAAAAATGTCATTTTTCACGGTGCTGAGCTAAGGTAAGCGATGTCAAGAACCAAACTGATTGATGTTCAGTCCCTGGTGAAGAAGACGTGGCTAGAAGGCTTAGAAGGCAGGTGTACCTAATGTTGTGGCTTACAGTACACAGCCAACACTTCGCCGGGGCTGCGTGCGTCTCAGCATGGCGTGCAGAGGAAGTGCGCTGTATGACTGGCTCTTATGTAAGCTAATGTTCACACGTTAACGCTTACATAATATGCTGGAGAGGAGCTTCTATGTTTGGCTCCTACTGTTGGGCCCCGAGGCTGAGGATGACCACAGCTAACATCTGGGTGATGTCCTCCACGCTCACACGTCGTCTAGAACCGCTCCCTTCCTCTCAAGCTCTGTTCTTTGGTCTCCCGCCGACAGCTCCAGACGCTGTGAGCACGCACTGGAAGCAGACGGTGTTCTACTTGGAGGACTACCTGACTGTGAAGAAAGGCGAGGAGATACTCGGCAGCATCGCCGTCAGGCCCAATGAGAAGAATGTGGTAAGAAAAAAGCGTCAATGCACCTTAAAAAGCGTCCTCCTGCGCCAGCTGACGCTTTGTGTTCTTGGCTGCACCTCCGCAGCGAGACCTGGAGTTCACACTGGAGCTGGACTTCAAGGGACAGCTCTGCGAGGCCGCCATCTCCCACGACTATAAGATGCGTTAAGGGACAGCCGGGCACACAAAACTACCCTCAACCAGGCCGCACGGCCTGTGGCAAGGGCGAGCATCACGCCGGATGCCATCCGATCCCGCCTACGTGATGTCTTCAGCATCAGCAATAACACAAACCATGAATGTAAAGTCCTCAATCAACTTGACTTCCTCACGAATGCGCTGTTCTTATGCAGCTAATGGAACGTGGCCGAGGGCGACGTTGACGTTTGACTTTGTGGCGTATTTGTGCTTGCATGAGAAGAAGGCTTTTGCTTGGTTACGAGAGACCTGAAAAGTAAATGTTTAGTGAAGCTCAAAGTGGTGAATAAAACTCAGCGTGCCATTTGCTGCATTCATGCTTTTATTACTGCTGGCATCGTTATAAAACGTCATGACACCGCAAGTGGAGATGATTGGCGCTTGCCACGAGCAATAACAAAGTACAGTCGTCCCTCGCAATATCCCCGTTTATCCCAAAAGTTATTCAATAAGGATGGATGTGTCATGGTTGACTAGGGCCTATTTTTAGTAAAAATTTGTGTATTTAAGCAAATTGTTCTTATTCTTGGCCTAAATGAAGCATTTTTCAAGATTTGAATTGCGAGGAACCGGAATCAAAACGACTATATTGGCTAATAAAAATGTCAAGGCGACTATAGGGGTGTTATTTCACGCCTTGAGGGCTCTAATAATGAAGGTTTTCTATGCCATAACTACAGAAATAATAGCAAAAGCTCACTGATCACGCTCGGGTCTGGAAGCAAATAACGGCGATGAAGGAGGGATCGGTGGACATGATCTTGTTTCACTTCAACCTAACTACAGCGCCCCCTGCAATTTCATGCAGAAAGCCAGGAATACATCACAGCATATCATAGCATTTGTCACTGGAGAACTGCGCTTTTCAACACTTGAGGCAGAGAGAGGCCTTCAGCAGCCGCAGAAAAATAAAGAATAATAAGGAATATAGGCTGGGGTTCTTGATTTTGGCAGGAAAAAAATGTTTTAACTTTCTAAGAATATGTTTGTAATTTATTGTTGTCGAGAAAAAATGCTTCTCTTGTATTTCAAATATTTGTTTAATATACAAAAGAAATGATTGGCAATGAAATCTATGGGATGAGAAAGCTTTTTTTCTTGATTTGTCTCAAGCTGGCACGCCTGCCGTGAAGTCCTCCATCTCACACCGTGAAAGCAGCGCTTCTACAAGCCAAAACAAACTTTCAACGCGTGCTTTTCTTCATTTTTCTCAAGCTGCTGAGTCAAGTCCTCCCAAGTCCTCTGCCTCACACTTTGAAAGGCGACGTTTTTTGACCGCTCCCCTCCTCCCAAAAAACCCCCAACAGAACTGAGCGTGAACGTGCAGTTTGCTGCGATCCAAAGGGGGTGTCCTTGCTAAATGTGTAACAGAATAGCAGACCTCCATGAAGGTGTGTTCACTGGCAGCAGGCTTTCTTCTTTAAGGGCTGAGCGCTCAGTAGGACAGTGGTGTCTCTCACCCTGTCCTCTTGCTCCATCAACACTCTACACGGACAACCAAGAGCGTCAAAGCGCTTCACGTTGGGCTGCAGCTACACGCTAACGTCATGAGCGTACCTGGCCAGGTGGGTGAGGGACTCGGTCACGTTCTTGCTCGTGTAGGCGCTGACCTCGTAGAACATCACCTTCTTCTCCTGTGCGGGAAATAACAACCCGTGAGAGGAGAACCCCCGTGTCTCACCATTCACCCTCGAGATGGCCTTCAAATACCGGTAGCCTCATTACTTCATAAAAATATCATGACAGCCCCTTTCCGGCACTGGAAGGAAAAAATATCCCATAATTATCAGACAAAATCTCACAATGACAGAATTGTGAGATTAAGAGTCAGAATTAAGAAAGAAAGTCGTAATTCTGAGATTAAAAATTCCAATTATAAGATAAAAAGTCAGGTCTACATTTTGAGATAAAAAGTCCATCCATCCATTTTCTATACCGCTTCTCCTCATTAGGGTCGCGGGGGTATGCTGGAGCCTATCCCAGCTGACTTTGGGCGAGAGGTGGGGTACACCCTGGACTGGTCAACCTTGCAGGGCACATATAGACAACCACTCCCATTCATACCTATGGACCATTTAGAGCAGGGGTCGGGAAGCTTTTTGGCAAAGAGAGCCATGAAAGCCACATATTTTAAAATATATTTCCGTGAGAACCATATCATATTTTTTAACATTGAATACAACCAAATGTGTGTATATTTAAGGAAGACCAACAATTTCAAAATATAATAAGTCTCTGAATTTATTTTTTTTTAATAATGTTATATCGAAGCTAACCAAGAATAAATTAATGACTTCTGGTGCTGCATGGTTTTGCGCCCTACTCCGTATCTTTCTTTCCTTTCCTTTTTCGTCAAAAGGGTTGTCTCTGCACAATTAGCTAGCTGACTATTTGATTAAAGGAGGGACGACCCCGATAATAATCAAGTTTCAGTGTCTGACACGGAAAATATGGGAAGGACAGCTAGCATTGCGCTACAAAATCAAATGGGTGGATTAAAATGCATTAGAATGCATATTTTTAATGTTATTTTTAACACTGTGATTTCTGTAATGTTTTACTTTAAAATGTCAGGAAAACAAATGAAAATAAACACATTTTATGGTGTTAAGAAATGTCTGAGAGCCAGATGCAGTCATCAAAAGAGCCTCATCTGGCTCCCGAGCCGTAGGTTCCCCACCCCTGATTTAGAGTCGTCAATGAAGCAATTGTGACATTTTGTGTCAGCATGAGGACGGAGCGTTGGGGTATTATTTTCCTTTCAATGGTGGAAACGGGCTTCCAGAGCTTCCCAAAAACTGTAGTAAAAATAGTTGAAGAAAGTGTTGAGTATGTTTAGAAATGTAAGTGATAGCTGTAACGTGCTTGCCTAAGTGTTTTTTTCACGCTACTTCATTATCCAACACAAACAGCAACATAAACACGCTTCAAAGGTGACACATTTTTCTGCATGCTTTGAATGGGAAGAAACAGCACCATCTGGTGGACAAAAATAAAACGTAGCCTTGAAAGCCAGCAGGCCAAATGGAAACGTTCCATAAAGGATTGCATAAGTTTATGTTCAGATCAATGTGGGATGAAACAAGGCGGTTCCTACGCCTCATGTTTGTGTGACTTTTATTCACCTGTTTTCACTCAGCACATTCAAAAAACCTGAGTGGCAGAAAATGCCCCCAGTCGGACCTGTTAAGGTTTCTGAACGGAACCAACCTGAGCCAGTTGTTCTGCCTCTTTGAAGGACACCTCCCTGTCTCCGTCCATGTCCATCTTGTTGCCTAGCAGCAGGATCTGGACCCCTTCCCCCGCAGCGTCCTAACGAGACCAGCGGATGTCAAATTGTCAGCGTCTGTCCCACTTCGGGTGGGGGCCGGAGGTCAGACCTTGACGTTGGCGAGCCAGGGTCTCACGGCCTTGAAGCTCTCCTCCAGCGTGACGTCGTACATCACCACCACGCCATCGGCCTTGCGAAAGAACTGCTTGGTGATGCTGCGGTACCTGTGCCAAAAAGAAGAGAGATTTATCTCCGCTTTCTGCTGAGCTGACACATTGGCGTGATGCGTGACGTCGGGAGATGAGATGAGGTGAGATGGTGGTAGGAAAAGAATGGCCGCTCACCTCTCTTGACCTGCCGTGTCCCACAGCTGCATGGCTACCTGCATGTTGTTGAGGGTTAAGGTCTTCACGCTGAAGTCAATCCCTACAAAGAGTCCAGCAGGATGCATTAGTTAGGAAAATACCACGCAAAATGCTAAAAAAAAAAAAAATGAAAATTGTGAAATCGAGCGTCCTGAAGGAGCCTTGAAGTCCTTTATTGATACTAAATTATGATTTATTGATGCTAAACTACACTATATACACATGTTAATAAAACATCGCTGTTTCATGGTTCAATACGGCCTATTGGGAGCAAAAATATACATGACTATGCACATTTGAGGGTTTTTTTGGCCTAAATGAAGCATTTCCAAGCATAAAAAAGGCTAAATGAAATAAACACAAATATGAGGCATTCAGAAGACGATATGTAGTATTGTACACCGGTCACTAGGTGTCAGTAATGTTTCTGTAATGTTTGGGCATCTCACACATTTAAAGCAATGCATGTGAGTCTTATTTATGTCTTATGTTCTCTTATTATGTCTACTATATTGGCTAGGAGTGTAAAGGTGACTATAGGGGTGTTATTTCATGTCTAGAGGCTCTAATCATGTTAAAAAGTGGATGTAGAAAGACGTAAACAGGTTTCATTCATAAGGAATCATCCTTGTGGGATCAATAATCAATTTGTTTGTTTCACATAAAATTCTCATAAAAAACTTTTTAAAAGTCTTTTTTATAATATTCCAGCTTTATGCTACTACAACAATGTTATTTTTCCTCATAATATTACGTCATTCTTGTGAATTTTCGACTTTTTCTTTCTTAATATTTTCACTTTACTCTTGACAAATTACTGCTCATTTTCCCATTTTTGCTGTAGTCTTTCTCTGTAAGTTTTCTTGTTAAATTCAGGCTCCCTGGACCTGCACTTTGGACACCCCCGGTATACCGTGTTTTAACACAGTGATACACAACAGCCACCGGGGGGCGCAAACGAGGAAAAAGTGCAGAGATGAAAGCAAACAAGAATCCCATTGGACATAATGTTCAGCAACACGTGTGACTGGACAAGCCGTTCCATGTGACACTGGAACAATGCAAAGGAGGACGTGCTTCTCACCCACAGTAGCCGGAGTGGACGGGTGGAAATGTCCCTCGCAGAAGGAGCGCAGAAGAGAGGTCTTGCCCACGCTGGAGTTTCCGACCAGGACCACCTTAAAGAGGCGGCTCGGGCCGAGCAAGGGCGTCTCTTCTGCCTTTTAATGCGACAAGACAACACAATGCAGTACGTACACATCACCACTGCACCACTCTGACAAAATGTACATTTCCTGGGACCGTTTTTTCATGACTATGTGCTAAAGCAGGGGTCACCAACGTGGTGCCCACGGACACCAGGTAGCCCCCCACGACCACATGAGGTGCCCCAAGCCTGCTTTTCATTCAGGTGTTCAGTCAATAATGAAAGAACAGTAGAAAGAAATGCATTGTGAAATACAACATGTGAGTTGTGGACACCAGCATTTTGTTCATGTTCTGGTAAAACAAGCATATTCGCTTCGTTTGGGTTTAAAATGAGCTCTGAAAAGAAATGTTAGAAAAATGAGTAGCTCTTGGCCATTTTCATTTTGTAAAAGTAGCTCTCACAAGGAAAAACCTTGGTGACCCCTGTGCTAAAGTGTACCCAAAATCTGTGAAGTAGCCAAGTGTATGTTTGCAAAGATCTCCCCATACATTAGTATACTACTACATTACAGCAGGAGTGTCTTTAATATGTTCTCACATTTCTCTCTCGTTTAAACTCTCAAAGCTCACGTTTCCTTTGAATTTTAATGATCAACCTGCTAGCTTGGACACACAAAATGAAGTGACTCACGCGTATTTCACTCATGTGACTGTGCCTTCGGTCCTGGTGCCGTTCAGCTGTACTGTAGCGTTTTTGTGTACTTGTTAAAACATATTGCTCCTTCCGTCGTATTTTACTCCCCCTCCTACTCCTCCTCCTCGAACCGAAGATTCTTTTAGCCGGTTAGCTGCTTCTTCTTCCTCTTCTACTGTTTATTGGCGGCTCGCAAGCAGCTCGCACGCTTAGCTAGTTTGCTAGACACCAGTGACCACAACAGGAAACGGCACAAAGGACTGACAATGGTCTACAGCCAATCAGGACACAGAACACAATTGGCGGGTTCTCCCTTAGCCAATAAGGACTGTTGTGGTTCTATACTGAGCCCCATTGTCTACTGTGGGTCCCCAATGTGCTGGCGTTTGAAAAGTGCAAAAGGTTTGCCAGATAACCTCCGTGGCGTCACACCGGCTGCTCGGAGCGTGTACCCAAACACAGCGCACCGTGCCGGGCCACGCCAGGTGGCTCCTCCGCCCTCCTGACCTCCATGGGGGCGTTTCTGTCATTCTTTCGTAATGCGAGGTCACGGAGGAACATTTTTTAGATGAACAAACATCAACAAGTTAAAAACACGTCACACTCGCTCACTGCATGGACACGTCAAAAGAAAAGCCTGTTAATTAATTAATCAATCGGCAATGGTCGCCAGCGCGCCTCACCGCCCGGCGGCAGGTGTACCTCGCCCTGGCAAGGGATGAGGGTGTGTCGGCTGTCGAGTAGTTTTTGTGCGTGGCTAACAGAGATAAAGAGATGGGGGTGTAAATAAATGCTCGTGTCACCTACATGCTGGGTCTCCTTCCCCACAGGTTGCCCCCGTGGCGACATGGGGGTCTTTTTTGGACGGAATAACTGGAGCTTCCGCGCTTGTGTGGTGGCGTCCAAATCGTTCTGCACTTCCTCCACGTCTTCCTCCTCGCTGAGCTGGTGCAGCAACAGTTGGGGTCCACCTTGGAGGAGGTGGGGCAGGTGGTCCTCTTCGATGGAGATGACCCGCCTGAGGGGCCACCCGCCCGGGGGCACATCCAACACCTCATCGCCGACGTCCACCTTCCTCTCCGCCTCCGGCCTCTTGGCCCGCTCCTTGGCACTCCTCCTCAAGCTGGAGGACCTGGCGATGGCCTTCTTGGCTTTGGCCCGCACGTTGTGAACTTTAGGTGGGGCGGGGGCCACATAGCCGTTGGGCAATTCCACGCTCTTCTTCACCCCGGAGGGGGTGATGGCGGCGGCGTCGTCCTCACTACAGGAGGAGGAAGCAACAAAGACGATTTGAAGGTGCTCTACAGGCAAGGCCTCCAGAGATTGGTAGGAGCCCTCCAGCACCACAGGGGATCTTTGGAAACAGGAGAAACAGAGGATGGTCTCCATGAAGATGTGACTTGGTGACATTGCACAGCGGCAGATATCCTCTGTTTGTCCTCTTTTATTGTGAAATGATGCATGAATCACCTTTTGGCAGGCTGGCTCTTGTCAAACGCGTCGGCCAGGCCGGCTCTCTGCTTCTGCTTCTTCCTCAGGGATGTTCTCGGCTTTTGGGGAGGAAAAGAAGACATTCTTAATGGCCTTTTCAGTCACTATTCTGCAGCGCATTCAAAAACACTATGGGATGCAAAGAAGTGGTGGGCGGGATCAGTGATCTGATTGGCTGAACTGCAGTGAATAAATGGGGACTGGAGGCCACCGATGCCGCTAGCAGCTGTGCTAGAATCTGCCATATTTACGTCTGCAATGGCTGCTTTAATACGCATCGGCCCTCAGGAAGTCATTATAAATGTCTTAGCACTTAAAACGTCATCAAATCTAAGTACTGTACATTCATGACATGCCATTATTATTATGTTTTAATTAGTTCATAGAGCAATACCATCCAAAATGACATGAAATATGTAAGATGTATACTGCTGTGCTTCTTCTTAGCAATAGTAGTAGCAGTAGTAGTAGTATCATTTCTCTTCAGGCGTACTTCATTTTAATGATTTACTTCATATACTGTAATTAAAATGTCATAAAATAAATCAATCATTCATAAAAGACAAAGTAAATGAGTGACATGTGATTATGATGATTATGATTGTATGTTTTTTCATGAATTCATATGCACTCCAGATGAAATATATAAATCAATCAGTCGTATCCAACATTAAATACAACAAATTATTATTACTGCTGTTGTTCTTGTTAGCAATCATTATTAGGGGTGTCCCGATCCCATCTTCAGGATCGGGATTGGCTGCCGATCCGCTGTGTTTTGAAGATTGGATAATATCAAATTCCGCCACGACATCGGGCCGATCCGGTTGCCGTATCACGGCGGTAACTCTGGGCCACACAACAACACGAAAGGAAAAAGCCCCTAAAAGTCAACTACGCTTTGGGAGCGAGTGTTTGGGTTTAAGTAGTCGTATAAATGCGTCTTTGGTATTGAAGGAGTTAAAAAGGCTGCTTTTGGGTGACACAACGTCACGGGTTGTAACGAACCCTGTGATATTGCACCGTATCACACAATGGAAAGGCACAGAATCAGTCAGGCTTACCACTCTACTGCATATGTCCCGCTCATCCTTCAGGTGTTTGTTCATCTCCCTGGGAGGATTGACGAGAAAGAAAAGAACTTTCTGGCACCTAAAAGAAGGAGTTTTTTCTGTACGGATGTACCTGAGGAGGTCAAGCTGCTTCATGAGGCTCTGCTTCTCTCTCTGGAGCCCTTCTGTGACTCGGTACATTTCCCTGAAATCACCGTTTCCATTTAGCTATCTGCTTCCTGCATACAGTGCTTCCTCAGCTACAAAAATGGCCGCACATCTCTTTCTCCTGGTGCAGCCGGGCCGCCTGCTCCTGCAGCACGGCCAGTTGCTCCTGGGCGACCAGCAGCTCCTGGCTGGTGGTCTCCAGCGCTCGTGACAGCTCGTCGTTAGTCATCTTCAGCTTGACGTTCTCCACGTGGCTCTCCTGCTTCTCGCTGTTCAGCTCGCGGCACTGTAGCTCCAACTGGAGAGGGGACCAAACAAGCCAACACCAACCATGTGATGTTAAACAGAAGCCGTCACTAACCCTCATCTGCTTCTGGAAGAGCTGCTCCAGCTCCTTCTCCTTGGAAGACAGCTGGTGCTCCAAGTCCTGGCTTCGCCACTG
Source organism: Dunckerocampus dactyliophorus (assembly GCF_027744805.1). Taxonomy (NCBI): domain Eukaryota; kingdom Metazoa; phylum Chordata; class Actinopteri; order Syngnathiformes; family Syngnathidae; genus Dunckerocampus; species Dunckerocampus dactyliophorus. The sequence continues at coordinate 588,459 of NC_072833.1, read as the reverse complement.
GAGGCGCTCAGAGTCCTGAAAATCAGTAAGTCAAAGGTCATGGGAAAGGGGGAGGGGCTTGTTGAGGGCTTGTACCTTCAGCAGAAGTCTGTCTTTCTCCGTTTTGATCTGTGCCTCCATCTCCTCGTACAGGTGTCGGATCTCGCTGTCGTGCGTCGCCGCCTTCCTGCAGTGGAGAGCGCCATCCCATAATACCCTGTTTATTGTTGTCCATTACAAAGTTGGATTATTTGAAACAAAATCCATTGTAGGTCAATATTCAAAGAAAACATCCACGTCTGGCCTTCAAGTTGCAGGTGCCAAAGTTAATGAGTGGAATATACGCAGCGATGCAAATGATACTGTACTGTATGGTCCTCTGATCCTAATAAAGAAATGATACCGTACTGTACTGTATGGTCCTCTGATCCTGCTAAACAAATGATACTGTACTGTATGGTCCTCTGATCCTGCTAAACAAATGATACTGTACTGTATGGTCCTCTGATCCTAATAAAGAAATGATACTGTACTGTACTGTATGGTCCTCTGATCCTAATAAACAAATGATACTGTACTGTACGGTCCTCTGATCCTAATAAACAAATGATACTGTACTGTATGGTCCTCTGATCCTAATAAACAAATGATACTGTACTGTATGGTCCTCTGATCCTGCTAAACAAATGATACTGTACTGTATGGTCCTCTGATCCTAATAAAGAAATGATACTGTACTGTATGGTCCTCTGATCCTGCTAAACAAATGATACTGTACTGTATGGTCCTCTGATCCTAATAAAGAAATGATACTGTACTGTACTGTATGGTCCTCTGATCCTGCTAAACAAATGATACTGTACTGTATGGTCCTCTGATCCTATATGTGCCCTGCCATTGGCTGGCGACCAGTCCAGGGTGTACCCCGCCTGTCGCCCGAAGTCAGCTGGGATAGGCTCCAGCGACCCCGCGACCCCAATGAGGAGAAGTGGTATAGAATATGGATGCATGGATGGATGGATGCACTCTTTCTTCCACATGATTGTGCCCAACACATCTTCAAAGCATTTCACTTGTTAAGAAGCCATAACAGTCATTGTTGAATTTGCAGCATGAGGAGGTCATGTTTACTGAAAGCAAAGCTATTTCAATCACTAGCATCTGAACAGGCCAAGTTACATGTTATACGATAAGATCCCTTCTTCCATCACCTGCACAATTCTTCCATTCAACTTAGGACTTTTAGATTGCAGCGTTTCTGCTTGGACTTCTTTGCAAGATACCAGAATAGCCTCCCACAGCTGCTCTTTTGTTGTCATATCATTTTTCCTTGATGATGCTCCATAGGTTCTCAATTGGGTTGAGGTCATCAGGGGAGAAAAGGGGGCCAAACCATGAGTTTTCCGTCCTTTTATGGCCATAACAGCCAATGACAGAGAGGTACAGTCGGTATTCTTTGCATCGTGAGATGGTGCATTGGCATGCATGAAGCTCATGTTGGTTCTTCATATTGTACCATGGACAAAAGTGGTCAGTCAGAAACTCTACATACTTTGCTGAGGTTATTTTCACACCTTCAACAACCATAAAGGGCCTACCAGCTCTCTCCCAATGAAAACATGAGTCGGCCGCCTCCTTGCTGACATCACATCCTTGTTGAGATACGCTGGCCGTACTCTACTTCATCCATCCGGACCACCTGAAGGTTGCACGGCCCTCATCAGCAAAATGCATCTTCATGTATTTGTTGGCCCACTGCAAGTGTTTGTGCTTGTGAGTATTGGTTAGGGGTGGCCTGATAGTAGGTTCATGTAGAACTGCATGCCTGTGGAGGAGGTTGATGGGACTCGAGAGGCACCAGCAGCTTCAAATACCTGTTTGCTGCTTTGTAATGGCTTTTAGCAGGCGCTCTCTTCATTCCATACAATTGTCTGGCACAGACATTTCTCATGATGCTTTCATCAGCACAATCCCACCTGTCGTCTCAATCAGCCACAAAATTCTTCACCGTACCAAAGTTTTGGTGAATGATTGAATATTTTCATGTCTTGTCCGAGGCTTTGCAAGATTGGACGCTTTTTTGTCAGCAGAGATCCTTTTTCTTTCCCATATTGCTTGAAACAACAACAATAATAATATTACAGTAATATTATAATAACACTACAAGATACAAACTATGCTAAGAAGTTTTATTGATTAACATTTGCACTTCTTCTCGTTATCTTACGCCTTGTTATTCTATTTTTTCTTAATTTTTGCTGTGACTTTTGATGGTCTAAATCACGCCTCAAGATCACCACTTGGTGTGTTTTCTCACGGGCATCGCTGCAGATTAGCGGTCATCAGACGCGGCTGGAGGGTTATTCCACAAGGACTCTGCATGTAAACACCGTGTTACGTCACAGTACGCTCATTAACGGACGGGAGCCTACAAGTCAGCTAATGTCACACATCTTCTCACCTCTGGAGGGCGCTCTCCATCTCCCGCTTCTCCTGGTGGGCCTCCTTGATCTGATGGGTGACCCTGGCCAGGAACTCCTCAAAGTTGGACAGCAGGTGAGGCTCGTCCCGTCTGAGTTGGGCCCACAGACTGCGCACCTCGTCCGGGCTGCAGGACCGATCAAAGGTCAGGTGACCCAAAACATATACATAAAGCCGGATGAGATGATGTCACTCACTCCTCAAAAACATGACTTGCTCCCAAGCTCTCCAGCAGCATGCAGAAGTGCTCCTCCTCGTCCTCGCCGCCCGACAGCTTGGCTTCCCATTGGCTCTGGTAGAGGGCCTCCTTGGTTCTCAACCCTGAACTGGGGGCCTGGTTGGGCTCATCGGGCACCGAAATCCTCCGGCCTTGAAGGAACTGACCTGAGATAAACCCACATGGCGTTTTTACAATGGAAAAGGATGCTGACTAAATCATCGTCAACTACAACCTGAGCTCATGAACTTTTTACAAAAATATACAAAAAATATAAAGTATATCTGAACACACTAAACGGGACTTTTAATATTGCATGTTTTTACATATATTTTTTAAATTGGGTGAGCTTTTATACTGGTAGAACTTTTTTTGTTGTTTACATACTTTATATATTTTTCCACAAAATACATACATTTTCATGGCATTTTTCAGTGTAACTAAATCATGTCTCCAATTATTATTCACGTCTGTATTAAATATCTGATTGTTGAATATTATTTTTAAAACACACAAAAACAATCAGGTAAATGTTGGTTCAACACAAATCATATCACATTTATCAACTGTGCAGAACTTTTTCACAGGATAATATTAATGGTTGACGTTAAATCCTCATAAAAATATCAAAATATATGAAAAAGTGCAGACCAGAAGCAGCAAACACACAAACAACGTAAAAGTAGCAACTCCCAGACAGTGGTGGTGATTTTGTCAAACGTACTGAATCCAGAGGAGAAGGCATCCAGCGTGAGGTATCCAGCGCGCTCCGCATCCAGAGAGTCAAAGACGTCCTCCAGCTCCTCAGCAGACAGCAGCAGCTCCCTGTGGAGCCTCTGACAGCAACACAACAACCTCAGACACTTTCTATCAAACAAACAACCAATTCAAGCCCATCTCCTCTCACCCTCATGTCGGTACGCGTGATGAAGCCTTTGCCTTCCACGTCGCACGTCTGGAAGAACTCCTTGGTTTTGTCTAGCAGGGTGATGTGACCCCAGCCTGAGCTGCGTCCGAGGCCTTTGGGTCTCCTGCTGTCCTGCTGCTCGTCCATGTTTGGTCTCCAGCGGCCAAGAGGCTTGTAGGTCAGTGTGGAATCGGACGCCGGGCCTCCTCACTGGGTGGTGCTAATCGCCTGAGCCTTTGTGGTTGCTGTGGCGACAGAGAAAAACAGAAGCATTGATGCCAAGCATGTGCTGTTGAATATGATGAACTACAATGGAGGCTGTCCAACATCTCACCTCTTTCATGGGCTACAAAGTACGTTGCTTTTTATGAACTTATTTCTAATTAGATTTCTTTATTTTAGTTTGAATTTGTTTTTTAAATTTTGTTTTATTAAAAAATGTAAAAAAAAATAAAAAACAAATTATATATATTATATAAAAATATATTTAAAAACTAAAAATATTGACTTACATTATATATGTATTTACATATGTATATTATTTGTATTTACTTATTTTTTGAATATCTATAAAATCTAAATACATAAATAAATATACACTTACATACTTAAGTAGGGAAAGATCCAGGAAGTTGTTCCAGCTGCAAAAACGTGGGCAACACTACAGTTGCCATAGAGCGTACCTCAAAACTGGTTGCTTTAATGTCAAAGCAGCTGCAAAATGCCAGATTTAGTTGTGGAATAAGGCCTGGTTAACATTCTTCTAACCTGAGAGGTACGGAAGCACAGTGGAAAGGCTTACCTTAATAGCTGCCCATGCACAACACATGACCACGTAATGCTACTTATCATCATCATGCAGGACTTGTTAACGTGAGTTTAAAGGAAAATCTGCATAAGCTGAAACCACACTCCTGCAGCACAAAAATGCTAATAATGATGTTATGAAAGCAAACAGTACGTGTATTTAGTCAGAGCGAGGTCTTACCGTGAATAACCGACGGCCGCACAAACGAATGTGAATTAGCAAGTCAAGCTTCTGTCGATCAAAGTTACAGTCATTGTGCACCCACGTGATGTCATGAGGAAGCGGCCCCCCCGGGCTTGTTTCAGCCTCCTCCACAGCACTAGGAAAGGTAACCCCTCCTTGCCAAGCGTGCGTCCATTGGTTGCTGCTTTACAATTGCAAAAAAAAGGCATAAAGGAGCATTGTTAGACGTGGCGAGGGGAAAGAAGTGCAGACGACAACGTAGCCAATGGAAATATGAACCAAACACACGCCATTAGGGAGAACTTGCACATTTATTGATTAAAAAGACAACATAATATCACACGGGCACAACTTCCAACATCTGCTTATCTGACAAAGCCATCTTGTGGTAAAAGACACTTAGTCGTCCCTCGTTTATCAACAGAACACTTTCGTGGTTAGAGCATGACTGTAATACGAACTTTAACATTATTAGAGCCTGTGGACACGACATAATACTCCTATAGTCACTTTTACACGCCTACTGTTCTTTGTTTACATCACATAACAGATGGCAAGCTAACTAGTTTGCCTCTCCGGTTTACCTATATTAAAATTAATAGCGTCTTAAGTGAAGTGGGGAAGAAGGACAAAGAAGCCAAAAACTTACCACTTCCACAAGGAATGAGAGGAGAATTTTTTCCACTCGACCGCAGCCACAGCACGTCCGCTGGGTTGTGCTGGTTCAGTAGCCAGTCTGTCTCCATGCAGTGTGAAAGGTCATGTAATCTATCGTCATGTTTCATAACGTTACTGATGCCTAGTGACCTCAATACTACATAGAACTTGTCTTTCATTCCTTTTGGACTAATAATAGGCCATAGTCAACCACAAAGCAGTGCTCATTTATTCATGAACGGTGATGTAGTGAGAGAGCAATGTTGGAGACTATGTGTACAGTAGCGAGGGAAGACTTTTTAAGGTCTTTCTGAGTTTTTCTGTAACTTCTGAAGCAAGTAGTCCATCTGAAGATTGAGGTTCGGTTGTCCCTTCTTGGTCTTTTTGCACAGCATCTGAAACGTCTCCACCTTTCTCTGCTTGTACTTCCGGATGGCCTCCTCTCGCTGCTGCTTGTTCATCAGGTACTCCTGACGAGACAGCTATGGATTAGAACAGGGGTCTCATACTCAATGTGCCTGGGGGGGCCGCTGGAGGTAGAGTCTGGGCTGCATCAAGTATTGGGAGTACTGGTGGGAATCTCAGGGTCCCTCATGATACGATATGATACATGGCTCACGATAACAATAATATCTTGATGTGAAGCAAATACATAAATACATCATTTCATAGTTTAGATTTTAGCTGGGATAGGCTCCAGCTTACCCGACCCTAATGAGAACAAGCGGTACAGCAGCAATGCTTTCCATTTAGTTTCGCCATTACGTGCAGCTTGTTTACTTTTTTTATTCCGATTTTCTTTCTTCTTCTGTGTCTTCCACCCAAAATGGTGACTCCAATCACTGACAAGGAACGGTGATAAAGGTTTATAGCGGCTGTGTTTTAATAATAATAATAATAATGACTTCAAAAACCACACATGGCGACAGGTATGGATAATCCATAGCAGGGTTCGATATGGTGATAGCTGGATAAAGTATATACGTAGATGTTTTATCACCGCCATAACTGGGAGTTATCCCGGCTCCCAGCATGCATTGCGGGATTTGGTTTGTAAAAAGTTGCTGACATTTTGTGTGCAGAGTTGTTTATTATTATTATTAAGAATCAGCCATGCATCTGTAGATGAACGTGTTGTGGAGACATGACAGAGTGCCTTTTAAACAACCTGCCGGAGAAAGGATTGCTGCGCATGCGCCGTAGCTTGCCATGACGGAAGGCGAGAATGGATTCCAATGGAATTGTCTATCAAAACAAGATTTACATCTCTAGTTCTGTCCGGTGACCCCGCGAGTTTGAGACGCCTGGATTAGAAGATGAAAAAAAAAAGAAGATGAAATACAAGCACCAAAATGCAGGCGGTCTCACCTCTTTCTTCTTTCTCCGCTTCTCTTTGGCTTTTTCGTACTCCTCTTTGGACCTCTGGAAGGATGTCGTCATCAGCATTTTCTTCTTCATGCGGTTGCTCATGGGAAGGCTTGAAGGGAATATATAAGTGGCTTTAATCTGCCCCTGAAGAAGAAAGTACACTTCCTATAGAATACTAACATTTGTGCTGCTGATGTTGTCTTCTCAATAGCCGTATCTGCTGTCTCAGGTGGGCCTTCTGGATCAGGAGCAGCTGTTTCAGGTTCTTGTGCTTGTGCTTGTGTAGCATCGTCCTCCGTCTCTGCCTCTCTGCCCCGTCCTTTCATTCTCAGCTTGGCCCTGTTCGCTCGGTTTGTCCACGCCTCACTCTTCAGTTTCTCTGCCTCGGCCATGTATAAATGTTTGAGGTGTTCTGGGTACTCCTCGCGGTACAGCGATGCAGTCTGTGGGGTCGTTTTCTTCTTCTGCTCCTTCCGCAGAAGTTTGTTGTACTCATGCTGTACTTTCTCCTTCCGCTTCAGCGCAAAACCTTTACCTGCAGTGTGGTGATAAACGTATATTGAAGAGCATTTAAACATATTCATGAACATTGTTATTGTGTGCGAGTTCTGTAGCAAGCTTTTACAACAGCAGTAATACGACCTTAATTGCAGTACAGTAAGTTGCAAAACAAGAAGCTAACGTGTAAATTAGCTAGTCTATAGCCAAAGTATACATATATAAATAACGACACACTGGGTATCGTAAATCTGTGCCAGGCTAACACGAACCGTACCTTCATTCACACTTCCCCGAAATACTTTGTTTTGCGGAACCCATTTCTTCTTCTTTTTGACGCCATCGGTTTGTTTGATTGACTTTTTCCAGTTTACTTCTTTCTTTTGGAGCGTATTTGTCTTCATTTTTTAATCTGTCGATGCAATTGGACTTACCAAATGGGACCTTAGAATGTTTTCACGCGTGGACGGAATGAGTGTTTTCTTGCGGTCGCGGAATGATGACGTTTAAGGAAAGACATGAGAAACCGATATCAGAGCAGCAGATCGATATTGTATAAACCTTCCTTTCTCTACTCGTTTTGTTTGAACAATTAACACTAAATTATTAATATAGTACCTTAAATAGCTATAACCACTATTTTATGTACAACAAAACTTCAGAAGAGGCCCTACAGGCGTCTAAAGGTAAATCGATTATAAGTTTTCAATTACTAACTCCTAGAGTATATAGGAAGTTGACGAGAGGCTGGATTCGCTTCAGTCTCCCTCACTTTCTTTGTATTTCAACATGATTCCCTTCTCCATCGACCTTACGGAGGTCCAGCAACGGATAGATGAAGTCACTCGGTTTGTAGGCGCAACTCTGAGCATCGCCAACGCCCACACTGTGGAGTTTTACACCCACGACGTGTGGAGCCGTTTCGTGGCGGTGTCCCCTGAAGAGGTTCTGGCTGCCTTTGGCACAAGTGTCCACCAGAGGGAGACAAACGTCCTAAAACAAGGTGACTCATTATTGTTTACACTGATTCATGAAATATTGATGTAATGAAATGAAAAGAAAATATTATGGCCAACTACTGCATTACTTTTTAATTTTTGTTCCTCTAAACAGATAAATCCAGGAGCACATTTGGCTTTTGCCAAGATACAAACCGGCTGGTTGATATACATGAACTGTTGCAAGAAGCCAAGGCCCACTCACTTCCTGGTTTGAGAGTCTGCATGAGCCGGGACGAGCTTCTGGAGGCCCTCAGACGAAACACGTCGGAATCGGGAAATACTTCCGCGGTTGAGCTGGAGCCAGACGAGTTTATGAACGCAAAGAAATCCCATGAGGTCCAAGCCATGTCGGAGGTGGTGGACTGTTTGGCCAAGCACTGCGGAGTCAAACAGGAAAGTGTAATATTTGAACATTAACAGGTGCACACTGTTTAGGCTCATGGAGCTCCATGTCATTCATGCAGGTGATAGACGTGGGTTCAGGAAAGGGCTACCTGAGCTCCTTCTTGTCCCTGCAGCACGGCCTCCGGGTCTTCGGCATCGACTCGTCCTGCACCAACACCCATGGCGCCCAGGAGAGAAACCGCAAGCTGAAGAAGTTCTCCAAGGTGTACCACAAACACAGGAAGGCTAAAAAGGCAGAAGAAGAGAAACCCCTGGAAGAGCTTGCAGAACTACAGGTTGGAGATGAAGGTGGGCCACAGGAGGCGCTGCAGATACCAGACCCTGCAGAGGACACAGAGGAGCTTTTTCTTAGCGCCTTGTCACTGGACGTGATACCACCTGGGAGAACGTCTTCTGGTTCACTGACTGATGAGGAAAGACAGAGGAGGAAGAAGGAGAACATGGAGAGGAAAGCCCAGAACAGGAGCAGCAGTGCAGACGCCGCCTTCTCACCGCTCACGTCGTACGTTACCGCGGAAACGGAGCTCGGGGAGCTCATCGAGGAGCTGGAGGTGAGCAAAACAGATGTTGGGCAGCTAGACTGTTTAACCAGTTTGCCGTCTCTCCCAGGACGCGATCCTGGTGGGACTGCACACGTGCGGCGACCTGGCCCCCAGCACCCTCAGGATGTTTGCGGCTAAAGCGGAGCTGCTGGCCGTCTGCAGCGTGGGATGCTGCTACCACCAGCTCTCTGAGGAGTTTCAGCCGGACGCGCGGGGTACGTGACATCATGTCTTTGATGAAACATCAAGAAGGTTACAGGACCTGCGGCTCAGAGCTAAACCTCTTCACAACCAAACGCGCAAGCTAACTGGGACAAAACGATAGCAGCATCCATCCCGGTAAGTTAAAGGGATTGGGGTGATATCGCTATGCTAACTTGGCCAACCTCGGGAGCCTCACTCCATTCAAGCTTTACTTCTAAAGTGCTTTTCATGCGTATCACACGCAGCCCAAAGTGCTTTACAAGCCCCCGTAAAGACACACGATCCCTGCGAGCTCTTAGCCAATGCACTTCTGCCCCCTTGTGGCCGTCGGTAAGGCTTAAAAGTGCTCTGAAATGTTCATAGTGGAGAGTTGCATCATCACCTGATGATGGTCATAAATGACTAAATTGTGATGAATTATGAGTTAACTATGGACTTAATGTGGTGAATCGTGATTAAATATGTCAATCTAGTGTTAACACATGCAAATGGGTCTTGCCGTCTTAAGTGCTCATGACTCACTATTACCCTCCACAGAGTGTTGGGGTTCTGCGTTCGGGTTCCCCCTGAGTCAGCACCTCCGCCGTCTCTCGTGGTTCTGCGGCAGAAACGCCCGCATGTCGGCGTGCTTGGTGAGTGGCCTCACGTCAAGCGCAGCGTGCAATGGCAGGTCGTGTTTAATGAGGTGCTTCCTTTCCGAACAGGCACTGGAGAGAGTCGCAGTGGGCCAGGGGGTGAGTAAGCGCGTCATGTCATACATCATCAGTCATCATGGGTGCGCGTTGTGGGAGTTCAACACAAAAATCAATCACATCATTTCCAGCGCCACTCGCTCAAGGCGCCATTGTTTTGGAGCCCGCCACGGAGCGCCTTTGTTTGGGGAGAAGTGGCGCTGGCGACAGCAGGCGCCGTTAATATGGAACGTTTATAAATATTCATGCAATCACGCCGAGACGGATGGCTCGTGGGAAGCCCGCATGCCAAAACAGACTTGATTGGATTCAAGAGAGCCCAACAAGTCTTAATCGTTTTGTTTCATGCAGATTCAAATGGAGTCGCTCTTCTACCGGGCGGTGCTGCACGTTATTCTCAGGGATCACTACCACACTCATAAAAGGTAACAGGAAGTGGCTTTGTTTAGTGTCCAAACTACCTACTACTACTTCCACATTTCTCAACCCATTCAGTCCAAATTCTCAACTCATTCGGGACATTTAGCCTTCCCGGTACGTTTCGCTATCATGCTAGGTCTGTGTAGGCTCTCAGTCGTACAGGAGTTGTCCATCGAGGGAAAGGCTTCTTGAGACGTCATCTGTACTTCTGTGAAGAAGGTGTCGGACGTTTCGCTCCTCATCCGAAGAGCTTCGTCAGCGAACTAATAAGTGCTGGTAGCCTAGGCCTTAAATACAGTAAGAGTGGGCGGAATTGGTGTGCCAACGCCCTCCTCCTATTGGTTCCTTACACTAAGACTGGGCGGAGTTGTGGTCTAATCTTCTCCTGCCATGTCAATCAGCAGTACATCTACACCTTAAAGCAACCAATCACTCTTTTGAGGACAGCGAGGTAAAGATTTTGGCCAAAGAAAACAGATGGTTTGAAAGAGGAGTAACGGAAGCTATTTTTGTCAAACAACAGAACCCATCATTGAATCGGAATGGTGGTTTGAGGTTTAATTTGGACCCTGTGTTCAGCAGGTTACTGAGACCAAAACCCACAGCTCTTAGTCTTGCAAATGAGGTGGAGCCAGGGCTGAGCCAGAACAATAGATGCTAACGAGCCAGTATCAGAGTCGTTCATACCCAACTACAGGGAGCGACACTTCCCTTTTATCGGAGGTGCTAATGGCAGGAGAGGATTAGACCACTACTCCTCCCAGTCTTAGTGTAAGGAACCAATAGGAGGAGGGTGTTGGCACACCAATTCCACCCACTCTTACTGTATTTAAGGCCTAGGCTACCAGCACTTATTAGTTCGCTGACGAAGCTCTTCGGATGAGGAGCGAAACGTCTGACACCTTCTTCACAGAAGTACAGATGACGTCTCAAGAAGCCTTTCCCTCGATATCATGCTAGGTGTTACCATGTTAACATAAGCATGTTAGCATTTCAAGCATGCTATCTGTGGCATACTATCATTTTTAGCTATTTTCATGGGTAGACACATACACAAACACTTAGCACTATCATGCTAGGTGTTAGCTTGCTAATGTTAGCATGTTAGCATTGCTAGCATTAATTTTTAGCCATTTTCATAGCCAGACACTTATATAAACACTTACCACTATTATGCTAGGTGTTAGTATGTTAATTTTAGCACGTTAGCTTTGCTAGCATGCGAACAGTATCATACTGGCATTTTTAGCTATTTTCATGGGTAGACAAATATATAAACACTTAGCACTGCTATCATGTTAGGTTTTGGCATGCTAACGTTAGCATGTTATCATTGTTAGCATGCTAACATTAGCATAGTATCATTTTTAGCCATTTTCATAGCTAAACTTATATAAACAGTTACCACTATTATACTAGGTGTTTGCATGCTAACATTAGCATGTTAGCACTGTGAGCATGTTAACATTAGCGATCTAAATATGTAGATAACATAAATGTACGACTAATATTTATGTTGTAAATCACAATGCGGGAGGAAGTATGGCGTTTGGTGGAGGTCTGCGCTGTCACAGTGCTTTTCTAGTTCTCTTTATTCTCCTAATATTTTGCCTTTGTTCTTGTAAGGTTACTGCTCCTTTTTCCATTTCTTCTGTTAGTTTTTTTAGTTTTCCTGTTTAGTTGTATTTTCAGAATGTGCCGAGGTCCAATAAACAAACAGCCAAAACGGGTCACACTTTTGACACCCCCGGTTTATGGCGGTCAATCAGCATAGCGGGAGAGGGAGAGAAATATATACTTTTTAAATGTGTTTTAAAAATATTTATCAAATGAATTGACCCAGTTTGATCTGTTTTTATGATTTACCTTGCGAGTAAAGTGACTTGGGCCTCTGTCTTCAGTGGAAAGCGAGTGGGGAACGTCTACGCCAAGGCCAGATCCTTCGTGGATTACGTTCGGCGGGCTCTTGGCAAACTGGACCTGGATGATTCACAAGTGGGAACCACAAGAGATGAATTTTATGTTTGTGTTTTCAAATGAAAAGCGTCTCGCTGCCCGCAGCTTTCCGACGGGGACATCCAGCGGTACCACGATGCCTACAGCCCCCGCCGCTCAGAAATGCATGCCTTTAATCTGGTGAGCTACTCGCACATCATCATCATCATCATCATCGGGTAAAACCCTTTCATCCCTTCTCGTAAAGCCGGGCCAATAAAAGGGGGGCTGTGAGAAGAACTCATTACACTGTGATGCACTGATGATTACACGGGATGGCTCGCGTGGCTGCGGTAGACTTTTTGATGTTTTTTGATGCGTGTAACCAAAACGTGCCTTCATGTGTGCAGCTGAAGGTGGCTCTCGCTCCCTGCATCGAAGGCCTCATTCTCCTGGATCGGCTCTGCTACCTTAAGGAGCAGGTAAACACTGCAGACTCGCAATAGAACGCAATGACAACACCTGGAGACTCGAGCAACGAGGTTGCAGAGACAGGAAGTGATGGTGTCGCGTGAAAACGATCCAACAACATGCACACAAACACAAGGACTAACTCATTCAAGTTTGGACTTGGTTCCCTTTTCGACAGGAGGACGCATTCTTTGCTGCCTTGGTGCAATTTTTTGACCCACTTCTGTCGCCAAGATGTTACGCAATCGTGGGACTGAAAGACCACAGGAACAGGAAGTCACCAAAATGTCATTGCATTGGATGATTTTTAAAAAGAAACGGATGTTTTACTGATGGATTGTCCCGATAAGGGGGTGAGTGAAAGTGATCCATGTGGTGATATCACCCAAGAACAAAGAGAAGAAGAACTCAGCTCTCCAGGAAATATGTGACTAATGAGGCAAAGGTTGGACATTTTGGACAATTCTATTCTACAGGAGGACGGATCCTTTGCTGCCACTTTTTGACCCACTTCTGTCGCCACGATGTTCCACTATTGCCAGGCCGATGGACCTCGGGGACATGCGTTGCCAGTCATTCCTAGGATTTTCTTGCCAATAAATTGAGATTCTGCGAGAGTGTCAGATGGGTTGTCTTGATAAGGTCGTCCGATCAAAGAACGGATCAGGAAGTGATGGCGGCGTGTGAAAGTGATCCATGCGCTGATGTAATCTAAGAACATGTTGCAAAAATCACGAATAGAAACACTCAGATGGATCAATCAATCAAAGGATGCATCCGCTGTTTGACCCACTTCTGTCGCCAAGACGATGGGACTGAAAGACCACAGGAACAGGAAGTCAAATGTCTTGCCAGTCAGTCCTAGGATTTGCTTGATATGTTTTTTTAATAAATTGAGATGCTGCTGATGAGCGTGTCGGAGGGATTGTCCTGATAAGTCGTACATTGACAAAGCTACCGGGAGTGACAGGAAGTGATGGCGGCGTGTGAAAATGATCCTCCAGGCCAATAAAAGTGTCGATGAAATCAAAGAAGATGCTGCTGAAAGCCCAATCGTAGCCTTTCTATGTGCCCTAGGTCTATATGTCAGCAGTTCCACAGCCAACACTGACGATGCTGCAGAAGTTGTGCACCACATGGCTGGAAAACACCTGGAAAAAGCGCCGGTCCTGTTTCTGATTGAATTATGTCATTTTTTTCTTTATGCTTGAGCACGTCAGGGCAGCCGGGGGCCCTTCGGGGGTGTTTTAGGTGGACCCGGATGGCCTCTGTTGTGCTGTGCGGGTCTGGAAAAAGCATTTTGCGGTTCCCCCAGTGGCGGACAAGACGCCTTGACCCCCCTTTAATCTGTACAGCTGCTTCGCTCGCTCTCGCAATCAATCACGGCGGGCGTACGTGCTGGGAAATAAATACGGCAGCCCAGCAGACGTAGGAGTTCTGAATGGAATCGGACGTCACGTCGAGCTGCAGAGGTTGGGGTGACCGCAAACGTCTTGTTGTGTTGTTTCCCAAAATAAAAGTACACCGTTTCACACGTGCGGTCAGGAAATATTAGAAAAGAACACATTCCCACTAGTCAGGGTGAAGGTGGGGGCAGGGATTATCCAATCAAATAGAGCCAGTTCCTTTCTTATCTGCTGCGTTGAGACCGGATGAACACCATCAGTGCCATTCATCTGCATGGAAAACAACAACCTCTGACACAGGAAACTGATCATCACAGCTGGATGATCAGTTTCCTGTGTGATGTTCATCTGTAGGGTGAAGAAGCAGTGGTTCCGGACTAACTAGCACAGGAAATGACTCGCTATGTTTGGCCTACAGCGCAAAGGAAAGGAAATCTCTGCATGCATCACTTCTTCCCCCGGTAGATAAGCTAAGACATTCAAGCCCTACTTGAAGTTGTGTGACATCCTATCAGCAGGGTAGCACATTGACAGCGGCTAACCCTCCCACTTGGTCCCCTAAGTCCAGTTCTGGTGGGAACGTAGTTCCAGGTAGCGGTTGGGGTCACACAAGCAAGGAGTTTGGCTTCTCGAAGCAATGAGCCTTCAAAAGATGCTTCCTCCAAAACATCTGACCTCACAAATGGCTCGGCGTTATGTCCTTGCTCACTGCCGCCTCTCCTCTTGTGTCTGTGATGAAGACACTCGCATCCTCTTCCGCCGTGTAAACAAGATGGCCGCGGTGCTCTGTTGGGGAAGAAGCTCCACCTCCTACAGACAAGCAACCATTCATACCTGTGGACCACCTTTAGAGCGCCCAATCAACCTGGCATGCATACGGCTGGGGTGTGGAAGGAAGAAGCCAGAGTACGCAGGGAATACCCACAGAGGGCATTTAAACCCGGTCCAACACGCTGACCACTCGGCCACCGTGTCTTCTTGTCGGCATGTTAGTTATGTTGGTCACTCTTCAGCGAGCATGAAGCAAACGAAATGGATGGAACTTTTTCATTTCAAAAGGAAAAAGTGTGATTGTCTTGAAATTCACTTCTTTTAGGAAAAGCCATTGTTGGAGGAGGGATTGATGTCATTGAAAATGGGGGCGTTGCAGTAGTCCACCCTGGAAGTGATCAAGGCATGAATGGCTTTTTCAAGGTCAGCAAGGTTTGACTCCTGAGAGGAGCCTAAAGCGGGCCTCACATCCCCTCCTACCTGCTCCTACGTGCTCCTACCTGCTCCTACGTGCTCACCTGCTCCTAGGTGCTCCTCCTAGACACGCACATGGCCCACATGGATCTTCTAACCCGCAGGCCCGCACACAAATGCTGTACTGTAGGAAGGAAATTGGGATGCTAATTAAAATATAATATAATATAATATAATATAATATATACTGTATTATAATATAATATACAGTATACTGTATGATAATATAATATCATAATAAAAAATAATGAGCATCCCAAGCAGGTCACAAGGACAAGGCAGAAAAGGCGTGTGTGACCCTTGCGTGTGTCTCAGGTTTAAAAGTTGCCCGGCCATGGCAGGCGGCTCCTCCCATAGGAGGCCGTAGAAAGCCAGTGCGGCCATCTTGCGATGGACGTGAGCGAGCTGCACCAGCCTCATACGATGATTGTACACACTTGTACGTCCCCGGTGAGCGAAACACACGACATCCCTACATGAAGCGTGCCTAGCACGCACGAGTTGCACGCCGCACTCACCATCTAAAAGCTGGCGCTGAAGGGCCAGTGGCAAGCACGTGGGTGTCACAGATCACTCGCTCCATAAGTACGACATCCTTGCAACCCCTCTGATGCCCTACTTCACATTTCATACACATTTCCCCAAAATTGCGGGGCCCGTGCGTGTGGTAACACCTGCGTCGGGACGTAAGGCCTGTTTGACACTGGAGTCCAAAATAACACCCGAGTTCCTCACGTGCAGGAAAGTGCAACTGTGCCGTGTGGGTCTTGTTTAGCACGGAGTGCAGCAATGTTGTTCCTGACGCTTCCTAATCCTTAATCGCTTGTGCTGGCAGGAAGACGCAGCGCGGCCCACCTTCGCTTCTCCCTGCGGGTTGAAATGAGGGTGCACTTTTAATCCCGGCACTGTAAATACCGTGGAAAGGAACCACGCTATCGAAACGCCGTCTTCTTAATTACAATACCCAACCTCAGCCTATCATGCCTCGTCCCCGTCTCGCCCTGTGCATCCTCCTCCATCTGTTCTGTGCTCCCTTCTGGATTCCTCCTCAAAAACCTCCGACAGCGGGCCAGGCTTTGGTGCAGCTGGTCGTCAGCGTGACCGGGCTGGCGTCCATATGTGCCCTCGCCGTAGGACGCCGTGCTTTCACGTTGGCTGTGGCTGCATGTCTTTCTCATAACATGCAAGCGACTCCCACTTTTCTATAAATCAGCGCAATAATGACCTGCTTTACAGAGCGCACGGCGGCTGTGCTGTGCTGCCCCCCCAAACTGCAGGGGACGCTTTAAAAATATCACCACGGTACTTCACAGCACGTTCCTAATGTCAGCGCAATGAACACCCATGAAAGGATATTCAAATATGGAGGCCGGTGATATTTCGGCTGAATTACAGTTTAGATTTTCAAAGCGTGTGGATTTCAAAGGGGTCGGCGATGCAGCTGGAGAAAAATAAAGAAACTTTAGTTATGTTTAACAGCACAATGAACTAATATTTCATTCCCACAGTGAATGAATGCAATCATAAACGCAGTATTGAATGATGAATGAAGGTTAGTTAAAACCGTGTGGAACATTTGACACATGCACACGTACACGCGCTTCTTCACTTCTTCATTTACATTGAAAGTTATTATTATCATCATTAGCAGCAACTCCATCCTCCGTATGATCCAATACAAAAGCCATACAAATTATATATATATTTTTTGAAAGGTATTAGTAATATCTATAAAAATAACAGCCAGGATAGCAACAATAAAAACAGATATAAATGAAATAAAAAATTAAACACAATATAAAATACAATAAATAACATCAATGATTCTTATGATTAAATTAACATATTTAATTAACGAGTGTATTTTGTAAGGTTTATTCATTCATTTTTTAAATAACTAATGGTGGCAAGCTATTGTTAAATCAAAAAAATATGATTATTCTGATAGTTTACAGTATTTTTGATGGCGCAACAAAAAAAACCCCGTTCCATCGCGCTGCGAGTGCGCATGCGCGGTCCCCCGTTGAAAACCCCACGCGTGCCTCTCTCGACTGCTGTCGGCCCGCTGATGCTCACACTGACAACACCACGCCGGAACCGAACCTAGCGATGGCTCCTCACCTCTTGCCGCGGTTCTGACCTGCTACCGAGCGGCCCGGAGGGAGCATGGCCGGCTATGACACACTTTACTCGGGTTGGGAGAAGCCCTGGCGAGCCGCGCTGCCGAGCGGCTGAATTCCACACAATAAGAGGCTGCTTCACCCTCCTCCTCCTCCTCCTTTCTGTCCTGTTTGCATCGGAACACACCCCACGAGAGATGATCACGGAGCTGCTGTGCAGCGCCGTGGCCGTGGGTGTGTACGTGAACACGCTGGACGCTGACTTCTGCTACGATGACAGGTAGGGGTCGACTGCCACCAGCACCCTGGTTACCATGGCGACGCTGCTTGTTGGCGTGTCCTATTGTGCCTGGTTATCAATCAGTGCATGCCTCGTGCTCTAAAGGTGTGGGCATTCAAACCTCTTTAAATGCAATCAAACATTTGCGATCTTATGGAACCATTCCTGCATGTCAACCTGATGTTGGCCAAAGCAGGAATATCGTGGAATATCTCTTCCATCTGACAAAACAAAGATCTAATAATGCACTCCTCCCTCGTTTATCGCGGTTAATTGGTTCCTGACCGACTGCGAGGATTGAAGATTAATAAGCATAGAAAACCTGTTTAGGACTTTATTGTTAGAGCGCTGCAGACATGGAATAACACCCCTATAGTCACCGTTACACTCCTAGTATTCTTTGTTTACACCACATTGCTAATGCACCTCCAGGTCCGAGTCCATGGTTCTCACTCGGAAAAGGGTGGAGTGCCATCTCCGGGTCGGGGATGAGAAGTGGAGGAGTTTAAGTACCTTGGAGTCTTGTTCGCGAGTGAAGGAAGGATGGAACGCGAGATTGATGGTCAGATTGGAGCGGCGTCTGGAACCACAAGTTGGCGCCGTTATTAATCAGCTTTTTCTCACAGCGCTCTGCAAAACACCAACTGTAACTTGAAGGAAAGGCGCACTTTTTATGGAACGTTGCCCATCATCCACAAGCCTTGTGTGAGACATGAACACACGTCTTTCTCGAAGATATAAAAACAGATCAAAGATGCACCTATTCTGCCTGAAAAGCCTTCTGAAAAAAGGTCCAACAAGACTCCGTTTGCATCATGTGAGCTGCATATGAAGCACATTGTTATTATTATTCTTATTAACATCGTTACACCCAAGAACTACCTTACTGGCGTAGTGACACCTCGCCACACCACACCGGCTAGCTACTAGCCGGCTGGCGGCTAGCTTCACCACACACGCGTTAACAATTCATCAGGCCGCTAGCCAAAGTAACGCTACATATTGGAGCTGTGTTTTTGTGTTTGATGCTAGGTGTAGCGTTCCTTTCTATGTTGCTATGTGACACCAATGCACCCAGGAAGGAAGTATTCCATGTTATGATGAATGTAGCTGCTACTACACGCTCACAGCATGGATGGAAAACCACTACACCTTGTTGGAACCTTTTGGAGGTGTTTTCATAGGCGAGTCCCATGGCGTGCATTAATTAGTTGCCTCTTTTTTTTACATGTGTGTTCACGTCCCACATGAGGGTTGTGGATGATGGGCAACATTCTCAAAAATAGTGCACTTTTCCTTTGAGATTGTTTAGGCCTATCACCACCAAAGGTTGGTACACACCTTCAGGGGACGGACAAGCACGTGTGTGTGAATGTGAGCAAGACTGGTTGAAAAACATGGCCGCCATCAAGGAAAACATCAGGACTGAGCAACTAATGCAGGGTTCCCTCGCCCCATCGCGGTTCGCCTTACGCAGACTCGCCGTTTCATTGGCTTCTTTTAGTGCAATTTTAGTGCTTTTTTATTTTTTTCAGCGTATGAGCGCACATGGTGTTCTGCGTCCTGATTGGCTGAGGACCACTGTCAATCAATCTCCTTCGTGCTGGACGGCCGTGTTTCCTGTTGTCTGATGGCTAGCAAACAGCTTGCAGAGACTCCGAACATTGCATGCTTGCACGTTTCCTCCCAAACAAAATCCACAATGTTGACAAACGTTCTGCACCCGAAAGGCAGGAGAGGATGCTAACCATCGCACAAAACGTTGGACTTGTGGACATGCTGAAGGAAGGTCGACGTTACGCGGCTGTAGGGCGCCATGACTGAATAAATGAATCTTCGGTTCATGAAGGGCAACAAGGAGGAGTAAAATACGGCGACAGGAGCAATGGGTTTTAACAAGGATACAAAAAAGCTTCAGCAGAGCAGCACCAGGATGAAGAGGCACTGCCAGAGGAGTGAAATATGTGAGTCACTTCATCATTTGTTGTGTCCAACCTCGTAGGTTGATCATTAAAATTCAAGCAAAGGTTAGAACTTTGAGTGTTTAAACAAGAGAATGTGACCAAAAGTTCATGCGTGTCTGAGAAAAGTGTGCAAGTGTTTGGTGAGAACTTTTACAGCCTTAAGACATGTACAATCATTGGAAACACATGAAGTTGGCTACTTCACGGATTTCACTTATTGCAGGCTATTTTGGGAAGCTATCCCCTGCGATAAAGGAGGCAACACTGTGTAGCATTTGTGTAACGATGGTAAAACTTTGAGGATATTACATGAATGCTTAGCATTTTGAGCACAACCCAAAGGGGATGCCACAGATGTCATGCGGCTCGAGTGCTGCCTAGACCTCTTTCAGGGGTGTAGTCACGCCATTTATCACTTCTTTGCTCATCTATCAGTCTAGTCTGTCCACTGCGGCGGTTGTCCGAAAGCCTCCTGGTGGTGACAGATTACCGAGCCCGACACTCCATCTTTGCCGTGCAAGTTCAGCGTCCTCCAATCGATCAACGTCACCGTGGTTGTTTTTTTTCCACGACGGAGGAGAGCGGCTTAGCAATAAGAGGTGTGACCCTCACTGGCTCTCCATCAAACGGCGCTCAGGGTCAAGAGTCGCGTGCTGGCTGGCTCGGGCTTCCTTTGGCGGGGGAGGCCTGGAAGAGTTCTGAGCGGTGAGAGCAGCCGTTCGCTCTGTTGTTGTCTTTGCGCTCTGCAAAGCTTATCTGGACCTCTGCTAGCTAATCAAATCCTCCTTACGCCTCACATGCAGTTGGGAAAAGCCCAGACAAGATGGCCAGGCGGATAATTCTTGTCGCTGCAACTTGAAGGGATGTTCTGCTTTTTCAAATCAAGTGTTTTACAGGAGCCGTGGACCACAGTTCTTGATGCGCGACATCAAGGCTCGCGTCTGCTTCACTAATGTGCCGTCTACGGAACATCATGACGAGAGCACTCAAGTCGGGAATAATTTGGAGGTGCATTATTCAACCGACACCCCAAAGTGAAATATGGCAGCATGGCGTAGCGTAACGCATCCTAAGTGGCCTCCCACAGTCATGCATCTCCAGGCTTGCAGCAGTCCTTGAACACAACTCACTCACAAATGCATGGTGGGCTCTGTTAGGGTGTGATACTGCCCTCAGGGAATGCCCTTGACTGATCATGAATTGCCTTCTTAGGCGCTTCAAATGAGCAAAGAAAGATGCTTCTCTTTCTGCTCAGCTTGTTTCTGGTGCTTTTTGTGGTTCAAATCTACCAAGATGTACCAAATTAGAAAAAAGATCACTCGTATTAGCGTAAATGCAGGGGTCATGTGAGGGCCCAAGGCAAACCCGGTCATGGGGGCCCTCCACATCCTTGTGCTGCACTGACAAAAATAGTTTTTTTATTTTAATTTCAGTAATTTAGGGCCCTTTTTTCCTGAAATGTGTTCCAGTTATCTGTAAGTTGCTCGTTACCTTGTCATTCTTACGCTAGGGATGTCCGCTGCTGAGCCGCTGTATTTTGACCCGGCTGCCGCATCACGTTGGTAACTGCGGGCCACACTCCAACACGGTGGGTGCGGTAATGCGCCTGGAAGCCGGTTGCCGCTCGATTCCCGCCACACGGAAGAAGAAGAAAAGGCGGCACCAGCATGCAGACGTGTCCGGAGTGTACCGTGGTGAGGCTAGTTTCACGTGGGACGTGGGACATTGGGCTCTGTAGCTACAGCGCTGGTTCCCCCTCCCTGTAAAGCTGCTGTGCAGAAATGGAGGTTGATCAAGCCTCGACTCATTCTGGAGTACTTCCTACCTCCTCTGTCTGCATAAGAACAGTGTTGGGAACACGCTGTGGTGCTATACGCTCACGAGCATCACGTCAACAGCTTTGTACTGGACAAAGTTAGCTACAGTGAGTGTTCGAAAACCTTTGAGCAGTAGTGTAGTTCTCGGGCGAGTCTCGTATTCACGGACCAAAATGAAGGTTGATATCATTTATGGGACAGCAAGGTTGTAATCTAGATAAGCAGTAGTGATGTGAAGGTCATGAAATAAGGAACCATAATGTTTAAGTTAGAGAATGTACGTCTATGAGGACGTCTATGAATATTAGTGCAACATGTAGGCCAACAAGACGCGTGAGCAAATGTTATATATTTATATGCTAGCAATATCATGCAGCTTGCGGCTGCCAGGAGGAATGTTCCTTGGATAGCTATGAATAATATCGTCTGAAGAAGATTGCGTTTTAAGCAGAAACAGGCCAAAGGCTTGAAAAGCGTGTCACTGTGGTGTCGTATCGCCGCGTAAGCTTTCACATGTGCTTTTATTCACCGCCCGCACCGCTATTGATGTCTTGTTTTAGAAGATCCGGTTGGAACTATCTGTCACAAACAATAGCGAGGCATCTCATCTCGATTACTTGCAAATTCAGTGTCACGTCAGCACACGTTGTGGCGCCGAGAAAGGCGGAAAAAGCAGCAAATAAGCACTCCTGGCGGGTTTCTACGATGCTCGGCAGCTTGGGTTTCTTCTACGCCGCGACAAACAACAGTTCCTGTTTGTAGCGTTGGATTACACTGGAGGCTGACCTTTACTTTGTGGAAGTGTGCTACTTCTAAAAACAACCAGGCGGCGTAATCCAAAACCCGTTCTTTCTGTCATCAATAGCTGTGAAGTTTGCTGTCTGGCACAGCTGAAGGGTTTTGTTTTCTGCTTTATAAGCTTGGCTGCCGACTGTGTTTCATGCACGCTTAAGTCTTGTAAGACGCATCCACACCCTCTGTTGGCCGGGTGGGAGGGAAATAATTTGGTGCTTCACACCTCATAAAACCACCGGGGCATCGACCCTCCCTTCGGGCACTTTGCTAGCTGGCACGCATGAGAGGTGACACGAGGTGTGATAGCGTCGCTATTTGTTTGCCTGCAGCATCACTGGAGCGTGATGTCCTTAAATGTTACGCCATTACACGTGGAGGGGCCAAGGAAAGAGCAACATTTCAGCAGGAAAGCACCCTGAACCCAGTGGATATCAGGTGCAGCTTTTCCTCAGTAAAGCTAGCAAACCTTGTTGCGAAACAGGACTCATCAGCGCTGGCTGTGATATTCATGGATGGCAGGCGGTGGAGTGTCCACCACAGCGTTTTATCTCCTTTTTAATCCACTGCACCACGCTGAAGGTCACTCAATTCTGCATGTCCTGATCACCTGCTTTGTCACACTTTCCCTTTTTCACCAGCAATATGGCACACAAGTGAGTACAGCCCAAACATTTCAGCAGTACTCTAATTTAGGACGAGCCAGTGCATCCCCACACCTAACTCAGCTCATTCACGCCAAGGCGGCAAAAATTTGTAACTACAGTCAAACTTGTCTATAGCGGCCACTAGCGGGAGTCTGCAAAAGTGTCCGCTATAGACAGGTGGCCTATATAGACAGGTTGGCGTCCAGTTTGAATGTTTGGGATTATTGTCCCTGTTGTGAGATCATTCAAAGCTGCAATAAAAGCCTGTTGTTCTGGCGATCAAGTATGGTGCTTGTGTGTCTCAGCCAACATTACAGTAACATTACTGGCCCCTAGTGGCCAGTGTAGAATACTACATATTATCACTATGTCTTTAAACGTATCTTGCCAATACAAGTATATATGCCTTATATTTGTATTTTCCTTCATCTAGCCATTTTATTCTTGAAAATGCTTCATTTAGGCACAAAAAACACTCATTATTCACACTCCTACCGTCAGGCAGACGCTACAGGAGTTTGAAGTCCAGGACCACAAGGCTGGCAAACAGCTTTTACCCACGGGCCATCAGGCTTCTCAACGAAGCACTCACACATGCCGCACGCAACACACGCACACACTCATAGCACTTTATTTATTTATTTATTTATTTGTATTAATGTCTCTTCTGTTGTTGTTGTTTAATTTATTGGTATTTATGTTTCTTATGTTCTTATTCTTTCTTGTGTTTTCTTTCTTTTCTTGGGAGAATGAACAGAACAAGAATTTCATTGCATAGTAGAACTGCTGTTTTACTATGCACATGACAATAAAACTCTTGAATCTTAAAAAAAAGGCCAACCATGCATCTCTTTTGACCACTTATAGGCTGTATTCAACCACAAAACATTTATTCATTCAAATATTTTTGCAAATTGAAAGCACAACGTGGCGAGGGATAACTGAACGTGATAATGCGCCGCATGCTAAGCTAGGATGCACTGCTGCCTTTTTAACTGAAAGGAAAGTCATGCATTTGAAACGCCCGATAGACCACCCACTAACACTTTCATCCAGTCTCATGTCGTCAGCGAGAACTCCCTCACGACTCGTCACGTTTTAGCCATCAAAGAGCCACGTTTAGCTCGTCACCGTCTCGTTTTCGTCATGAAAAAAAAGCTTCCTTCACAAAATAATATTGGACGAAAGCAACGCTGCTGTACTGTAGCTGAGCATCACTTTTCAGTGGATGGTGACGTGTGATGCTGATAATGTTTTACTAACAAACGGCAAACACTGGCTGGAGTCCTTGGAATGACATCATGTTCCACTTGTTCATCCCCGAGAGGAACATAGAGCATTTTAATGACGCCATATGTGCTTTCATCACGCAGTGTGGGACATATGTTGGACGTCCATGCGTGTTTTACATGCTGCGCTCGTCATTTATAGGTTGTGAGGACCTTCAGAGGTCAATTCCACTTTCAGGAAGACCTCATTGCCTCATTGGCTCCAGCGTGGAAGCAAACGGCTTCCTTGTACTCATCACAAGATAATTAGCACAGATACTTGAAAAGATTTAGGTTGGGTTGGCCCCCCTCTGCTGGCTTGCTAATGCTGGAATGTGACGGTTGCGCAGAGAGAAAGGAGGGCCAATAGCAGATTGGCTGCAGCGCTGCATGCCCTGTTAGCGGGACGCAGACACTGAAAGCCGTCAAAGCCGAGAGAAGCCCGAGAACTCGTGCAACGTACTGTAGGACCGTTCATCTACTGCACACGATCATCTGGTTAGGAAAATACTGACTCCCGTCGCACAAAAGCCTTGAAATTGCCAAAATGCGGCAAGGAGCGCACACACCCGCAATCTTTACTTCCGTAGACACACGGAAATGCGAGGGACGTCGTGCTTTTGCGCATTTGCGTTCACATGGACAAGTCGCATTTCTTTGCTAATATGAACGAACACATAAAAAAATCGGGTTTTAACAAAAAATGCGAATTGGGCGCCACACCCTGCAGTGTGACCGCAGCCGAGGTCTGAGCACCTTGTGCTCCGTGCTTTATAAATCAGTGCAGCTGCATCGTTCACTTCAAGTCACTGTGCAGCAGCCGAGGTGTCAGGTCATGATTCATACCCCCGAGCAGGTACGCAGCTGTGCTTTCTCTACTTTTTGGCTAACAGGCCATGCTCCAGTTTTAATCCCATTTATCACCGTGCAAGCAGCCAGCGCTAATTAGTGCAAGCAGTCAGACGCTGTAATTAAACAGCGCCGGATGCAGAATTTGGACGGCGGGCTGATTGGCCGATTCGTTTCCCTCGTTACCCGCCGGAGGGGCTTTCCTGGCTGGCTGGGGTGTGTGTTTAAAAAATGCCATAAAGCACCATGAAAAGCGCATGGGGAATTATGGGAAATATGCACATGGGGAATTGATTGGGTGAGACGTTGTCAAGAAGCTACTCAGGAGCTTCATGACCGCGGGGGAAACGATTCCTGGTGGTCTTTCGTGAGGATGATGTCCGTGAAATAAATGAACAGCAGGCGTCCCTGACGTTACTTTTATTATGTCGCAGCCTTAAGGTTCATCACAGGCTTGCACTGACATCACCACTCAGGTAACGTCACGGAGGCACTGTTCTGCTGACGTGGGCGTCGCCTTCTGTTTAGTGCGAGCGATCGATCGTTCCCGAGAATGCGATGAGACTTAAATCAACCTGCTAAAGATAAATGAGGGAGTAAACCACGCCAAGCAATGCTCGCAGGTCTCAGTGGCGTGCCGACACATTTAGCCGTGTCTTTCTTCACAGTCTTGAGTGTGGGAAAGCGGTGACGCCACTTCTGGTGGAAGCATTGTTCTGCCAGTGGTGCCGCTGATGTTGGAACACACCCGTACGTGTGTGCGCTCACTTCCTGGTTGAGCAGAAAATCAGATAAACAGCCTGCGGATACAAAGAGAGAGGAGGAAATATTCCCTCAGTGTCTCTCAACGATATGGCGGCCATTCTTATTTAAGTGTCTCAAATAGGACGTCCCACCGTGGCGAAACCAAAGTGTGCTGTCCAAAATCTTGACTTTAAAAGTGCTTTCAGTAAGTACAGTTGTCCCTCACATATCACGGTTCAGTGATTGCTCCCTCGCCATACAGTGTTCCCAAAATAGCCTGCAATAAGTGAAATACACCAAGTAGGCAACTTTGTTTGTTTGCAATGATTCTATGTGTTGTAAGTCTGTAAAAGTCCTCACCACACACTTGATACACTTTTCTCAGACACGCATGAACATTGTCTGGCATTTCTCTCGTTTTAATTGTTTCATTGTAATTACTCTCAATCATCAATTGTAATGATCAACCTGCTGGGTTGCACACAAGAAGTGATGAAGTGACTCCCGTGTATTTCCCTCCCAGGCCTTGCCTCATCCTGGCATCTTTAAAAACGTCTTTAAGAAGTACAACAGCTCGACCCCTGACATTTGTGCACGTCGGGGAGCGTGCAGGGACTGGAAGATCACTTTCTAATCCTTTTCTGCAGGAATGAAGTGATGGTGTGATGGGGGGGTCATGACACGCGCACTCATTGACTGCAGTGCCGCTGCTTTGAGGGCTCAGATGAGAAAAGTCCATTTAATCAAAGCTGCTTGGACCGTTTGGTGTTTTCATAGTTCTTAGATCGGCTCCTTGCAAATTCGACCATTTGTGTGGCTGCTCTTGGCGTAGAGAAACCCGGATTAGCACGCAAATTGCACAGCAAAGCGGAGGCAGCTAAATGGAACTGGGCCAGATGGGGGTTATTCAAAGGGGGAGGTGATGCTGCCGCAGATGCAGTTGAAGATAAGACAGCAGCAGGATGATGGATGGGGGTTACCACGGAGAACATATAGTATCTTCACAATGAATTCACGTGGGAATGGCTGGAATCACCTGCCAGCTTCCGAAACTAGGAAAGGAAACACTTGGTGTGGAATTGTATCTCAGCCAGGCCTGACTACATGAAGCCCCCCCAAAAAAGTCCCCTTAGACCTGAAAAGACCAAAGCGATGCTGTACTTTCAGGGCTGTGAATAGTCCAGCAGCCATGGCCTAAATACGACGTCTGAATACAAAAGACCCCCCGCCCCAAACTTGGCTCGCTACGGGAGACCCCTCTGCTGCCTCAATGCTGCCATCACACGCTCCCCAGCACAAAAACACCTTTGCTTCCTTTATGCACACACACGCCTCGTTCCTCGTCGCCTTCTTCTTCTTCTTCTGCTGCTTTGAATCTGGAAATGATCTCCTAGCGTCTTTTCAGGTGAGCTTCACGTACACGCCGCACGATGTCATGAGGGGCAACGCCACGACGCCGCCCTCCAAAAGAAACACTTGGTGGGGAAACAATGTTGGGAATTAGCTCAGGCGAAGACAGCTTTATGGCCTCGTTTAGGAAGCTACTCAAGACAGAACACGCATGCACCGTTATGTCCTCCTTTCAGCGCTCACTTCTCCCTTTTTTGGCACTAAAAATGTACACTCGCCAAACAAAGGACCACCCCGTCTCCTCCTCCTCCTCCGCTGTGCACAAAGACAGAGCGTGCGCTAATGATGGTCAGCATCCCCCACCGGGAGACGGCAGGCTTATTTCTTCGTTTCTTCATTTATTCCTCCTTTCACTTGCTTTCAGATCAACATTTATCACCAGGAACACGCTTGGGGGGGGATCTTTCATAGGAATGGTTTATTGGTGTGTTTGTTTCAGACTTGCCAAATACATTTTTCAAGGTTTGGGGCTTTGTGGAAGCAAATCTGATCCGGGTTCACCGTTGTTTCCCCGTTTTTGTCAATAGTTGGTTTTGCATTTTATAATTTATATATTTTTTGTTTATATTGTCATATATTTTGGCTCATATTTCTGTGCATATGTTTGGTATATATATATTGTTCATATAGTATATTTTTGTTACTATTTTGTATATATGTTTGGTATATTTGGAATATATTTCTTTTGCTTGTATTGTCATATATTTTTGTTCATATTTTAAGTTTATATTTTTTATTTAATTTTTTGTTTATATTGTCATATATTTTTGTTCATATTTTAAGTTTATATATATATATTTGTTTATATTGTCATATTTTTAATATTTTACACATATTTTTGGTTTATATTGTGGATTTTTCTTGATGCTGTCATATATTTGATTTACATTTGTAGACATGATTTTTTGACATACAGTAGTAGCTCGCATAACGTAAACCTCCTTTTACGTCAATTCCACTGAACGTAAAGAATTGACGTAAAGTTTTTGCTTCGTATTACGGAAGAAATTCCATATAACATAAAGCGTCAAGTCGGTGCAAGTTCAGAAATTCCATTTGAATACTGTAGCTCGCGCAACAGAGAGAGGGAAACATTTTCCATGACTAACAGAGTACCCTTGGTGACGCCTTCTGACGCTTCACGCTGTCATCTCATTGGCTGACTTATACAGCGCGTACGTGAGTTTGTGTGAGAGACAGGCTTCTCCCTTCCTCATCGTAGTCGCCCTGAAACTAGTTTGCACGCATTGAAATCTCTTCTTGAATATTTTGAAGTGGCAAAGGGGGAGTTTGGGAGGATCTTGGAACGGATTAGGCTATTTACATGTATTTTACGCTTCGTATAACATAAAACCCTATAACATAAACGTTCTCAGAACGGGTTATTTACGTTGTAGGGGCGGCTACTGTATATTGTGAACATTTGATGTGCATGTTTGCATATTTTGATCATTTGTTTATATTGTCATTTATTTTGGGTCATTTGGTCACTGGTTTCTATTTTTCAATCATATTTTGTATATATATTTTGTTCATGTAAGTATTACTATATCTTCACACATTCATCTTGCCAAAATGAGTTTAGGGTGTCATCACCCCCCCTCCCCACAGTGTGTTCTCTCTTTATTCTGACAATTGGATTCATTTTGTCCCTCAATAACAATTTCCCTAAAGCTAAAAACAGCAAACAGTAGCGTCCTCGTTGAAGTGCACTGAAGGGTCTTTCCTCCGATTCCCTTATTTGACCGCTTCCTGCTTCCTGCTTCCTGTTTCCTGTGTGCATGTGTTCGTTTTGTCAAGGAATCACGTCTGCTCGCCTCTGGAACCTTCTAGCTTTCTGCTTTTCGGTCTGACACATGCGTACATTCCTGGAATGTAAATGATATTTTCTTTTCCACTTTCTCATGCACTCCAAATCATTATTCAAGTCAATCATTCCTTTGTTTGTGAGTTCCAAACAGTCCCTCTCCGCTTCCTGCCTGCTTCCAATCCGCAGTTTGGCTAAAATGAGAGCATTTTCACGACGTCACCATTGACAAACACCCAAAATAAAAGAAATATAAATCCACTTTTTCCTCTCCGTCCTTAGCCGAGCCATCAAGACCAACCAGGACCTCCTCCCAGAGACCCCATGGACCAACATCCTGTACGACGACTTCTGGGGTACCCTGCTCACCCACAGCGGCAGCCACAAGTCCTTCCGCCCGCTCTGCACCCTCTCCTTCCGCCTCAACTACGCCCTGCATGGCCTGCGCCCCCGGGGCTACCACCTCCTCAACGTAGCGCTGCACGGCCTGGTCACGGCCGCCTTCACCGCCTACAGTCGCCCACTGCTGGGGGGAGGACTGTGGAGTCTGCTGGCCGGTCTCCTGTTCGCGACCCACCCGGTGCACACGGAGGCGGTGGCCGGCGTGGTGGGCAGGGCAGACGTGGGGGCTGCCTTGTTTTTCTTGCTGTCTCTTCTCTCCTATGCGAGGCACTGCGGGCTGCGGGGGACGCTCCACACCCGACGGAGCTGCTGGGCGTGGATGCTGGGCAGCCTGTGGGGCGCGGCAGCGAGCATGCTTTGGAAGGAGCAAGGGGTGACGGTGCTGGCTGTGTCGGCCGTCTACGACCTCTTCGTCTTCCACAGGCTCACCTTCCGTCAGGCGCTGCTGCTCCCGCTCAGAAAGGTAAATAAACTGCCTCCCCAGACCTCATCTACTTCATGCTTCTTCTGCGGAAATTGCTTGTTTGCCTTCATTAGGGGTGCAATTAGGGCAGCTGCTCCTCAGCAGAGGTCTTCTGTCATATAGAGGATCTTTGACTGGCGTGTTTCCATCATGGTGCTCGTTTAGAAGACACATTATCCTGCACGTGACTGCTAGATGTTTACTAAAGACAGACGCCACACTCCTCACGGGAAACTCCTTTCCCTGTAGTGACTTCTTATGGGCCATTCACTGAAATGAATCGGGTACACGATTCACTTGAGTCACTCATCACAAAGCACATGCACATGTTGCAACAGTGAATCAGTGAAGCTTGAGTCTTCCTTGAGTCTCCGCAAGTCAGTGCAACTCGCAAGCTGAGTGAGTGAATGGTTGGTTTCGTGGTTTGGGTTTTGCCTGTGGTGCAGTTCGGGCAGGACGGGGACAGGAGAAGTCGGTTTGAGGCGAGGAGCGGATGTGCTAATGTGGGATGATACGTGCGCTTAAATAAATAGTCACCTGTTGTCCGGTTTCCTTTTTTGAACGAGCTAATGGAGACGGCTACCTGTGATTCGTGATTCAGTAAAAACTCCGTTTTGAGCGACTCGTTCTCGACTGGCACATCTGTACTTGATGGGCTACCAAACAGCACGTGCACGCACCGACGAGAGCAGCGGGTCCTCATGAGACAGCACGCAAGCTAGCACAGAGAAACCAGGATGATGGATTGTTGCACTGCACCAAAAGAGAAACATCATTTGGAAACTTTCCCTCCACTTTTGTCCTCTTTTGTTCTGAACGGCCTGGAAGATTTCATCACCCCCGGTGAGAAATCCTTCAGTGCAGCCATGCCAGGGTGCCAGGTTCCACTGCCCCCCCACATCCGTCCACCACATCTGGCTCATTTATCACAGCTCCGGTGCCCGCGCGAGGGCTCAGTCATGGTTATCTTGGCAGGGGGGAGCTTGTTACTCGGCGGGCTCGGCCGCCGGACCAGTGGTTTCCTGGATAACGAGCCAGACGTCTCAAGAAGTGAAGCTTGGGAACACAAAAGGGGAGGGAGACTATGCTCTCACTTCTTTATCTGGTCCCGGTCTTGGGAATGGATTTGAAGGCTACAACCGTCTGCCCTTCATGAAAAATGCAAATGAGCTCCAGCCAGCGTTCCATCCCTCATTCCGTTTCCTCCCTAATCAGAGTGAGACGACATTTCAAACGAGGAACGGTGGGACGACTAGCCAGTGGAGGATGGGGTGGATGGAGACAAAGGAGGGTGTGGTGTTGGCACCGCAGTCTACCGAGTAAAGAAAAAACATTGTCCTCCCCCATTCTGCGATTGCCGGCTACATTTCAGGGGCGGTCTTTAGCTGCATTTCCATCAGTCGGCATGGACTCACATTCATGGGCAATTAATAGATTTCAACCCTGATCTTCCAGATCTCCTGACTGTGTGGCCAGCATGCGCCCTAACTGATGACCCGTTACTGGGAAACACTTAACAGTCCTGGACAGCAATCCCTCCTTTATGGCGATTAATTGGTTCCAGGCTTGACCTGAATATGAATAAATGGAATATTTTCGTACTTATGGCATGAAAAAACCTCTTTACGATCTTCTAAATACGGCTTTTGACATTATTAGAGCCCTCTAGACATAAATAACACCCCAACAGAGTAGATGCAATCATTGAAAATCAGATAAGAAGAAGAAGATAAGATAACAGACTCACAAGTTAGCAGTTCCTTGATGTTCTTTTCTGAACGTACTTGAAATGGCTTCCCACTGGTATTAGCCAATATAGCACACAGAGTAAGAGTAAGTAAGCCATGTAAGACGTAAATAAAACTCCTGCTCCAGCAGTGTCACAGTAAATGTGTTCCCTCGGAAACCTTAGTGAGGAGTCTAGTGCCTGTCTCATCAAACACCGACACCTAGTGGCCAACGTAGAAGACTACATTCACAATTACAATGCTCCTTCTGCCTTGTTTGTGTTTGAGTTCATTTAGCCATGTTTATGCTTGAAAATGCTTCATTTAGGCCAAGAATAAGCACAATCTGCTTTATCTGATTCTCAACTCACAACCGGAACAGTTTTCAGTGGGTGGCGGGTCTACGCCTCGGCAAAAGGAATGAAATGAGTGCAGTGATGCGATGTCCATGAACGGTGCGTGCCATGTTTATGGGCGACTTTGAGCGGAAGGGGAAGGACATCGACTGGGGACTTAACCTGCCGTCCGACCGACACACAGCTGCAGATATCTGCTGGAGAAGAGCGCACCATAAAGACAGGACAGCAGTTTTACAGTACGTCCTTCAAAAAGGACGTGTGTAACTACACAACACACTTTTTTCTTTTTTTTACAGCACGCTGTTCAAACGCCGCACATGGTCGACTCCAAGCAGTTTTTAATCAAAAAAGTCTGGAGGACGTTTCCCGGCGCTTTGCAGATCTCAAGCTTTTGCACGTGTGAAGCCAACAGACGGACTCCTAAGGGAAGCAGACGTGGCAGCCGTCCACTTCCCCCACTGACACCAAAGAACGACAACGATAACGCAACTTGGGAGATACGAAGCAGCTCAAATCTCTTTCCAAACAAAACTCTTTTGTTTCTGCAGCCTGACGTAAGGCTTGCTAATTATCTGCATCAACTATGGTGGTTAACCACCTCCGGGGGGCCACTCCCAGCCAAATTGTGTGTGTTTATTTTAGCCGCAATCGACTTCAACGGCTAATTTGTGCTGCTGTAGAACTTTACTGCGTCACGCTCGTTGATGCTGCTAATTCATTCCGCAATGTGGTTGATGCTGAAACAAAGCAGCGCGTGCAGTCCACCTCAACATGCCAAACCCGTGCAGATACGCTACAGCGGGGGCCTCCGAAGTGCAGCTGGGGGGCCATTTCAGGCTCACGGCTGTTTTTCTGTTGGCCCACGTCAAATAAAATATCAAAAGAAAAGAAAAAAAATAAACCAGCAAAAATGGAAAAATCAGCCTTCATTTTACAAGAATAAAAGTCCTATTTTTATGAAAATAACATCATGTTGTGAGGAGTAGCAGAAAGATGTCATTTTGGGAAAATTAGGTTGCAAAAAAAGTTATACTAATGTTACAAGAAAACGAGGCAGCGAGAAACCAACAGTACGAGCAACGCTAGTCTTTTTAATGATTTCATCTGCTTGGAATTTATTGTCTTTGATTTCCTCATTTATTGTGACATACATGTGCTGCCGACCTCCTGGAAATGACATCTTGGTCTCCATGGGATTTATCTGCTTCAATAAATACAAATATTATGGGAATCACGGCAGAATTAGTCAATAGTTGGAAAATCAAAAAAAAGCAAAAAAAAAAAAAAAAACAGGCAAAGAAAAGAAAACTAAAAAAACAACAGCAAAAAATGGAAAAATCAGCAGAAATTTTGAGAGAATAAAGTCAAAATATATATTTTAAAAAAGTTGAATTCTAACAAGAAAGAAAGGTCACAATTTTACAAGAATAAACTTGCAATTTTACGAGGCAGAATAATGGCAGCATATTTGAAATAGTAAAGAAAATATGTCTGTTTTTTTGTAAAAAGTCGTAATATTCTGAGAAAAAATAAAGTTGTCATTCTTGGACAATTAGGTTGGGGAAAAGTTATTAAATATTATGGAATAATGTCACAATATTACCTTTTTTCTTACAAAGATTCTTTAAAAAGAAAGATCAAACATTTGGAAAATTAAAAAAAAAAACAACAGCAAAAATGAAAAAAAGAAGAGCAAAGAGTGAAGTCGATACTAATAGACAAAGCTGAGATGCAGTTTTCTCTTGGACTGTAGAGTACTAGCATGTCTAATCCCACATATCAAGGTAGCCCTTGCATCCTTGCACTTTTCACCACGTGCCCCACACTGGTCCAACTGTGGACACCCCTGCTGTGCTTTGCACCTGCAGGCTGCTCCTGCTGCTCACTGGATTGAATTGCTTGAAAGGTGATAAGTGTGAGGATTCACGACCATGCCTGAAAGCGAGGAGCATCAGCATAAAGCATCTCGATGGCAATTAAAGGACAATTTAGAGACACATAAAGCAGTTAAGGCTTAAATAAGGCTCATCTACTTCCATGCCACCAATGCTGGACTCATTTATGGAGCAGCTGTCAAAGTGCTCCCTTTTAAGAGCATCCTGGAGCTGGGGAGCGGGGAATGGCGGTCTTGCCTGCCCCCGTTGACCCTTTTCATGTTTTTTTCCACTTCTCATCTGGAGGAACCAACAACCGAGCTGGAGCTAAACCTCTTACCATAATCCTAAATGTGGGTTTTCCACCATGGTGGTATCTTACACTTCCATAACAGGATGTGTGCATGGGGCCGTGTTTAAGCGGAGGACAATAAACGCATCCTAATCTAACAGACAGAAAAGTCATCACCGTGTAGAAAAAGAAGACAAGTAGCTCGGGGGTTGAAAGTGCTGCGTGACAGGCAGAATGAACGCTCTTTGAGACGTAAACAGCGTCTGCATGCCAACACCGTGACTTCTAAGCTGATTAGCAGTCACCCACCCAAGAAACTCGACTACACCGCGGTGCCAAGGCATGGAAGCATAATGTATGTTCTTCTCAAGGGCGACTGTACCGCAGCGTACGCACCATCCATGTATACACAAACGCCTCCCTTAGCTCACAGTGCAAACAAAAATAACACAAGAAGTAAAACGTGGAACACACAATGTAACAGCACCACTCCCCCAACAGGAAGTTACCCAGCATGCTTTGCGAGTGATAAACTGTATTGTTTTGCATGTATGTAGAGTTCCACACCTGACCGCGCTAAGTAGGATTGGGATTACGGGACAGTGACACTTGGGTTACTTGTGTTCTTTGCAGGGATCCGCTGTGCTTTTCAAAGTAAAGTTGAATATGGTTTGTCGTCAGTGTGCAGCTCGTACGGCAGGACCGGCGAGCCCACGTCACGATTGTCAAGGAGCTGGCAACTCAACAACCTGTTGGCTAGAAGTTGATTCTCTGCATGATTTGTCTTCCCTTCCAGAAGAAGAACCCAAAGCTTCTCCTGAGCCTGTGCGTTCTGGCGTGCTGGGGCGTCATCCTGCTGTCAGGTCGTATCTACTGGATGGGCAACAAGCCTCCCAACTTCTCCAACTCGGACAACCCTGCCGCCGACTCCCTGCATCTCCTCACTCGGATGCTGACCTTCCTCCACCTGCCTGCCGCCAACGCCTGGCTGCTCCTCTGTCCCGATAAGCTGAGTTTTGACTGGTCCATGGACGCGGTGCCCTTGGTGAGGTCCTTGGCTGACTGGAGGAACCTCCACACGCTTGGATTTTATGGTGCGTTGGTCCTCCTTGCTTGGTTTGGCTTTCATGGCCCTACTTCTAAAGGAAAGGAGGACGGGGAATGTGTCACCAATGGGAATGGCTACCACGCCCTCGACACCAACCAAAGCACCAACTTGTGTCCACCAAAGGTGAACCTCAATGGCTCAGGCGGACTTCACATCAAGCCTCCTCGGATGTCTCTCCCCCCGACAGAAAACCTTGTCATCTTCTCACTAGCCTTACTGTCACTACCTTTCCTTCCGGCATCCAACTTGTTCTTTTACGTGGGCTTTGTCATTGCTGAGAGGGTTCTGTACATCCCCAGTGTAGGCTTCTGTTTGCTGGTGGCCACCGGTGCAAGAACTTTGTATGTTAGACTCAGGAGAAAAGGCTTCAAGGCTTTGCTGCTGGCTTTTTGTTCGGGGTTGGTGCTGCTGAATGGGCTGAGAACCATTCAAAGGAACAAGGACTGGAGCAACGAGGAGAAGCTCTACAAGTCTGGGATTAGTGTCAACCCTGCCAAAGGTATGCTGGCCATGTGGTCCAACACCTTCTACCTCCGTCAAGCGCAAGCGAAATGTATCATTGGAGTGGCCAAGGTGACACCATAACTCACATGGGGGGGGGGGAATAAGTTGATACATAGTTTGTGGATTCTGCTCCCCATCACGGTGGCCAACCCCGCGCAGGGCATAATACGGGAGCAGATGCCGATGGCACTCCTGGTTTACCTCTAGACTGCTTGGTTGACATGCCCCCTCATGCTGCTACAGAGCTTCCAGAATGAACACATGAACAATATGAACACATGTATGTGCTTTTATTGGCAGCTCCTCCCCAAAATAGGAAGGTTGTGTGCTGCAGTCAAATGCGTCCAAGCGGAAACGGCGGTTAGGCTGAACTAATGTTCTGCACCACAGAGCCGCGTTTGACAAAATTGTCCCCCGGCCGTGGGGGTGGCCACTGGGATTGACGGAGAGACACGTACAGTATATTGTCGTCTGTTTGTGTTCAAAGCTACTTGAAAAGTTCTGAATGGATTTGGATGACATTTTCAGGAATTGTACTGTATGTGTGTTATGGTGACAGGACTACTGTATGTATGTGTGTTATGGTGACAGGACTACTGTATGTGTGTTATGGTGACAGGACTACTGTATGTATGTGTGTTATGGTGACAGGACTACTGTACTGTATGTGTGTTATGGTGACAGGACTACTGTATGTGTGTGTGTTATGGTGACAGGACTACTGTATGTATGTGTGTTATGGTGACAGGACTACTGTATGTATGTGTGTTATGGTGACAGGACTACTGTATGTGTGTTATGGTGACAGGACTACTGTACTGTATGTGTGTTATGGTGACAGGACTACTGTATGTGTGTTATGGTGACAGGACTACTGTATGTATGTGTGTTATGGTGACAGGACTACTGTATGTGTGTTATGGTGACAGGACTACTGTATGTATGTGTGTTATGGTGACAGGACTACTGTATGTGTGTGTGTTATGGTGACAGGACTACTGTATGTATGTGTGTTATGGTGACAGGACTACTGTATGTGTGTTATGGTGACAGGACTACTGTATGTGTGTGTGTTATGGTGACAGGACTACTGTATGTGTGTGTGTTATGGTGACAGGACTACTGTATGTATGTGTGTTATGGTGACAGGACTACTGTACTGTATGTGTGTTATGGTGACAGGACTACTGTACTGTATGTATGTTATGGTCCTGTACTGTATGTGTGTTATGGTGACAGGACTACTGTATGTATGTGTGTTATGGTGACAGGACTACTGTATGTATGTGTGTTATGGTGACAGGACTACTGTACTGTATGTATGTTATGGTGACAGGACTACTGTATGTATGTGTGTTATGGTGACAGGACTACTGTATGTGTGTTATGGTGACAGGACTACTGTATGTGTGTGTGTTATGGTGACAGGACTACTGTATGTGTGTGTGTTATGGTGACAGGACTACTGTATGTATGTGTGTTATGGTGACAGGACTACTGTACTGTATGTGTGTTATGGTGACAGGACTACTGTACTGTATGTATGTTATGGTCCTGTACTGTATGTGTGTTATGGTGACAGGACTACTGTATGTATGTGTGTTATGGTGACAGGACTACTGTATGTATGTGTGTTATGGTGACAGGACTACTGTACTGTATGTATGTTATGGTGACAGGACTACTGTACTGTATGTGTGTTATGGTGACAGGACTACTGTATGTATGTGTGTTATGGTGACAGGACTACTGTACTGTATGTGTGTTATGGTGACAGGACTACTGTATGTGTGTGTGTTATGGTGACAGGACTACTGTATGTGTGTGTGTTATGGTGACAGGACTACTGTACTGTATGTGTCTTATGGTGACAGGACTACTGTACTGTATGTATGTGTGTTATGGTGACAGGACTACTGTATGTATGTGTGTTATGGTGACAGGACTACTGTATGTGTGTTATGGTGACAGGACTACTGTATGTATGTGTGTTATGGTGACAGGACTACTGTACTGTATGTGTGTTATGGTGACAGGACTACTGTATGTGTGTGTGTTATGGTGACAGGACTACTGTATGTGTGTGTGTTATGGTGACAGGACTACTGTATGTATGTGTGTTATGGTGACAGGACTACTGTACTGTATGTGTGTTATGGTGACAGGACTACTGTATGTATGTGTGTTATGGTGACAGGACTACTGTACTGTATGTGTGTTATGGTGACAGGACTACTGTATGTGTGTGTGTTATGGTGACAGGACTACTGTATGTATGTGTGTTATGGTGACAGGACTACTGTATGTGTGTGTGTTATGGTGACAGGACTACTGTATGTATGTGTGTTATGGTGACAGGACTACTGTATGTATGTGTGTTATGGTGACAGGACTACTGTATGTGTGTGTGTTATGGTGACAGGACTACTGTATGTATGTGTGTTATGGTGACAGGACTACTGTATGTATGTGTGTTATGGTGACAGGACTACTGTACTGTATGTGTGTTATGGTGACAGGACTACTGTATGTGTGTGTGTTATGGTGACAGGACTACTGTATGTATGTGTGTTATGGTGACAGGACTACTGTATGTGTGTTATGGTGACAGGACTACTGTACTGTATGTGTGTTATGGTGACAGGACTACTGTATGTGTGTGTGTTATGGTGACAGGACTACTGTATGTGTGTGTGTTATGGTGACAGGACTACTGTACTGTATGTGTGTTATGGTGACAGGACTACTGTACTGTATGTGTGTTATGGTGACAGGACTACTGTATGTATGTGTGTTATGGTGACAGGACTACTGTATGTGTGTGTGTTATGGTGACAGGACTACTGTACTGTATGTCTATGTCTTCCGCAGCCTGGGGCAACTTGGGTAACGTGCTGAAGAGCCAAGGCAAGATGGCAGAGGCGGAGAAAGCCTACAGAAACGCTCTACACTACAGGAGCAACATGGCCGACATGCTGTATAACCTGTGAGTGTCGGGGGGAAAGCTGGATGATGCATCACAACAACACGACACCCGCAGGGCGACATACGCCCCCACTGACTGACAGGGCAGGAAAACACCTCACGCTGTCATTTATTTATTGTCATCTGCTGGGGGCCATGCCGCCGCTTCATCAATACCGCCCTATGCGCTTGCACGGGGGGGTCGTCCTTATGTTTATTTATGTGTCATTTGGTCCTGCTGTCTTTGAAAGGGATAGTTGGCATGTTTGAACACAAAGTTGTATGACACCCCCACCAGCAGTGTAATACTCTACATCAACAGTAACAGCCCCCCCCCCCGCCACTTGGTCCCACGAGTCCAGTTCTGGTCGGATTTCCGTGACGAGGAATGTAGTCATTGAAGTAAACAGGCTTCTCAAAACAAAATGCATTCAAAAAGAGTCACATGGTCTGATTTCTTTCGAGGAGGCATTTTTAGGATGCAAATGTGTTCAACGCATGTCGTTCTGAGGAGCCAAACTTGACTTGAATCCCCCAGCAACGAAGCAGGACTACGTTGAAAAGCATTACTGATCACACGTCTTCTATCTTCCAGGGGTTTGCTGCTGCAGGAGAACCAGAGGTTTCCCGAGGCGCTTCACTATTACAAAAAGGCCATCGGGAGTCGGCCCACGCTGGCATGTAAGGAACACAACGGAGAGCCTACCAATGCTCGCTGCTTGGATGGCGCTGACGGAGGGATGATTATTCCCAAGCATGAATGAATACTGTATGTCCACCCTGCCAGGGGTCCCATGATGAAACGGCCAGTTTACAGTAGGTCTGTTTATGCAGCGTCACCACCAAAATGTCCCAAAGGAAACCATTAGCAATGTTCTTCAACATGTACAGTACAGCAGGGGTGTCCACAGTGCGGCTCGGGGGCCATTTACGACCTGCGGCGCAGGAAAACTAAAAAGAAACAACAGCAAAAATGGAAAAAAAGAGCAATAATGTCACAACAATAAAGACAAATAGTGTAGTGGGAGAATAAGGTCATTATATTAAGAGGAAGAAATAGCATCAGCTTGAAATATTAAAGACTTAACATTGAAGTTTGCAATTTTAGGAAATTGCAACTGGACTCCCTGGACGCCTCGGCTGAAAGTGGTGAACAGAGCGGGGGACGGAGGGCAGCGTCTAGCAGGAAGCGTTTGTGTTGCATGAAGGAGGTCACGTAGGAGCTATGAAGCATCCTGGCTCTGCGAGGGTTCATGCTGTGCATGTTTCACCATCAGTAACACTTCAAGTGGAAAAACAATCATACCTTTACAGCACTTTTGGGAAGCAGACATTTTTTGTCATGGGGGGCACTGAAAGGTCATCTTAAAGACTTAACCAAGCGCTCCGTGTTGCAGCGGCCTACCTGAACATGGGCATCATCTTGATGAACCGGGGCAGCCTGGAAGAGGCCAAGCGGACGTTTGTGACTTGCGCCGACATCCCCGACGACAACCTGAAGGACCCCCACACCCACAAGAGCTCGGTCACCAGCTGCCTGTACAACCTGGGCAAGATGCTGCACGAGCAGGGCCGGCAGGAGGTGAGCCGCCGGAGCGCCTGGCCGCCACCACGCCTGCTAAATGGCTTTTTCTCTCTGCCGCAGGACGCCATTTCTGTTTACAAGCAGGCAGTGCAGAGGATGCCCAGACACTTTGCACCACACAGCCTCTTTAACATGATGGGTACGCTATTGAAGCACCTGCTTGCGATGCTCTGCTTGTTTCGTCAGGTGGACGGACCCCAGTGATGTCTTCATTCATTCTTCAAGAATAACATCTTCTCTTTCGCTAGGAGAAGCCTACATGAGGCTGGACAGGCTGGAGGAGGCGGGCCGCTGGTACAAGGAGTCCCTCAGGGCCAAACCAGACCACATCCCGGCCCACCTCACTTACGGCAAACTGCTGTCCATCACGGTGAGGGAACCACTCCATGTAGTCCAGACATGCTGCCAGACGGCAGTGGGTCCAGTGGACGGGCTCACATACAAATGATGGAATTACTGGGCTTCCTTCTTCCATTCAATGAGCAACACGTGGCACCAGACTGGCGGCATGGACCCCCAATGCACACACGTTCTTTAAACGTCCCACATTATCTAACATTTCAAATACATCCAATTAGGCTTCATAATTACAACAGTTTAAAAGCCATGTAGCTTTCATGCTAATGACAAGTCTTGGAGTGTGTGTCTCCACACACTTATTTTCTCTTATCATGTCTACTATATTGGCTAATAGGAGTGGAAAGGTGACTATAGGGGTGTTATTTCATGCCTAGAGGGCTCTAATCATGTTAAAAAGCGTATTTAGAAGGTGGTAAACAGGTTTATTATGCCTAATATGTCTTTTATGCCTATAACTAATATCTTCCTTCCACTTCAAAGAAGTTGAAAGATTCAAGATTGAAGAGTTTTATTGTCATGTGCACAGTAAAACAGCAGTTCTACTATGCAATGGAAATCTTATTCTGTTCATTCTCCCAAGAAAAGAAAGAAAACACAAGAAAAGGGACGTTCAGCCCAAAATGAAGCCAGCAAGTGAGGGAGATGATCGTTTTTTGTCACGTTTGGTGCTCCTAAACAGGCTCTTGGGACACATTGCTGTTAGAAC
Source organism: Dunckerocampus dactyliophorus (assembly GCF_027744805.1). Classification (NCBI taxonomy): domain Eukaryota; kingdom Metazoa; phylum Chordata; class Actinopteri; order Syngnathiformes; family Syngnathidae; genus Dunckerocampus; species Dunckerocampus dactyliophorus. Next base: position 546,998 of record NC_072833.1, on the reverse strand, counting down.
GTCATCCTGCTGGTGTCTACCCCAAAAAATACTCCTTCTTCCTTGCAGGGTGAAAGGACGGAGGCGGAAAAGTACTACCTGAGAGCCATCGAGCTGGACCCCCTGAGGGGAAGCTGCTACATGCACTACGGTAAGATGTCCATCTCCAGCATGTCTGATGTCCTCCAAGCAAATCAAGTCAGGACATTGTAGGCTATCTCCTTCCTGAGGGGGCCATTGTGCGTGTCTTGTAGCAGGTGATATTTATTTGGGGGGGTGTTATCTCCCATCTCTCTTCCATGGCTGAGCTCATGTTAATGGAGAGACGGTCAAGACCAGCAAGCGTTTCCTTCCATTGTTGTCAGCCTCCAGCACGTTCTCCTCTTCCTAACATCTGCAGACAGCGAAAGGGACAGGAAGTTGTTTTTGGAGGCTCTCCTCTTTTTCACCTCCACTGCTCCTCCATCTGCAGGCCAGTTCCTCCTGGAGCTCTCGCGACTCCCCGAGGCGGCGGAGATGGCGGAGAGAGCGGCCGAGTTGGACGGCTCAGAGTTTGATGTTGTCTTCAGCGCGGCGCACATGCTCAGGTGTGCGTAGACGAGTGTGGTGTCCAGCGTGTCTGCAAGGTGCTGTCCTTACGCCAACACATGTGCTGGGCTTTTTTGGCAGGCAGGCCAGCCTGAACGAGGCGGCAGAGAGGCAGTACAAGCGAGCAGCCGGCCTCAGACCGGACGTGAGTAGAACCCCATGGAGGAAGTGGGGCACCGTGACATCCTGCCCCCGCTGTTTGACTCACTTACTTCAAAGGCGAGCTTTGGTTGAGGAGACGCGACTGCCATTTATCTGTCTGGTGCACTTGACGCGTTACCGCTTGCTCGTCCATTAGCCGGGAAGATGAAACAACCTCCAGCTTACTGCTCACGACAGACATAACGCAAAAATCTAAAGCGGAGGGGAACACTTGGAGTGGCAAAGATGGCGTTCCGTGCGTGGGTGCTTTAGGACCAAACATCAAGTTAGCAGACGTTAGCTGGACTCATGTCAAGACGTAGGACACATAACAAATGGAAGGGAGGTTTTGGGCCACGTCGAGAGAGTTGACACAATGTGAAGTGGGCTGGAAACTAACAAAAGACTTCATAAATATGGGGGGGGGGGGGAGTCGCTGGAGAGAGAACATTGTTAAAAATTGCACTTACATGTATAATGTATCCATCCATCCATTTTCTACACTGCTTCTCCTCATTAGGGTCGTGGGGGCATGCTGGAGCCTATCCCAGTTGACTTCGGCTGACAGGCGGGGTACACCCTGGACTGGTGTCCAGCCAATGGCAGGGCACATATAGACAAACACTCCCATTCATACCTATGGACCATTTAGAGTCTCCAATGAAGCTAACATGCATGTTTTTGGAATGTGGGAGGAAACCGGAGTACCCAGAACCCCCCCCCCCCCCCCCCCCCCCACACACACACACACACACACGCACGGGGAGAACATGCCAACTCCTCAAGGCAGAATGGAACCCAGCTCTTCCCCATCTCCAGACTGTGCCTGTGTGGCCAACATGCTAACCACTACACCACCGTGCGGCCCCACGTGTGTAATAATAAGAACATAAAAAATCTGTATCATAAAGAAAAGGGTCAGTTAAAATAAAATAAGGTGAATAAAAACACACTCAGACAAAATTCAACAAAAATACGACTTGAAATATGAATATGAAATAAGAATAAAGACCATTCATATTATGTATGTTTGCTGACCGCTTGACTGATTAAAATCAACTTTGCTCTCCCCCCCCACACTTTTTTCTTTATTTTCCATATATTTCAGCTTTCTTCTTAAATCATCTTTGGAAAATGTATTTTATATTAGGACTTTATTCCCATAACTTTACCACATTTTCCAAGAATGGCAACTTTATTTATTTTGCTTTGTTTCTCATATTAGCACTTTAAAAAACACTTTTTTTAATCTCATATTTCAACTCTGGTGACATCATTTTTCCTCATCATATAGCAAGTTTGCTCTTGTGAAACTGCAGCTTTTTTTCCTTAATATTTTGAAAATTACAGCTATTTTTTCCATTTCTTTTTCCTTTTTTCCTTTTAATTTTCCAACTATTTCAACTTTCTTCTGATAAATGTTCTTTTTCCACAACCTGATTTTCCAAAAATGGCAACGTTATTCATTGTTTTGTTTGTTTCTCATAATATTACGACCTTCCAAAAAATAACATCTTTTTTCTTGCTTTCTATGCTACTTAAGTATTTGTCATCATAATATTATCTGGTAAAAGTACTGCTGTTTTTTTTTTTTAGTTTGTGAAGTTATATTTTTAGAATGTGCCACGGGCCACACTGCTACTGTATAGTACTATTCTTTTTGCAATAATAGTCATGAAATAATAAGCAGAAATACTGAATAAAAATGATATCACTTGATATCATTTGACTTTGAAAATACTGCATTCAAATATGAGCAGAAATCTAAGAGCCAACGGCAACACAATCATTTTCTCAGACTGTACGATTTCTAAGTGTGTGTTTGCCAAATCCCAAATACAAATATTTGAAATAGCAGGAAAATGAAAATGAAAAACCCCCAGCAGAAATAAAAAAAACAGCTGTCATTTTATGAGAATAAAGTCAAAATATTCGAGAAAATGTACGAAGAAAGATGAAATACTTATTACTAAAAAACCATCAAAAATGGGGCTAGAAAGAGCAAAGAGTGAAGATGACGGTGCTAGTAGGCTTTTTCATCCCAGTGACAAAGCTGAGATGCATTGAAGTCGTCATGTCTCCAAGTGCTGTTTTACAAAGTATCCTTACATTTGTCAGCAGGGGGCCCTTGCTGGAAAGCGTTTGGACGCCCCCGCTGTAAGAGCACATCGTATAACACGTGTGACTTCTTCTCCTTCTACCGTCTGCTCTTCCCAGTACCCGGCCGCCCTCATGAACCTCGGCGCCATCCTGCACTTGAACGGAAGGCTGTCGGAAGCCGAGGCCAACTACCTGAGAGCCCTGCAACTCAAACCCGACGACGCCATCACCCGCTCCAACCTACGCAAGCTGTGGAACATCATGGAGAGGCAAGGCCTGGCCACCAGGAAGCTGGAAGAGCTTCCATAACAACCTTCTGGTCCTGCCAGAGGAGGAGCTTTGCGGTGCGCCTCGGCGTGCGTCAGCAGATGACTCAAAGCAAAGTCGCTGCTTTCATCAAGTCGTGAAATCCACTGACTTTTCCTGACAGGACCTCAATGAGGTGTTGAAATGAAGAATGAAGTGACTCCTTTGGCTGCTTATTGTCTACAAAAACAACAGTGACTGCCCTCTACTGGTGATGTTTGACGTGTCACTGAGGTGCAGTGCACAGAAAAACAACGCAAACAAACACAACGTGGTGCCAAAGCCTGTACGCCTTTTGTGCCCGCTAACAAGTCCAATCATACGGCGCCTTGCAGACCTCGTCACCCCGCCCACAACTTCACTTTTCACAGTCACAGCCGCGCTCCAAAATGGATTCAATTCATTTTTACCCCTCAAAATTCTACGCAAAATGCTCCGCTGTGGCAAAGTGGCAAAAATGTTTCAGAAATGTTTGCAAATTTGTCTAAAATGAAAAACTGAAGTATTAAAAATGCACGCATTTTCACAGACCCTTCACATTTTACACTTACCTCTACAGCAGACCCCCTCTGGGGGGGTCAGTTCACGAGAAAAGCACAACGAAAATATGACAAGATATTGCAATTGTCTAACATCATTTCTACTACGTTACACTCTTCTGCACGCTGTGTGTGCATGCTAATGGCCCCGCCTCCACCCACCAACACAGAGAGACTGTATGACTGACAAAAGCGCACGCACACGGCAATATATCGAGGCCGGCAAAATGATCCAGTTCATTTTCATTTATTGTGTGATTCATTCATTTATTTTTTATCATCCCACTCAAAAAAAAGTCAAATAAAGCAACACCGTATTGAATACACGTTTTTATTTTGACTGAATTTGCAAAAATCAAAAACAACATTTCTCCCTTTCTCATTCTGGGTATTTTTCGTCAAATTTTCAGGGTAAATCATTGAGTTCATACAATGTGGAATATGGCTGTAAATGGGGGGGCGGTGCTGACTTACTTCTTCTGCAAGGCACCGTGTGCGTGTCGTTTGTCGTTTGGGATGCACTCACGTGATCAAACTTTATTTATTAGTTGATGCTGTTTATGTTTGTCTAGTCAAAGCCATCGTGATGTCAGCAATTGTTTTAGAAACTCAAGCCTAACCTTTTCTCGTTTTTGACATGGTAAACAAGTCACGCATTGATCAGACCGCCCTCTTGTGGACAGTTGGTGAAGTGATCAACTATTCAGACCTTAAATTATCAGCAACTAACACAAAAAGGCAGTCAGTCACTCTGAAATGTTCTGTACTCACAAAATGTTACATTCGATGTATTTCATGGGTTGTGCTGTCTAAATTATACCAAGTGTGGTGTTTTGTAGGAACCTTTTGTCCAGAGTAAAAAGAAAAAAATGACCGAATGTTGTTTTTCATGAATGAATGATGATTCTTGCAAGTGTGTTCCTCGTGAGCGAAGATGACAAATCACAGCAGTAGATGTGTAATTTGCAGTCAGATTATGATAGATAAGCAGATTATGCATCAACTCTTACATTTGAGTGTCCCCGGTGTGCGCAATACAAACTACTCACATCTGGCTTGCATTCCCGGCAGGCAGCAGCAGAAACACCTGCTTCTCACGCACACAAGGAAGGAAGCCAGGCAGATGAAAGATTTCCTCCTCGGCTCCACTCCATCACTCATCACTCATCACTGTGCAATAGAAGAACATCCTCTGTTAGGACTATTTATGTTTCTCTAAAGCATCTCTCAGGGACATTTTTTGCACAGCTTACACAGTATTTTGCAGCAATAATAACTATGCACATGTATGTTTATGCAACATCATAACTACATCGATTCAATATATAACTTAAAGAGTGTGTAGTAGACATGAAGCTGTAAATCAGCTACTGCGTCTGCATTTCTGAAGGAAATGACGGCGATAATTACAATTCATCTTAACCTATTGTCCAATTCTGTATTCGGAGTAACAATGACCTCTGTTGGACACTTAGGTAAACTACAGTCACAAACTATGGAGAGCCCTTAAATCTTCGAAAGGTCTCACCTGTAAGCTTGTCGTCCCGGTGGAACAAACTTATGTGACTTATACATCTTAAATAGACATTTTTGCGAGCAAATGATCACATGAAATATGCGTTAATTTTCTGATTGGAAAATTGGCATGAAGTTAAAGACAAGCGTGTCCTCTAACATCCGGGTATGTTCAGTACTTCCGTCCTCGTGTTTGGTGAAACGTCATCATTTCAAAAACGCTTAAGCTATTTTTATTATCACATAACTACTCTTGTGTAAGACTGCGTTTTTTATATATATATAATTCTTGCTTTACATGTACTGTCCAGTACTACATTAACAAAAAAGTGTTTATTTAAAAAGCACCCTTACAGTACCCGGATGTTTGTGTGTGGTCTAGCCAGTTCGCTACATACACATAGATAGCACTGATCTGTACTAATAAGTCTGGATAGCTCATACGTCGCACGCCGGAGTGCAAGCCGCTGAAGCCAAAGAGACGCCATCTTACCACTCACATCTCGACTACATGGGCACAGCGTACATAGTGTACAAAGCAGATGAAGAGGCTAACAGAACATCTATATTTGACATTAAAAAGCGGGGAGATTCTCCCATTCCTTCAAGTAACGCAACCTTCGTCCCTTAAAAACCATTTGATACGTTATTCTCTATCTTTTGGTTATATTAAATGTACTTTCCCCTTCCAATTCTCATTGCCTTTGGGACAAAATTCTACTGTGCCCCCTGGCTCAGCACTCCCCTATAGCAATGATAGTTTTACTCCTCTAGAAAGAGATTTGAACTGCATATCCCATCCCTTTTTTCCACTAAAATCCATGGTCATTATCCTTTACTTTTTATTCTTACTTTCATACAATTCACTATGCTCTCGTCTGTACAAAATATGAATCATAAAAGAGACACGTTTTAAAATCATTTCACATTTTGCTGATTTTTTTTGTTTGTGTTATGAAATAGAAATAACCTATTTTCTGATATAGAAATATATTTGAACAAAAACCACAGGAATAATATGTGATAACCATAATGTGTAATAACCATAAACACAAACACCAACACACACAGAGAAAACAACAACACTGAAACAAAACCATATGCTTTGGGTAAGACAATACGTTGTTTGCCATCTCAAACATACCGGTATGTATGTTCAGTAATATTATTTTCCAGAACATATCATATGAATGAATTCTTTTATGTCAGTCGTCCCTTAAAGAAATACATATATCATGATATAACAAAAAAGTACGTACATTTCCTCTTAGCTATTATAGAGCTATATAAACCTATCAATTCTGGACATACATTTAATCAGAGGAATTTTGCACGATCGAAAATATCTGAGAGATGGACAGTTCAAAACCCTTAAATTATCAATCATCAATCTACATTTCAATCATACTTACACGTGAAATGTTCGTCCACAGCCTTTGAACTGGCGATTTGTGCAGTTAATAGCTGCACATGCAGGCATCTTAAGTCGAAATGTGTGTCCAATCCGAATTAATAAAAGAAGTTCACCACGAATGCAAAAGCTTGCCCGAGAAGTGTTTCTTGCGAGTAGCAATATGGCGGCCGTTTGCCTTCACAAGTCATCGCCAATGAGCTATCCAGATATACTATACAGATCAGTGATAGACGCCGCTCTGAAGCTGTACTTCAAATCAATATCCTCTGCTAATAACAAGAAAGCTATCAAGACTATAAATCGGTGCTCCCACTTCAATATCCTTAATTCAATTTAATTTTCATTGCTCATGTCCCTTGGTGTATATTACTTTAATTATTATTATCTTTATTTTTTATACATATATATTTTTTAATTTATTTATTTATCATTTTCTGGTACGTTTTTATTTCTTTAATCTCGATTTCTGTATGATTTATTTTATGTGTTTTTGTTATCCAACTGTTATTTTTTTAATGCCCATGGTTTCATGCAGTTAATGGAATTTGTAAGGCGTTAATAAAGTTGATTGAAAAAAAAACATAGATAGACGCCGCACCCAGTGCTGAGCTGTACGTCAACGTCGCCGCCATATTGGATGTGCCAAGGCTGCGCTGTTAATGAGTACACTTGAATGTACTTACTTTCATAAAGCGCCTTTCTACAAAGAAATTTAAGTTAATTCCTCTCGTTTATACATTCACACACGCACTAATATACTTGGAAAACAGTTAGGCATCTTGTGTGTGCGTGTGTGAACGTATAAAGGAGAGGAATTAACTTAAATTTCTTTGTAGAAATCGTAGAAAGGCGCTTTATGAAAGTAAGTACATTTACTCGCAATCATTTATAGAGGAGCCTTGACAGATCCAATATGGCGGCGACATTGACGTATCGCCGCAGTGGACAAACCCACTCAATGCTGCGCCTGTCTGTGGTTAGCTATCCCACGATGCAGTGTTGATTTACGTTTATCTCACGTGCTAAAACAACGACGGTAGAATAAATAGCAGCCACAACCTAACTAATACTATTTATTTAGTTTCACTTTGAGGTGCTCTGACAAGTAAAATTATTCGCTTCACAATGTGCAAATAACAGAGACTAAACACAAGGTTCTTCTCTTAATTGACTGAGTTTCTCTGAAACCATATTTTGTACTATTGCGCCACCTTGTGGCGATCCCTTTTGGCACCTCCCTCATAACAACCACAAAGAAATGTTTACATCTTAACAAGATGACTTACGATAGCAACGCTGTGGTTAATAGCCATGACATGTGTGAAGACAATGGCAATGTTCTGCATAAATGCATACACAAAACACCCACTAAGATCTATACCAGGAAAATCAGACTTTTTCTCCCAAGTCCACCAGCTGACAGTGCCGGCCCATTTCTGTGCGGTATAAAGTTGTCATTGTCCTCTCGAGCTGCTGTCCTAAAAGGCACTTGAGATTATTCATGTTCTACTTAGGCACAGGATTATCACGACATCCCTCGAACTGCCTCTCTTCTGGAAATCTGCGCCCATTCCCGTTACGAAGCGCAGCAAGCTCAGTAGAACTCGATCAGGTACTCGGGGTAGATCTGATTGCTGTCGAAGATGACGTAGATCTTGGGGTTGGCCGTGTCGTCCACGCAGCTGTCGTAAAAGTTGGTCAGGCTGGTGTCCTTGGAGGGTGGCCTGCAGTAGAAGGCGTGGCCAAGCGTGTAGTCGCCCACCAGCACCCTGGCCAGGAACATGCTCTTGTAGGACGGCTCGCTGGCGAATATTGGCGGGGCGAGCCCGTGCCGCTGCAGATTGTTGTTGTGCTTCCCCGTGCTGTGACAGTACTTACTTGAGTATTTGGCATCCCGGGCAAAGTAGCTCCCTGACAGGAAGGATGTAGATCATGAATACAAAGCAGTGTTTCCCATACGCCACTAACAGAGTCGGTGCTCCCCCTTAAGCCTCGTTTACACCTGCACGCACTTCCCTGCAATGGTACGTAATTTAGCGTGCGTAAAATTAAACTGGTGGTTAACAGGTGCGAGGTATGTGTAAACTGTGCGGGGGCAGCGTGCCAGTGTGCAAAGACAATGGCACGCATAATTTCCGTGAACTAGTCGTGAATGCAACATGGACGCATGCTGCAGGTCCTCAAGACAGCCGTGAGCTAGCAAGCTAGCGAGCTAACTCTAAAATGTATTTTTTTACTAAACTTAAGAAGCCAAAAACGTACCACTTCCACATGAAATGGGAGAAGAACTTTTTTTTTTCCCCCACTCTATCATGCGGGGCATGCCATGGCTGACTTCACAACTTCATGCAGTGTTAGGGTAATGTCATGTAAGCTAATGGCTCAATGTTTTGTGTCATTACTGCCACCTAGTGACCACAATACTATATAGCACGTATCATTACTGTATGTTTTGACTAATAATAGATCACAGTTTACTATGAAAGAGCCGTCATTTATTCATTTTGTGAAAGACCGCCATACAGCGAGGGACGACTGTATCACCCCCCTCCACCCATCTAAAAGCACTCGCAGGGTGCTCCGTCTTGCTTGTGACATAAAAAAACTCCACAAGGAAGCTACAGAACAAAGTTAATTTGTAGATCTAAGCATATTTGTTTTGCTCCCTTTTTGGCGTCACCTCCCTCCCTCCCGCAGCCACACATGGATTGCAGTCCTGTGGGAACTAACAAGAAAAAAGGGGCTGTACCTTTGCCGTACACGTCGCCATTGCTTCCTGTGAGCCGCCAATCAAAGTTAAACATGCATATGGCCTGTATGTTGTTGTGTCCCGTGCCGTGGAACAACATGCGCTCCTCAATGTCTAGAGTGCGCTTGACTTTCCTCAGCTGCGTTTTCTTCCTTTGGAGAGGGGGACACAAAAAAGCACACACACATTTGAAAAAGTGACATTGTTGCATTTCAAATGGATTCGTCACGCCTCATCCGTCCCTGCTTTCTGCTAAAAAGCTCTGTGCACGCTACAAACTGGAGGAAACGATGTGAATGTCGTCCCGTGGCCCAGCCGGGGAATACCCACCACAAAAGACAACAACAGCAACACACACAGTGACTCAGCGCTGCAACATACCTGCAGAAGAACTCCCACAAGTCCAAGTTCTGGATCCTCTGGATGGATTTGATGGGACGATCCATGGTCCTCTCGTAGAGCCTGGCCACTTCTTTGAACTCGTAGGTGTCCCTGCCCAGCTGGATGAGCTGTCATGCAGGAACACAGACACGGACATCTTTCTTCTTCTACTACTTTTACTTGCTTCCTCTCCTTTGGTCCTCCAGCTACAGTACATCTAGAAAGCTCCTCTTTGGTCTTCCCTTCTTCTCCTCCCCGGCAGCGTCTACCAATATAGTCACCGTCCCTCCTCCTCCTTTGCCAAGTCATGTCAGCCATCCCCAATCAACTGGCAGATCCTCACCGCCACCTGTCTCCACGTCTACCTGAAGTCCTCACAGCAGCTCTCCTTCCTCAACGGCCACCCCCCGTGCGGCACTGCTCTCAACACACCACTTAATGTTGACGAGGGACGTCTGATATTGGCTTTTTTGCTGATATCAGATATGCCGATATTGTCCAACTCTCAATTTCCAATACCGATATCAACCGATATGTGCATCCTGTCGTGGAATCAACACATATCTGTTGTGGAACTAATGGAGACAGCATCAGATATTCGCTACTCAACACGGCTGCAAACAACATCTTGCAAACTACAGCGTCCGCCTGCCGCTATTTCCTCGTTTTTTTACATCCCCGTTGCCCTATAGACGTACAGTATGAATGAATTAATTAATTGTTTTCCACATCTGCCAATGATCTCTTATTCTTTCATTTGTTTTCTTTCTTTTCTTGGGAGAATGAACAGAATAAGATTTTCATTGCATGGTATAACTGCTGTTTTACTATGCACATGACAATAAAACTCTCTTGATCTCTTGATGCTCTCAAAACGATGTTATAATGGCCAAATACTACCAAAGGTGCTTGTTAAGTCTTACCTGCGGACAGAGGCGGAGCCACACGTTTCATTGGGGTGGTCAAAGTGAGACCATCACTCACATGGGGGGACAATAAGTCCATACCTGCATTGTCTAGATGGCCAGTGGGGTGGCCAGCCCGTAGCTCCACCACTGCCTTTGGAGCGTCTATCAGATCAATCGATAGCTGAGCAGTGTGCTGACGACGTGTTTTCAATGCATAGTTTGTGGGTTCATGGCGGCCACACCCACAAAGGGCACACTACACCAGTGGATAGCGATGGGCACTCCTGGTTTCACTCTAGACTCCTTGGTTCACATGCCCACTCATGCTGCTACAGAGATTTACACATTTATGTGCTCAGTCACGCTTCACAATTAAGTGAAATCAGTCAACATAGTGGGCCGCACGGTGGCCGAGTGGTTAGCATGTTGGCCGCACAGAATATCTGGGTTCGAATCTCCGTTGGGCATCTCTGCGTGTTGTTCTCCCTGTGCGTGCGTGGGTTTCCTCCCACATTCCAAAAACATGCATGTTAGGTTGATTGGCGACTCTAAATTGTCCGTAGGTATGAATGTGAGTGTCTTCATGTGCCTTGCCATTGGCTCCAGCATCCCGGCATCGAAAATGGATGGATAGTCAACGTAGTGAGAAAACTTGGCGGCGACATTGACGTAGAGCCCCGCGTTCGATGTGGTGTCTACATGTACATGTATGTGTCTATGAGCTACCCCGCTCACCATTCACAGTGTTTTGACGAGCCACCACGTCCTGCCGCATTGGCTCAAGTATATGCTGCGTGTTGACTGTTATGGCGACACCAGTGTTGCTTGTGGCACATAAAGGGCCATATCGTCTTCATTGCAGGGAAAAAACAGATACTGATATTGACCGATAGTACATTTTTATGGCAATATCGGGCCGATATTATCGGACATCCATAATGCTGACACTAACCTGGTAGGGCTCGTCCGTGTTGATCCTCTCCCAGTGGCACGGAACAGGTAAGGCCAGGTTGTCACAAATAAACCTGAAGGTGAACCAAGCACACAGACGATGAGACGTGTTTTTATGCATTTTCGTACAACGCCGCTGCCCACCTGAAGCCGGTGGCCGAGTGGAGGGAGCGTTTGATTGGCCGCTGCTTCCCTGTGGTGAGGTTGATCTGGCGCATGACTGGAAAAAGACGGAATTCATGAAAGATGAAACGTCACCGACATCACGGTCGTACCTGAGAAGTCCAGCCTGTAGGTGTACTTGGCCGTGTAGAACTCCATGACGCCACGCTGGTTCCGGTTGTAGCACTGCTCGATCTGGGCGCTGGTCACCGAGCAGGCGGCGCTGGGGTCAATCTACCGTGGGAAGGAGTGAGAGATAATAGTTTGATATTGCAGCTCAAATGCCGGTGACTAATACAGCTGTATCTTTCGCAAGAGGAAAAAAAAGATACTACAGGGCTTCAGGGTGATTATTCTAAGTTGCCAACAGAAGAGCCTTGTGATTGTCATTGCTGAGTTTATCCTCTTCATCGCAATCTGTTCCAAAGCCGCACACAACACTAGTGCTGGAGGACTAAGAAGAAACAAAACTATCCTTGCAAGAACAAACTGGTCATTTTGTGGGGAAAAGGTCGTAATATTACGAGAATAAAACTGCAAATTTGTCAGAAACAAAGTTGTACTTCATTTGTTCTAAGAGTAATTTTATTGCGGTTCCTAGCATTTGCATGATGACATACATCCACAACACACCACCCAAGTAAGGCAACGAGCTTCTGCGCTGTACCTCAAACATGTGCCACACCCCACATTCGGCCAGGTAGAACCAGCACCAGTTGGGTTCCAGGGTGTCCATCTCCTCCACCTCATGGGACTCATCTTCGGCTGGTCTTGTGGCAAGCATCGCTAATATCTAAAGGCTAAGAAGACACCACAAGAGGAGCAGACCACCAAGACGACAGACGAAATGGGCTCACGGTGGCGTTTTGGATTCAGTCAAGGCTTGCCGATCGCCGAGCGGAGTCATCATTCAGGAAAGCTCCGTCCAAACACGGAGGACAATTAGCAGCTACATGCTGCTATATCACCGGGGAGTGGTGCGACTCTGACGGCGCCACACACAGGAAGCCATAAACCGCAGACTTCGAGGTTAAACCAGCCGCTTTCGACGTTGACTGTCATTTCCTTGTTTTTGCGGCGCAGTTAACGTCACCAAGTAACGCACCAATCAGCTGCTTCAATTTTAACTATGCCCTGATTTTCACTTGCACGGCTCTATGTTGCCACATAGGGTAAACTTTACGCTGTTTTTGTTCTGACAAACACAACAAATATTTAAGACGGATTTTTTCATCTAATATGCTCGCTCTCAATTCAGTCTTATCGAAGCCCGTTTCCGCCGCTGAAAGAAAAAAATATTTCAATGGTGAGTCATAATTATAAGATAAAAAGTCGAAATTATGAGATTAAAGAGTCATTAGTATGAGCCAAGAAAGTCATAACGATGAACGAAACAGTCGAAATTACGAGATAAAAATTCATAATTATGAGGTAAAATCTTGAGATGCAAACTGCACGTGTGACGCCTTCTTCGCTGGAGCATTCGTCACTCCGCACTGGCGCACTTTGTGTCACATAATTATGACTTACCATTGGGATACTTTTTACAATGGCCATTGGAAAAAAAATCCAATGGTAAGTAATAATTATGAGAGAAAAAGTCATAATTATGAGATACAAACTCGAAATTATGAGCTATAAAGTCGAAATGACGAGATACAAACTGCACGTGTCACAGGTGCCGCCTTCTTCACGTAGCAAAAATGGCTCCACATTGTAAGCAAGATGGGTATCCTGAGTGTTTTGTAAATGTTGGATGTTTGCTTCATGTGTAATGAGTTGTTTAGTCTTCTGGTGTAGTACTATACATGAGCACTATGGAGCTATTATCAATCAGATACACTATGTGAGGTATTTCACACTACATTGGGGTGCATTGCTATCGCCGGTCTTGGTGACGTGGGTTAGTTTAAATACAAGGAGGACCGCGTGTGCTGAACTATGTTCTGCTTTGCACATGGTCAGTAGCACAATGTATTCGTTGAGTCAGATAATGACGAAGGATGGCGGAATGTTGCACTTTTTTTAAATCAATAAAATAGATCACTGTACGCCGTGACCAAACCGTATATGTCGGGCTCGCTGCTAGCTAGCATGTCCAATTACTTTTACTTTGCGGTCCGGAAACACAACAAATTGTAAACAGTGAGCGTCACTTTCTGTCCGTGTTCCTCGTTGGAAATGACAAATGACATGACGTTGCTTCGGACCATTTACTACAATTCCAAGTGTAAATCATTACCACAGGCGGTGTATTCTGTCTGTCTTGCAATGCAATGCACTCTTTCTTACATTAACGAAACTAACAGCGCTATTGCAAAGCAGCTTCCACTGGCAGAACACCAGCTTCCCAAGTCCACAACTCACAATCACCTTACGGACGTCCCTCCATTTTGCATGCAGTCCCACATCTACTGTATATGGAGGCAAAGACGATATGCACCCTGTCTGCGTTGAAGAGAGCAAAGACTTCCCATGTGATGATGATGTGTTTGATGTCTGTGTGGACTTGATGTCAGGGAGCAATCTCAAGATAAATGATGTGTATGTGAAACAGGTGACCTCTATATTAAGATCACAGAACTGATAAACAATGAACTAGTTTTATATTTCTTTGATATTATACTCACATTTTATATTTCAGAAATGTTTGCATACTTCATATATTTGGAGCTACTGTATATACAGAGCCATTTCAGTCAAGTTCTGTTTTTCAAAAATCCTTCTGGACAGTCAACTTTTCTGGATCCACCTACTTTTATGGTACCTGCACAAATGTCCCTTCTCTAAAACGCAAGCATCCCATCTCAGTTCTTTGATTCTTCTGAGCCTTCTTGGGAAGGGCATGATGCTTTTTCTCAGATGTGACATGACCCACTTTATTTCTTGGGAGCTTTCAAAAACCTTGGACTTCCTACTGCCGGATTATTTTCCATTTCATCTGCAGTATCCAAAAACAGCCACCCAATCGGCGCAGGATGGTAAGATATTCTTTCAGATGCTCGTCAGACATCTAAAATGAAGATAGATGTGATGACTCCTTAGGTCAAGTGCATTACATCATAAGCAACCACAAATGATCTTCATTCAACTTTAATACTTCAAGAACATGTTTGTGATACTTGTCAAAATGAAGCCTTCCCTACAGTATATATAATAAATACAGTACCTTGTCCTCTTCCATTGGCGTGCTGTGTCCTCAAGTAGTCCGCTATCTCATCCATGTTGTGATCTTCTGCATTTCTGTTGAATAAATGCAAAGCTTAAACAAGAGCTTTGCCAAAATCTATACTTTGATTCTTTTCACAAAAATCTCTTGTTGCTAGTTTGCTATTCATGCATGATCATAGCAGGTTTGTGCTTAAGCATGCTCTTCATTCTCCAACTCAGGAGGAAGTGCTTTCACGTCATGTGATTCCATACAGTTCAGGCTGTCTGAAGTCTGACTGCTAAAGGTACAACAGTCCATACGTATTTGTCACACAATTGTAGCATCAACAATTCCAATATGTCATCATTTACCTCTTGATTACAGAAATACAAAGACATAAAGGATACATCCCGCACTGAGTCTGACTTGCATTGCTTCTGTACAGCCAGATGGGCGCGCTGTTCTGCCAGGAGAAGCTTCTTTCCAACAGTGCTGTTATAATTTGCTGTAAGAGCTTTACTGTATTAGATATGCTAGACCGGCGATAGCAATGCACCCCAATATAGAGTGAAACACCTCACATAGTGTACCTGATAGATAATACCTCAATCGTGCTTGGACTACACAACTCATTACACATGAAGCAAACATCCAATATTTACAAAAGACACTTAGGATACTCACCTTGCTTACAATGTGGAGCCATTTTTGCCACGTGAAGAAGGCGGCACCTGTGGCACATGCGCAGTTTGTATCTCATCGCTTCGACTTTTTAATCTCATAATTATGACTTTTTATCTCATAATTTCGACTTTCTTATCTAATAATTGTGACTTCGTATCTCATAATTCTGATTTACCATTGGGATTTTATTTTCTTTTTAGTAGTGGAAACGGGCTTCCATATACTTCTGACCTACCACTGGGATATTTTTTTCTTTCAGTGGTAGAAACGGGCTTCCATTGCTATCTCGTCCAAAATAGCGTACGACAAAAAATCATTTGAAGACTGCTCAACTTAAATGACCAGGGCTCATCGTGAGGCACAATAAGCACATTCAAGTACTACAAGAGCACTGATTCATGGACGATCATATGGTTCTGCAGCACAATACTCCTCAAGTTTGGCATGCCTTCACTTTCTTTAGGGTCTTTCTCTCTCTAGTTTTCTTGTTGTGCATCCTCCATGGACACACCCCACTTCAGAAAAAGCCTTTCCCTGGAAGTCCTGCTCCAGTGCTTCATTTGCGGAGTCAGGAAGCTCACTGGTGAGTTCCATGTCTGCTTATGTCTGGTGTTTGTTTGCTTTTATTCAAAGTTCCTTGTTGCTGAATTAGAGAGTTGAGCATCCTGCACATGAGATTACGTGGGAACATGTGGTGCAGAGGTTAGTCGTGGTTCTTGTGTGTACATGCAGCAGACCATGACTGAAGAAACGAGCGGAGGAAGCCCCGGTAGACAGAGTGATCCAAACAAAGTGGATGCTGATGGAGGGGGTCCAGCCAGAGGGAAATGGGCCAACAAATGGGAGTTTTTGCTTTGCATGACCGGAGAAATCATCGGCCTGGGAAATGTTTGGCGCTTCCCTTATTTGTGCTACAAGAACGGTGGAGGTGAGGGACGTTTGGTCTGCATGTGCATGAAAGTTGGGGAAGGCAGATGTCGGCTGCGCTCCAAAATTGCTTCAAGATGTTGGGCCAAAGCCATTTTAAAAACACTCCTTTCTGTGCATTCTCAATCCTGCTGCAGCTATAGCGCCATCACGTGTCCCAATACTTTAGACCACAGACTGGAGAGGATCCTCTATCGACAAATTCTTACAATAACAAGGCTGTCAAAAATAGCACGTTAACCACCTTCATTTCATTCATGAATCTAATTGACGCACAGGCATCATGGCAAGCCACGCTTCTGTTATGACAACAGGAGGGGGCACAGTGTGGCCCCCACACCGTCATAGTCTGACGCTCTTTTGTAACTTGTAACCGACCTGAACACAACACCATACACTGTACGTATCTCCAACTCACACACATGTCTCTGTTTTCTGCTCATCCTGGGACCTTGTCACTAGGCAACCACGAGATGCGTTTACGCACACTCTGAACGTCACAACGACGTCTTTATTACGCGTGTACGTGTGTAAACGTCTAAACAACAATGACATCGATATTCTTGGGGGGTGTAAGTCACTGCTGATGTACTACACTGCCGATGGGGGGTGTCATACAACTTCATGCCAAATCCCAACTATCCCTTGAAGAAAGAAACACCAGAATGCAAACTGCAAATGGTGATTAATTCAGTGGAAAAACGTGATGAATCTGATGACATCAGCCTTAAATAATAACACTAATAATAAACCTGCCTCTAGGGGTCTTCCTCATCCCTTACTTCACCTTCCTGTTCTTCGGTGGCATCCCCATCTTCTTCCTGGAGGCGGCGCTGGGCCAGTACACCAGCGAGGGCGCCGTGACCGCCTGGAGGAAGATATGCCCCATGTTTCAGGGTAAGACGAGAATGAAGAATGAAGAATGCTGTCCGTGTCGTAAGGGGGATGAAAAGTATCCACCTCAGCGTCGGTATAACTGACAGGCGATTTAAAAGAGCTTTTGTTCCTCGTGTGTGACATTCCCAACTTCCAAAACACACGTAGCTTGTTTGCTGAGGGGCGTTCTCAGCTGAAACACTTATTAGTTGTGGTTTGATGCAACAGCAAAAAACAAAACCTGATGTCCCCCCATGCAACTCCCGGCCACCAGGGGGCATATTTTCACCCTTTTGGAGGGAATTGTAACAAAAGAAATATTTCACGTACTGTAGGTGTGGGGATCGCCTCCCTCATAATCGTCATCTACCTGAACATCTACTACATCGTGGTGCTGGCCTGGGCTCTCTTCTACCTCTTCAACTCCTTCCAAAGCCCCCTGCCCTGGTCCACATGTGAAAACTGGTGGAACACCGGTGAGAGAGAACATCTGGTTGCCATTAGCGGCTCTAAACTGACATCAGAGGAGAGGTTCTCAGGGTTCTCATCCCTCTCTATCATCCCGCAGACGTCTGTCACGACCGCGCTGGTATTTTCACCAACCCCCATCTGTTCCACCCCGACTCCAACTGGACCTTCCTGAGCAACATCAGCTCGTACGACTACCTGGAGAACACCACCGACATGTGAGTAGCTTACTTGCGGGCGCCTGGGAGCAGCCTTCATCCAGACTGGAGGTCGTATTTCATCATCTTTAAGCTTTCCAGCTGCTGGGACAATTCCAAGATCCAGGATCAGTACAGCATACTGTAGATCTCCACCAAGGCCCAACAAATGTAGTATGCATTCAAAGCAAACCACATCCTTTAGTCATGACAGCATCCACACAGAAAGGGGATACACTGTGGTCGTCTAACGTCTTGCATTTGTTAACTTCCATTTGTTTACATTGGCAGGATGCTCAATGAAACCTTCCTGATGGTCAAGTCCCCCGAGGAGGAATTCTGGACGTGAGGAATGCTTTTTTTTTCTGTCAACAGTAAAGTCATATCATGCTTGTTGAGTACATTGACGGGGAAACACAAAGAACGTCAAAGATCACCGCTTTTCACGTCGAAAGGCGAATGGTGAAAAAGTGTCATTCATACGCCCATGGAAATGTTTATTTCTGACACACGGCTCGCTCTTACCCCTTTAAACCCTCCTGCTGGCTTGGCCTTGACTTCTCAAATTTCCCATCGACCTGCGCGATAAAAATGCAGGAGGCAGCCCCCCCGCTCTGCCCTACTTGCCATCAGAGAAGGCATTGTTGCTGTTGGAATTCTAGTAACCACTTACAATCAAATATTTACTCTTTATGTCATTCTAAATACAGTTGTTGACATTAGTAGAGCCCTCTAGACATGATATAACATCCCTATAGTCACTTTTACACTCCTACAACCCAGTATCACAGACATAAGAGAAAATAGGACACATAAGACATAGTTAACCTGTTTACCACCTTCTGAATACACTTTTTGATGATTAGAGCTCTCTAGACATGACATAACACCCCTATAGTCACTTTTACACTCCTACAACCCAGTATCGCAGACATAATATGAGAAAATAGGACATATAAGATGTAGAACACCTGTTTAACACCTTCTAAATACACTTTTTAACATTAGTAGAGCCCTCTAGACATGATATAACACCCCTATAGTCACTTTTACACTCTTATAACCCAACATGGTCGACATAATAAGACATAAACAAGACTTGTGTTGCTGTAAATGCGGTCCGGTGCTAGCGGAGGACATGAAGTGACAGGGGTTCAGAGTTGAGTTTTGGCGTGGGTTATAGCTGCAACAGTAGCCCGTGTTAGGGATTATCGTGCCTGTTGTGACATCATTCAAACCTGCACATGCAAAAACTACATTTCAAGAAAGTAAAAAAAGTCCCATTTTAAGAAACAATTTCTCATTTTTTTCCTAAAAAGAAAAAAATATCTTGTCTAGCAATTTTCACTGGAGACAAATAATCTTTTATTAAGAAAGTAAAGCTAGCCAATTCTTATGAAGGTATTGTTGCCAGAAATGAGTTGTTTGTTCTAATAACAAGCTACAAACCCTATTTGGATAACCGTATTCTTCAACAACACATGAAGAATATTTGCCTTCAATGAAGAGCAAAAACTGCTTTGTAGACTTTCTAAATGTAAGAATGGACTCACACATTTCCAGGAAGTGAACAAGTCCCACTTTAAGCAACCATTTCTTCAAGATTTGCTGATTCGGGACCAATGTGAAGGCTGCACGGCAAACTTCATAGAGTGTACCAAGACTATATATTACATCTAGTCCTAAAATCTGTCTAAATGTGTGTAATGACTGAACTTGATTCAAGAAAACATGACTCTCTTGTTCTCTAGTTTATAAATGTAAAAACGAGTGACTGCACATGCAACTCATGCTGTGATAGTGTTTAGGACCATACAATAGCTTTTCCTCCATGAAGGGAACTTTAGATACAAAAAGGTTCCATCCATATCATTTGCTTCATGCTTGTTGAGAAGCTCAGACCGCTGAAGAAGGAACCAACATAACTAACGTGCCGACAAGAAGACACGTGGCCGAGTGGTTAGCACGTCGGCCCCACAATCAGGCAACCTGGGTTCCTGTGGAAACACGTCTGTGCGGAACCTGGGGGGTATTCTCTGTGTACTCTGGCTTCCTTCCACGTTCCAACAAGAATGAAATCATGATAGGTTCATGGGAGGCTCTAAAACTTGTCCATGTTGTAAAAAGAGCATCTTACTTCAACCCAGCTACGTCATTAAGAACAACTTGCTTATTAAAGGACTCATTGTGTTCTTAAAAGTCACAAAAAAAATGTGGTAGTTTCAAGAATTCTAGGCTAGCAAATGTTGCTTACCCCACTGCCAGATTGTTTTGCTTGAAATAAGAAAAGTTGTCTTCTTTTAATATCATTTGGGCTCCTTTCAAGTGTGTTTTTGCAGTGCGATAGAAGCGTGTTGTTCCTGGCAGCCAAGTGTGGTGCTTTACTGACACCTAGTGACCAGTGTAGAATACAACACATCATCACGTCTTTCAATGAGTCTTCTGAATGCCTTAAATGTACTTTAGCTCATTTAGCCATTTTTATGCTTGAAAATGCTTCAGTTAGGCAAAAAAACGTAACATTTGCTTATTTTTCTACTGCTATTCGGCCGTATTCAACCACGAACCAGCGTGATTAATTGTTATTTTGAAAAACCGCGATCGAGTGAAGCCACAGAATTCGAAGCGTCGAGGGATTACTGTCACTTTTGCGTCTCACAGCAACTACGG
Source organism: Dunckerocampus dactyliophorus (assembly GCF_027744805.1). Lineage (NCBI taxonomy): Eukaryota > Metazoa > Chordata > Actinopteri > Syngnathiformes > Syngnathidae > Dunckerocampus > Dunckerocampus dactyliophorus. The sequence continues at coordinate 526,292 of NC_072833.1, read as the reverse complement.
TGCGTTCAAGAACAGCTGCAGAAATTGCAAAATCTCAAAAACATAATCAGTGAAGCATAAAGAAATAAAAATGGTGTGCATGCCGTACATTTGACGGATTTCATCATTACCGACGTATGGTGAAAAAACAGCTTATTTTCAAAGTAAAAGAAAAAAAGCAAAAATGATTTTTTTAACTACAAGAAAGGAAAAGGGAATTTGCGTGGATGCGATGCATTCCTTCCAAAGCACATGTAACCACTTGAAATCCAAACACGGATGAAAGCTGCATGCCGCCCTCAGTTGGAAATATTTTGATGCGACCCATCTGTCATGTACAAATACATTTTAAAAAAAAGAAGTGTTATTTAAACGCTGAGAGGCTGTGCTGCAGATGTTTGCGCTTCCTTTTGATTGTCCTTATTTCCACGTGGAAGAAAGGCTTTCATGCGCATGTTCTCTTCATGGCTGCTTTTCAACTGGCAGCTGCACGGTGCGGTGTGTTTAAATGCGTGCATGCGATTTACCACAGTGGATTCATGCAGTCCTGTCCTCTTGCCGCCGCACAGAAATCGTGTGTTGAGGATGTCGGACTCCATGTCCCTCGGCAAGGTGCACTGGGACCTGGCGCTGTGCCTGCTGCTGGCCTGGGTCATCTGCTACTTCTGCATCTGGAAGGGGATTAAATCCACAGGCAAGGTGAATATACTGTACACTTTCTAGCACTGAAAGAAAACATAATATCACAATGGTAAAGCAGAACCAGGACATAACAATGAGAAATTATAAGCTAAAAAGTAGAAAGTGTGAGATAAAAAGGCAAAATTATGAGATAGTCATAATCATGAGATAGGAAAATCATAATTATGTGATTAAAAAGTCGAAATTATGAGATAAAAAGTCAAAATGCTGATAAATCAAAATGATGAGGTAAAAAAATCTAAATGAGAAAAAAGTAGAAAGTGTGAGATAAAAAGTCTAAATGATGAGATAGAAAGTCATAATCATGAGATAAAAAGTTGAAATTATGAGAGAAAAAAAACAAATTATGAGATAGAACGTGTGCATGTGCCGTGTTAATTTGGACATGTTATGTGATAATGCTGACTTACCATTGGGATATTTTTGGGGCTGGTCTCCTCAGTGTTGCTACTGGATGCACAGTAACCTCTTCCAGCCTGTAGGTGGCGGTCATGCACATTAAAAACGTATTTAATGTTTGCTGCTAAACACAGGTGGTCTACTTCACCGCCACCTTCCCTTACCTGATGCTGCTGCTCCTCTTCTTCCGCGGGGTGACGCTGCCCGGCGCCGGAGAGGGCCTGAAATTTTACCTCATGCCCGACTTCCACAGGCTGGCCGACCCTGACGTAAGACATCAACACGCAAAAAGTACACACACAGTATTGTCTGCAGTACACAGCCTTCTATTCCTCAACCGTTGCACACAAAAGGGCGAACATTTGTCTAAACAAATGCAACACATGGTGGCGCTGTTCATAAACCCGGAAGTCGTTGTGACTTGGAACTTCTCACACAAAACACCCACTGAAACTTTAGGGTTTTGGCCGCATCATGCTCGAACTTGGTACAGACCTTCATGGGACTGGCAAGCACACGTCTTTCAAATCTGAGCAAGATTGGTAGAAAAACATGGCCGCCATCAAGCAAAACGTCTCTGACTTTGCAACCCCAGCATTAGCGCGATGCTAATAAAAGTTTGCAGATATGTGCATTACGGTGGTCATGTGAAAATACTGGGCCACCCGTGACGCTACCTTGGTATTGTCCCTCAGCGCGCACATAAAATGCATGTCGAGCTACGCTCAGTGATTGTGTCTCGTGGCCACGAACGCATCAAATGATATTTTGCAAGTCGAATCGTTTCAAACCAGGAGTCAAATACGCTCTTTGTATCGTTTGCTGTGTGTCTGCAGTTCAGCAAAGAGGCAATGCTCCTTCTATGTTTTTTTAAAACCCCCTTAAAGCATCAAGCACATGACGCAGGCCGTATCCTTTCTTCCTGCCTCGTAACAACAACAACAACAACTGCAAACCAAGAAAGACCAGCACATTTCATCAGCAGCATAGTCCCTTCATTCCATGTACACTCCAGTATGTGCTGGAATGACACAAGCATGGACGCTGTCAGCGCAAACATGCATGTCTAACCACTTTAAAGGGGACCCTGAGGGGGGAGTAACCACACTGGATGGCTGGCATGCTTGAGCACGGGGGTGTCCAAACCTTCTTCCAGCAAGGGACACTCAGTGAAGAATGAAAGGATGATTATTTTGTAAAGCAACACAAGTAGATATGCTAGCAACTTATTTACAGGATACTTCTTCTCAGCTTTGTCACATACGGTGGTGGGAAAAAGGGATTCCTTATTTGTTTGCATGTTTGTCACACTACCTCTGTCACACTACCTGTCACCTACCTACCACGTGTCCACTTATGTCCTCTCCTTCCTGGATCCCTGCTAGAAAAGACACAAATGTTTTATGAACACGCCTTGTATACAGTACAGTGGTGGGGAAAAGTGTTTGCCCCCTTCCTGATTCCTTATTTGTTTGCATGTTTGTCACACTTCAACATTTCACATCATCAAGCAAATGTAAATATTAGTCAACGACAACACAACTCAACTCTTGATGCACTTTTTAAATCAAACTTTTTACTATGAAGGGAGAACAAACATCCAAAGCTACATGGTCCTGTGTGAAAAAGTGATTGCCCCCCCATTAAAATATAACTTAACTGAGATGAATTGAGATCTATCAGTGTGGAAAAGGTTTTTATAAAGCAATTTCTAAATTTTGGGACTCCAGCCAACCACAGTGAGAGCCATTATCCACAAATGGCCAAAACATGGAACAGTGGTGAACCTTCCCAGGAGTGGCCGGCCAACCAAAATGACTCCAAGAGCAAAGTGACGACTCATCCGAGAGGTCATAAAAGACCCCATGACAACATCCAAAGAAGTGCAGGCCTCACTTGCCTCAGTTAAGGTCAGTGTTCATGACTCCATCGTAAGAAAGACACTGGGCAACAACGGCCTGCATGGCAGAGTTCCAAGACCAAAACCACTGCTGAACAAAAACAACATGAAGGCTCGAAAACATCTTGATGATCCCCAAGACCTTTGGGAAAATTCTCAAAAGTTGAACTTTTTGGAAGGTGTGTGTCCCATTACATCTGGCATTTCAGACAAAGAACACCATAGCAACAGTAAAATGTGGTGGTGGTAGTGTGATGGTCTTCAGGACCTGGAAGACTTGCTGTGATAAATGGAAGCATGAATTCTGCTGAAGGAGAATGTTGGTGACCTCAAGCTGAAAGCAACTTGGGTTCTGCAGCAGGACAATGATCCAAAACACACCAGCAAGTCCACCTCTGAATGGCTGAAGACTTTGGAGTGGTCTAGTCCAAGTCCTGACCTGAATCCTATTGAGATGCTGTGGCATGACCTTAGAAAGGAAAAGCCTCCAATGTGGCTGAATGACAACAATTCTGCTAAATTCCTCCCCAGCGCTGGAAGAGACTCATTGCAAGTTGATTGCAGTTGTTGCTGCTCAGGGGGGCCCAGCCACTTATTAGCTGTAGGGGGCCATCACTTCTTCACACAGGACCATGGAGCTTTGGGTTTTGTTCTCCCTTAATAATAAAAGTTTGATTTAAAAAGTGCATCAAGTGTTGAGTTGTGTTGTCATGGACTAATATTTACATTTGTTTGATGATGTGAAACGTCTGTGTAGGCTCTCAGTCGTACAGGAGTTGTCCATCGAGGAAAAGGCTTCTTGAGACGTCATCTGTACTTCTGTGTAGAAGGTGTCGGACGTTTCGCTCCTCATCCGAAGAGCTTCGTCAGCAAACTAATAAGTGCTGGTAGCTTAGGCCTTAAATACAGTAAGAGTCTCCAGTCTCAAAAAACAAGAAATTCAGTCTTTCACAGATCACATCAATGCGGTGGACACCAATATCAAATTTACTCGCGAGGACACTAAAGAAAACCAACTAGCCTTCTTAGACTGCAAGGTAATTATAGGAAAGGACAGACAGCTACTTACAGAGGTCTTTAGAAAGGCCACACACACTGACCAATACCTGCTTTTTGAATCAAACCATCCACTACAACATAAACTAGGGGTTATTAGGACCCTCCAACATAGAGCGGAACAAATACCAACTAGTGCTGAGGGAAAGAAAAAGGAGACACAACATGTCCAGAGAGCGCTCTCAACCTGTGGGTACCCACGGTGGGCTTTTAACAAATGTCAAAAGAAGAGAGTAGGGAAAGAAACCCAAAAGCCCACAGAAGCAAAAAGGAGAGGAGTGGTAGTCCCTTATGTAGCGGGGGTCTCCGAAAAACTCCAGAGGATCTTATGGCAACACAAAATTCCTACCTATTTCAAACCAGTAAATACCCTGAGACAAAAATTAGTGCATCCTAAAGACAAGGCTCCAAACCAGAAACAGAGCAATGTGGTCTATTCCATCCACTGTAAAGATGAGGAATGCAAAGAGCACTACATTGGGGAAACTAAGCAAATGCTCCAAAAAAGGCTTTATCAACATCGCAGGGACAATGCTAGTGGTCCTCAATCAGCAGTACATCTACACCTGAAAGCTACCAATCACTCTTTTCAGGACAGCGAGGTTAAGATTTTGGCCAAAGAAAACAGATGGTTTGAAAGAGGAGTTAAGGAAGCTATTTTTGTCAAACAACAGAACCCATCATTGAATCGGAATGGTGGTTTGAGGTTTAATTTGGACCCTGTGTTCAGCAGGTTACTGAGACCAAAACCCACAGCTCTTAGTCTTGCAAATGAGGTGAAGGCAGGGCCGAGCCAGAACAATAGATGCTAACAAGCCAGTATCAGAGTCGTTCATACCCAATTCAGGGAGCGACACTTCCCTTTTATCGTAGGTGTGAATAACAGGATAGGATTATACCACTGCTCCGCCCAGGCTTAGTGTAACGAACCAATAGGAGGAGGGTGTTGGCACACCAATTCCGCCCACTCTTACTGTATTTAAGGCCTAAGCGACCAGCACTTATTAGTTTGCTGACGAAGCTCTTCGGATGAGGAGCGAAACGTCCGACACCTTCTACACAGAAGTACAGATGACGTCTCAAGAAGCCTTTTCCTCGATGATGTGAAACGTTTAAATAAGAAATCAGGAAGGGGCAAACACCTTTTCCCACCACTGTAGCTGAAAAACCGTATTAGGCTATTATTCACTTGTTGCAACACTTTCTTTTACATTTTCAAATATTTCAACTGTCTTCTTAAATAGCGGTAGTGTTGTATGATGACTTTATTCCCATCATATGATGACTTTATTCCCATCATATGATGACTTTATTCCCATCATATGACGACTTTATTCCCATCATATTATAACTTTTTCTCCAACCTAATTTTCCAAAACTGACAACTTTATTTTGTTTTGTTTGTTTCTCAGAATATTACATTTAAAAATTAACTTAAAAAAAAAAAAAAATAAGTGCATGGCTCAGATCAAGGGTACCCAAGTGTTACATTTAAAAATTCAAACTGGTGGATAGACCTTGATAATATTATCAACACAAACTTCAAACATTGCAAAACACACACCCAACATACCAGAGCTGGAGACATCGTCCATTTCCCATAGCAACCCTCCCAAGTTCACTCTTTCTTAAATGTAAAGTACATAACTCGGTGTCCACTCGGTGTTAGACTTTTGTTCAAATAATCTTATTTTACTCTTTTATACACAAAAAATCACTTTAGTTGCAGAGTTGAGTAATTATTCCATGAATATATACCATTGTAATCATCATGGGGTTTGTTTTTCCATGGAATTATGTTCTTCAAAATCTTTATCGGCAGGTGGACACGAAGGTGATGTACTTTTCACTAATGATTACACAACAGTTATTTCTTGTTACACTGAGAATATTTGAATAAAACACATTAGAAACCAATTTCAGACATCATTCTTTAATTCTAAGTAGAAATCATGAAAAAATGATCAGAGAAAATATTGTTTATTTCACAACAAAAGAAGACATGCTTTACATGGAACATTTCAATGTCCAAATATAGACACTTTTTTACAACATAGCCGTGCTAGCGCAAAATAAAAACATGAACAGGCTTAATTTATGGTTTGGTAAGCTTCCTCACTCTATAAACGTCAGAGTGATAGGGATAGTACACATTGTTAGAACAACAACTTCAAATACTACTCAAGTGAAGTTGAAGACAGCAGAGGGTACCCTTGATCTGAGACATGCACATATTTCAACTGATAACTGATATGCTAATAAAATAACTATCCAAATTATTTTTGAAGTGCAACTGTTTTTCTTGTTAGAATTCAACTTGTTTCTCTTACTTTATTCTCCTAAATTTCCAGCTATTTTTTTCTATTTCAGCTGCTGTTTTTTATATCCCAACTATCCCAACTTCTTGTACAGCTTTTCGTAATTAGGACTTTATTCTTGTAGTATGAGATCTTTTTCCGCAACCTAATTTCCCAAAAATGACAACATGATTTTGTTTGTTTGTTTTCATAATATTGCAACTTTTAACAAATATATTATTTTAAACATCAACTCTATGCTACTAAGACAAGATAATCTTCCTTCGTAATATCACCTTATTTTCCTTCTTCTCGTTAGATTACAACTTCTTTCTCTCCGTCCCGCACTTTGGCCACGCCTGCTCTAGCGAGATAGGAGCACGTGTTGCACGACATTCACAGTCTTTCTGTCTGTCGCTTCTGTCTTGCCTTTGACAGCCTGCAGCAGGCTTCCAGAATTCAGGGGTCGAAGGGTGTCGCTGTGTGGGGTCACGCCTCAGGCAGTCAGGCTGTGTGTGTGTGCGTGTGAGGGGGTGTTCACTTCCTGCCACTGTCTGTGTTTGTTTCATTCATCATTCATCACAAACCAGCATCAAATGCATGCTGTGGGATAACAAATGCAAAAGAAAAATGCTGCAAATAGCAAGAACACACACACACACACACACACACACACACACACACACACACACACACACACACCCTAAACCCTAAAAACCCTAAAAAGAAGGGTCCTCAGTGTCCTCCAGCGTGGACGCACGTACCTTTGCCACCTGAAGCTAAGAAGTGAAAGACTACATTTACAGCTGACGGCAACAATTTTCTTTTCAACCTTGCAGCGTGTCTGTGATGGTTTTGGTTCTGGATCATGTCTGTGTTCGGAGTGCTGCCCCACTCGGCCACAGAAACCCCCCCTTGAGTGAGTGTAGAGCGAGCATGCCCCAAATGCCTCAACAAGACCAGAGTATGTTCCTAATGAGTTTGCAGGAGATGTGTTGCAGTGAGCTGTGGCTAACATCTGTTTTACCAGTCAATACATCTCCTTTGTCCATGAAGCAGCGGCCCCCCCAGAGAATCAAATTAAACCTCACAGGACGTAAGCCGTTCCTCTGTGTGCGGTGCAACGTGAGGCTGCCATACATTTTTTGGGGGCTGTGTCATCTCTAATGGAGACCACGTGTTGGCCAAAAGACAAGCGAGGATGCAAGGACCCCTCCAACTCCCCTTATTAGAGCCCTGTAGACCTGAATAACACCCCTATAACCCCCCTCCACTCCCCTTATTAGAGCCCCGTAGACCTGAATAACACCCCTATAACCCCCCTCCACTCCCCTTATTAGAGCCCCGTAGACCTGAATAACACCCCTATAACCCCCCTCCAACTCCCCTTATTAGAGCCCCGTAGACCTGAATAACACCCCTATAACCCCCCTCCACTCCCCTTATTAGAGCCCTGTAGACCTGAATAACACCCCTACAGCCACATACTCTCACCCCAAATCAGCTGGGATAGGCTCCAGCATACCGTAGTGAGGATAAGCGGCAGAGAAGATGGATGGAAGACATTCAGCAGCTACTTCCACCAAGCGTTCCAACATCAAAGATGGACACGTTCCTGCACGCATTCACATGCAAAGAGTCATGAGACCGCAACCATCCGCTTTTTACTTCTGCTGCCATTTCTTGTGATTGCTATGATTGGTGGTAAAAAGTGTGTCCTTGTCCAGGTGTGGCTGGACGCCGGGACGCAGGTGTTCTTCTCCTACGCCGTGTGCCAAGGAGTGCTGACCTCTCTGGGAAGCTACAACAAATACAACAACAACTGCTACAGGTGCACGCCGCCCCATCCTGCTACCACCATCATGTCATGTGATTGACAGCCACCCACCTCCCCCCCAGGGATTGTGTGGCGTTGTGCTTTGTGAACAGCGCCACCAGCATCTTCGCTGGCTTTGTGGTGTTCTCCGTGCTGGGCTTCATGGCACACAGCCTGGGCGTCCCGGTGGAGGACGTAGCTCATAGCGGTGAGTCGGCCGATCAACAAACACCCCCGCTGTACGTTAAAAGTGTTTTTTTTCCTCCCCCAGGTCCAGGTTTGGCCTTCATCGCCTACCCGAAAGCTCTTTCAATGCTACCCGGCTCGTCCTTTTGGACCGTGCTCTTCTTCCTCATGATCCTGCTGCTGGGCCTGGACACTCAGGCAGGTCCAACGTCTCACACGCCCTCAAACATGTTTTGTTCTTCTCTACAAATAACAAGAGTTGTTTTTCTTCCCAGTTTGTGTGCGTGGAGAGCCTGGCAACGTCCATCACAGACCTGTTCCCTCGCCAGCTGAGGAGGCGCGGCGCTCGGGAGATCCTGGTTCTGGTTATCGCCGTCGTCTGCTTCCTGCTGGGCCTGCCGCTTATCACGGAGGTGAGCAGCAGGGGGCGCCCCCGCGTCCATAGCGGGACTTGGCTTTGGAATTGTTAGTAATTCATTCATTCCACAATTCTAAGCAGCTGCTTTCATCATCCCCATGCCCACCTTTTCTATCCCCCGACTCGACCTGCCTTTGGCAACCCATTCCAATGGGCCATCAAATGGTTCAGCTCATTCGGGAATAGTGTGCTGTGTATTTCAAAACTAAATTCCCATTCACAATTTTTCCCATTGAAAATGAATGGGCCGTTCTTCAAACCTGCACCAGTCGCACATTTCTCAAGCGGTTCCAACCATGAACCCATTCCACTCATTTGGGGCTTTCAAAGTGACCCTTTTTCACATTCCAGATGTTTGGTTTTTCACAAAATGTAACAACTCTCACTGCTGCCACATTTCTCAACCGATTTAAAGCATTCCAAAGTCAAAATGAGCAACTCAATCAGGACATTTAGCGTTCCTGGTATATTGCGCTATCATGCTATGTGTTAGCATACTAGCAGTTAGCATTGCTAGTATGCTAACATTAGCATAGCGGCATTTTCTGGTATTTTATTAACATACTTAGACACTTAGCACTAGCATGCTGGGTGTTGCAGGCTAACATTAGCATAGTAGCATTTTTAGCCATTTTTATACGTAGAACTCAGGCACACATTGTGCTAACATGTTACGTGTTAGCATGTTAGCTTTACTAGCATGCTAACATTAGCATAGTAGCATTTTCTGCCATTTTTATGAGTATTAACATATGTAGCCACTTAGCACTACCATGCTAGGTGTTACATGCTAACACTAGCATCGTAACATTTTAGCCGTTTCCATGAGTAGAAGCTTATATCAGGACTTAGTGCTATCATGCTAGGTGTTAGCATTCTCAGTAGTATTAGCACATGTAGACACTACAGTACCACGCTATTCAATAATGCTTTGCAATCGTTTAGGGAGGAATAGTGCTCTTCCAGCTGATTGACAGCTACGGGCCAAGTGCAACCAGCCTGCTCATCATCGCCTGCTTTGAGACCATCGTGGTGTCCTGGGTGTACGGTAGGAAGCGTTACTGCAGGTGCACCACTTTCCTTCCCGTAGCGGTTTTACATTTCATACAGATTGGATTTTCTCACGGTTGTGCAGGCGCGGACAGGTTCTATGACAACATAGAGGACATGATTGGGTACCGGCCGTTCCCCGTCCTCAAGTACTGCTGGTTGTTCATCACACCGCTCCTATGTGTGGTGAGTGCATCGTCGTCCGCCGCTTCCTCTTTGTCGTGATACGTCTGAGCGTGCTGCCGTCCTTCCAGCTCACGATGCTGTACGACCTGGCCAACACGCACTCCCTCATGGTGTACGACTACAGGCCCGGCACGTGGGCCTCCGCCTTGGCCTCGCTGCTGGTGCTCACGCCGCTCATCTGCATCCCAGCGTTCATCCTCATCACGCTGTGCAGGGTGAGTTCCCTTCTCCCCCAGAAACCTCCTCTCCATCCTCCCCGACTGCCTTTTCACGCCCAGCATCTCACTCGATCAGAACCCTCAGAACATGGCGGTACCGTCGAGCGAGCTACGCCAGGCCCGGCCGCACAAGCCCGTCCTCACGTTGGGTCAGCATGTCGTCTTCGCCGCTTCCAGGCCGCCCGGCGGGAGGGACGATAAGATAGCAATGGAGGAGCCCAGCGCCGTTTGATGGACCAGGACTATGACATCATGGCCATATTGTTCCTAAACGTAGTGAGACATTCAGGGACCTGCTACAGTGTTTCCCATATAAGCTCCGTATCTTTGTTTTCACACCCACAACTTGTGCTTCTCAAGACCCGTACTGATAACCGTTTTCAATGTCGATGGAAGTGTACTTTAGAAGGCTAAGGCAGGTAAGAAGGACCGCAACAAATGAGAACCTGTCGGTTAGTCCTGATGAAACATGATGACATCACTGCTAGCAGCAGAACCAGACTATAAAGGGGGAGGAGCCACATGCTGTGCCCAGCAAGGTGCACTGTATTCGGGCACACGCTCCGAGCGGCCTGTGTGACGCCACGGAGGTCTCTCTTTTCAAACACCGTGCCGCTGGCGCTTCAGGTGACTGACTGCTCCAAGGGGTTTTTGTACCCTCACGGAGGAGCATTTGGTACAACTAGCAAGCTATATTTAGCCACCAATCAGACCCCAATCTGATGTGTGTGTTCATCGCCAGTTTATCTTCTATTTGTCATGTTGGGAAAAGTTATGTGTAGGTAGCACTTTTGCGTCTCATAGTGCATAACTGTAGCGTTCAAGGACTGAACAAAGACAAAAGCATGTGAAATGTGTGAGCTTTCCAACAGAGACTCTGACTTGACAACACAAACGCTCTTCTCAACGAGCAGCAGGTGCCTCTGTGGGCCCCTGCCCAGCTCACAGGTGGCTCCGTCTTGTTTGTGGTGTTAAAACGGTTCATTTGTAGTTCCAGCTTTACCTAGTTCTAGCTTTTTTTAACTCACTTTTTGCCTCCCGTGGTATTCCTCTCTCCTACAGCATCCAAATTAGACGTCACATCACCCTCCAACCCACCACTGCCACACGTAGATTGCAATCCTGTGGGAAACACTGTACTATTTACTTTTTTATGCTACAAATCCAAAGCAATGAACATATATGACGGTTTTTAACTGTTTGTGTCACCCAATAGCAATCAATACAACATCTTATTGAAGGAATTTCATGTAGTCTTGCCCTATAGTACAGTACAGTACAGTATGTACAGTACAGTATGTACTGTACAGTACAGTATGTACAGTACAGTAGGTACAGTACAGTACAGTATGTACTGTACAGTACAGTATGTACAGTACAGTAGGTACAGTACAGTATGTACAGTACAGTATGTACTGTACAGTACAGTACAGTATGTACAGTACAGTACAGTACAGTATGTACAGTACAGTATGTACTGTACAGTACAGTACAGTATGTACAGTACAGTATGTACAGTACAGTAGGTACAGTACAGTATGTACTGTACAGTACAGTACAGTATGTACAGTACAGTATGTACAGTACAGTAGGTACAGTACAGTATGTACTGTACAGTACAGTATGTACAGTACAGTATGTACAGTACAGTAGGTACAGTACAGTATGTACTGTACAGTACAGTACAGTATGTACTGTACAGTATGTACTGTACAGTACAGTACAGTATGTACAGTACAGTAGGTACAGTACAGTATGTACTGTACAGTACAGTACAGTATGTACTGTACAGTATGTACTGTACAGTACAGTACAGTATGTCCACTCACTAGGTACAGTACAGTATGTACTGTACAGTACAGTACAGTATGTACAGTATGTGCACCACCCAAGTTGCCCGTTATAGCGCATGAAGGGCCATAAAACTGTATGTACTACAAGCGTGCACAGTGTAATGTTGTAATGCTCAGTGCATGTCTAAATACACGTTTTTCTTCCATATCATCAGTTCCACTGCATCTGATTGTTGCCATAGCGACATACAGGGCGAGGCTGCGTGATGTCACAGCATGAGCGTGTAATGTCCCGCCGAGATCGGTCATGCGTGGGATCCGAAGCGGCATTCAATTAACAGGCAATTCCGGCCGCTAATTTTTTTTCTTGTAGCGGATCAACACACACGCACACACGTCGTGACCCTCACCTCATCTTGGGAAATCCAGCGGGGGGGTCAGCGTGGAGTTCCACAAGTGATGGAGGACAGTGAACCGGCTGCCGCACTAGTTGGACTAGCTGAATAAAAGCACGCTTGCTATGCTCGTTACGCGTGATGATCTGATCAGAAAAGGCTGGACTGGCCTTGTTGGGGGGTTTCCATAGCGACAGCAACCTCTGTGGTGCTGATGCTGGGGCTTCTTAATTAAAGGCGATGACTTGTCGTCAACACAATGAGACGAAGGAGCAAATGACAATAAAGGATGGGATCATCGGAGGGAAATGATGGACTTGAAGTGAGACTTACTTGAATGAGCGTATTTCCTTGTCGCTGTGACGGTGCACGGTCACGTGCACTCCTGCTTTTGTAGCCTAAGAGATGGAAGACAACAATTCATGACTGCTCCTTTAGCTCATTGGGAGCATGCTAAGTATTTATTTACACTTGCACATTCCACACATCCCAGGAAGCAGCGCTTGTTGAATCCGTGCCTCAGCAATTACTGATACCGTGGAACCTCAGTTAGTGTACGCCTTGGTTAGCGTGTTTTTAGGTTAAAGTTCATTCTCTGTTTTTTTTTTATTTTGTTTTGTTTTGTTTTACCCCTGTCCTGTCCAGCCTTTAAAGCAGATAGAATTGTACATCTAAATGCCGTCAAGTGCTCAACACATTTACTCTGCCAGGGAGAAGTGTGATATACACTTCCCCTGTTATACAGAATTTATTTGACTTTGATGCTTGTTATTAAGCAAATTTGGAGCGACCGGACCAGAGCAGGAGGGGACAGAGAAGATGAGAAAAGGAAACGGGGGGGGGGACAAAAAAAAGAGACAAGGACAACAGCAGCAACAACAACAATTGTGACAACAAGAACAGAACAACAGAAACATACAGAACAACATCAGCAAATAAATGTTCATTCTCTGGTTAGCGCACAATATGCAGCGCATCTTGTGTTCTTCATACGCGGCACGAGTCCAACTGTTCCTCATGTATTTTTTTATCCCAAAAGATCCTTGTTAGCATCCTATTAGCATGCTAATGCATGGAAACAGGAAGCAGATGCCAACTCTGTCACTCTTCTACTGTATGATGTCATGTTTTTAAACACTGGAACCTTGTTAAGGGTACTTTTTACAGTGGCCCCCCCTTCAGACATTTGACCTGAAGCCATGTGCCCCCTACTCCTGCACACTTTAAAACATAAGCCTTTTTATCTGAATTGACTTGAAATATTGAAGGTAATGAATGGGTAATTAACGTTCTAGTAATTCCGGGTCACCAATGTGCATTTGATGAAGTCTGCCACCAGCACTGATACATGAGAAGCCATCATGCTATGTATCTTTTATTCCCGTTTGATGTTGTCATGCTTCCCTTTGAATGGCTTGAACGTGAGCTTCACTTTTTTTGTCCACTCACGATGGTGTGCATATTAATTTAATATAAAATCGAAGGGGGAAGGTTGACAACAATACATACAACCAACCATAAAGCCTCAATTTAGAGGGCATTCCCGCTCACCGTGACAGGTTTTCTCCGCTGCGCCGTGCGGGGCTTTTCACACCAACATAAATAAACTCTTCAAGATTTAAACACTCTTAATGCACAAAATAATCATCAAACTTACTTATTTGTTCAAATGATGCACACAAAGCAATGAACAACTTCGTCCTGCGTCTCCGTTCTGCTCCATTCCCCTTGCGCCGTGAGGCGTTCAGGCGCCCTAGTAATTTTGTTTCGTGCTAATTGTTTTTCATTTTTATTCCCGTACCCCCAATTACAGTTGGCATAGCCCACTTTGGCAACCTAGGCTGTACAATATGGCGCGGCTTGTCATGTTATTAATACACTGCTTGAGTCCAAATGTATTCTTCATGTATTTTTATCACAAAACGTCCTTGCTAACATCCTTAGCTTGCTAACAAAATGGCAACCGAAACCGGATGTCAGCTACGTCGCCCGAATATGACGTAATCAACCGTGGACTCAAAAATTTTATCACAACATTAACAGGTTTTTAGCATTTTACATGCAGAAAACCATTTGAATTGTATAGAAATGACAAATGAAAGAGATAAATTAATATTTAAAGGATTCCTGACACAATTAAACCACTTTGCTTAAATATGTAATATATTGTTTGTAATTATGTTCTACATTGTTCCATTTTTGAAAGCCAATGACACATTTGCAAAAATGACATTTCTAGTTGATGGTGCCAGCCAAGACGAGCTAGCCGTTCCTTCTTCCAGAATCCAGTGCCAAAGCGCCGTCTCATAGATGCTGTGAAACTGTAGTGCAGGTCAAAAGTGCAAATGTGATGCGACATTAGCTGACAAAACACATGATTGGAGGGGAAGTATCCACCCAAGAACGCGGAAAATAACGTGGCTTGAAGCTGAGCGCAAAAGCTGTACGAGAGCTATGACGGATTCATTTACAGCGCAGCAACGTGCAAATGGTTGTACGCATATTGGAGCAAAACAAAACATCCTTCACTGACGGGAGAGCTGTGCTTCTGCTGCAGAGATCTTACGCAAAGCTAAACAAAAAGAGGAATTGTGTGACAAATTCAGGCAAATTCCAATGTCAGCTCCAAGAACATGTGAAACTATAAGAGGATGTACTGTTGCAGCTTTTCCGTCAGACACTTATTCTATTGTTCTTTCATATGCAGTTTTATTTCACTTCAAAATAAGGCTCTTGAGTTCATGTCAAACCTTTTATTATTCATGTGAAATGTGTTCCCATTTTCTTTCAAATGCAGTTTAGGTGCCAAGACAATCGTGTTGAAACAACTGGGGGATGCGCAGGCTTTCATCCATCCTCTGCTTATCCGGGTCCAGGACGCGGGGGCAGCCGTCTCAGTAGGGAAGTCCAGACTTCCCAGTCCCCGGCCACCTCTTCCAGTTCCCGTGTGGATTCTTTGAGCTGGGCCCCCACGAGTGAGGGTCAGACCATCGCGCCTCCCCCAGGCCTGGCTCCAGGGTGAGGCCCTGGTATCCCACGTCCGGCGAGGCGCAGTCCCTCCTCTTGTTTTTTTTTCATAAGGTCCTCTGAATCACTCTTGGTCTGGCCCACCACCTGGGACCTGTTGCCTGGGGAGACCCTAGCAGACAACACAGCTCCTACCATCACTTGGGAACTCAAACCCCAAAGATGAGATAAGATAAGATAAGATTGGAAATACAGAAAAGTCAGTCCGACTGATCTCTTCTCAGAATAAACAAGCTTGAAGAGGCAAAAACACGCTACCCTGATTGTACGCTAACCGAGGTTCCACTGCACTCTTTTAAGTTATTTATAACCAAATCTAGGCTGGAAACTAATAAGCACGACCAATGGGGGACTTGTGGGTGTGTGTGTGTACACTTGGTAGGTATGAGGGCTGAAAATGAATGACTTCATTCGTCCTCCCCACACACTGTCATGTCCGTGTGGAGGAGAACCAAAATGGCTGACAGTAATGCACTTGTCTCCATCAATTTGTTTACTCGCCTCCCCCCAATCAATGAGGCTATCATTATGATTCCCCCAGCACCAGTGGTGAGGATAACAGAGGCCATTATGTAGTAAGAATGTAGAAACGAGTCAGAAACAAAATGTGGCTTGTGGGGTGTGGCCATACACGCGCACACACACGCACGCGCGCGTGCAGACAGTGAACACTTGGGATCAATCACGCCTTTGAAATGAACCTTTTCATCCACACCCACTCCACAGGCCAGCAAAAGTGTGTTTCTACAGCAAGTAGAAGAGGTTCCGAGGGACAATAAGGAACATTGATGAGCGGATGGCAGCTGACTACCACTTCCAGACTCCCTGGCTTCTTTGTTGACACAAATGCACCATAAGATGCATCCATACGCAGATACCATCTCCACATGCTCTCACTTAACACGTGACGACACCACGGCCACAAATCTACACAATACGGCACTTTTCACACAATGAACAAGGACCTGGGTAAATACTTCCTATTGAGCTCTGCTGGGGGGCTCCCTCCACATCCAGCCCATCTAAGCAAGCTGTTGGGAAGTGGAAGGGGGCCTTCTCCAAACCAGTACCACATATTGGACACGACAGAGTGTCCAAAATGTTTCGGTCGAGCCGAGAAGGCGGACTAAGACATCTTCTAGACCGGGGGTTCTCAACCGGTCTCAACCTGGGACGAGTGTCTTTTATTTTTATTATTTTTCATTCTTTTCAACACTTTTATGAAAGTCATTTTTACTTTTTAATGCATGCTTTCATGTATGTATTTATTGAAGTTATGTTTTTTTTAATCATCTTCGCAAACATGAATAATTACAATTCCATAATTACGTGTCCAAAGTGGTGGATTTAGGTGAATTTCATAAGGAGGACGAGCGTAACCTCCAATGAAATATCCCTACAAGCTTCCATATTTGACGTACTGTGAGTATCGTGGACAGCATACAGCCATGACTGCAGATGCTCACTTTCAAGCTGGAAATAAAGACAAGCCAGACATGTCTTGTCTTGTCTTCCATATTTTATTACAGATTTTAATGTCATTTTTGATTCGCTGTCCGCTGTCTGTGAGCCACCCGGCGCAGGAATGCGTGCAGCAACTCAACTATTTCTTTCTATTTCTTTCCACCTTCACTTGACTTGTCTTGGATGCGCGGCTATCAGAGGAGTCTGCCTCACGCTTGGGAGACAAAAGTTTACTCAAAAGAACAAAAGTGACACTGGGGGGAACTGTAATGCTTCTCTGAGGGTCCAGCTACTAGTTTTCACTTTCACTTTCTTTGTGCAAACTTAACTGTTTCTCTCAGTGTGCAGCTACAAATTTTCACTTTCTTCTTCCTTTGAGGGACCTTAATTTTTTCTCTCAGGGTCCAGCTACTAATTTTCACTTTCACTTTCTTTATGGGAACTTAACTGTTTGTCTGAGGGTCCAGCTACTAATTTTCACCTTCTTTTTCTTTGATGCGCTGCCATCAGAAGAGCTCACCCAGAGCCCACCACTTTTGGGCCCCCTCCCATCATTTGAGAACCACAGTTTTAGTCTAAGTCCTGATTGGTTAATTGTGTCCAACCACTTTTGGCCAAGATAGCGTTACGTTTTTTTGAAGACTCGGCCACTTCCTGGTCGCATTTTGTCATCTTTATGTCACTTTTCCAAGCTCTTTGCCAGCTGACCACTCACTCACTTTGCCACCACCACATGTGTGTGTGTGGCATATCCCACATGGCCCCAGGGCCCGGGTGCTGAGCTATGATCAAAGCAGGCACACAGGTCGAACCTTATTAGCAGCCACTCGATAGCTGCGGCTAACGAGGACAACCGCAGAGAGTCCCTGGCAGGGGAGAGCCTCCGATGGGCCTGAGAAGGCAGCTGGAGGAAGCCCACACGGATTTTTTTACCTTTTGGATCCACTCCTGGGGGAAAGCTGATGAGGTGGACGTCTTTCAGGTATGGTGTTGATAATGCATGATGTTGATGTTGTCATATTTCAGTTGAAATTGGCCTCAAAGAGCTTTTCAGATGTGTCATCTTGTCGAGATGTGAAAGTCATTTTACGGAACAGGTGGCTTTTTTCACTCCGCTCAAGCTTTCCCATTAAAACTCCATCAGTGCATCAACGATTCAGAGCCCCACCAAACAGCACATGCATAAGTAATAGCCATGTGTGTATATGTGGTAATAATTACCCTTAGAAACAAAACAATGCCAATCACAAATGCAAGCGATGGGAACATTTTCCAGGCCAATCAATAACTTCAAACGCTTTCCTCTCAGTGCGCCAGCCTCCTGATCATATGATGTCATCAAGACATGAAATGTAGGATTATGCAATCAGGTTATTAACATCATAACACAGGCAAGGTCTCCAATGGTGCACGAGTGTACATGCGGACATGATCTGAGATAGAATTGACAAATACGGCCGTTAAAATTGGTAAAACACCAGTGGTGAAGCATCTCCTCGTCTTAACATGTTTATAGCACCATACAAGATAAGGGATTATAAGGCATCGATTCATATCATAAGACATGCAATGTCTCCAATAGTGCATGAGTGCTGGTGCAGCAAGTTCTGGCCTAGAATTGGCAAATAGAACTGTTAAAGTAGTTCAATCAACGTGCAATGCATCTCCCTGGTGTTAGTTAAATCCTTTATAGTACTGTTTGTTACAGTCAATGAAATAAGGGACAGAAATAGGCAGACATGTGACGTCTCCAGTGATGCATGAGTGCTGGTGCAGACATGTTCTGTGCTAGAGTTGGCAAATGTGACGGTTAAAGTAGTTCAAACACCAGCACAAAGTGTCTCCTTGACATGGGTTCAAACCTTTCTAGTGTGTTACAGTCAACCAAATAAGGGATTATGCAATTAGGTAATTGATATAAGACAAGCATTTCCTCCAATGCTGCATGAGTGCTGGTGCAGCAGTGTTCTGGGCTACAATTGGCAAATATGAACATTGAAATAGCTAAAAACCCCAATGCAAGGAATCTCCTTGTCATGACGTAAAACTTTATGCAATTAGGTAATTAATGTAATTAGACATGCAATGTCTCCACTGGTGCATGAGTGCTGGTGCAGCCATGTTCTTGCCTAGAATTGGCAAATACAACTGTTAAAACAGCTAAAACACCCGTGCAAAGCATCTCCTTGTCATGACGTAAAACCTTTATAGTATGTTATTGGAAATGAAATTAGGGATTATGCAATTAGTGTATTAATATAAATAAAACATGCAATGTCTCCTGTGGTGCACGAGTGCTGATGCAGCCATTGTTCTGTGTGAGAATTGTCAAAAATAATTAGAATACCAGTGAAAAGCATCTTGTGGTCATTAGTTCAAACATTTACTGTAGACAAGACAAGAAATCTAAAATGATGCAATTAGGTCATTCGTTTAGTCAAACAATGGTGCATGAGTGCGGGCGCAGCCACGTTCTGTGCTAGCCAATTTGTCTGGTAAGTTGAATAATACGTCATGATGCAGCAGGTTTGTATTAAAGTCTTACATTATTGTTCCACTAGAGGTCTACCTGCCAACTACAACAAATTCAATGTTGCACTTTTTGTATACAAAAAACAAGGTTAAAAATAAGCCACAATGACAGCCAGTAGACTGACAATGTGAAACACTAAGAAAGAAAGTCATAAAATGCATGAAAGCTGCAGGTTGTGATGGATAAACGTGCATGTGCACTAACTTCTGCTGAAACACATTAAAGTTAAAGTGGGTGTTTTGAGAGATATTTCAAGTCTGACTAAAGGCGTCAGTAAGAGCGCCACCACAAGGTGTATTAGTCTGAAAACTAACAGCACAGGCAACACAGTAGGGGTGCGTGTTTTGACAAATGTTCACCCTTTTGTGTGCAGCTGTTCAGGAGTAGAAGCGTTACACAAACAGAGACATCAACCCACACTCAGGGACACGTTGTCTCCTTTGCTCTGGTTTCCTCACAGCTTTTCTTTCCAACGAGTCCACTAGAATCTGACAACAAGACAACGCGAACCATTCTGTTCCAATCCGCCATGGGGAAGACCGGACAGAGTACGGTGGACCTGAACTCCCCATCTGACGTCAAACACGCGGTTCCTTTCGAGGAACTGGACCAGGTGACGCCCCCTATGGACCAAGAGAAGAAAAAAGAGGAGCCCCTTGATAGAGGAAGCTGGAAGGGCAAGTTCGACTTCCTGCTGTCATGCGTGGGATACGCCATCGGCTTGGGGAACGTGTGGAGGTTCCCGTATTTGTGCGGCAAAAACGGCGGAGGTAACAAAGCAGGCTCGTTTGTAACACAACACAAAATAATGAATTCATTCCATTCAAGGAGCATTCCTGATCCCATACTTCCTGACGCTGGTGTTTGCCGGGATACCACTGTTCTTCCTGGAGACGTCCCTGGGACAGTTCACCTCGGTGGGAGGCCTGGGAGTGTGGAAGCTCATGCCGATGATGAAGGGTACGACCGGCACATGAATGGCCATCCATCCATCCGTCCATCTTCTTCCGCTTATCTGAGGTCAGTTCGCGGGGGGGAGTAACCTAAGCAAGGAAACCCAGACTTCTCTCTCCCCGGCTACTTCATCCAGCTCCTCCCGAGGCGTTCTCAGGCCAGTTGAGAGACATAGTCACTCCAGCATGTCCTAGGTCTTCCCTGAGGCCTCCTACCAGTCGGATGTACCCTGAACACCTCCCCAGGGAGGCGCCCAGGAGGAATCCTGAAAATATGCCCAAGCCACCTCATCTGGCATGGCTGGGCTCTCCCTGAGAGATATCTGGGAGAAACTCAGAGTCGCTGCTCCTTGGCATTGAGAGGAGCCTGATGAGATGGCCTGGGCATCTGGTCAGGACGCCTCAGGACATGTCTGACTGGTAGGAGGCCTCAAAAGAAGACCTAGGACATGTTGGAGAGACTATGGTTCATGGTTCATGGTTCATGGTTTTAATTCATCTTGAACATGCATACAAGTCAAACAGTTGCACATCACACAATACAGTTCACAGTTTTGCATGTCCAAAAAGGAGTAGGAAGAAGCAAAGCTACTGTATGTCTCTCAACTTCCTGGGAACACTTTGGGATCCGCTGGGAGGAGCTGTAGGGGGAAGCGAGTGGCTGGGGAGAGGGAAGTCTGGGCTTCCCTGATAAGGCTGCTGCCCCCGTGACCTGACCTCGGATAAGCAGAGGAAGATGGATGGATTTACAGATGGATGGCACCTCACCTGGCTCCTCTCAATGCCGAGGAGCAGTGGTTCTACACAGAGTCTCTCCCGTATGACTGCTTCTCACCTTATCTCTAAGGGGGAGCCCAACCACCCTACAGAGAAAACTCATTTCGGCCACTTGTACACAGAGTTCATGACCATAAGTAAGGGTAGGAACATAGATGGACCGGTAAATTGCTTTGTTTTGCCTTTTGGCTCAGCTCCCTCTTCAACACAACAAACCGGTGCAGAGTCTGCACCACTGCAGACGCTGCACCAATCCGCCTGTCCATCTGCCGTTCTGAATGCCTTCCTTTGAATTTGGATCTGTCTTCACTTGCTGCAGGTGTTGGTCTGGCTGCAGTAGTGCTGTCCTTCTGGCTCAACATCTACTACATCATCATCATCGCCTGGGCGCTCTACTACTTGTTCAACTCCTTTGGTTCGGTACTGCAGCCTCCAGTTACAAATGGCAACAAGGAAGCAAGTGAATCTTCAATAGGTACCCAAAATATGTTGTTCTGCGTGCAGGAGCTTCCCTGGCAAAACTGCAACAATCCCTGGAACACGGACAAATGTTTCAGCAACTACAGCCTGACGGACACCACCAACCTAACTAGTGCCGTCACCGAGTTCTGGGAGTGAGTCTAAGCCACGCTGGTTGTTAAAAAATGATTGGTATTGTCACGCTCATCTGCTGTGTCATCTGCAGGCGTAACATGCACCAGCTGTCCGGTGGCCTGGAGGAGCCAGGAGAGCTTCGTTGGCCTCTGGTGGGCACCCTGGCACTGGCCTGGGTCCTCGTTTATTTCTCAATCTGGAAGGGAGTGGAGTGGACAGGGAAGGTCAGACGTTCTCCTGCAGTAAACTTGCTGGGGTTCTTCAACAGTGGTCTGCAAGCCATAGGTTGGGGGGTCCTGTAAGGAATCTGTGGTGCCAAAAAGTTTGAGAACCCCAGATTTAGAGCATTAATCCCAACGTGCAAACCCTGAATAGATAAGCAGAAGCATGTCTCCACAGCAGCTGCCAACATTCCCTTGCATTTGAACCCAGAGACAGACACAAGCAAACATCACGGGATGGAAAATCCTCAATCTTCCTTACATTTTCATGTGCTCCCAAATTCAGGTGGTGTATTTCTCAGCCACCTATCCTTACGTCATGCTCTTCATCCTGTTCTTCCGAGGCGTCACCCTGCCGGGAGCCATCGATGGTATCCGCTTCTACATCACGCCGGACTTCAATAAGCTCACACGCTCTGAGGTACGCAACGTGAACGCAACACACAAACAGTACGCCGGTATGTGGTTGCTTTTTTAAAACCAGAAGAACAAATGTCAAATGAATAGATTTTTTTCAAAAAATATAACAAAAAAATAAAAATAAATAAAACCACAGCGTCGATATTTAAAACCCCTAAAATTTGGAAATGCATCCTTTTAAGCGTTTAAATCTCTCATCATGCTTTTCTTGGATATCACCCATTTTTGTTTGCTGTTGCCGATGTTTTTTATTGTACGATGACACATTTTCTTAGTTTTTTGAAATAAAAAATGGAGATACAAGCACTACTGTATTATTTCTATGCATGTATGTGCCGTGTGTCAGGTGTGGCTGGATGCCGCCACCCAAATCTTCTTCTCGTACGGCCTTGGCCTGGGCTCTCTCGTCGCACTGGGGAGCTACAACAGCTACAATAACGACGTCTACAAGTATGACCCGACCCCTCCTAAGGAAATGAGCGTAGTTTAACGCTGATGATGCTCTGCTGTCCATTTCAGGGACTCCATCATCGTGTGTTGCATCAACTCCTGCACGAGCATGTTTGCAGGTTTTGTCATCTTCTCCATTGTGGGATTCATGTCCCACATCACCAAGAAGCCTGTGCAGGAACTCGCTGCCTCAGGTTGAGTATTGAATAATCCCATATAACCAAGAAAAAAAGCAACTCTTATGTCGACTACGTTGCCAACCACAGGTCCCGGTCTGGCGTTCTTGGCTTACCCTCAGGCAGTCACCCAGCTGCCCATGTCGTCTCTGTGGGCCATCCTCTTCTTCTCTATGCTCATGATGCTGGGCCTGGACAGTCAGGTAAACAGTGTTCCCTCGTTTATGGCGGGGGAAAGGTTCCCAAAATAGCCTGCAATAAGTGAAATCCACAAAGTAGTCAGCTTTATGTGTTTCCAATGATTCTATATGTTTAAGGCTGTCAAAGCCCTCACCATACACTTGTACACTTTTCTCAGACAGGCAGGAACATTTGATCACATTTCTGTCTTGTTTAAACACTCCCAAAGTTCAAACCTTCATTTGGATTTGAATGATCAACCTAATAGCTTAGACACAAGAAATGAGTCAGTGACTCATGCGTGTCTCATCCTTGTTAAAACATATTGCTCCTGTCCTCGTATGTTACTCCTCCTCATCCTCCTTGAACCCAAGATTCATTTATTCCATAATGGCAAAATTACCTCCTTCTTCTTCTGTTGTTTATTGGTGGTTAGCAAGCAGCTCACACGATTAGCTATTTTCCTAGTGACCACCGACCACAACAGGAATCGGCAGGAAGTAGATTGATTGACAATGGTGTACAGCCAATCAGGATGCAGAACACAATGGGCGGGTTCTCCCTTAGCCAATAAGGACAGTTGTGGCTCTATATTTAGCTGGCTATTGTCTACCGTGGATTCCTGATATGCTGGTACAGGCACGTAAACACATACTGAGACCAGGTGGACCTGCACACGTGGCAGTAGTAAAAACAATAACAGACACATACAACAGAGCACCCAGAGACAGATCACTCTAAAACGCCACCAGGACACACAACACAATACACTGTTCAAATAAACTATCTGTTAAAAAAAATCCACAAAATAAAGAATCCGGGAAAGGTGAACCGCAATGTAGCGAGGGAACACTGTACGCGCGCACGCACACACACACAAACATTGTGACTGTCCAATCAGTTCTGCACGGTGGAAGGCTTCATCACAGCTCTAATGGACGAGTATCCCTTAGTGCTGAGGAAGAGGAAGAAGGGCTTCATCCTCATTGTCTGCTTCATCTCCTTCATCATCGGATTCTCTAACATCACGCAGGTGTGTCAGTACTCGACAAGCACCCGCATGATGACAAACTGATGCAATGTGCGTCTTCCAGGGCGGCCTGTACGTCTTCAAGCTGTTCGACTACTACTCCGCCAGCGGGATGTGTCTCCTCTTCCTCGTCTTCTTCGAAACAGTCTCCATAGCCTGGTTGTATGGTAGGAACCATCTTCACCTGTCACAAGCGCTCATCTGAGTGCCGCACTAACGTTTACGCTGAACCTCAGGAGCTGAGAGGTTCTACAAGGACATTGAGGACATGATCGGCTACCGACCCTGCGCTTGGTGGAAACTTTGCTGGATGTTTTTCACGCCGCTCATCTGTCTGGTAGGTCCGGATTCATGAAAATACCCAGAAAAACAGTACATCTTATCTTTTGAAATGCTTGAAAATATCCTGCTTTTCCTCTTAATGATCATGAATGGCCATGATGTTAGCTCAGTATGCTGCTTCGAGAGATACACTCCTCTTATGACAAGATTGTACATTGTGCTGAGCCGGAAGACAAAGCTCTCAATTTACCCCCCCATCTATGTTCCCACCTTCACCTATGGTCATGAGCTTTGGGTCGTGACCGAAAGAACGAGATGGTGGATACAAGCAGCTGAGTTTCCTCTGTAGGGTGGCTGGACTCACCCTAAGAGACAGGGCGGGGAGTTCAGAGTACTCCTTCATATGGAGAGGAGCCAGTTGAGGTGGCTCGGGCATCTAGTCCAGATGCCTCCTGGATGCCTCCCTGGTGAGGTGTTCCAGGCATGCCTAGCTGGGACAAGGTCCCAAGGCTGACCTAGGACACCCTGGAGGGATCATGTCTCACAGCTGGCCTGGGAATGCCTTGGCGTCCTCCCGGTGGAACTGGAAGAGGTGGCTGGGGACCAGGAAGTCTGGACTTCCCTACTGAGACTGCTACCCCCATGACCCAGACAAGTGGAGGAAGATGAATGGATGGATGATTTACAAACTGAACTATGTGACAGTTTGTCAGCTTAGCGCATCTTAGCTTGTTCACAGCCTTTCACATTGGTTGACACCTGGCTGCTTTTTATCAAGTTCAAATACAATGAGAAAGACAAGAATAGTTACATCCTGGCATACAATGTTTTTCCTGCTATTTAAGTAAGGAAAGCTATAGAAATAAGATGGAATGAATGCAGCATGACCCTACTGTACTCTTCTGCACACTTGATGACCTAAACGGTTGTTTCAGGGCGTGTTTACCTTCAGCGCCGTGGAGATGACGCCCTTGACTCTGGGAAAGTACGTGTACCCGCTGTGGGGCCAAACCATCGGCTGGTTCATGGCTATGTCCTCCATGGTGCTCATCCCGGGCTACGTCGTCTACATGTTCTGCAGCACGCCGGGAAGCGCCAAGCAGGTTAGCGTCGTCGTGCACATGCAAATGAATGAAAAACAAAAAGAGAAATCATGCCGGGTGGTGAGAAAAACAAAAATGCTTTTAGGTATGAAGGTACATGTCGAGAGCTTGATGCGGATTAGTGGCAGATCTGTGTTGACTGTGCCGCCAAGAGGTGATAGCTTTTTCTACTTTTATGTATACTGTACATGTTGTCTTGTTTTTTACCTTCAGCGCTGGAAGAGGATGACAACGTCCCAGCAGGACGACAAACCATCAGGTCATGACCTTTTTACTCACATTGTTGGCGAAGCTCCCGTCTAGCACTCGCTACTCTCCTGAAAAATATTCACCTTCAACCCCTTTTTAATCTTGCAGTTAAAAATAAAGGACTTTGTGTATTAAGACAAAGTGAGTTAGATGTCTGAGAATGAACAAAACACAAAACCACTTCATAACCCATTAGAGAAATGTACATATATGCTGCATATACTGTCTTACTAGATCATATTTGACTTGTTTTAAGCAAGGATGATGTTGCAAGCAAATGCAGTATAAGAAATAAACCAGTGGTGTAAAAATGCAGTGGTATTTTTCTAAAAGTAGCTTTCTGTAAAGAACTGCAACAAGTGTACTTTCAAATAAACCATAAACAAAAAGCATTTGTATTCCTGTACCTTGTATGTTCAAACCTTCTGTACATGCATTCACTACAGTACATGAAAGAGGACTGGGCGATACAGAGCAAAACTCATCCTGATAAATTTAGGTTGAATATCCACACTTATCCTGATATATTTAGGTTCAAAATCCATACTTATCCTGATAAATTTAGGTTGAATATCCATATTTACCCTGACAAATTTAGGTTGAATATCCATACTTATCCTGATATATTTAGGTTGAATATCCACACTTATCCTGATATATTTAAGTTGAATATCCATATTTACCCTGATATATTTAAGTTGAATATCCATATTTACCCTAATATATTTAGGTTGAATATCCACACTTATCCTGATATATTTAGGTTGAATATCCATATTTACTCTGATATATTTAGGTTGAATATCCATACTTATCCTGATATATTTAGGTTGAATATCCATATTTACTCTGATATATTTAGGTTGAATATCCATACTTATCTTGATTTATTTAGGTTGAATATCCATACTTATCCTGATATATTTAGGTTGAATATCCATATTTACTCTGATATATTTAGGTTGAATATCCATATTTACCCTGATAAATTTAGGTTGAATATCCATATTTACCCTGATATATTTATGTTGAATATCCATACTTATCCTGATAAATTTAGGTTGAATATCCATACTTATCCTGATAAATTTAGGTTGAATATCCATATTTACCCTGATATATTTAGGTTGAATATCCATACTTATCCTGATAAATTTAGGTTGAATATCCATATTTACTCTGATATATTTAGGTTGAATATCCACACTTATCCTGATATATTTAAGTTGAATATCCATATTTACCCTAATATATTTAGGTTGAATATCCACACTTATCCTGATATATTTAGGTTGAATATCCATATTTACTCTGATATATTTAGGTTGAATATCCATACTTATCCTGATATATTTAGGTTGAATATCCATATTTACTCTGATATATTTAGGTTGAATATCCATACTTATCTTGATTTATTTAGGTTGAATATCCATACTTATCCTGATATATTTAGGTTGAATATCCATATTTACTCTGATATATTTAGGTTGAATATCCATATTTACCCTGATAAATTTAGGTTGAATATCCATATTTACCCTGATATATTTATGTTGAATATCCATACTTATCCTGATATATTTAGGTTGAATATCCATACTTATCCTGATATATTTAAGTTGAATATCCATACTTATCCTGATAAATTTAGGTTGAATATCCATACTTATCCTGATAAATTTAGGTTGAATATCCATATTTACCCTGATTTATTTAGGTTGAATATCCATACTTATCCTGATATATTTAGGTTGAATATCCAAACTTATCTTGATTTATTTAGGTTGAATATTCATACTTATCCTGATATATTTAGGTTGAATATCCATACTTATCTTGATATATTTATGTTGAATATCCATATTTACCCTGATATATTTAGGTTGAATATCCATACTTATCCTGATATATTTAGGTTGAATATCCAAACTTATCTTGATTTATTTAGGTTGAATATCCATACTTATCCTGATAAATTTAGGTTGAATATCCATATTTACCCTGATATATTTAGGTTGAATATCCATAATTACCCTGACATATTTAGGTTGAATATCCATATTTACCCTGATATATTTAGGTTGAATATCCATACTTATCCTGATAAATTTAGGTTGAATATCCATATTTACCCTGATATATTTAGGTTGAATATCCATATTTACTGATATATATAGGTTGAATATCCATACTTATCCTGATAAATTTAAGTTGAATATCCATATTTACCCTGATATATTTAGGTTGAATATCCATATTTACCCTGATATATTTAGGTTAAATATCCATACTTATCTTGATTTATTTAGGTTGAATATCCATACTTATCCTGATAAATTTAGGTTGAATATCCATATTTACCCTGATATATTTAGGTTGAATATCCATAATTACCCTGATATATTTAGGTTGAATATCCATATTTACTCTGATATATTTAGGTTGAATATCCATACTTATCCTGATAAATTTAAGTTGAATATCCATATTTACCCTGATATATTTAGGTTGAATATCCATATTTACCCTGATATATTTAGGTTGAATATCCATACTTATCTTGATTTATTTAGGTTGAATATCCATACTTATCCTGATAAATTTAGGTTGAATATCCATATTTACCCTGATATATTTAGGTTGAATATCCATAATTACCCTGATATATTTAGGTTGAATATCCATATTTACCCTGATATATTTAGGTTGAATATCCATACTTATCCTGATATATTTAGGTTGAATATCCATATTTACTCTGATATATTTAGGTTGAATATCCATATTTACCCTGATATATTTAGGTTGAATATCCATATTTACTCTGATATATTTAGGTTGAATATCCATACTTATCTTGATTTATTTAGGTTGAATATCCATACTTATCCTGATAAATTTAGGTTGAATATCCATATTTACCCTGATATATTTAGGTTGAATATCCATATTTACCCTGATATATTTAGGTTGAATATCCATATTTACCCTGATATATTTAGGTTGAATATCCATATTTACCCTGATATATTTAGGTTGAATATCCATACTTATCTTGATTTATTTAGGTTGAATATCCATATTTACCCTGATATATTTAGGTTGAATATCCATACTTATCTTGATTTATTTAGGTTGAATATCCATACTTATCCTGATATATTTAGGTTGAATATCCATACTTATCCTGATAAATTTAGGTTGAATATCCATACTTATCTTGATTTATTTAGGTTGAATATCCATATTTACCCTGATATATTTAGGTTGAATATCCATACTTATGTTGATTTATTTAGGTTTAATATCCATACTTATCCTGATATATTTAGGTTGAATATCCATACTTATCCTGATAAATTTAGGTTGAATATCCATACTTATCTTGATTTATTTAGGTTGAATATCCATATTTACCCTGATATATTTAGGTTGAATATCCATATTCTAATTCTTCACCACAGATGATGTCACGTCCTCCATTTTTGTCAAAGACTGGACCGCCGGGCTTCTGCTTCACCCCTCCTCCTGCATGGAAGGAGGGGGGCGGGGCAGAAGCTCACACACAGTCTCTATGGCTATGAATGACATGGTTGTGTTGGATATCATGCTTCAAGTAAATATGGACATATTAATCAAATGGATATGTCGCCCAGCCCTAGAATAAAAGTGCTTTGTGGTGTTACGGCCTGCAAGAATGGTGCTTCAAACAACACAACGTAGCGCTGGATGGGCTTGAATCATATTTAATAGCATGTTGATATACTGCAGAGGCAGGTCAAAGGGTGGAACTGGAATGTGGGAAGTGATGGCTCATTTCTCTCACACTCCCTTTCCCACTTGCCTATCCTTAATGTGGGTGGACTTTTTTCTTTCAATCTAAATTCCCGAATATTTTGGAGTCATTCATGAAGCAGTGCACTTGTATGGGACAGCCCTTTGGTCAGAGTCCTGTATGTGAAAGTCAGCCACTCGTGGGACTCCCAAAATGCTACATTGGTTGCCGTGCTAACGTCCCTTGCACGCACGCACACACACACACACGCACGCACACACACACACGCACACGTAAAGCATCTCCCAAGAAAAGCAAAAAGGCGGTGGATGGGAGAGGTTAAAGAAGCAGACAGTGGCCACTGTGCATCCTACTGTCAGTGTGTTTGTTTGACTGGGGGGGCTTAGAATAATATCTTTTGTTTCAAGTGGCTTCATGTGCAGCCTTCATTTCCCCTTCCTGTACTCACACTTAATTCAATCATGCACAAAAACATACTGTGGGATAAACATGCAAACTTCATATTGTAATGTTGATCACACCAATAAGTACAAAGAAATCACATCTATTAGCCTTTGCTATTAGCTTTTGTCAGGGGTGCATTTTCGACTTTAACTTGTTATTTTATATGACCTGGATGTGATTGGTGGAGGACGGGTGTGTCCAAACCTTCTGTGCAAATTGACTGAAACAATCAGTACATCATTTCTAGTCATTTGAGTTGACTAGTCAGGTCTGGCAGCTAGTTTTGGGGGGGTGAGTTATGCAAATTGACTGGAATAATCATGACATCATCACTAGCCACGTCAAACTGTCATTAAGCTGACTAGTCGGGCCTGGAAGCTGCTTTTCGGGGGCGGGAGTGAAGGTCATGTGAATATTCAGAGGCTAAATAAAGCAAGCCTGTGATATTTACACAGATATGTGTCTGTTTTTATCAGCTGCCACTACAAGCTGTTGTTTATTGATATTTTTGCTAGCTTTTGGGATAAATGTCAGACTAAACAGCGAAGCATGGCTGCAGATTGAGGAAGACAACACACAGACAAAAGTGGATGGCAAAGAAAAAAAAGACAAAAAGAGCTTGAGAGGAAAAGCAAGCCAAACGTGGCGGCCACAGTAAGTCTCCGCTTGATGAAAGTTCCTCCTCTGCGAGGATGTCGGAGAGCTTTTTCTTCTCCTGCATTTGCATGGCAGCCAAGAGTTGGCCATCCATTGCTCCTAAATACATCTCACCCTTGAGGAAGGAAAATGGTTCTTCTCTTCTGTAGCCCAAGCAACGGTGAAGCTTTCTTTTTATTTCACTGGAGGCTTTTTTTGTTGATATTTTTGGCACAAGAGTCATTGATGAGGAGGAAAGGAGGAAGGAAGGATGGAAGGAAGGGAGGGAGGATGGAGGATGGTGATATTATCTTCTCCCGTGTCCTGGTTTGCATTGACTTTTAGTAAGCGAGAGTTAAAACTGGCAAAAAGTCCTAAAAACGTGTTTAGAAAATCCACGTGTGGTCAAGTAAAATCCTAAATACGTTTGAATCTAAGCCTACTTTCCTAAACAGAAGCATAGAAGTGTGACATTAGTATGTACATAACGTACCTTCTATTTACACCATGCTCCGAGAGCCACTCGGGGTCCGATGTAGACCGAGGCGGGGGTCTGGGGGGATGTACTGGTGCGGGTGGTTGTACGGCGGCGGCGGTGGGGGGAGTGGGGGCCGGTGGCCATCACCGCCGCCGTGTGAGTTGTCAGGCGAGCGAAGCGGCGTCGACATGGCTGACTGGCTGAGCTGGTAATGCTGGTGGTGGTGGTGGTGGTGGTGGTGGTGGGGGTGCGGATGCGGATGCGGGTGGGCGGGCGCGTGGCTGAGGAAGGCCTCAATGCGGGCGTGGCCGCTGTTGTCCAGCATGATGACCTTGACGATCTGCTGACACCGGATGAGCGTCTCGGCCATGCTGGCGGCCGGCGGCGGATGCGGCAATGGCGGCGGCTGGGGGTACGGCCGGTGGGCGGGGGTGCTGGCCGCTGAGCGCAGCTGTAGATGTTGAGGTGGAGGCGCCGCCGGGCCCTGGGTTAGCCCAGGGTGGAAGAGCAGCTCCCCCCGATGGTTAAGAAGGGCCACGCTCTCGGGACTCGTGCTGAGCTGGTACGTCTGAAGCCTGTTGTGAATTGACACCTAGTTTAGAAAACAGCCAAGAGAACAGCATCAAATGTTATCAAACTGGTTCCTCCTCTACGATACCTCAAGCCCTCTTATTCATATTTTGGGGGTGTGGGGTGGGGGTGAAGGTGGTAGTGAAGCCATAACACACACACACGCAAATGCACGCACCCACACACATGTTGTGTTGTTCTCCAAGTGCTGGGAAGAGGAGCATCCATTTGGGATCAGGGTGAGGAGGGGGACACTAATGGGGATTGCGTGTGTGTGAAGAGGTAGGGTGAGCCCGGTGGTTCCAAAGGGGACACTGAGGGCACCTGTATCGCCCTTCCAAACCACTGTGTGGCGCTACGGGGACACTTGGGGGGAGGGGTTGGGGTTACCAGGACATACAAAAAAGAGGAGGTGATCAGACAAGCACAATAAGTTACATTGCAAACGTCACATCGCTACGCTCTTCTCATCTACCAGCAAATCCTGATTGTACTCCGCATCCCACCCAACATGCCTGGGGGGCCTGGAACCAGTCGGGTGTTATGCTTGTGGTTTTAAAGACGGCGTATACGCTTGAGGAGGCTCGCTGTCCATCACTGCTTGTCTCATCCAATCAGATCTTCATCAGGCAGCAGTTTGGGAACTTTGCACCAGAACTTCCTTCTTACTGCAGATGGATGGACGCCTGGATGGGCGGAGACATGCCTGAAGAGCTGCACCCCCCCACCTCCGAGACGAATGCGGTTTGACAGCTAACGTTTGATTCCCACCAGCCGTTGACATTTACTGCAGCCTCGCGTTTGAAGCTCAACCACCAATGCTGACCTGAGGTGTCAGTGGGGGGTGTGGGGGGTGTGGGGGGGGGGGTCTTCCGAGTGGTTGGAATTGCACTAATAAAAGCAATATATTCTCTCCCTCGTAGTTTCAATTCAGTAACTAATGAAGCCGTAAGCAGTTCTGAGTGGCTGCGTGCTTGGACACTCTCCCTCCAGGGGGCGCACTTCCGTAGAGCAGATGGGGGAGAAGGTCATCATCCTCCTGGGTGACACAGTCCAGCTTGATGTCTTCTGTTTGCACAAGAAGCACCCCTGGGTATTTTTGGGATGGACATGGGTGATGATTCCACCTTGAATGACCGTTAAAGGGGGCATCGCTGTTTTTGTTTTGCTGACGTTTCCTACTCTACTTCAGCTTCACTAGGCTAGTGTGCACACTTACCTGCAGTAGCAGGGCATGGCCTTGTCACTAAGCACTTACCTCTACTGCATTGTGTCCACTTATGTCCTCTCCTTCCTGGATCCCTGCTAGAAAAGACACAAATGTTTTATGAACACGCCTTGTATACAGTACAGTGGTGGGGAAAAGTGTTTGCCCCCTTCCTGATTCCTTATTTGTTTGCATGTTTGTCACACTTCAACGTTTCACATCATCAAGCAAATGTAAATATTAGTCAACGACAACACAACTCAACTCTTGATGCACTTTTTAAATCAAACTTTTTACTATGAAGGGAGAACAAACATCCAAAGCTACATGGTCCTGTGTGAAAAAGTGATTGCCCCCCCATTAAAATATAACTTAACTGAGATGAATTGAGATCTATCAGTGTGGAAAAGGTTTTTATAAAGCAATTTCTAAATTTTGGGACTCCAGCCAACCACAGTGAGAGCCATTATCCACAAATGGCCAAAACATGGAACAGTGGTGAACCTTCCCAGGAGTGGCCGGCCAACCAAAATGACTCCAAGAGCAAAGTGACGACTCATCCGAGAGGTCATAAAAGACCCCATGACAACATCCAAAGAAGTGCAGGCCTCACTTGCCTCAGTTAAGGTCAGTGTTCATGACTCCATCGTAAGAAAGACACTGGGCAACAACGGCCTGCATGGCAGAGTTCCAAGACCAAAACCACTGCTGAACAAAAACAACATGAAGGCTCAAAAACATCTTGATGATCCCCAAGACCTTTGGGAAAATTCTCAAAAGTTGAACTTTTTGGAAAGTGTGTGTCGCATTACATCTGGCATTTCAAACAAAGAACATCATAGCAACAGTAAAATGTGGTGGTGGTAGTGTGATGGTCTTCAGGACTGGAAGACTTGCTGTGATAAATGGAAGCATGAATTCTGCTGAAGGAGAATGTTGGTGACCTCAAGCTGAAAGCAACTTGGGTTCTGCAGCAGGACAATGATCCAAAACACACCAGCAAGTCCACCTCTGAATGGCTGAAGACTTTGGAGTGGTCTAGTCCAAGTCCTGACCTGAATCCTATTGAGATGCTGTGGCATGACCTTAGAAAGGAAAAGCCTCCAATGTGGCTGAATGACAACAATTCTGCTAAATTCCTCCCCAGCGCTGGAAGAGACTCATTGCAAGTTATGGCAAACGTTTGATTGCAGTTGTATATAATATTTACATTTGTTTGATGATGTGAAACATTTAATTGTGACAAACATGCAAACAAATAAGGAATCAGGAAGGGGCGAAACACTTTTTCCCACCACTTTAGCTACAGTATATGCCAATCGACTTTGCTTCTACCTGACGTGCCGCCATGTTTGCTGCGCAGCTCCAGTTGTGTGCCATTGTTTATCGAGTGTGTCTTGGACCCCTGCTGCTTCTCCAGCTCCCCTGTAGAGAGAGCAAGACACGCACCGCTGCCGCCATCATCATCATCATTTTCGCGATGCCGGCAAATGAAGGCGACACGGCTGAGAGCAGGCATCGACATGCAACCGCGCTTGCCGTCGCCTCCAACGCTGGAACGCAAATCGCCGTTATCCTGTTGATTAAACTCCACACTCGATGGTAATTGCACGTCACCTCTAATCACCACGACTTTGTAATGTTCTTTTGTTGGATTGTTTTTACGATACCGGGCTTGCCTCAAAATTCTACACACAACACCCCACAATGACACAATACAAAGCATTTTTTTAAAATGTTTGGTAATGTATTAAAAATGAAAAACTAAGAAATCGCATGAGCATAAGTATTCACAGCCTTTGCTTGCTACTTTGTTGATACAACTTTGGCAGCCTTTTCCAGCCTCATGTGTTTTTGAACATGATGCCACAAGCTTGGCACACCTTTGAAAAACTGCGATAGGCTGAGGGTACAATGTTTGAACCACGATGTAGCGAGAAACGACTGTGCAGTGCATCCAGAAAAGTATTCAGAGTGCTATGCTTTGCTTTGCTTTTGTTATGTTTTCCCCAAAATTCTACACCCAGCACCATTTTTAAAAAATGTTTCCAAATGTATTTAAAATGAAAAGTATTCACATCCTTTTGCTCAGTACTTTGTTGATACGCCTTTAGAAACAATTGCAAGGTCAAGTCTTTAGGAATATGATGCCACAAGCTTGGCACTCCTATCTTTGGCTAGTTCTTTTTTGCAGCATCTCCCAAACGCCATGAAAGCAGCCATTTTCACATCTCTCTACAGATGTCCAAAAGAAGTTGTTGTGAAGCAACTGCTTGCCTGTGTGATCTTGCCTGTGTGCTCAGGATGGATGTCCTGCTGCAAGATGAGGTGGGATAGAGTGTTGTGTGCCGAAATTTGAGGAGAAACATGACAAATGACAACATTTTGGAATAAGCCTGTAACATAACAAAATGTGGGGAAAAGAGTGAACACTTTCCAGATGCACCGGACAAGTTTTTGGACTCACACTCGATGCGTATCTGCTCCATCTCTGACACCTCTGCGATGGACTCCTTCAGGTCTTCTACGAACTTGAGCAGCTCCTCCGCACTTTGGGCGCAGAAGTTCAGCACCTGCTTCTTGTCGGAGCCAAACGGCGAGAGGATGGTGATGCCGTGAGGGTAGTCTGACGAGAGAAGAACAGAAAAAGTGAAAAGTGCTTTTCATCTCCTCTTTTCATTGCATTCTTTAGCGGTGTCGAGGTTCCGACCCGGTGACTCACATTCGTTGTCAAACAAGTGGAACTGCATGCCGAGAAGGCCCAGGGCTTTGCAGAACGTGTAGGCTGCTGAACTCTTCTTCTTTGGACAAAGCTTCAGTATCTGAAGGACACATTCTGTTTAGTTCAGGTCATTTAGTGGGATCAAGCTATGATTTAGCAGCTCTTTGGGGGATATTTGCTTTCTTGAGGTTTCAGCATGCACTCGACAGGAGCAAAGCATCATGTAAGGATGCTCCTATCTGGCTTTTAGCTGCCGATTCCAAAACCGATCATCCAGGACTGAGATTGGCCGATACAGGTACCAATCACATGCACTACCTGTACATTTTGCAATTTATTTCTGATAATTATTAAAAATAAACGTTTGGGTGAATTGTTTTTTTTCAGGGCTTCATTTGTGTGAAAGGATTTTTGTAGGATTTGACACAAACCTGAATTTCATTTGATGCATGTTTTGGAGTAATACCAATACATGGGAAAATAAACTGTTCAATCATTCCTTTTTTTACGAGATCACAAAATTAACAGAATAAAATAATAGATGAATAAATACTGTACCTTTATAAAATAAAAACTTAAAATTGAATAAATAGAGTGCAGAGGTTGCAGGGGTGTTTCATCACTTTCATCACTATGTCAACTATTTGTCTTTTATTTATAACTGGCAACATTTCAATTGTACACTACTTCATTAACCTATATATATATGTCATAAAATAAATAAACTACTAAGAGTAGAAGCAAATATTGGTGAGCAACCCAACACCATCTGGCCAGCTAGGAGACCCCGTGATAGCGTGACCATCATAAGGCTTCCAGTTCATTAAGCAAGCATACATAAAAGGTGTTTGGAGGACAAGACATCATGAGTAGAATGACAACTGGAGAGCAAAATTGTTCAGTGACACTTGAAAAAGTTAGTACGTACCCCATGAACATGTTATCCACTTCCCTGTGGGACATAAACGAGCTCCAAACTAACCGTATTGCTTGTTTGTTTTAGAAACAAAATGTCACTGTGGCAAAAAGTCACATTTGGAGTTGGAAGACCGGAAGCTTGGCCAGGGATTGGGAAGCTTTTTGGCTCAGAGAGCCATGAAAGGCACATAGAGTATTTGAAAATGCATTTCCAGATCATATTTTTTTTTACAGTGAATACAACAAAACGTGTGCTTTTTTTAAAGCAAGACCAACAATTTTAGAATACATTCTTCACCCATTTATCCCGGATAGGTTCCCAAAATAGCCTGCAATAAGTGAAATCTGCAAAGTAGCCAACTTTATTTGTTTGCAATGATTGACTTTAATGATCAACCTACTAGGTTGGACACAAGAAATGATTGAGTGACTCACACGTATTTCACTCCTCTCGTTTGGCTGTACTGTAGCGTTTTTGTATCCTGGATAAAACATACTGCTCCTGTCGTCGTATTTTACTCCTCATCCTCGCATGAACCAAAGATTCTTTTATTCATTTATTCTGTAATGGTGCCCTGCAGCTGCGGAACTTTGCTTTCCTTCAGCAGGTCCACAAGTCCAACTTTTTGCGTGATGGTTGGCTTCCTCTGCCTTTTGGGTGCAGAACGTTTCGTTGACATTGTGGGTTTAGTCGGGGAGAAAGCGTGCAAGCATACAGCGTTCAGAGTCACACGGTTAGCTTCTTCTGCTTCTTCTATTGTTTACAGTATTGGCGCTTAGCAAGCAGCTCACACAGTTATCTAGTTTGCAAGTCATGGCCACCACAAGAGACGGCATGAAGGAGATTGACTGACAATGGCCTACAGCCAATCAGGGCAATGGGGGGTGCAGACAGAAGAGAGAGAGAATAAAGAGACATCGCCACCTCGAGCTAAAGCACAGAACTACAACACTCAACTTTCCCCAATACAGTTCTTTTTAAAGGGCCAGGCTCGGCCTGTAACAGCATTCATACAACGTAGCATTAAAATTGCACTAAAAAATCCAGGAAACAGCGAGTCTGCGAAATGTGATCCGCAATGAAGCAAGAGAACATTGTTTAATAAGTGTCTGAGTGTATTCTTCTTATACTGATGCTAACCAAGAATAAATCAAATACTTCTTACCATTAATGCGACTTCTTTTGCTGAAGGGTTTTGCACCAAATTCCCAATCTTTCTTTCTTCTTGGTCAAAAGGGTTTGCACAATTAGCTAGCTGACTATTTGATCAAAGAAGGGAAGTTTACTTCTTCACCTCTCAATGACCCGCCCAGGCACCTGCATTATCCAATAAAAATCGAGTTTTGGTGTCTCACCAGGAAGATATGGGCCAAATGTGGCCAGCTGGCATTGGCTCTGGCCACCCGCACTGCGCTAGACAATGGATGGATCAAAATGCATGAGAATGTTTTATACTGTGAATGCTACTTTTAACACTGTGATTTATGTCATGTTTTACTTTAAAATGGCAGCAAAAAAAATATATATAAATTTTATGGTGTTAAGAAATGTCTGAACCAGGTGCAGTCATCAAAAGAGCCCCATGAGGTCACGTGTTTTTTACGGAAATTGTCCGCTACTGATCGGTGGCCGATCAATCCCTAGTTTCATGCTGAACAAGCTTCCTTTTTCTATGAAACTGACTTCCTGGTGACATTTCCCTGACTGTGGAATGAATTCTGCTCCAATTGTGCCTTTTAACCTCTTCTCCTGCAGCCACCAATTAAAGGGGACACACAACTTGTGGCCTGGCTGTATCTCTGAAGAGTGACATCAGCATTTTACATAACGATGGCTGCTGAAGTGGTCTGGCGAGATAACCCCCAACATGACTTCTCATGACAACCATAATTATGCCCAACATGAAGCCTTTGATTTGCGCTGTACGCCCGAGTCAGACACTTTTACTGCTGCACCTTCCAGCTGCTCCTCATTAGGGAAGGGTGGCAGATCTTTGCCGCTCCACTTTATGAGAAGGAACGTGAGAAACAGAGATGCCTGAGC
The DNA here is from genome assembly GCF_027744805.1 of Dunckerocampus dactyliophorus. Taxonomy (NCBI): domain Eukaryota; kingdom Metazoa; phylum Chordata; class Actinopteri; order Syngnathiformes; family Syngnathidae; genus Dunckerocampus; species Dunckerocampus dactyliophorus. The sequence continues at coordinate 487,620 of NC_072833.1, read as the reverse complement.
TAAAAGCAGCTGATGGAGGTTCCGCAGGAAAATAAGCAGTTTTAACGCTCAACGCCTGCACTTGACGCAAGGGGAGGTTTAAACTGTCATCTGTCGACGTGGAACGTTAAAAGTTATATACCACAATGAGATCGTTGAAGAGGAACACTTCTCGCTGGTGCGCCGCCTGCTTCTGGGCCTTGTTGACGTCCGTCACCTCAAAGAGACGACTGCAGCACACCAGTCTTCTGTGAGGCACCGACAGAACCTGCAGACAGAGAGCAGGACACATTCAGGCCACACAAGACTGCTGGACTAACATTTTGACTCCATTTGTCTCCGCTTATTCCAACTTACACTCTAAAGAGTTGTTTTTACAGAGCAAGTTGGCTCGTTGTTTTGTACCTTCCTCTGAGTGCTCATGTGATGTTCCTGTCAAGTGTCATGTCAGCTGATTCATATGGGTGTTGTCGCTGTCTTCCTGTCAGTGACGGCAGGGCGACTTCTTTTGGACCACATCCCAGGTGTGAGAGAGTGCAACACCCTCTCGTCCTGGTTTATGGTCCTATTGGCACCTTTGCGAATCTCAATTGCTTCTTTGCTCCATCGGCAGTGTTAGTTGTCCTCTGTCCCAATCATGTTGCTCTTCTACTGAGATATTTGCTCTTGTAAGATAAACTTTCTTTCACAATATTCATCTTCTCCTGCCTTATTTGTGTGTTTTGGGCTCCTTCTGTCATCCTCTGACTGCCCATCCATCACTGACACACTCACGAGCACAGGGCAAAAATACTGGGGGGGGTTAAGACGGCAGCAATCAAGAGTCTCAATGTCACTGAGAAAGTCAACGAGATTAACTTTTTTTGGTCTGGAATTGTGAAATATACGAAACATGAAAAGTGGAAAGCTGCATGGATGGAGGGTGATTAAGCCCTGTGTGGAAGTGTCGGCATGCTGTAGAGAACACAGCGCATTCAACCTAGCTTTTCTCTGTAGGTAACATAAAAGGCATAAAAGCTGACCAAGGACATATTCCTGGAAGTACGGAAAGAAACAATCATCATGAGCACATTCATGTGTAGGAAAAAGACACTCTCTGTGCGTCAACACAAAAGCTTGAAGAATATGACTTCCCACCTCAAACGAGTGAGAAACAGTGCTGCTTAACGAGCGTCACGAGCCGAGGTGCTCATTGCCTTTTAATGGATAACAAATGTGCTCCGCTAACACTACTTAGGCTAGGTGATGGTGATAAGGACTTGAATAATGACTCACTTGGCATGGAGCAAGTGTGTGTGTGTTTGTGTGTGTGTGTGTGCGTATGTGTGTAGAGCCACTTGTGATTAATCCTCATTGCGAACTTGACTACAGCATAGCCTGATGGGTGCTGTACAAGAAATGACTCACAAATAGAAAAGTTCCATACGGAGTAGCAGTGGTGGCTTGCATTTGCAAAATGTGAGTAAAAAACACAAAAAGCAAAACAAATCTAGTGTTCCCTTGTTCCATCGTGGTTCACCTTTCGTGGACTTGCTTTTTAGAGGATCTTTTGGGTGCAATTTTAGTGCTATCACACAAAAAGTTGGACTTGGAGACATGCTGAAGGAAGGCAGAAGTTACGCAGCTGTGGGGCGCCATTACGGAATAAATCGACCTTTGGTTCGTGGAGGACGAGGAGGAGGAAAACACGACGACAGGAACAATATGTTTTAACAAGAACACAAAAACGCTACAATACAGCCAAACGGCGTCAGGACGAAGAGGCAGAGGAGTGAAATACATGTGAGTCACTTCATTTCCTGTGTCCAACCTAGTAGGTTGATCATTAAAACTCAAATAAAATGTGAACTTTGAGTGTTTAAACAAGAGAAATGTGATCAAAAGTTCATGCGTGTCTGAGAAAAGTGTATCAAGTGTATGGTGAGGGCTTTTACAGCCTTAAACATGTACAATCATTGCAAACACATAAAGTTGGCTACTTCACGGATTTCACTTAATGCGGGCTATTTTGGGAATAGTAGTACATGTAGTACCTATATCATTGGTAATATTACCTTTTCCCCTACTTAAGAACGATTCAACATAAGAACGGTCGTCTGGAACCAATTGTGTTCGTTAGTTGGGGACTTAGTGTAAAAGTTTTCATTTTTGGAAAATTAGGCAGCAAAAAGTTACAATGTTATGAGTCAAAACATGATGGGAATAATGTCATCATGAAGTCATGAAGTCACTTTATTCACACCACAGTTGATGAGTGAGGGCGGACAGGTAGCAGAAAATACATTTGTGGCAGTCATAATTGATAAATACGGTCGTCTCTTGTTTATCCCGGATAATTGGTCCCAGACCGACCGTGTTAAGTGAATTTCTGCAAAGTAGGAATCCTTATTCATTAATGGAATATTTTCATAGTTAGAGCATAGCAAATCTGGCTGAGACCTCCTAAGTATGGTTAGCATTATTAGAGCCCTCTACACATGAAGTAACACTGCTATAGTCACTTTTATAACACAGCTGCTGGACACGTGAATTTTTCTTGGAGATCAATAAAGTATCTATCTATTACATAGACTCACACGTTAGCATTGACAGGATATTTGGCAGCTAGTCTCCCATCTATGTCACGTTCCTGACATCTAGTGGCCAGAGTAGTAAAATACTACTGCAATGGTGCAGTGAACTTTCACACAGGAGCTGCTGTCAGCCACAACTCACGGCAGTCACTGGCACTCTCCACACTGCTGAGCATGCTTAATTTGAAGAATACGTACAATTTGCTTACATATGCATATGTTTTGACTCATAATAGGCCGTATCATTTATTCATTCATTCATTTTTGAAAATGCGCACTGCATTTAGGGATGACTGTAAATGTACGGGAAACAACAACAACAACAATTTGGTCTCACCGTTTTCATGCCGACAATGGACTGCTCCACCTTGGAGACGTAGGTGACATGGTCCTCGTTGGAGCGCAGCTCTCTCATCTGTATTCTCTCGTAGATGCCCACCACCATGTCGCGAGGGATGTCCGCCCCATCGTCAACGCCTTGGATGGAAAAAAAAGACAAAGCATGTGTATGATTTGTTTTTTTTAAGTGCTCGAGTGTCCTTTAAACTTTGCACTGGTTTGCATGTGTCAGTTCATGGAAAAATGATTACAGCACCCTTGTTTCTTCACTTTCTTCTTACCTTTGCTTGAACAACAAAAATAGCTCATAAGAGTTTCATTTTTTGGCAGTACAATGCTATAGCTATTCATGTAAGAACTTATTATCAAGAAAAGCATGGATGTTGCTAGATATCAGCTCTTATTATGAGCTATATTTGTTATTCTATTTGTCCCAACAAATGTACCTTTAGTTGTAGCAATCAATCAACTGAAGAAACAAACAAGGGTGGTCCAATCATTTTTCCATGACTATATGACATTGCATAGGGCTGTACTTTTACTCAGGTTTCCGTCTGGTACAGACCAATCCATGACGTCACCTAAAGACGACTGAGCCGGCTTCCGACAACCTCGGATAGACCACAGAATACTGCACTTTGTAGCTGATGATGGACAGTAGACGCTTGTTTGATGCACACAGGTCAAAACCCGGTGCCTAAATTAGCATTAGCCTCCAAATGAAGCTGATTATAACAATGCAAAGCTTTGATGACATGCAGGTTTGGAACTGCATGGGGGAACATAAACAGAATACTGTCTCTGCATTATCAAAAGAAGAAAGAAGTTTGACAATAAACATACGGTAGCTGCAAAAAGCTTTGCCAAATAAGGGTGGTTGTGTATGGACAAACACCACTACTCCTTGCCTGGTCCCTATTCGTCTTGTAACGTCTTCCCCATCTGCATTTAACAATGCCACAAGATCACGGGAGTGTGAGGTTAACTTTTACAACAGGGATGCATGATCATTATCGGGTCCATATGGAATTATGATATCGTACTGATAAATGTGACAACATTAAAAATAGCTCTGATAAACAATCATTGAAAAAAACACTCTAATGAGGCGAGATTAGCTGTACTGTGCAGGTGAGCAAATCAATTGCTCCTTTTTTCTCCTGCCTGTGACATGAACGGCCTGTCGTAACTTCCCCGGAGCTCCCCTGAGGAGAGGACATTTTGTGTGCTGGTTGTATCAAATGCTCTGCGATGAGGGGAAAACAAAAACAAAAACACAGCACACAAAAAACCTTACCAGCCAGCTGAAATGCTGGCATCGCTACGATGCCTGCGGCTTGTTGTGCCACAGCGTTTGAAGTGCAAAAGGTTTGCCAGAGACCTCTGTGGCATCACACCGGCTGCTCGGAGCGTGTGCCCGACTACAGTGCACCTTGCTGGGCCACACCATGTGGCTCAGTCCTCCCTACACTCTGGTTCTCCTGATAGTAGTAATGTGGTAGCAGTAATGTCGTGATATTTCATTAGGGCAAATCAACCTGTACAGTTGGTCAAATCCTAACTTGTTCCAGTCCTTCGTACCTCCAGGTGTGTACAACCTACACTTACATCTACATTTATACAGTAGACAGAAAAGCATTATCGGTTATCGGTATCATATGGGTCTTGAGAAACAGAAAGTGCCAAAAAAGATATCATGCATCTCTAGTTTACACCTGAACGCAGCACAGGTCAAGGCCGGCATGTCATCAAGATGTTATACCACCTGAGAGTTTTTTCCTGTGTACCTCGGAGGTTGCGTATGAAGTCCTCCAACATCATCTTGCGGTCGGGCTTGATGTTGGGGCTGTACATGTCCGTGTTGAGCAGGATGATGGCGAAAGCCAGGATGAAGATGGTGTCCGGGTTGTGGAACTGCTGCACCACGTCGGGGTTGCACATACAGTAGCGCTGGCTGTCAGGGAGCAAGGAGAGATGGAAGAATAAATGTACATTTAATAGATCGAGCAAGGTTAAAACGTGAAGATTTCTCATTCAGAAAGAAAATGTCTCATGGACACGAGGCCTGGAATGATACATAAATAAGTGCATGGCTCAGATCAAGGGTACCCAAGTGTTACATTTAAAAATTCAAACTGGTGGATAGACCTTGATAATATTATCAACACAAACTTCAAACATTGCAAAACACACACCCAACATACCAGAGCTGGAGACATCGTCCATTTCCCATAGCAACCCTCCCAAGTTCACTCTTTCTTAAATGTAAAGTACATAACTCGGTGTCCACTCGGTGTTAGACTTTTGTTCAAATAATCTTATTTTACTCTTTTATACACAAAAAATCACTTTAGTTGCAGAGTTGAGTAATTATTCCATGAATATATACCATTGTAATCATCATGGGGTTTGTTTTTCCATGGAATTATGTTCTTCAAAACTTTCATCGGCAGGAGGACACGAAGGTGATGTACTTTTCACTAATGATTACACAACAGTTATTTCTTGTTATACTGAGAATATTTTAATAAAATACATTAGAAACCAATTTCAGACATCATTCTTTAATTCTAAGTAGAAGTCATGAAAAAATGATCAGAGAAAATATTGTTAATTTCACAACAAAAGTAGACATGCTTTACATGTAACATTTCAATGTCCAAATATAGACACTTTTTTACAACATAGCTGTGCTAGCGCAAAATAAAAACATGAACAGGCTTAATTTATGGTTTGGTAAGCTTCCTCACTCTATAAACGTCAGAGTGATAGGGATAGTACACATTGTTAGAACAACAACTTCAAATACTACTCAAGTGAAGTTGAAGACAGCAAAGGGTACCCTTGATCTGAGACATGCACATAAGTTAATCACACAATAAATGAAAATGAACATTTCCGTGTGCATGCGAGTCTGCTTTCCTCGTCTCTCTCCTCCAAACAGGCGGCAAGAGAGTTCACTCTGGGCATTGCTTACAGCACCTCGGCGCGTTTCTTCCATACATGAACGGAGTGAGTCCTTTTGTCACTCATACAGTGTCTTTGTGTAGGTGGGTGGAGGCGGGGCCGCTAGCATACACACAGAGTGTAACGTTGTAGAAATTATGTTAGAAGACTGCAATGCATTGTCGTATTTTATATTTTGTCATTGTGCTTTTCTTAAAAGTCTTGTTGAAATCTGGTCTTGTGAAGTGATTTAGAGTTATGGCTTTAAGTTGACTTCATGTGAATGTGTTGGACATGAAACCTCTCCCTTATGTCGCACAGGATTGAACGCACCACGCATCAGGGTGGTGCAATAAAGAAGGTGTTTATTTTCTGCACAGCTCCTTTCACCTCATCCCTATTTTGTTTGTTTTTGTTGACTCCCCATCCAGTGATGAAGTGTGCAGAGTCCTCAGCTGCAGTTAAGCTGCCAAACCTTTTATGTAAGCGCCCGGACAGAATAAATGAAAAATAGGGAAATGTCTTACTGAAATAAGCACCTCGTACTGAAGCTGGAGCTACAGTGTGTGCATCCATCGGAGAGGGATTATTTCACTCAAATGCATAAAGTATGAACACGGCCTGCGTGGAGCATCAATAAAACACCACAACTGCATATGAGGAGTGTGTGTGTGTGCGTGAGGTGTAATAGTTCATCATTTTCACACAGGAGGTTGAGGCACCGTTTTACAGGCCCACTGAGCTTCGTGATTGGGGTGTAATGTCTCTGTGGGACGTGAGGCTCACAGTATAGCAAATACACCCACTAATGACTTTGGATTACACGGTGCACGTATATTACAACTGAGCTTGGCTGTTTTGCGTACGTGAGCGTTTCTAAGTAGCCGTGACGTCACCTTGTGAACACCTCAATATTTGCAGCTGCAGAGTGAGGAAGCCTTTTTAGGATGCCAGATAAAAAATGCAAATGTGGAGTGGATATGTGGACTCATGCAGCAGCGTAGAGAGACTGCCGCTTGCCACTGATTTTTGGACATGTGACGACCCCCCTCCCCCCAAACACACACGCACATTCCTGCCCCTGTGTGTTTTTGGAGACGCATCCGAGCCCGGCAGGGGGCTGCGAAGGAACGAGGGTGCGACACGGAGCGCGAGTGGACGTTACGTAACGCTGGTTATTTATAAACCCTCCACCCTCTTTTGTTTTTCTGCCCTTTTCATTCCCCGTCGGTTTTTGTCTGCTCTCACGCCTCCTCTCCTCTAACACGCCGAGGCCTGGGCATTGCCGCTCGCCAAGGTCTCTGCCCGTGCTCTTTACCTCCTTGTCGTGCACCTCGGGCGACAGTGACATGTGATCGTTCATCCGGAGATGCCAGACAGATTCAACTAATGTTTATTTTGCCAGCTGGAAGATTTGTGAGTGTAGGGAAAGAACACTTTGGGATGCTAATATTTTGTCTTGGCGTGCTTATATGACTCGCTGTGCATTTTAATAGTACAGCCTTCCATTGTTTTCCACCGAGGGCCACGTACTGAAACATCAGACCAACCAAGACATTATACTATAGATCAGGGGTCACCAAGGTTTTTCCTTGTGAGAGCTACTTTTACAAAATGAAAATGGCCAAGAGCTACTCATTTTTCTAACATTTATTTTCAGTGCTTATTTTAAACCCAAACAAAGCGAATATACTTGTTTTACCAGAACATGAACAAAATGCTGGTGTCCACAACTCACATGTTGTATTTCACAAGGCATTTCTTTCTACTGTTCTTTCATTATTGACTGAACACCTGAATGAAAAGCAGGCTTGGGGCACCTCATGTGGTCGTGGGGGGCTACCGTTGGTGACCCCTGCTGTAGATACAGTCGTCCCTCGCAGTGCCGTGGTTCAATTAATTCACTTCAATTCCATGTATCGATGTAGCGACAAATCCCAGCAGCAGTTATGACTTTCACAAACGACAAACAGAAAAGCACCTGAAACCCCACATGAGCAAGCAGGAAAGAAACCTTGAACAGAACCCAGGCTCTGTGGGGCGACCGTCTGTCTCCACCGTTTGGGTTAGGATATAAAACTAGAGTAGAGGGACAGATGGTAGATAGATGGTAGGTCAGGCCAGAAGCCTTAGTCTTAGTCCAAGGAGCATAGAGGAGTGTCAGTGATACATACAGTACTGTATCAGCATATCAGGCCTCACTTCTAACTAGATGCTTTAGCAAAGACGTGACTTTTAAATAGGGCGAGGGTGTCTGCCCCCTGGATTGAGTCGGGGAGATGGTTCCACAACAGAAGAGCCTGATAACTAAATACAAAATACTCCCATTCTAGGAGTGGCAAGTCATTGTAAATTGTGGGAGCTGGGTGTTCTCCTGGGCAGACAGGGTTCTAGGAGCTCTTGAAGATATACTGGTGCCTGACCGTGTAGCGCTTTAGATGCCACAAGGGGAATTTTACACTCAACTCTAATTTTGACAGGCAACCAGTGCAGTGAGGCTAATACGGGTGAGATGTGATCTGTTCCTCTGGTTGCGGTTAAGACTGCTGTGGCAGTATTTCTTAGGGCAACCTATTCACAGAGAGTTACCAGAATCCACTGATTCTCAATTGTTTTCTGTCATGGCCCCACTTGGGGACAGAAATGTTTTCTCCCCCCCCCCCATTTGAAACACTACTGAGAAACTGATAACATCTATTTATTTATCTGTACTGGACAGACTGAAAGCATCCAAATGCAACAAAATGGAGAGCAGTGAAGCAAACAAGCGTATTCAAAAGTCAGATTGCATGCTGAGTACCACAAATTCATACATGTTGGCAGGTCTGCACTAATATTGAAAATCCTCCCTGCCTCTCAGCACCCCCTGACAGTTCACCGTGCCCCCAACCCCACGATTTGAGAAACAAAAGCTTCTGCATCTGGTTGTGGCAGGAATGTTCTGATTTTCTTTATGTTTGCTCAATGGAAGAATGTTGTTTTCGACACTTGTCGTATTTGGGAAGTGAAGGAAAGGTCCTGATGGAAGATGACACCAAGGTTCCTGCCTGTACTGTGGGCAGTAATATCATTTGCAAACTTGTCTCTGAGCTGCTGGGAACCAAGGACTATGACTTCAGTCTTATCTGAGTTTAATAGGTCACCCAGCTCCCAATGTCGTTAAGACACGCATGGGGTTTGGATTATCGCTCCCTCGCTATATCACGGTTTTGAAAAATGAATTACTAAATGATCGCTGTTTTGTGATTGACTATGGAGTATTATTGGTCACAAAAAATAGAAAGCAAAGTTTTATGTAGTATTCTGGCCAGTAGGTGTCAGTAATGTTCCATTAGGTTAGCGTCACACCCCGGCACGTCCCACATCATAGAGTGAAAAGTTCTCCTCCCTGTCTGTGTGTATGCTAGCGGCCCCGCCTCCACCCACCGAATGACTGACAAAAGGGCTCACTCCGTTTACAAAACCAATGCCCAGAGTGAACTCTCTGAGACGAGGAAAACAGACACGCAGGCACCTGACTGGCAAAATGATCCAGTTCATTTTCATTTATTGCGTGATTCATTCATTCATCATCATGATCCCTGGCCTTGTGCCAACGATACTTCTTTTTTCTGAATGACAAATCTTGTCATGTTTTAATTTCGCGGGACACGGGATCGTCTGAAACCCCCAGTAGACACACAAAATGTTTTCACTTTGGAGTTTACTGACTTCCGTTGTCTGTGGTTTAGACACTCATTCCTGTGTGTGAGGTTATTTTAAGGGGGCGGTTTAGTGACACTGACTGCTTTACATTGTATCAAAGTGTTGTTTCTTTAGTCCCGTAAAATAATCCAACATTTGTAGAAATGTGAGGGGTTTACACGTTTTGGAGGGACCACGTATCTCATTGGTTGCGTGTGTCACGGTGGCGCGTGGTCGTGATCCTAGGAGGCAGAGGCAAGTGGAAGTGCAGGTCATTAGCTACGAGCAGGTGCAGGTAGTCACAATGGACACACAAGGCGACAGAGCAAAAAGGCTGTGTGAAAGGTAAGCACTGTGTAAGGTAAGCACTGGAGGGATTAGATAACTAAGACTGAGGAGCAGAAAATACTGACAACTCAAGGCATGCAGCACTGACAGGCTTGGCTGGGCTTAAGACTCCACATGGTTCTTAACTGCAGCCAGATGTTGCACACTGCCAAAGCGGCGCAAAATGGCTGCACTTAACAAATAACAAAAAACAGAAAGGCATACCATAATAAGCGCGTAGAACAGGAACTAAGGAAATAAAGGAAAACACAGACCACAGCGTCACACCGAGCGTGACAATGTCCAGGCTAACTTAGCATACGCAGCACACGCGGTACAATCCATGGGAGACTCCTCTCTAATAGATAAGACCTGAGAATACAATGACCTGGATGATAGACAGATACTTTATGTCTATCTATGTAATAATGGCAGGAATCATCACCCTTGAGGCAGCAGTGGTGTTCAAGATCCTGCTGTAAATGATGATGATGATGATGGCTGGGTTTGCTTGAGAGACGAGGAAGAGTATTACAGTGGATCAGACATTTTGATGAGCTGGTATGGTGGAGACGTCATAAGATGAGTCAATTTACTCCCATCACAAAGTTTGGGTCATACTGATGTTTGTCATGTACAGTATGTCTTTATCGCTAAACATTTTTAAGCTGCAACCTTTTGAAATAGTGTAGACAAAAATGTATTTCCTAAGTAGACATTGATGTCTATTGATTGAATTATTGTTGATAAAAATGTAACTGGTGCTCACACATGCTGTAGTATACAAACAGCTTTCACCAGCCAGGGTCAACAGCAGATACGCCATAGAATGTAGTCAAAACACACCCAACTATCACCTGCTGGTGTCACCGTACTTCGTCAAGGAATCCGGGAGGAAGTTCACTTTGGAGAGACTGGTGCCAATGGTCTGACCAAAACAATTATAAAATGGGACCATTGATCGGGACCTGTTGGTCTTCCTTCGGAGAGGAGGCGGAAGGCATACATGGCAAGAGAATCAGTCCGGAGCTCCGTAGCTGTGAAGTGATTCTGTCTGTCTTGATTTTCACTACTTTCTGTAAATCTAATCTGGTGTGTGAGTCTTCTTTCCTTCTCATAAATGGAGATTAACGAACACGTAAGGGGGAGGTGAAATTGGCCAAGTGGTCCTTTGACCTTTAGTAGGTTGTGGAGAACTTCATCTCCAACAATTGTCATGTCAAAACTCTGGCACCTCAAGGGTTAATTTAGGTATAAGGTGGGACTTGTAAAACTCAACTTACATCTCCGTCGTAGGAATGGAACTCCAACGTGTGATGACCAAATTACCTGAAGGCCTCAATGAGACGTTCCACCTTCTGCGCCTCTCCCTGGACACGAATGTGGGCCTGGAACTTCCTCAGCGCGTCGTCCAGCTCCATGCCCGAAAAATCCATCTCGTCCACCACGCAGCTGTTGAGCAGAGGGAAGGAGAGGCAGGTAGGGAGGGAGGTGCGAGGGGGGCATATAATGAGCCAAACGTAGTAAGTGTGCTGGGAATCTACGCTGAGATAAGAGCTCTCCTTTAATTTAACACACATGCACGCAGGAGGATGAAGGAGGATGAAGATGCAGCTGGCAAGAAAGGCGGCGCAATCCCTCCGAGCGGAAAATCCTCCTCGCACCTGACAACTAAATCTTAATTACCTTAATTGAAAAAAACAAAAAAACTGAGTGAGTTCAGAGTGAGGTGAATACCAGACATGGTCAACATGTTCCATGCAACAGTGCTCGCTGTTAACTGGCAGCCATGCTTGTTGATGGACCCTCTCCTCCTCTGTCACTCCTTGTTTACACAACATGCTGTGCAGCTGCCCCCTTCCCCTCACATCTATTGATGCCCCCCTGTTAACATGGCAGTATACACAACCTGGCAGGGCGGGATGCAGCTTTAAAACTTAGGTTTTTATGAAGGAGCCTTGGCAGACGCCACATGGGATCGTGAAGCAACATGGAGGCAGACGCAAGCGTACTTTCAGCAGAGAGTTCTGCAAGGCACTATTTGCTTGAACTGACGTTTCTTGTTTATGCATGACGCACAGCTAGCTTGCCAAAGGGAACACATTAGAGCAGGGGTCACTATACTGTGCAGTATTTCAAGTCATAGCATCAAGAATTTATTGATTTATTTCAAGTATAATTGAGGTAGTGAGGTTATTTACAATATTGTCAAGCTAATGCGGTGTTCCCTCGCTCCATCGCGTTTCCCCTTTCACAGACTTGGTGTTTCGCAGACTTTTGTTGTGCAATTTTAGTGCTTTGTCTTTTTTTTTTTTTTTTACAGCGTATGAATGCTGTTACAGGATCACCTGGCCCTTTAAGAACTGCATTAAGTTGAGTGTTCCGTGCTTTAGCACGAGGTAGCAGTTTCTCTTTCTCTTTTATTCTCTCTCTTCTGTCTGCACCGCCCATTGACTTCTGCATCCTGATTGGCTGTTGGTATGCATTCGCACTAATGGATTAGATGTTATGTAGTGCTTTTTAAGGCACCCAAAGCTTCACAATGAAGTGAAGCCATCATTCATTCACTCCTCAGTGAATGAATGGTGATGGTAATGCACATCTGTAGCTACAGCTGCCCTGGGGTAGGCTGCCAATTCAAGCCTACGGCCTCCCCGACCACCGGTTTCTGGACGGCCTGAGCTGCTGCCGCCTCAAACCTTTTCTTCTCATCCGAAAAGAAGTTAAAAAAATGTTAGTGAACAGCTCTCGTCAACGTCCCACCACTCCTGCCTCTGACATCCACCCACACGGTTCCTTGGAACAGACGTCACGACAAGCAAAGGCGTTAAGATGAGCACGCTCGTGATGTGCTGATCCATACTGAAAAATCGATACTTCTGATTCCAGCTCGTCATGCTCTAAAGTTGATTCTCAAATCAAAATATCAATACTTTTCATACTTCAAATATATAATTGTGTCTGCTGTGTTGTATATTAGCTTGGCTATATTGTAAATCACCCCGCTAGCTCAATGTACAAAGTCAATCAATAAACGACTATGATGTCTGGATTCTTTGTGCTATGACTTGAAATACTGTACACTACTTATTCACCTTTACCACACACATTAGCTGTATTTGCACAAAGTATCGGTATCTCTGATACCAGCCTGAATCTTAGCCAGTATCAGATTGGAATTGAAATCAGTGGTATCACACATCACTAGAGCACACACCGCAGCAATCTTTACTTCCGCAAACACACGCAAACACCTCACTTTCGTGAGTTGACATTAACAAGTTGCACTTTTTTGTGTCATGTGAACAAAGAAAAAAAAATCTGAATCGGGCATCATACCCTGCAGTGTGAAGGTTGGTCAAGTCTCGCACGGCAAACCCCGCCTCCCCATGACGTATAGGTGGGATGTACGGTACCCGACCTGATTGTTCAGACTGCAGAACATCAGACACTTGTGGGATTTACGTCCGCATACGAACGAGGCCTGAGTTGCATTTGAAAACATGGGAATTGTACTGTTCACACGGACATGAAAAGGTCAGATACAGGTCACTACGGAGCCAAAACTGACCTGCAGTTTGAAAGTAGCCTTTGTTGCCCTCCCCACCAATGATTTGTGTAAAAGTCACAGCGCTTGTCTCTCACACGCTTCTCTCCGGCTGCACAACCGGCACGAGGGATGCATCAATGCAAACTCTGAACTTACTCGAGGACGTCCCTGTTGAAGGGCTTCTTGCTGTTGCCCAGGAACTCCCCGATCATCTGCCGACTCAGACCTTTCCTCTGCAGCAGGAAGTGGGCCACACCAATGGGGGTGTCGGGGATGAAGCCTCGTGAGATCAGGAACTGGAGGCCCTTGTCAGGATTCCTGATGTGGCAATGAGAAAAGGGGAAATTGCAGGTAATATTCTCAGTTTGTCCACAGGATTTTAAAGCTTTTACAGAGCAGAGGTGCTCCAGGGACTCTCCGGCATTAGTGCCGTCCTTCTGGTCTCCTTTTACATAACAGAGCGCCTGTCCTGGCTAATGGCTAATGGGTTTAGCTAGGTGAGGATAGATGGTCATGGCGGGTGATAAAGGGCAAGGGGGGGCTGGGAGAGGTCCAGACAGAGCAGATGTGAGCAAATGGCAGCGCGACTACAGCGTGCGAGACAACAAGGCGGGCATCTGCAGCCATGCGCTCGGCTTCCGACGCTCGCCCACTCTCCTGACTGCGCCGTGTCTCTCTCCCTCTCTGAGCAAACTTGGCAGATGACTCGATGTTTTCCCAGCAACACACGGATGATCCCACATGGTGATTAGCATTTGTGATGATGCTGTGAGGGGAGGCAACTCAAGATGAGTGTGCCCAATTTTGCTGTTATTTCAAAACGCAAGCCATAAACGCTCCTGACTTTTTCTACTCAATTCTACTAAATCCCAAAGAGCCTTGATGGTTGCCGTGTCGGGTTTGGTGAGAACACATGCTTCCTCCGTTCACCATCTGGAGGCCGGCACTTGTAATTACTCGCAGGGTCATTTAGCACCGCGGGCAGGATGATGCAGGCCAGGTTTGTGTGAGCACATAAGCACACACACACGTGTATCTTTCTCTACTGCTAGGCCTGTCATCATTAGGTGTGGTGTGTTTGTAAAATCCCAAACGCCCGATCCCAAAAATTTACGGTTTTTTGCATGAGAGGCAAAATGAGGTAATGACACAATTGCACACTAATGGATGTGACTTTTACAGCAGCTTTAAGCCCTAAAAATGGCCACAATGTGCATTTGATAAGAGCTGGGCATGTGAATTTCAGTGGAAAAAACACACGACAGGAAGGAGGAAGTGAAAGATCGTGGAGGAGTGTAGCGTGAAGAAGATTCGGCATTGGAGGCAAATTTTAACACATGCACATAGTTTAGTTCCAAATGTGAACATTGTAAATAGTTCATGGTGTTATATTTGTAAATAAATGGTTATTTTGATGTAAAACAACCCCTTTTTTAATGTTGTTTATGTTGGTATAGTTGTTTAGGTAGTCCACCTGTCACAACAGCAACAAATATTTGTGTCAAAGTGAAAGTTATGCTTGAAATCGAGGGAAAGGCTTCTTGAATACAGTAAGAATAAAAACCTTAAATACCTTATTTAAGGTTTTTATTCCTTAAATACTGTATTTAAGGTTTTTATTCTTACTGTATTTAAGGCCTAGACTACCAGCACTTGTTAGTTCGCTGACGAAGCTCTTCGGATGAGGAGCGAAACGTCCGACACCTTCTTCACAGAAGTACAGATGACGTCTCAAGAAGCCTTTCCCTCCATGGACAACTCCTGTACGACTGAGAGCCTACACAGACGTTATGCTTGAAATGTATCTTCTCACAAAAAGCTGGTTTTGTAGTCAGGAACTGATATTTTCCTGAAACGTACCTATGTTCTACTGCTGATTACTAAAGAACGCAAAAAGTCTTTTCCTGATGAAAGACGGGAGTCTAATGTTTCTTTGGTAGGTTCCATGTTTATATAGCCGGAAAACACAATATTCTGTGGGTCCTGAAAGATCAGTCAAAATGTTCTAAAATGGCCGTTAGTGAAGGGGTGGTCTTATCGAAAAATGGCTAGGATTGAATGAGTCAATCAGCGGTGCATGGCTACAGCTAACCGCCCCAGTCTCCCTACTGAATCACTCAGCACTATGACGCACCCTCTGCTGGCGTAAACATGTCATTACACTGTCACAATTACTACATACAGTACAGTACACACAAAATAGTACTTAGTAAGGTTCAGTTATTCACAAAAAATGTGTGGGGATGAATTTTTTAATTTATTATCGCAAGACAGTTTTTTGTCACGTAGAACTCGTGAGACCCCTAGTAAATAATGTGAAAAACAGTAATATGTATAATATTCCTGACTCTGTGGTGGCGAGAGAGGAGGAAAACAGACACGCATGCACATGGCAACGTATTGAAGCCAACTAAATTATCCAGTTCATTTTCATTTCTTTATTTATTTAGGATTTTTAGTCACGTTGTCTACTAAATACTAGTTATAAAATGCGTTTTTTTCACTGGTTCTCTCTGCAGTTGAGTAAACACATAACCCAGGCCGCTTTCTCAGCAAAAAATAGCATATTTAGTGATGTTCAATGTAGGAAAAAAATTGACTTTTATAAATATACAGCCAGAAAACATCCCTAAAATGAAAGTTGAATAACATAAATAATACAAAAAGAGTCAAATATATTTATGGTAATACAGCATTTTTTTAAACAAAATGATTTACCTATTAAATACATTTATATACATACTGTATAATACTACAATAAAAAGGTCATTGTGCACTCCACAGCTCAGTAAATATCTGGGCCACCATTTGAGCAAAAACCAGGGTATTTACAGTTTAACAGTGTCAAAATGACCACAGTGAACACCTACAAAGCTTTGTATGTGCGTTAGCATCTTTTATTTAATGGTGACTCATCCTTAGAACTTTACCACAGCCCACTCAGATGTTGATTCAACGCTACGGCGATGAAACAAAGCGAGCGTCACACACACTGCAACGTGTCACTCTGATATAAACGCACATACTACCTGCCTCCTCTCATTGGCCGCTACATCTCCCCCTCGTGTGTCCTTGACACCCTCCCGTCTCCGCCGGTGTGCCGTCGTTGTCATGCCATCCACGCTCGAGGTGCAAACTTTTATCTCGCTCACTACCCCTTTCCCGCGCTTTACCTTGCATGGCTTACCCACATGCATGCACCCTTTTCTTTCATTCCACGCTTACACCACCTGGTAAAGGTTCTAACCTGCAGCTAGCAGGCCTGTTTAAGATGCAGGGCATACGTTGTTGCAGTTGAGTGTGCTGGATGGAGCTCATCAGCCTCCAGCTTGATTTGCCTGTTTCTACCGTGGAGATCTTCCCTTGCAGCCAGTTGATTAAAAGTGTGCCAGATTGCAATCACACCTTATTCATATCATTAACACTCGAACTCCCTAGGCAGTCATTTTGACTGTTTTCAAAATTTGCAATGTCATAACTTGGTTAAAAAAAACCCTATGTACCCATAGGACCCTGACTTTTCCTAAATGTGTGTATATTTTATTCTAACGTTGCTTTATCATTAAAATTTCAAAACACAAAAGAGATCTGAGTGTTACTACCTCGAATGACCACAGCAGTCAAATTGACTGCCTGCTTTTTACAGGGGGTGTCATATTTCACTATTTGCTACATTTTTCCCGTCCTTCCTCCTGCTCTATTGGCTGTTTGTTTTTTATGCTCTGTGATGCTAAAACCTAGCTATAGCTTCACTCTAAACCCAAGAGAGACAAAAATGACAAGTAGAAAGAAGGTGACAGCTATGGAGGCTTTAGCCTTGCTTCAGAGAAAATGGTTGCAGTTCGAGCTTGCATGTGTAATTGCAGAGAAGTGTTGTTGTGTCAATTCAATCAAACACTCCATCACTATAGTTTTCATTTAGTGTTCTGATGGGTTTTTTACCTATTCCACCAATTTATTTTTAGATCTCTTTAATGATAATCCAAATTATATACAAAGAGTCAAAATGACTGCTATGGTCATTCTAGTAGTTGCAGAGTTCTGGTAGACCGAGTGTTAAATATGACGCCTGTGAACGCTTATTGATGACCTTTTTCAAATGTACAAATGGGTCTTGATCCAGCTGCCACTCTGACTCTGACGTTTTTTTCCCTGGATACATTTTAGCATTATTAGCGGTATTAGCATTAAAAGTGTTGAACATTACAAAAACACCCATCATGCTTGTGTGCTGTAATTATTACCCACAGCATCCTCCTTGTTTCGAGCGTCACGCTGCCAAGCACTAGCTAATCGGCTTTGCTGCACATTCTAGATGTGCGGGACAAGCCGTAATTGGGGCAATATCTCCACAAAATCTTGTTCGCGCCCTGAAGGATTTTTGTTTCCCCCCCTGCATGTGGACATGTTGTGACGAGAGCTTTGACAGACACGTATTGAAATGTTACAGACGTTTTGAGCCCAGCTCCCGAGGTGATGATGCATGCGACACTAAAGCAGCTTCTAATTGCATCCCAGGCTGGAAGGCCGCTAATGACAGGTTTAGCCTTTGTGGATCACTGATGGTTATTTTCTGGATTTATGTCTTGTTTAATCCCACTAAGTGAGAGCCAGCGGTGCTACTACTGCCCCTTAAGAAGTGTTTGGTGGTTACTCACACGTTGAAGAGGTTGAGGCCGATGCGGTAGAGGCGCTTCCTCATGACGTCGGTGGACAGGGTGGGTGACTTGCAGCTGGCGGGGTTCTCACAGTGGTAGCGGGGCAGGCTGAGGATCATGGCCTGCAGCGCCTCCTTGGAGGAGGCCTCCGACGTGGAGCGGGCCTCCGTGGAAGCGCTGCTGCTGCTCATCTGTTCTGAGCTGTTGTCGACCGTCTCCGAGCCGCTGGAAGTCAAGCGGAGCGGCTCGGCCACAGCCGGGGGAGGTTTTGGGGGTTCCGGCGGGGGCGGCGCCACCACCGCAACCTCCTCGGTGACGTGCTGGGGAGCTGTTTTGTGTGCAGTGGTCAAGGGCGGCAGGTCCTCCCCCGTGAGCTCCTCCTCGCTTGGCGGTGGAGCGGGGAACTCAACATCCTGATCACATGGGTCCAAGTCTATTTCCGGGGGAGGTGGGTGCTCTAGAGGGGGTAGCGGGGGCTCTATGGGCTCAGCGGTTGGGGGAGCAGGCGGTTCTTGTGAGGGGTCTGAGATGGGAGTAGAGTTTGCCGCGATGGAAGCTCCATCTTGCTGAGTGCAGCTGCCCAGCGTGACGGAAGCGGACGACTCCATGACGGAAGACGAAACCCGAAAGTTCTGGCTGTCGATCTGGACCGTCACATCTCGGAAGGCCATCATGAGCTTACTTGCACTTTTTGACAGATCACTCGGGTCCACCGGGCCTTGAAGAACGGCCGACTCTCCCTCTCCTGCCCCTGCTGCTGCACTGAACTGATAAGCGCCGCCCTCTTGCAGCGAGCACATGGTCTTTAAGCTCCAGTTGCTGAGCGCATCGTCTATGGACTTTGCCAGCGACTGGACCTGCTCAGTGAAAGAGTCTTCCAGGTCGGTGAGGGATCCGCCCACCGTGGTGGGCAGCGATGGCGACCTCACCAGGGGAATGCCCGCCAGGTTGCAGCCTTCTGCCAGGGCCCGTTCAGCCGAGAAGCCCTCGGTGTTCTGCACGCGCACCTTGCGCAGGGAGATGCGGCGCGGCATCCGACTCTCCAGCAGGGAGTTGCGGATCTTCTCAAAGTTCTTGCTGAGCTGGTACTGGCGGAAGGCGGTCTGGATCTTGCAGGCGGCGCGGCGGGAAATGAGGTGGCCGCCATATTTGTGCTCTAACATTTCGATCTGGAAGGAATGAAAGAGAGGAGATAAAGTGATGGCTGATGGACTCGTGAGGTAAAGGTGTGTTCACAAGTCTTCAAAGTCAAGACGGGTGCAAATGCAGACTCTTTTAGAGTGCATCTACATGTCCCTTCTCCTGTGAGTGCAGACACGGATGAATGGCTAAGACAGGGGTGGCCATTATGTCGATGGCGAGCTAACGGTAGATCGCCAAGGTAGTTTGGGTCGATGGCATAACCGTCACTTTGTAGTTGTCATATGACATCAGTCAGCTGACATAAAGCTCCCCTCCTGATTCACGCTCGCTCCCCCGCAGCGTTTCAAGCTACACACGAATCATCAATCATCTTTATGATTGTGACTATGGATGAACTAACTCTGTTCTAAGATGTCTATATCTATAACTAAAGTTTTCTGTTCACTTGTAGCGGCTAGCTACGTTTACTGGCTTTGCTTGGCGTCATGAACTCTACTACAGAAATCAGTGTTTTCTACATGTTGGCTTCTTCAACTATTATTTCATGATGACATTAAAAATGTGCCCATTGGTGAAACCTTTTCAATATGTTGCCTTGACTTGGGCTGCATTGTCTTTTGCATCATCATTTTACATTCTTGTATATGGCTAATGTTTGATAGCAATTGCTAACTGGATGTAATACGTGAACTGTGTGTCCTAATGAACGTTACGTAGCTAATGTGACTGACATATTAGCAGTACTCACTCACTAGTACACAACTATTTAGGATTTTGTGCAATGATCTTTATTTCCATATTGAAGTGAATTATGATAGCAACTACTTTGATGACCTGGAAACTTTGAACATGTGAATGTGAAATACTAATCATGAATATTTACAATAGAATTTCAGAGTTTACTGTTTTTTTATAAATATGGTCAATATATATACTTTCTATATTTATAGCAGTAGGTAGATCTTTGGGACTTGGTCTTTTTAAAAGTAGATCGCAGGCTAAAAAAGTGTGAGCCCCCCTGGGCTAAGATCAAACGAGGACAGATGGTTCATTCTACCAGAATGAGACGAGATTTTAACATGACTTTTAAGAAAAGTACATAGAAAGAACATAAAACATATTGATGAGCATATATTGCAATATGCTCATTTTATTTCTACTACATTACACTCTTTTGCACTGTGTGTGTATTCTGGCGGCCCCGCCTCCACCCACCGAGACAAAGAGTGCCGTGCTGAAAGCCACAGCGCATGCACATGGCACTGTGTTGAGGCCAGCAAAATGATGGAGCGATTAATTCAATTATTGTGTGACGAATGAATGAATGAATGAATGAATGAATGAATGAATCCTTGAAGCCCAAGAAACACTCATGTTTTAAATGTGCGAGATCTTGTGACACCCCCGATTAGCATGAATGCCTCGTTATTGCCACTGACGCTGAATAGAAGGTTGAAGAAGCAGTAAAAAAGGAAGGGCTCCCTGTGGAACATGAATTGGGAGATTGGGAGGAGGTACAGGTCATGAAGAGGGAAAAGCTGCAAATTCATTGTTTACATACTGTATCTGCAACATCACTGTTTTGGCCAAAAAGTGACTCCCAACGTTCGGACAACCCGTTCCATTTTCTCGGCAAACAAAACTCGTAATCTCTGCGAATTCCACAGAGAAGTCCTCCACAGAACTCTAAATTGTCTGAAAGCCAAGCTGCCATTAATCTGGCCTGTGAAAAATGGCTGTGGGAAACAGATACAGACGCAATAGAGCCGTCCCCGTCTGGCGTGCGCTCAAACACTTGATGAAACCCCCGCGCTTCCCGGAACAATTGGGGCGTGTGTATCTTTGGAAACACCCAAGTGCGCGCTCTTATCTCGGCCAGTCACATTGTGCGCCGCACATCTTTTGAAATCCCCCCCTCGTTCAGACTTAATGGACGATGATATTTCTGTTCCTGCTCTGAACCTCATTACAGCGGAGGAGTGGAGGAGGCTTTGGCTTGGGGAGATAACCGTGTTCTCGTACTAAATGTACAATAAAGCAGCATACGTTAGGAAGGTAGAGATGCTTGTTGTGTGAACAAAATGTCACCTGACAGGATCATAAATTGCGTTCGCTGCGCTGACTGTCTGTAACGACATGAATGTTTGCAACTTGCGATCATCATTTTGACGGCGAGGCCTCATTAGGGCTTCTGAAAGTTTACTACCGAAAGAAACTCTGTGGCGGAAAAACAAAACAGCTGTGACGTGTCAGGGATTCGGAATAATGCGTTTGAGGATGCATCGCTCTTTTTGTGTCTGCCTGACACAGTCGAAATGACAAGGAAGGAAGGAAGGAAGGAAGGAAAGAGGATGAAAACCAGGCCTGTCACGATAACAAATTTTGCTGGACCACAATTGCCCCACAAATTATTGCTGATAAATGATATTATTGGCAACATTATTTTGAGACCATTTTGTTCATGAATGTAATGATATGGCAAAATAATGCCAGTACACCGTATCAAAAGCAACTTTAATTTATCAAGAGTACCGTAAATAGTAACTGGAATGTCAAGAGCTTTTAAATAAAATAAATTTAACAAAGAAAAGACAGAAATACCCAAATGAAAATAAAATGGACTCTCTTTTAGCAAAAATTGCATAAAAATCACAATCAATCACAATATTTTGCATTTTGAATCAGTGTCACTTTCGTTTTTGTGTGGATATTGACAGAAAAAAACAGAGAAATAACCTGGAAATACTCGGTTGACATAGATGTTGACATTGTGTTTCAATGCAGACGCCAGCTCATTTGCATCCACACTTCCTTCATCGACGCTTAGCTAAGTTGTGTGTGGAATACGCGGTTTACCTTTAATGGGGTTTGGTCAAAGTGCATGTTCTGGATGCAGCAAAAGGCGTTTGGTGCACAATAAGGTGTTGTACTTAGAGAATCACGGCAGCTGAAACATACCCTTTTGTATTATTGATTTCACTGTCTTTGTCACAAACTTTTTCATGCCCCAAAATGAGGGCTAAAACTGACATCAGATGGTGTTTTAGACACAACAGACACCAAGAATTTTGTGTTGTGTTTCTTATGTTCTTATTCTTTCTTGTGTTTTCTTTCTTTTCTTGGGAGAATGAACAGAATAAGATTTTAATTGCATAGTATAACTGCTGTTTTACCATGCACATGACAATAAAACTCTCTTGAATCTTGAATCTTGAAAGTATTGGATCATGCTAGTGAGTGCACACTTGCTAGCGCCCCGTCGCTCCCCACTGGGATAAAGAGACTGAGGTCCTGTCCACACGGGAACGTTTCTGGGATTTTTTTGGGGCGGTTTGAAAAAAATTGGCATCCACACTATGCCAGATTAGTAAATATTTGCATCCAGACGGGAACGGATCACTGGGTGACGACGGTGTAATACACAAGGCGCACCTACGTGTGGCGCTGTGAACAGACACACAGACGGAACCATGTGACACACCAAACTATAGAAGAAAAATGAACTCATGCACACAAATCTGTCGTCTTCTGCTTTCCATGGCTCATCTAGACTTACCACAAGTGGAAATACTTCTACGAGTCATTTTGGAGAATAAGACAAGAAAATATCAGGAGACTGTCGACTGGGGTGGGTCATGTTCATTGAAATATTCTGATCTTATGTTGGCTTGTCGTCAAAGCTCACTGCACGTCGATGCATCCAGGTTGGCAAAATGATTGACTTCATTTTTATTTGTAGCGCAATTGATTGATTTATTGAATATCATGACAGGCATAATTAAAAGCATTCTGTGGACAGAGATGACAAAATGACAAGTGAACAAAGCACTGGGACTGACCCCTGGACTCCTTATCACTTCTTCAAGCACTGATGGAGAGATCAATCCAGGAGATTCAATCGATTTTTCAAGGTCAAACTGGCCTCACACTCTCCATACAGGAGGAAAGCCACGCAGGCGCGTAAAAAATGGTAAACACTTCCTTTTGTGAAGGATCATAAAGGGGACACGTGAATATCTTAAGAGACTTCAAAGCTGCTGGAGTGGAAGATAATTGCAAGAAAAGCGAGGTCGAAGGAAGTTCAGGGTGATTATGGACATTTTATGTGATGATCCCACTTGAAACTCCAACGTGACTCATTCCCAACTGCTCTGACTTATTTAGGCCAGCAGGTACTGATGGACGGCTTAAAATACAGACTATGTCTAGTCTGTGCGTCTACCTGTTTTCTGCAAAAGCCACGAATCACTCGCTACAACTGCCTGGTGTCGCTACACGCATCCAAGAGGATCAAGTGCCACGATGAGCGCTCGTTCTCATTCAAATGTCTCACGGCGGAGAAACATCTGCATGATTAATGAGCTGATTATGCAACGACAAAACTGGGACACACACACACACACACACAACTAATGCTCCCATGCCAAGCTGAGACGATAATTGAAATACTTGACGTCATTGTTTTGCTGATGCATTTTCGCCCAAGAGGGTCCATGACTAAACTGGAATGATTTGCTTGCTTTGGAAATCAAATCAATTGCAGTGCGGGAGTCAAGAGCATGGCTAAAACTTGTGAGGATTTATTTTCTAACATCAACCTGTCACACTGCATTTGCCAATAAAGGAGGCTTTCCAAAGCCTCTCAGCTTGTGACCTCGTTGGATATTTATTGCTTTTGTGTGAGCTTTCCTACCAGTTTCCGATCAAATGCCGGTGCTTCTTTTTGGACTTAGTCTTTGGCAAGGTCATGGTCATTCTCGATGGTTTTTTGTCCTTTTGTCCTGCATTTGTGCTGCATTCTCCACATCTAATGTGGAGGAAACACACAAATTGACAGTTAATCATGAGGTTGCACGCTCAAACAATGTCTTATGAGGAACCAGATCTGTGACCACTCATTTTACAACCTTATTGTATGCCGTTATTGTGTTTTATTGGTTTATCTTATTGTCGTATATTGTGTTTGTCACACAGTTCTCTTGCTTTTTCCTTGTCTTATTCTTTGACCTGCCAGGGACTACAAATGTAAAGTAGCCTTTGGGCTAATTCTGGCAGTGTTCATGAATATGCACGGTCCCTTTCTCAATAAATAAATAAATAAGTGGAGGTACTACATGAAGTGTGTGTCTAATGAATGCTACAGTATGTGTTTGGACTGACATACAGTACTACTGCTACTCAGGTTATGTACTGTACACAACTATTGAGGAATGATTTATTGCCATATTGAATTGAATTGTGAATTATTGAATGATGATATCAACTACTGTGAAATACGAATCATTATTATCGTAGTTTCAAAGTTTACCGGTTAGATTTGATGTACAGTATATGTTTCATAGTAAGAGACACAGTGTCCCCTCGCTTCATCGCGGTTCACCTTTCGCAGGCTCGCAGGTTTTTTAGTGCAATTTTACTGATTTGGGTTTTTTTTTTTTTTTTTTTTTTTAAACAGCATATGAACACGCAGTGTTCTGCGTCCTTACTGGCTAAGGGAGAACCGCCCATCGTCTTCTGCATTCTGATTGGCTGTAGACTATTGTCAATCAATCCCCTTCGCGCTGGCCCACGCGGAAGTGTCTCCTGTGTTGTGTTCATGGCTTGCAAACAGCTTGCCTTGCAGGGTGACTCTGAACTGTGTGTGTGTGTGTGTGTGTGTGTGTGTGTGTGTGTGTGTGTGTGTGTGTGTGTGTGTGTGTGTGTGTGTCTGTTTGCAAGTTCCTCCCCGACAAAACCCACAATGTCCACGAAATGTTCTGCACCCAAAAGGCAGAGAAAGCCAACTGTCGCACAAGAAGTTGGACTTCTGGACATGCTGAAGGAAGGCAGAAGTTATGTCTTCATGGAATAAATGAATCTTCGGTGTGACACATGGAGGAGGAGGAAAACTGCGACGACTGCAGCAATATGTTTTCACAAGGATCCAAAAACGTTACAGCCAAACGGCACCAGGATGAAGGGGCACGGTCAGAGGAGTGAAATGTGTGTGAGCCTTTATTAATAATTTCTTGTGTCCAACCTCGTAGGTTGCTCATTAAAATTCAAACAAAGGTTAGAACTTTTTGGAGTGTTTAAACAAGAGAGAAAATGTTAATGCCTGTCTGAGAAAAGTGTATAGTGTATGTTGAGGGCTTTTACAGCTCCGTTAAAACATATGAAGTTGGCTACTTCATGGATTTCAGCTATTGCGGGCTATTTTGGGAACCTATCCCCCACGATAAACGAGGGAACACTGTATATCTTTTGGACTTGTAACGTGTAACACCCCTGATGTGCATGTACGGCGTGCATAAATACTCCTATTTACACATGTAGTAAATACATATATTTTCTACGTTTATAGTAGGAGGTAGATGTTTGGGACTCTGTCATTTTAAAAGTAGCTCGCAGGCTGAAAAAGTCTTGATCGAAGCGAAATGAAGCAAACATAGAAGACATCAAGCAGCCATGTTACATTAAAATGCCACTACGGTAAAGGTCTACAACAGGCATGTGCACACAAGCAATTGATATCAGTCCAAAGGGACATTGTGTTGCGACCAATTCTGCGTCCTTACCTGCACAGAGATCTCCAAGGATGTTGGGTTAGTCAGGTGACAAAAAACAATGCACGGCAAATGACTGATGGTCCGTGGAAATGGAGATGGACTATTGTGTGATTTCCCTGATGGCACAACGTTGACAGAAACACACATGAGAGCATGGGAATGCATGTGCACATTTGCCAGAAGACAATCATCAGCTCACATCACCGGTTTACTAACAAGATGGCTTCTCTAAGCAGGAGGTAAAACATTCAAAGTAAGACCTTTTCAGCGCAAGCCACATTAGAGAGACAAGAAGGTGCAACTGAGATGATGACATGGTGATGATCAAGATGAAGGTGGCGATGATACAGTTTGGCCCGTCCATTTCATTGAAAACAATACCATCGCAGACCTCAAAGTTCCCGACAGACCATCAAACACACACGCGTCAGGTTCATCCCCTACCTGCTTGTTTTTCAGGTCAAGCGAGAGCTCATAGTCGGACGTGGCCGAGTGGGAGCCGGCCCCGTTGCGCTGCACCCTCAGGGGCGAGGCCGTGTGGTGAAGGCTGGCCCTCCTCCCCGTCCCACCTCCTTTAGCTCCTCCCCCTTCCTCCTCCTCCTCCTCTTCTTCTTTATCCTGAGCATCCCCTGCTTCCTGCTTTCCCTTTGCTTCCTTCTCATCTGCGCATTCTTCCTCCCCGCCACCTAGGGGCGATCCAACTTCCTGCGCTTCCTCCCCGCCCGAGGATTCAACTTGAGGCTCGGGCTCGGCTTGCGGTTCGGGTTTTGATTCCGGTTCGGTTTCAGGCGGCGGCTGTTGCGGTTGCAGATCGTACTGAGGCTGTAGGGGCGGAGTCTCTTGGGGCTGTGGTTGTGACTGGACCTCACTCTGCAGCTCCCCCTCTCCTCCCTTCCCTTCCTCCCCCACTGACGGGTCTGGAGAAAGGTCGTCGCTGCAGAAAGGAGGAGAAAACGCAGAGTGAGGTGGCTGGCTGCATCCGCCATGACCGCTGACCTCTTCTCCAGCGATGCAGTGGCAAGAAGCGGACTGGTCTTTCACTACTTTGACTTGTCGGTCTATGCACTCGATAAAGACAAGGTGGAGAATATACAGCTGCACAACGCTGGATGGGGGGGAACAAATACAGCAGCAACGTCTTCAGAACAGAATGTGGATTAACACAATTGATTGCCAGTTGTGACACACACACACACACACACTGGGACAGTCATGCAGTTCATACAAGTGTGTGGACTATGTGCATGTGTGTGCATGGTGGGCTGCTCTGATATAGATTTTGTTTCCAAAATGAATGAATTACTAAATGATTACTGTTTTGTGGTTGTTATAATTGGCTAAATGAACTGACTACATACAAGTCCAAGGCAGTAGAAGCATTCTAATTGTGAATGTAGTACTCTACGTTGGCTACTAGGTGGGACGTGGAAATAACAATAATAATCAAATGTGTTGAAATAATATTATTAGTTAATAGTAGGGTTGGGCGATACAGACCTTAGCATGTATCAGGATATTTTGGGGATGTATCATGATATGACAATATAATAAAATATAGTGGAGTCTTGTATAAAAAGCTACAAACCTTAACACATATCATGAAATGCACTTGTCAAATTGTAAAGCATGTTTATTGTGCACTTCGTGTCTAGATTCAGAATTCAAGTATACAGTTTAGTAGCAAGTTCAAGTTGTAAAACAGCTAAATATAGTCCCTTTCCACTGCGTGTAAAGGCATCATGTATTTGGCTAAATAATATGACGCTGCATCGGTCACTTCCTGCCATGGTTGACTTTACTTTACTGTAAGGAAGGCCATGAGCAAAAGCGTGTTTGTATTATTGACTGGGTAAGAGCTCGCTAGCTCACTCTGTCTCATGCTCCAGGTCAACTCTGCAGTATGTGTTTGCGCTTGAGATGGTAGAACAAATTTGCAGCGTTGCTACCTTTGCAAACTTTGCATTTTATGGTCTCTTGCGGGCTCTATCCAAACCAAAGCGCTTCCATATTACAGCGGTACCTCCGCGTCTTCAGCCTTGCCTTAAGCCATGCTCAAATACCGTGAAATACACGTCATCAACTAACCCAACTAACCCAACCCTAGTGAATGGTTACTTTCTAATGAATACTATAGTATGTAGGTGATCATACATTCAAATGGTTCCACAGTTCCCTCTGAGGGCAACCGTAGCTGTGATGTGGCCCACGGTGACACCGATGCTGCGTGTTGCTGTGCAGTGTCTTTTTTCAGTTCTTCCCGCACGCCCTTCTCGCCAGATTTGGCTCCAGAAATCCCCTAAAAAGGAAATTCACACAGTAGTGTTGCTATTTTGACCAAGTGGAGGCGACTGAGAAGAAAAGGCGACTCCCTGACGTCGGTCCAAGCGCTGCGGGCCTGCTGGTGCGCTATACGCAAGGTGGCAACATCAAATTTGGCGCCGCTGAACTTTTGGATGGAATCTCATTAATATGTTTCTAAATATGTATGATCGCGAGAATCCATCTGCCTTTCTTT
The DNA here is from genome assembly GCF_027744805.1 of Dunckerocampus dactyliophorus. NCBI lineage: Eukaryota > Metazoa > Chordata > Actinopteri > Syngnathiformes > Syngnathidae > Dunckerocampus > Dunckerocampus dactyliophorus. Next base: position 459,358 of record NC_072833.1, on the reverse strand, counting down.
CGCCCTTGCAGGAGGCTCGGCTCTGCAAGGTTTCATCACACATGGCAGCAGCAAAGCTGGAAAGTATCTTTAATGGGTCTGAGCGCGATCTGCTACTTCTAAAATAGACGTACGTGTGATGAATAATAGATGGCCAAGTACGGTGGCACTTTCACCGCACTTTCACTCAGCTGCAGGTGAGCAAAAAATAGACATGGCAGAGAGAGAGGGTGGGGGGAAATATCTCATAAGATCATAAGGGGTCCCCTTTTAAATGCCATGTCTGCTTGCATTCTTCATAAATGAAAGCTTTGCCCAGGGACGGTGATGGACAACCGCCCAGCTTCCATCTTACATCCATCTGTGGATGTTTAGTCATAAAGAATTGTATCGATTGCTGGGAATTGAGCAATCTAATGTTCGGGAGTCAAGGGAGGCATAAGGGATGTGGCAGCAATCAGCAGAGAGGTGACTAATCAATACTGCACAGATAGCATAACACATACAGATAACCCTTCCCAAGACCGGTGGACAATTCATGGAGTGAGGTTCCCCCGGTTGTTCAGGTTAGCACATCAAAATCCACACAATTCAATTATTTATGATCATGTTCTACATCTATTAGGGATGCTCCGATCAGCGTTTTATGCCACCTGCCTCTGTATCTGTCCCGCTCAGCTTAAAACAGAATAAATATTGCATATATCAACTATTTGTCTTTTATTTAGGACTGGCAACATTTCAGTTGTACACTACTTTATTTACCAAGCACATCTCCACTCAGACAGTCTTGCTATTTATGCTATTTTGTGCTCATTTGTTTTTATATCAAAGGCATAAAGTCTAAATTCAACACTTATAATAAAAAACTCCTGAGTGTTGAAGAAAATATTCTTTGAGCCTTTGGTGAGCAACTGAAAATTAGCTGGCGAGCTAGCAGACCCCGTGACAGTATCACCATCATAAGGCTTGATGTTCATGAAACAAACAGTGTTTGGAGGACAAGACATCATTAATAGAAGGACAATAAGACACTAAAGTTGTTCAGTTCGTAGGTACCCCATGAACATGATATCCAATTGTGGTTTCCCCGTGGGACAAAAACCAGCTCCCAACTAACCACATTGCTTCTTTGTTTTAAAAACACTGTGTCACTGTGGTAAAATGCCACATTTGGAGTCCAAAGACCAGAAGCTAGCTAGCTAGCTGGCTGCTGCCAGTGACAGCTAGTCAAAGCGTGTAAAGAAAGATGAAAGAAAAGTGGAAGAGCAATATGTTAGATCAGGACAAGCATGGATTGGAGTAGTCTGTGTCAAGCTTTCAAACTAGCTGTCGACTGGTTTTGACTCTCAGGGCAATACGGCAGCTCAATACGGGGGTTGGCAACCCTACATGACACAGCAAACAATCTTTTGTTTTGATTGGCTTGGAAAGGCATTTATCAGCATATGCCGATGACATATTGATTTCCAAAAATCGTCCGATACTGATCGGTGGCTGACCGATTGCAGCATCCCTAACACCTATGATGTTAGTTTTTTTATTATTTCATGTACACTAAGTCCCCTACTAACGAGCATCCAACGGGCGATCACTTGCATATACGAACACAAGCCGACTGGTCCATTTTTTTCGAAAATTGCCATATTTTGTCATTAAAATTTTTTCGAAATACAAAGCCGCTATTTTTATATTGCACGCCATTCCGCCGCTACAAATGGTGGGTAGCAGCATCCCTCTCGCGCGATGTTTCTCAGTTTGTCTGCACTTGTCGCTGATAACATCTCGGAGCACGCCGTTTGTACCCCATTCCATACTTTACAGAGACATTTGTTATCCGTTATCATGGCTGATAAAGCGAGTGCAAGTGCTTGTAGTAGTGGCAGGAAACCTCAAGCAATTTCTATGGAAACGAAGGTGGCCATCATCAGGAGGTTGGACGGTGGCGAGAAAATGGCTAATGTAGCGTGTGCTAATGGAGTGAATCGCTCAACCATAGGAACAATTTACAAAGGCAAGGTTGGAATTATGCAACATGTGAAGATTTCTGTACCAATGGCCTCCACTATCAGTACAAAGAGGAGTCTAATGACGATGAAGATTTGTCCTTTCTTCAATAATTCCTCCTCCTGCTCCACCACTACCACCGACGACGTATGCTCCACCACTCCTCTTCAAAGGTAAATAACATTTATCATTACGTATTATTATATCATTTTTATTATTGTTTTCTTCATTAATTATCCTGGTTTAATATTACTACTGCATCCAAACTCATATTTACATACATACACATATACTGTATATGTATACACGTAGATGTAGTACCTATATCATTGGTAATATTACTTTTTCTTCTACTTAAGAACAATTCGACATAAGAACGGTCGTCTGGAACCAATTGTGTTCGTTAGTTGGGGACTTAGTGTATTTTATTTGTTGTATTATTTTATATACAGTATATGAAAAGCCAAAAGCAAGACAGAGCCGCCTGTGAATGCTTTTAGATGGGGTGGGGGGCCCCCACACGTTGAGAAGAGCAATACATGCTTTTAGTTGTCAAAAGTTGCCAGATGTGTCACTAGTGGCTTTTTTGAAAAAGAGAATCTAGTTGGTCCCTCGCTGTACCGCCGTTCAAACATCGCTGCTCCACTGTATCGCGTTTTTTCAAAAAAGAATGAAATAAATGATGGTTGTTTTGCTCGTGGTTGACTGTGGCCTATTATTAGCCAAACAATATAGACAGACAAGGTACAGTCATGTTATTACCTTTCACACTGCATGGAGACTAGCTACTGAGCCAGCAGAGCAGAGCCGTCATGCCATGGCTTAGATCGAGTGAAATAAACCTTCTCCTCACATTCTGTGAGGTAAGTAAGTAAGTGGTGAGTTTTTGGCTTCTTTGTCCTTCTTCCGCACTCCGTTTGAAACACTTTAGTTTAGAAGAAAAGTAAATTATATATAAATAAATTGGAGAGGCTAACTGGTTAGTTGGGTAGCTTGCTATGCTAGCGGCGGCCATCTGCCTGTGCAATGTGATGAACAAAGAATAATAGGAGTGTAAAGGTGACTACAGGGGTGTTATTTCATGTCTACATGGCTCTAATTAAACGTTAAAACCCGTAAACAGGTTTTCTATGCTCTACCTACAAAAATATTCAGTTTATTAATATTGAATCCTACTTGGTGGAAGTTCACTTTTCGCGGTCGAGTCTGGAATCAATTAACCGCCATCAACGAGGGATGACTGCACTCACTAAATACCATGACAAAGTGGTAAAGTTGGCAGCACTGATCCCTCCTGGGATGCATGTGAGGTGTGCTAAGAAGCAGAGTTACGGTGCCATCTACTGTGTGGCGTTGGAATGACAAGCCCCATTCACAGACAGTCCCATTATAATGTGTTTATAACGTAATGTAATATTTCTCTTCATTTGCATGAGGTTTTGCGCTTTACTGTCAGTTTTTAAGTTAAGACTTGGCAATAATAGACGGTGAATTTTCCCAGTCATTTCTCACACCTTGGGACGTGCGCACGCTCATATTTATGTGCCTCAGCCAGAGAGTCAGCTCCCATCGCTCGCCCTGCGGCGCATCACCATTCCATTCTTTTCATGCATGCCACCGTACATCCTTGCTGCGCCTGCGCTGTAGGATTTAGCACCTCTAGGTGTCGAGAACGTGGAAGATGGACGAGCAGCTGGCTTCCGAGTCTCTAGTCGGACTGCTCGCAAACCGAGGGTAGTTACAATAAACAATAAACTCAATCAATTGGCTATCACACAAAACAGACCACAGATGAAATGAGCTTCATATTTTTTCCTGGAGTGGTTGCCAATTTTACTAAATCTCCGACCACCCCCCCCCCCAACACATACTATCTGTCTCAGCTGCTCCTCACTTAGAATGCATTAATAAGCATTTCTTTGCTCATATGTGCTGCTTCAAGCTGCTGTGTGCCACTGGCACCCAACAATGTAAGAACAGCACCGCTGGCTAGCACGTGTTACCAACTAATACGTCTGGAATTGTCACCAGTGTAAGTTCCGACTGTCAATCACGGCTGTGCGTGCACATCACAAAAGAGGTGTTTGAGAATGAATGGATTTAAAACCAGATGCTGTAGGGCACATGTGTCAAACTGGTGCCCTGGAGGGCCGAGACGCTGCAGGTTTTCTCTCCAACCAGTTTCTTCAGCAGGTGATTTAATTGATGAGCTCCTTCCCTCAAACTGAAATGATTAAAATCAAGTGCTTTAGTGACTGGCTGGAAAGAAAACCTGCAGTGTCTCGGCCCTCCATGGCACCAGTTTGACACCCCTGCTGTAGTGGGTGCTATATTCCTGTTAAACACTGCCTTCTCCTTTCCTTGTGGTTTGGGCATCACTTACATGGTCGGACCAAGAAGAGGGCGGGATGTAATCCTTACAACCGACGGTGAGTTCATTTGTCATTGCTCCACATGCAAAGATGGCAATTTACACGGCAAGGATGAATGCCATGTACTGTACATGTAGCTATCAGTGCACTCTCAACAACCCACAAGATTGCCAACCCGTTGTTTGAGTGGAGGTCATTATATGTACCTAATATAAGAACATAACAGTTTGACTCATGGCGTCATCTTTTAAAGACACTTTACTAACAGCACTTAATTCAGCACACAGCAACTTCATACTCAAAAGGTGTATATAGTAATATCACAATATTTTCCAATGTGACTTTAAAATGAGGAAAAAGCCAACATTTTAAAGGTTTCCCATAATGCATGCGTCTGAGCAACGCATCATTGGGTCGCTGCAAAGACGTCACCGTTTCCCTGCCTTTTGGACCTCTGGATGCCTCTGGTGGACAAAAGCAGCATTGCAGCCATTTTCTACAAGTATGCTTTGAATGCTCTCCTCCAATGAAATGGTTTTCTCAACCAAACTGCATTATGGGTTTGTGGTTAGGGTTAAAATGTTTTTTTTTCATATAAAACTTGTATTGATACATGTTTGTATATTTCCGAGGCATAACGTTTGAGTGTTATTTGCTTTGTGATGAGTTTAATGTTGTTTAATGACAACGTGACTCAGGCCTCCTACAATTTTCAATGGCTTGACAAGCTTGTTGTGTTTATTCATAGCTCATGATTGGCTCCTGTCAAATAAAGAGCTGGCTGGTCCTCACACACGCTTACGTGCCACAATATGCCACTTTATCATGTGGACACGTGCGGCTTATACACCATTGCAGGCTTACGTAAGAACAAATCCGGTTCTTATTTTTACGGTACAGCATGTTTAAGCAAAGTTGATGAATCATGTCAGGGACCCTTTAACCTTGCATTTCTTGTACTAAAGTAGCACGACACACTCCCTCAATCCCAGACAATGCATCATCATTTTTAACGGTGAGCAAAAAGTGCACATATGCACGGTGCAACGTGTGCAAAATTGCCTAATTCATCATAACATGATGGTTCGGTTATGAAGATTCCGATCAATAATGTGCACTCGCTTGGGTGGCCTCATAAATAACACTATTTAGCACAGACAGCAGAAAAATCTGACGTAAAATGGAGTGAATGAGTGCTTTTATGTGAAATCTATAGCCTGGAGAAGTCCAGGTTCATTCTTCACAAGCAGCAGCAGGTACAGATTGGATACATATTTCACTACGCTGCAAAAGACATAAAACCACCCGTGCATTTGCATCATCTGGCAGGAATAAGACATCTACTCAACACCAGAACCCTCCAGGTTTTTTGTTTGAGCACCTGCGTACTCCCAACAAGGGATAAGCACGTCTTAGATTACCGCGTATTCCCATCACGGCACACGTGAGCACTATAAACGCTATTTTAAACCCGCAAGCTAAAGTGTGTGCTAAAGGACAACAACGGCTGGAGAAAGCACTGACAAATGAGCACCAGCAGCGGCCGCCAGGCTAAATAGCTTGCATTAATTAAATTTCTTTGACTTTTCCTCCTGCGCAATTCCTCTTTCTCTCATTGCCTTTGGCCAGATCATTCATTTTGACAGGCCAGGCGCTGAGCAAAAGCGGAAGCGACACCTGGGAGTCACACAATGACGCCGCAAGCATGACTCAGCACTCGGCGGGTTACGCACTCACCATCAGAGCGTAACGCCATCAATGAAGGCTGCTTGCTCACCTTTCTGTCGTGTGACAAAAGGCGGAGCTGAGAAAGCAAAAAACAAGTATGAGGTAGTCTGACAATTTCAACAACGTGCATGTTTCTCATCTATACTATATTTTATGCACGCTGTGGGAGACAAAAAAGTCAGCTAAAAACGTGAAAAGCAAAACAAATATGTTTAGAAATGCTACTTTAGTATGTCACAAGCAAGACGGAGCCATTTTTGGGCAGTGCCATTTTTGGCTTTCTCCAAATCGCTGCGTTTTTGGTTGTTTTTTTTGTTCATGAAGAACGTAGTTGTGGTGCACATGAAGGGGTGAGATCTCGACACGCACGGAGGACGTACTAAATATCTGAATGTGTGTTGGGGCATTCATTACGGATGTGGGGTGCACATGTGGTGCACGACACACATAGGAGTCGGCATGCGCAACGTAAAAAAATGTTTTAAATGGACATTTTGCCCAAACCCCACCAGAAAAACGTACAAAAGACGGACGATGCACAAAGACGTCCGAAGTGCGTAAATTTGTCTTGCAACCTGAAAAAATGTAAGCGCCCGTAGACATGACAAAGAACCCTTGCGAACGGTCTGCGACCACTCTACGCCTCGATAATCAGCACGTTACACGTGCGATTTTCCTGCATTTTTTTCAGGTTTTTTTGCCGTGTGAGGTGTGTGAAGAAGAAGAGCTATGATGCCATCTACTGACAAATGACAGACAGTCCCATCATAATGTGTTTATCATGTTTAAAGGTGAACATGTGTTGCCAAATCTATTTGCGGCAGCCCTCCAGAAAATATCCTTCATCTTCTCTTCCACCAGATGGCAAAAGAGGCATTATTAACCTGTGTATCCAGAAGGTTGGGAAACACTGACCTCCCCCACCGTTGGTGGTAAGGAAAGTAGCTACTGGCTGTCCTACACGGCACTCGATGACATCATCATCTTATTTGCATAATATGCGGAAACAGATGCTGTCGGAAAAAAGCATAACAATACATGCTTTCACTTGTGCGTTTCCAACAACACCAGGAAAAGTCACTAGATTTGTGACTGCAGTCGTCCCTCGCTATTTCACTCCCTCGCTATGTCACGTTTTTTCAGAAATGAATTCATTAGTTACAGATGGCTGTTTGGTGGTAGACTATGGTCTACCATTAGTCCAAAACATTGAGTCCTAAACAGGTTTTTTTATGCTCTAACTGTGAAAATACTCCATTTATTAACACTGACTCCTATATCGCGGTCAGGTCTGGAACAAATTAACCGCTATAAACGAGGGACGACTGCAGTCGCTTTTGAGGAAATAAATCACCAAGAGGGTTTGGAAAGTTGCCAGAATTAGCGAGAAAGTGGCCAAATTGGCAACACTGACCTCCCCACTGCTCATTATAGCCAAATAATGCCTCATCAGCGCTTTTTTTTGGTGTTGTCCAGACGTCAAGTCACGACTGCCCCTTATAAAGCATGTAAAGGAATTAATGGGGGAACACTTATTTTCTGCAAGAAAAATGATGACTCCCCACCCCCCAAAATTGGCTGGTAAAAGCAGACAAGGAGCAAAAGAGAGTGTGGATGATTTGTACCTAATTAAAAAGCCCTCAGTGCCTCCATATTTTCTGCTTTTACAGCTCGGCCTGCCACTTGCTGGACACGGCAGAGTGATACGGGCAGCTGAGCCCTCCAGATGCTCGCTTGGGCTTGATGGTTTCATCACGGCCAGGCCATGGAAGACAAGGCCAGTGGTTTTGAGTTCAAGGGAGAAATGATGGCAGAGCGGAAAAAGGGCTGAATATGCCCTCAAAGGCCTCATTAGCACCCTCTGCTGTCCAGTGCAGTGGCCATTTTAATTTATGTGTTACTGCAGCCTTCAACCAGGACCCCTGAGAGTCCAATAAGATGGCAAACAGCTCTAGATGTAACGCCGTCGGCTATGCCTCCAAAACACAAGCTATTGCGGCATCATCACAATAAGAGTAACTGTGTTTGTTTTCCAGCCCTGCACAAGACAACTAATGAGGCCCTGAGCTGCAATTGGCTTTATTAAAAACAAACACATTATACTGTGTATTATTCAGACATTACATTTTGGCTGTTGGCCTTAGGCACCCCCAGCCATCACTTCAAGTTCAGAAAATTGCAAACTGGTGAAAAAAACTGCAGCCAGCTCAGAGCTAACAAGGACAGTTGAAATGAAGTGTAATGTGCCGGATAGAAATCAACATGCTGACAAACACATTATAACGGGACTGTGTAGCTTGTGGTTAGACGTCCATGCAGTAGACACGCCTCATATGCACATACACAAGTACCTCACGAGAGCCCGACCGATGAATCAACATTGCTGAATATGTAACCGATATATCAACGTTTTTGCTGCGCGGAGATTCTGTCGCTCCGTTCTTGTGTGTCTCTCTTTGCTGCTGCCTGCCTGAGTACCTGGCACCTCCCCCTCATCCACGGACCAGTGAGGTGCCGCTCTTTCTGCCTCACTCACTTGGATGCAGTGGAGAAACGGTGCAAAGAAACTGGAGAAGATCCTAGTTTCTTTCACAAAAGTTTTACAGAGTGTATTACAGCACATCTCTGGGAGATAAACAAAGATGGATGCAACAGTTAATCCACACACAACAGCGGTAACTTCATTGTTCTATCCATTTTCCTCCGCTTATCGGGGTCCGGGTTGCAGAGGCAGCAGTCTCAGGAGGGAAGTCCAGAATTCCCGGTCCCCAGCCACCTCTTCCAGTAGTACTAGGAAGAGACCAAGGCCTTCCCAGGCCAGCTGTGAGACATAATCCCTCCAGCATGTCCTAGGGCTGCCCCGGGGCCTTCTCCCTCACCAGGGAGGTGTCCGGGAGGCATCTGGACGAGATGCCCGATGTTTTATTTTTTTAATCGCCTGTGCATGTCTACTGCCACACAAAAAGAAACACTAACACTATACTGATTACTTATGACACAAAGCAAAATGGCATCAAACGTTGTTTGAGATGTTGTAATAGAGGCTTCTACAGGCAGACTAGGTGAATCCAATCCATTGTGTGTGTGTGACTTTCACATGCAGTCAAAGTGCTGGAATGCCACTTGGCATTGGCGACAGCGCTGCATGCTGCGTATGCTTTGTTTTTCTTTCAATGCTGCACACATGCACACGAGGCCATGTTTGCAGCAAAGTCATCTAAAGATGTTTCCATCAAATCTCCTCTGTAATGAACCCCTCCTCCTCCTCCTTCCTGCTGTTGTTCTTTGCTTCTGCAAGGTTTGTCAAGCAAACCTCAGGGTCAACGTCAATCAACGAGTCGTTAATTAAAAATGACTCCAAGCAACTGCCGCTGACTTGAATAAGAATTGGGGCTAACACGGGCAGCCAGGGGACATTTTCAAACAGCTGAATGAGGAGGGCGCCGCCACCCTCATCTCCTCCGCTGATTGGCTCTGGGACAAATCCGGCTAGCCAATAGGAAAGCGCCAGCAGAAGAGCTGATTTGAAAGGCAAGGACGCCACGGTGGGCACAATCAGTAGGTGTAAATCACATCTGGATTTAAGTGCACACCCGCCCCCGCCGTGCCGTCCCCACTGAGGCCGCTGCGTGGAGGACTGTCGCCAGCGGCCACACGGGGAGGTAAGAGCAGATGTGAAATCACACGGTGAGGAGGTGAGAGCACGTGCCACAGAGGAGGGGAATTGAATTTGCTGCAAGCGTGTGGCCGTCACGCAACATTGTGGCAGGACCTGTGATGGCCCCGCGCAAGAAAGAAAACCAACAAAACTCCAGACCCTTCGTCGTGGAATGCTGTTGGTAGTGCAGCACCCATAACGGATGGGATGGGAATTCAAACGATGCCTTCAATTCAGTGTTGCCAATCAAAAAGCCACAACACTGACAAATCTAACCACTGTTTCTGGTCTTAACTGACCATTTTGGAGACTTCAAGACGGGGGTGTCCAAACCTTTTCCACCGAAGGCCACATGCTGAAAAGTCAAAAGATGCGGGGCCTAACCAACCCAAGACATTTAATATACATATAGAGCTAAAAGTTATATATATATACTGTATGTGTGTGTGTGTATATATATATATATATATATATATATATATATATATATATGTATATGTATATATATATGTATATGTATGTATATATATATACATACATATATACATACATATATATATACATACATATATATACATATATATATACATATATACATATATATGTGTATATATATTTACAAATACTTCAACTTTCTTCTTGTAGTTTTTTTCTCTGAGTGTGACTTTATTCCCATAATATGCAGGCTTTAGTCTCATATTATAACTTTTTCCCAGCCCAATATGCCAAAAACTGCAACTCCATTATTTGTTTTTCTTGATTCTTATTATATTACAACATTACAACAATTGTATGTTTCTAAAATTGTAAAAAATCATAACATTATGACTTTTTTTTCTTAATATGACTTTGGGCTTGTAAAATGACTGTTCTTTCTTCATTTTTGGTCTTTTATTTAGTGTGCTTCTTTTCTTTTATGTAATTAATTTTTTTCATATTTTTTTTGCTGAGGGCCAATAAAAAAAAAACACCGTGGGCCACAAACCCCAACTCTGAGATTAAAGAGCATATGGCTCTTATCCTCATATTCTCTTGTAAAATGACTGTTCTGTTTTCCATTTTTGCTGTTTTATTTAATTTTTTTAAAGCAATTTCATTTTTCAATGTTCTGAGGGCTAATAATTTTAAAAATGGCACAGGCCACCAAGTTACTACTCTTTTTGCCATTTTTACTTGTTATATTCGTTGTTTTTTTAAATGTAATTTAATTTTTTTTTTTTTTTTTAAATGTGCTGAGAGAGGATAAAAAAAATAAAAATGCTATGGACATATGGCCCCCACGCCGCACAAGTTGCTCTTGTCCACATGAAAAAGAGGCTTTCATGTGCATTTTGTCCAATCAGAAGCCTGAAGGAAGCCAGCAAACGTGACTCGGTGGTGCAAATGATCAATATGATGAGATCCTATTACGTAATGGACCACGATGCGTACATTATCCACAAACCAAGGTGTTCTTACGTGCACCTGGAGGTTGTTCTGTTGCTAAATAAGGCTTCAAAACACAAGTTCATGTTCACTTGACATGACGTCCCGTCCCTGTAGTGGCCGTTTAGATTCCACCTCCTCATTAAAGGCAGCGCTTGTCTCTGCTCACTTTACATTCATATGACCTTCTGGCACCCAGGCCAGAATTACTCCACAGTTGAACATCAATGAGTCTGTCGGATTCCGTGTGTGCATGTGATATTTGATGGGTATTTTGGGTATAACACCCCCCCCCCCCCCCGCCCCCACCCCCCCTCAAAGGACAAAATGTTAGCGGTTTCTTAGCCACACCAGTTGTCAGTTAGATCGTAATGCTGCTCACTGCCACTAGAGGGCGTAGTTATGCGGTACCTGTGTAGTACTATGTTTCTTCTAGTAGGGCTGGGCCATATGTGGATAATGTTTATATTTCTTTCAAGCACTATATCAAAACCAAACATCCTGACACGGACGTCCGTCTCACTCCGGGCTCCGTGCTAGATCTGGCGCCATTCTCCACCTCCTAGATCAGTGGTCCCCAACCCCCCTGGTCATTTGGTAAAGGGCCGCACCGAAAGAAAAAATAATTTCCATTACTTCATTTTTTTGATGTTTTATTTTGAAAAGTGGCCGGATTCTCTCTGTTACATCCGTCTCACTTGAGGCATGTCCATTGTGGGTGTGCTAACTTTATCTCATGCCGCACAGATAGACTACTACTGTATTTTTACCATTTTTCTTTCACCTCATATGTGGTATAAATGCTGATACTATGTGGGAATGCATGAAGGTAAGTTTGATGACTTATTGAGTGCTAATGTGCACATTTGTCTCAAGTTAACTCATGCTAGCACTGCCTTTTAGCACACACGTCAAACAGCCATGTCATCATCTCTCTGGAAACACTTGGCAGGAACTTGAACTGGTGGATGGGGGGGGGGTCGCCATTCATTTTGTGCTTTTAATTTGATGTTATTCCTGTCTTAGTTTTACACAATACATCATAAATAAGATACATTACATCGCTATAATGTACGCTGTCTACATTATAGAAGTCTAGACAGTACGCTGTCTAGACTTCAAGAGGGGCTAGCCAAGATAAAATATTTAAAATGATTTGATTTTGATGAAATGATGGCCAATTTGAAATGAACAAACTAAGAATGAAGTTTTTTGTAGTTCTAAATGTAAGGAAGTATTTTTCAGCTGCTGCTGACATTTAAAAATGTCCTCTTTACTTCACGTGTCATTCTTTTGCTATCAGCTGAGGATTTGAGCATCCCTAAAGGTTTGTTATAAAGAAGACTGATGATGATAGTTGACTTTTATTTCAAAAAGGGAATGGACTATTTTATTATAGCCGCTATTTTTCTATAAGATTAGTTTTTTGTTATTTTAATGAAACAACTTCACACACATATGTAAAAACTATGGGGATATACAGTATATGGTACATGGGTATATGAGTTTTGCTCCATATCGCCCAGCCCTAGAATATCAACGATACGGAATCAGGTGGATTTCCTAATGGTATATATGCCAGATGATCAGCTGCTCACACGCACAAATAAGACAAAGAGCTACACTCTAATCACTGTCAAGCAAAAAAAGATGATTTTGCAACATCATTTTTTTCTGTGTGTGTGTCCCCACATGAACACAGATGCATTACATGTGCTCGCTGCTTTCCAGCATGAAAGCCCTTCCATACAGTCCACAATCACATCAATGCATTGGCATTATACACTTCTGGTGTTTGAAACAAACAAACAAACAAAAGAGTCTCACAGTCTGATGTGACCACAGTGGACAGACAAAGGCCCGCATGGCGTGAGTGAGGACGCTGATGGATGAGATGAGGTGGAAGAGGGGGTGGGTGGTGGGGCGGTCATGTGGATGCGATGATGCCGCGTGAAGTCACGGACAACAAGGCGGAACTCAACAATAACACAGCTTTGGGTGTCAAAATACAAAAGAAAAAAAAATGTGACCAGAAAACAACAAAAAAAAAAAGACGCTCTCCGTCTCGGCCCCAGAAGAGTCCTGCTTTGAGGTGGTTTGCTTTAGCATGTTAGCTCCACACACAATGATCTGCAGCTAATGGGGTTGCTTATCTGCTAGCTTTGGCCAGGCGAGATTAAACAATAGAGCAAACCCTTTTGGCTTAATTGCTATCAATGCTCTTTGGACACTTGGATCGTTTACGGTGAGACGGCTCGAGTGGTTTATTTCACTTGAAATGTCCAAGATTTACTGCCTAAATGTTGATTAGCACGCTCCATAGAAGCCACCTGCACAGGTAATAGCTGTGCAAAAGTGACCAATGATCATTTTGGTTTTTGGCTTGACATAAATACGCATTTGAATTTGAACTTTGCCAGACAAAAATATCATTTTACAAACCACTTCAACGGAGATGACGCTACTGGGGTAGTTGTTTCCTTTCAAGCTGTCACCAGCACATACGCTAACTTAGCTACAAATACAGCCTTTTGCAGGTGCGACGCAGCGGCCGACCACCTTACCTGGGGACACAGGCGGATGAGGCCTCCCCCTCTGGGGCGTCCGGGGCCGGGCAGCAGAACTGATGAAGCACGGTTTGGTTGCTACGGGGAAAGAAGAGCAGAAACAGGTTGAGAAACTTTATCCGAGGAGGCAGACGAGACGATGTTGGAGACAAAAAGTGTCTGGATGACGCCGGAAAGAAGGACTGAGTGTTGGTGCTGGGGGGTGGCTGACATCCTTCATCAGTCTAGAGCAGGGGTCCCCAACCAGGCCACTGTTTAAAAGTTCACTGCTCCATCATTTTGGATTCAAGTTGAAAGAAACTATCCAGAACATCCCACAATGGCACTGAAGGTGTTGTTGCTGTAGCAAGTCACTGGATGGCGTGCACTTCTCCTCCAATGTTTTTAATCAAATTAAATATATAAGTCTACGTCTAATTTCAAAATTCAACCCAAATTATGAAGCAGGTCCTTAAACTATGGTTTCATGGATAGGGTTGTTGGTCCGGCACGGTGGATTCAAGTTAAAAGGAACTACACAACTTGCTTCTTCGTCAGATGGCAGCAGCTACTTGAAATATGGTATGCTAATGCCCCAAATCCCTAAGTATTTGAAGTATTTCATTTCCTTTTTTTTTGTTCCATCATTTTGGATTAAAGTTTTATACTTCAGTACCATCTAGTGCTTGAAATGTGAATGACACCTCTCGTGACAACAATGAAACGGTTTCAAAAAATGTTGTCGATAACAGACAACATTCAGACAACAGCTCATCTTCTGCTATGGACAACACAAGATGTGCAGCTGCTGTATTCATGGATCTGACAAAAGCCTTCCATACAATTAACCACAATATCTTAATTTCAGGAGAATACACATCTGGGAGTTTATACACCACGTGTGGAGCACCCCAGGGGTCCATACTGGGACCAAAACTGTTCAATTTGTATATAAACGACATTTGTAAAGTAACAAAGGACTTAAAATTGGTCTTATTCGCGGATGATACTACCGCCTTTTGTTGTGGGGAAAGCACACAAGAACTCATTAAAAAGGATGAAAAGGTCAGATTAGGAACAGAACAGAACAGATTATCCCTGAACATAAGTAAAACTAAAATAATGCTATTTGGAAATAGCAGAAGGGAGATGTACGAGCAAATACAAATACACGGAGTGGACATTGAAAAAGTGGAAGAATATAAATTTCTGGGGATCATAATAGACGAAAAAATGAGTTTGAAATCTCATATTAAAAATATACAACAAAAGGTGGTGAGAAATATTTCAATATTGAATAAAGCAAAATATGTTCTTGACCAAAAATCACTCCACACTCACCCTGTACTGTTCCTTAGTATTAGCATATTTAACGTACTGTGTGGAGATATGGGAAATAATTATAAAAGTAATCTTCACTCACTCACTGTACTGCAAAACAGATGGTGATGATCATTCATAATACCAAGTATAGACAACATACAAACCTTTATTTTTAAAATCACAGATATTAAAATTTGCAGATTTAGTATTCTTTCAAACCGCTAGAATAATGTATAAAGTTAATAACAACTCATTACCCAAAAACCTAATAAAGTATTTCTAAATCAGCGAGGAGAAATATGATCTTAGAGGAAAATTAAACCTAAAACATTTATATGCGAGAACAACGCTGAAAACCCACAGCATTTCCGTGTGTGGAATTAAATTATGGAACGGATTGAGTAAAGAACTCAAACAAAGTACAGAGATGAGCAAATTCATAAACAATACAAACAGTTGGTGTTTGCTAAATACAAGGCAGAAGAGTCTTGATCATCACAATGATGTTCTGTCAGGTTCTGTTTTTTTGGGCGGGGTTTTCGGGGGGGTTTTAAGGGGAAAAAAAACCCTTTTGTTTCTTTATTCATATTTATTATAGATATACAGTCAAACTTGTCTATAGCGGCCACTAGAGGGAGTCTGTAAAAGTGGCCGCTATAGACAGGTGGCCTCTATAGACAGGTTGGCGTCCAGTTTCAATGTTGACCAGTAGAGGAAAAAAAAGAAAAAAAAGGGAAAATAATAATAATAATGTTGACCAGTAGAGGGCACTGCGGACTGCGGATAAAAGTTGTACAGCACTACTAGGCTTGTTATTATCATGGTTCATGGTTTTAATCCTGAACATGCATGAGTCAAACAGTAGCACATCACATAGTACAATTCACAGTTTTGCATGTCCAAAAAGGAGTAGGAAGAAGCAAAGCTTATTTAATCCTACCCCTCATCAGTTTCACATCAGTTGCAATACATTTATTCACCTCTTGTTCTTCCAAGTGTACTTTGTAGGTCTACATGACAATGTAGTGCAATCATAGCCAAGGTTTTTACTTACTAAAAGGAAGCTAGAGGCTTAATAATAACTGATAGAATATATCCACCACCCACAGAACAAAGCTGTGCTAGTAATGTCTTACGCTTGTTTTTTATATTTTACTTTTTATACGGCAGAGTGTCATTACAGCTTTAGTTCATCAGGAAGTGACGGGAAGTGACGGTGGGCGTCCCGAGCAGGAGAGCTAGGCTCAGTGCTAGCTGTGAGTTTGGAGAGAGTTGGGAAGTGTGTTTATGTTGGCGTGGATGTAAAGTCCTGCAGTGTTCTCCGCTGTTAATAAAGCCATTAAAGTGCATCGGCGACGTGAGTCTCTCCTTCCCCACAACAAGCGGCATTACAGTATTGACCAGTGCACACCAGGAAATAAACGGTGTCATTTCTTACAGGCATTGGCTGGACAGCTATGTAGTGGGGCTTGTTTAACCTTTGCCTTGTGGGCAAGCACGAAGGAGAGACGATGCTGAGAGATGTGTGTGTGTTCTGAGCTGCTGTCTGGTGGCCGCGTTCAAGAAATAAAGTTGGCAGAAGCAACAGGAGAAGTTTCCTTCTTTGCTTCGGAGCTGAATAACACTGACAAGTTAACAGACTAGTAGCGAACGGAAAAGAAGACGGCTTTGTTTGTGTGGAATACAGAAGATGAGGACTTTGATGGATTTGTGGATGAGGATTGATGAAAAATAACATGAGTACATTCTAAAATACTTCAATTAAGTACAACCGAATTCATTTTTGCTCCCGCTGCCGCATGCATGCTAGCGTAAGTTTTTTTTATTGTAGCGTCGCTGGGAGCACGTCCTGTTCCCAGCATACTTTGCGGTAATGTTTTGGTGCAAATGCTCTTAAAGTTACATGTTTGACCAGGAAATAGCAAGCTCAAAAGAAGACGGCTTTTTTATGTGGAACAACTGACAGTTTGTGTGGATCTTGTGAATGATTGTGACTGAGCTAGGACTCAGTAATTAAAGTCTACACACGACGCCGTCATTGATTGAAAAACAAAACTTTTTCGTGCATGAAGCTTCTACTTGAGTTGGTAATTTGGCCGCTATATGCGGTCAGATATTGACCAAGGGAGACAAAATGGGTGGCCGCTGGCCGCGTTGGACAGGTGACTGCTATACACAGGGTCTATAGCATGTACATTTGCTGGGGGGGATTTTTCAGTGGCTGCTATAGGCAGGTGGCCGTTCTATAAAGGTGGCCGCTAAGACAGGTTTGACTGTATATATATATATATATATATATATATATATATATATATATATATATATATATATATATATATATATACACATACATATATATACATACATACATACATATATATATATACCTACATACATATACATACATACACATACATATATATATACATACATACATACATATATACATACATACATATATATACATACATACATACATATATATACATACATACATATATATATACATACATACAGTATATATACATACATACAGTATATATACATACATATATATATATATACATACATATATACATACATATATACATACATACATATATATACATACATACATATACATACATACATATATATACATACATACTGTACATATATATATATACACATTTTTTGGGGGGGTCTTACTGTTATCTATTATGTATTATTCTGATTATCATAGAAAACATGACATGGAATGCAGGAAGTGAACAACATGTACTGTACTAGATGTAGAATGGATGGGGGGTAGGATTAAATAAGCTTTGCTTCTTCCTACTCCTTTTGGACATGTGCAACTGTGAAAGAATGATTCATGAGATGTATTCCATTGTAACCTTCATGTTCAAATAAACTAATACCAAAACAAACCAAACATGGATTATTGTAGCACCGTTATTGACCAGCGGTGATGGGCCCAACTGTGAGGTCTGGACAGCACCTCTTTCAACCCACGCACTCCAGTCACCGCTGGTCTCTAAATACGTACAGCTGGAACATCTGGAATTGTCTACACTGAGTGGAATATATTTGTTAACGACTGGGCTGCCAACCGATGTGACGCCAACAATGGCGGGTCGTTCATTTCGCCACATTTGGGGAGACATCAAAAGAGAATGAACTCCCTTTTACCTTTAAAGCACTGAAGCGTCTGTTAGCATCATCCATCCTCCCAATTTCTGCATGCTAAATATGCATCAGTGCATCACACTGCACAAATTCATTCCCTTTCCTGTCTCCATTTGAACTCCCACCCCCTGCTTCCTCCAAACTGGCTAATTCCGTCCTCTTTCAGCTCGTCCACGGCCTTGTTTGCAGGGGAGGGTGAATGGTGTCGGGGTCCAATCTGCACAGCGCTGTGAAGTTGTAAACTCTCATCACTAATGTGTTTGCGACTGTCAATAGCCTCTGCTGATGAGCAAAATGGACCCCTAAAAGGTCAAAGACGAGAACAAGGACGCACTGTGGTTGCTGGCTGCCATATTTGAGTCTACTGCTGAAAAGGCAATTAGCCCGCTTATTATACACCAATGAAAACGTTATCACACGTCTGCAAGACTAATTTCATCTTGCTGCTTTTTTGCGTGCATTACGTCAATACGGCTAAAAGCACTGCTTAATCAGTGAGGGCACTTCAAATGTTTTAGAGTGAAGCTTCACTTCCATCACTCAGTCTAGCCTAAAGGGCAGCACACACACGTACACACACGCAGAAAGACAGACATATTTTTAAAAAAAGCTCCTTGAAAGGTTTACGTCAGCAGCAGGGAGACTCCCAAGAGACTTACAGCTTGCTTTAAAAAAAACAAAAACCTTACAGCTTGCTTTCTGCAAGAAGCTGATGGACAAATACCACTTTTCCCACGAGGAACCACAAAGCAGCAAGAACATGTATTTGACGTCCTAAAAAAAGAAGAAAAAGACAGCTGGGAGGGGAGAAATACACTGTCTGGGCTCAAGGTCGTTACTGTCATACTAAACCATCAGGACATTTCATTAGGTACACCTGTACTATCTTCTGGGTGTTGCTCGATCCAACTGCAGATTTTATTGAGCTAAATGAAACGAACATACTACATCAACATCTCCATTCACTCTTGGGCAAAATATGACTGGAAATGCGATGTGAATGCATGTTCATACGGGTTGTTTTATGAACTGTGATTAAACACCCAAGCTACACACTATGGACGATTAACATTAGCAGCTAGCTAGCTCGCTAGCTCGAGAAATAGCCACAAACTCCTCCATATATATAAGTGAATATCAATTTCTGACAGTAAAAAAATAACAACGGTAATATTATTGTAACATAATATATATATAAATATATTTACAACATTGAAGTAAAGTAAGACTTATAACTCTTGATGAGACTAAATACCTGGCGATGCAGCTGTCGTATGCATTGCTTCCCACGAGTGATGTGTCGGTCGCGAACGAATCGGCTCTAAGAGACGGCTCTTTAAAATGAACGGCAGGAGCCGATAGTTTTTTCCTCGTCTTTTTTTCTGTTAAAGGCGAATGTCGTCTATTTTGAAAAATATCACATAATAATATATTTTTGTAGCTGCTCATTGAGGTGGAAATAAATCAATTTAAATGATAAACATTTCATATCATGTATTTTTTACATTACTAATTCATTTTACACAATACACATCATTTGGTCATAAATACATTCAAAAACAAAAAAAAAAACAAAATCTGAGGAGCCACTTGGGAGCTGCAAGAGCCGACTCTTTTTAGTGAGCCGAGCCAAAAAAACTGGCTCTCTAAAAAGAGCCTAAATTTGTTTCACTATTACTAATCAATCCACGCACTATTCATCAACAACCTTATTCAACTGAAAATTAATCCAAACCAACGGCTGCATCCTAAAAGTACACACTTATTTTCTTACACTGCATGTTTTGTTTTTTGGTTGCATCAAGTTTAGAAGTCATATCTCTCAGCAAAAAATGTCTTCACCCTCAACATCAGACAGCATACACTCCTTGCCGACTTCAAAGTGTTTCCTCCCGAAAGAAAATAAAAAGCCTTCTTTAGAGAGAAGAGAAGCACAAGTGGAAAACAACCGATCTTGCGCCTGACATCTCAGGTATTATTATGTATCTGTGTCCATGCAGGCAAGAAGGGTGTTGTTGAGTTTAAAGGTTGTGAGCAGCTAGCAGGAAAACAAAAAACACTCTGTGGGGACGACAATTCCCACAGTTTTCGTGGCATCTCCAGCGAGGCGCTAGGCATTTGTAGCAGCGACATGGCGCTACGAGACTAGCACCCCATCTGCAATGGCGGTGGACCAGGGTGTCGTGCTGATGTTGGCTATCAAACTGACACCGCAAAATGCCTCGTGGCACATGAGCGACAGCGCGGTTTTCAGCGCTCCCCGCAAATGCAAAGAAAGAGTATTGACGCCACAGTCAGAACACTGAGCTAATTAGTAGCATCCTCGCTTTGTTTCTCTTGTGCACAATCCAATAAATCACTGCAAAGCTTGCTCGAGTGCGTCCAGGAGCCAGGAAGCCGCATCGGCCGGCGCCCAGAGGTAGACGATAGGCAGCGTTGCACTCATTGGCGGACTTAACCACACCTGACGTTTCCTCAGGCCAGTGGCTCCAGTACAGCACAAACAATGTGCAGTGTGCATGTCAGCTGACAACAGCACACAGGCCCTACTCAGCTAAAATGACTATTTAGCCCAGTTTCCCGTAAAGCAGTGGCCCCCAACCTTTATGAGCCCACGGACCAGCTTGTTCCTGTCAAAGAGGGAGAGAGAGAGCTGTGCTCAGACCTCGTAGTAAACGATGGCGCTCACAGTAAATACTGAGCCTGGAGTTTGCTTGCGATCAGCACCCAAAATCCAGCCTCACTCAAGGAATAGGATGAGCAACAGCGCCCTCAACGCCTTTGTGGAAAGATCTCAAAGGCTCTTTTCAGCCTTCATCCAAAATGACGGAGCAAAGAACGTGGCACCATGCACATACAACACGCAAGGGACTGGCTGCGTCAACATGCCTGCAAGCGATGAAACCATACAGTATTTACGGAAAGTTCCCCATAGTTCTTTTCAATAAAGAACTTCATTGTTCTAGTTAGAAAGTTAAACAATCCACAACAAACTTCTCCACAAAACCACAGCTGCTTTCTAATGTGGGTTGAATTTTGAATTTCCATTTAATTTGCAATAAAATCAAGTGTAAGTGAGGGGGGCTCCAGACGTAGATGTGCGTGTTTTTACTGTCAAGTTTGCTGCTGGAGTGGTCAGCAGCCAAAACCCAGTCTTCCACAAGTCATCGATGTCATCAGCAGCACTGAGGAAAGTTCTCAATAGTTCCTTTGAACTTGAACACACCAGACAAGGGAACTAGCAAGCCATGAAAGCATATCTGAAGTGGCTGCTGTCATCATTTGGGCAGAATGAGGCATTCCTGTCCTCACTGGCCTTGGACGTTTACTCCGCAGCCACAGTTTGGCTCTTCAAGTGCACCCCCGCCAGTAGTGGTTGCGTGTGCGGCCAACTTGTCGCTCCCCCCGTCGAGGAACGGAATATTATTCCTCTGTTGGTATAGCCGAGCGTCTCAGCCTGCATGGTGCAAACCAACCAAGTCGTCCGAGGGATTTCAGCGCTAAGCTTCACAGGGAGTGACATCTCAGCGACAGATGGAAGAACACTTTCCCCCATCCCATTCGATGAACATTGTTCCTCCTTCCATAGAACAGTCGCTTCACTGCGAGTCACGACATTTTCCAGCTGCGCATTAATACGGGATCACCTCCCCCTCCCCCACCCACACCCTCCTCCATCCACAATTCACCCGCCAGCTCCGTCAGCACTGGAGAGAAATGAAGCAATTTAAAAGCACCCAAATGTGATATCGTGTGATTCAGATCCCAGCAGCTGCAGTGGCGAGTCACCCTGTCATGACCACGCAGGAGGACGTGATTCCCATTCCGGGGGGGAGGACCAGATAACAGCAGAGGTTTGCAGAAATGAACGTTTGACCTTTGGAGTGCTGAGAAGGCGAAGAGAGAGGGAATATAGATTGGACTGCTGGTCTCATCTATCACCTACCGATCTATCTCAGTCCCTCCCACTTGTGTTTTTTGACGGGAAAAAGCAAAAAGGTATTGATTTTTCCACACAAGATGCCGTTAAGACGCGTTAAGACATCCAGTTCACACACAGAGAAAGAATGCTAACACCAGCTGTAGTGGGCTGCCTTTTTTGGAAGTGTGGTAAAACGCACCCCTGCTGTGCTGCTACTACTTCTCTGACAAATACATGACGTTCCTCACACAGCTTTCTGCACTCTGCAAAGCACGACAGCTTTAAGGTGCCTGGCCGAATCACCCCAAGCAAGATGGGTTGAAAAACATGGCTGCCATCATCTTTGCAGGGCAGGGGCGGGACTAATTGCAACCGAGCGGCCATACGTCATTTATCACTTGTCCAATGGTTGTGCAACTCATCTGTGATATCTGGGATTCTCAGTTGGTGGGAAGTCAAACACAACCCATGTCTAACCCATGCTAATGCTAATGGTTTAATGGTTTCATTACACTGGAGTACATCACATAGTACAGGTCACACTTCCACACGTCCACACGTCCAAAAAGGAGTTTGTTTAATCCTACCATCAGTTGCAATTCATTCGTTCACCTCCTGTATTCCAAATGTAGTGTTTGCCAACAGTGAAGACAACATAACATAACAATGTGGTGCCATGACAGTCAAGGTATGTACTGGACTTGCGGTCAAGAACTGACATAGCAGACTTAAAGATCACAACACGTAGATCGTATCTGATAAAAGGGTTAATAGTCCAGAGAAACAGTTGGATAATGAGTGAGTGCAGACAATGAAGGGGTGGTCAGTGTAAGCCTGATGAGGCTTAGCGTTGAGTGTATCTTCCTTCTTCTTTATAAACATCAGCTGCTTGGACTGTTTCTTAAAATGGCTCATTTGTTTGCGTTCCTTGCTCAATCCCTTCCACAAGCTAAGAGGCTGAAGGATTTTAGCGTTGATGAACTGTTGAACTGTTTTAGCTTTCTGGGCAGCAGGTTATTATTTGCTTTATGCATCATCACCAGAAACCAATTCAGCGGTACTTGCAAGTCTTTGTGACTCAAGTCCATATCTCTGCTACAGTATTAGCTCCCGCAGTGCTAATACGGTGCATGCACCACAAGCATCATAGTACAGGAAGTACATCTCTGGGGTTGTGATGCACATGGCCTACAGTTAGCCCATGTAACATGACTCATAGACTCTAGGCCCGTCACAGCGAGGCCGCGAGCACTCACTTGCTTCCTCAAGGACACGAGCGAGAACAGGCCCGGGCCGACAAGCTGACATGCAAGCGGAGGGGGCGGGGTGAGGGCACCGAGGGAGCGGGACAACATGTCGGCTGCGGGGGGGCGCGTGTGCATTAGTGAGTGTTTTGTCTTGTAAGAGCAAGGGCTTCATATATCTGGGTAAGAGGGGAGAACCACCTGGGGGCTATGTGAGAAGAGCGAGATTTCCACCTCAGGCAATTGTGGCCTAGGAAGCGCACACACACACACACACACACACACACACACACACACACACACACACGCTTGACTACACAAACACATCTCTACTCCAAGGAATGGCCTTCTTCCCAGCACCCAAATGTCACAATTCCTCACTTGCCAGCCAAGCTTTATCCATCCAGCCTTGAAAGCACTTGTCCTCATTTGGGTCACGGGTGGGATGGAGCCTATCCCAGCAGCAGGGTGCACCCTGGACTGGTTGCCAGTCAACACACAACCATTCACACCTACGAGCTATTTTTCTATGGCATGAATGCACCTGGTCCAACGATGATGACGCTCTGCTATCCCCTCATGGAAGAAGGTGGCGTCCTGATCCCCTAAAAACTCCTCCACAGCACGCACGACCTCCTCATTGTTTCCAAAATGGCCCCCACGTAGGTGTGCTTTTAGTTCAGGAAACAGGTTAGGTTTAGGGGTTGGATTAGTAATTGAAGCAGTGGAGTAGTCATGGCTGCTGCAGCGACTGCTGCAACTTGTGCAGTGTGAACAGGTGCGTTGGCCTGAAGCAAGAGCACACCTGCCCTCTGCTTCCCTCTGCGTTACGTCTTGATAGATTCCCTCAACTGTGTTAGTTCTGAAGCGTAGTACTGTCATGATTAGACCTTCTGAATCCCAGAACAGAACAGAACGGAAGCCATGACCTTGCCAATGGACGCCGTCTGCTGAAACATCTTTGGGGTGGCCAGTCAGTCTTCCACTGCTTGCTTTGAAGTTTCAACTCGGGTTGGAAGTGGTGAACCCATGCTTCACCATGCATCACCATGTTACACCATGTTTCACCATGTTACACCATGTTTCACCATGTTTCACCATGCTTCACCAAGCTACACCAAGCTACACCATGCTTCACCATGTTTCACAATGCTTCACCATGCTTCACCAAGCTACACCATGCATCACCATGTTACACTATGTTACACCATGTTTCACCATGCATCACCATGTTACACCATGCTTCACCATGTTACACCATGTTTCACCATGCTTCACCATGCTTCACCATGTTACACCATGTTTCACTATGCTTCACCATGTCTCACCATGCTTCACCATGCATCACCATGCTTCACCACGCTTCACCATGCTTCACCATGCTTCACCATGTTACACCATGTTTCACTATGCTTCACCATGTCTCACCATGCTTCACCATGCATCACCATGCTTCACCATGTTTCACCATGCTTCACCATGTTTCACCATGTTACACCATGCTTCACCACGCTTCACCATGTTTCACCATGCTTCACCATGTTTCACTATGCTTCACCATGCTTCACCATGCTTCACCATGTTACACCATGTTTCACTATGCTTCACCATGTCTCACCATGCTTCACCATGCATCACCATGCTTCACCACGCTTCACCATGCTTCACCATGCTTCACCATGTTACACCATGTTTCACTATGCTTCACCATGTCTCACCATGCTTCACCATGCATCACCATGCTTCACCATGTTTCACCATGCTTCACCATGTTTCACCATGTTACACCATGCTTCACCACGCTTCACCATGTTTCACCATGCTTCACCATGTTTCACTATGCTTCACCATGTTTCACCATGCTTCACCATGTTTCACCATGTTTCACCATGCTTCACCATGTTTCACCATGCTTCACCATGTATCTTTTGCAGATAGTGTTCCCTCGTTGATCGTGGGGGATAGGTTCCCAAAATAGCCCGCAATAAGTGAAATCCGCAAAGTAGCCAAGTGTATTTGTTTGCAATGGTTGTAATGTTTTAAGGCTGTAAAAGTCCTCACGACACACTTCATACAGACAAGCATTTTCTCACATTTTAAACACTCTTAAAGTTCAAATTTCCTTCGAATTTTTATGATCAATCTACTAGGCTGGACACAATCAATTATGAACGGACTCATGCGTATTTCACTCCCCTGGCCGTGGTTTGTCCTGGCGCCGTTTGGATGTCATGTTTTTGTGTGCTTGTTGAAACTCGTCCTACTCCTTGAACCGAATGTTCCTTTAGCGGCTTAGCTTCTTCTTCTATTGTTTACTGGCCGTTAGCAAGCAGCTCATGCAGGTAGCTAGCAGCGGCAAGAAGGAGATGGCTTGGCAATGATCTACAGTCAATCACAATGGGGGGTTCTGTCTTAGCCAATAAGGACTGTTGTGGCTCAATATTTAGCTTGCTATTGTCTACTGTGGGTTCCTCACGTGCTGGTTCAGGCAG
The DNA here is from genome assembly GCF_027744805.1 of Dunckerocampus dactyliophorus. Lineage (NCBI taxonomy): Eukaryota > Metazoa > Chordata > Actinopteri > Syngnathiformes > Syngnathidae > Dunckerocampus > Dunckerocampus dactyliophorus. The sequence continues at coordinate 433,494 of NC_072833.1, read as the reverse complement.
CAAACCCAAAGTGATACAGGTGGAACTCTCACATGAGTATACAGCACCCTCTACTGGTAGCAGTAGTAAATACAACAACACACACATACAACAGAGCACCCATAGATGGCGCTAGTGCACCACAAGGACGTACAAAACAATACTGTTAAAAAAACATGCAAAATTGCAGTTAAAAAAATCCACGAAACAGCGAATCCGTGTAAGGTGAACCGCGATGTAGCGAGGGAACACTGCACTTTATGAATGATCCAACATCTGTTTTGTTCATCTTCAGATTTGTCACACACGCCTCACCTCCACCTGTCCGTCACTCACCAAAACACAAAGGAAGTCTCTATTAGCTTTTCTGGTTTCGTAAGACGTGCGAGTGTGTTAGCGCAATACAAATGTTTACCTCGCAACGTTTTTGACGCGCGTATGGACAATTTGGAGGCTATCCACGTGGAAACCTTTTTAAGTATTTTATGGTTCCAGCCTCTCATCCACACGGGAACGGCGTTTTGGGTGTCCTGAAACGGCTTCCAAAGTGGGGAAGTCTGAAAAGGCTGACTTGTCGCTGCCGTGTAGACAGGCAATACAAGAACGATGACGTCACGGCCCACCGCCGCCTCGTCGCCGTCACGTGACCAGAAGTGAGCTGTGACGATAAAGCAACGTAATCTGTGAATATTTGGACGACATGACTCACCGCAGTCGACATTCTCCTCATGTTTCGTTGTCTTATTCTCCATGATGACTGGTATAAGTAGTTCCGCTTCCATGTCTTTCTTCTTCTATGGTTTGGTGTGTCATGTGCTTTGTTCACAGCGCCACACGTAGGCGTGCCTCGTGTATTACATGGTTTCACTCTGGGAGTCGCTGGACGACACTTTTTTCCAACCCGGCCAACAAAAAAAATCTCAGGAAGGTTCCCGTGTGGATGGGGCCTTAGAGCCTACAGTTGGCCCGGAGTGGGGGTGTGCGAGGCAGGGAGTACCTGGAATGTTAGTGCAGACCTGCAAGGTCTGCCAACATGTACACATGTATCTTACTCAACATGCAATCTGACTCTTCAACACGCTCATACGCTTCACTGCTCTGCGTTTGCTTGCATTTTCCTGCTTCCAGTTTGGAGTTCAGTCTGTACAGTACACACAAATAAATGGAATATTTCACATCGGGGGGGTGCTTGAAAACATATCTGCCCCCTAAGGGGGCATGGCAGCAAATACCCGAGAACCACTGAGTTAGCCGAACGTGTGCTTCTGAACATGGAGCACAGAGATGTTCCAACCAAGATTCAAACTCGGCTCTCCAGACCGTGAGGCTAGCTTGTGTGGGCTCCAGCCAAGGCTCCATCCCAGTCAAACGAGCTTCCACACCCCATTAGCATGGCAACGAGAAAGGTGTGACGCACGAGAGCATTTCATTTTTCATTTACAGCCTCGCAAATAGATTCCCTGCTACCCCCCCCTTTTTTTTTTTTAATCAAGCAAATGAGTGAAGCGCTGGGATCCCGGTGATGAGAAGACATGCGTCCCGGACCGTCCTGAGGATTGATGTCAGGGAAGAGGGGAGGGAATGTTTGAGGCGTCCATCAAAATCCACTCCGAGCTTCCATTGCCACGACAGGACCTGCGACATGACATGTTGTGCTCAAGCCTTGTTGGAAGCTGACAGGCTGATGTGTCTTCTCCCAAATGGATGGTGTCCTCCAAAAGCCTCGCTAACCTTCTCGCATACGTCCCAGGCCACCATTGGTGTTTGCCTCAATTACATCACGCAAAGTTCATCCAGCCACGGCGCATCACTGCCATGATTTGGCTAATCGTCACTTCCTGCCTCTTCCTGCTTCCACAGCTACGACTCGCCATGAGTCAGTGTGGATCACATGGAACAATGCAGCTGAGGGGGAACAGATGGAGCGGCGCGGCTGACCTTGAGTGGCGGCGGGCAAAGAGCATGAGAGTGGATTTAACTGGCAGGGACTGGCATCGGGACGTGGAGGTTTTGCAGAATTGCCGCTAACTCATTCCGTTTCCAATTCTGTGTGTCTGTCCCGTTAAATGAGCACCAGCAGCAAAGCTTATTGCTGCTGCTCTTTTCTGTTACTGCTTTGTGCTCTCTTCATCCGCTTCCACGCATTTCCTAAACACCTCCCAACAAGCACTGCAGCAAGGTTGCTCTTTCCTCATCTTGTCTGTCCCCACGTGCCCCAACCAGGTTCCTCAACCACGTGCCCCAACCAGGTTCCCCAACCAGGTGTAAAATGATGCCACGGTCATTTCAATATCTTTGCCAAAGAGCACATTTTGCGAGGGTACCCACAATACAAACCAACTAATATCATTCAAACGTGTATTTGCTGTTGTATCATAAAAATAAACTATATCATCTGCACAAAAATGTGTTGTAATCATTTCACTAATTTACTAAACTACCTGAAAAAAATCCAGTCAGGTTCCAAAAAATAAATATCCATTAAGCCCCAGATTGATTCAGATGCGTGGGGGGGTACTGTGTGAACAGTGCAATCATACAGATTACCTGTGACGGAAATGGAGCGATACATGGCGTCGTCCCTGGATGGATATCTGCACATGCCGCTTCGTCCTCCTGCTACAGCAGCGCCATCAGCACGTAGGGGCTCACATGTGGGTGCGTGTGGCACACATGTGCAGAACGAACCGGCATCCATGGGCATGATGCCGTTGAACATGACACACACGATATAGAATGTACTCACTCTGCTTTCCTGGCCAGTCCAACCGAGCGGCACAGCGTGGTGGGGGTCTGCGGGACCAGCGACTTGCAGCAGGGGCTCCTCTTGCCCTCCTCTGTGGGGTCCGGACTGGCTTGGCTGGCGTGGGGGGACTGTGGCGAGGTGGGCACCAGCTGGAGCTGCTGCGGGTGGTGGGGTGCCGGAGCAGGAGGGGTAGGATGCTGCTGCTGCTGGTGATGATGATGATGCTGATGCTGAGGATGCTGCGCCTGCTGGCCGGCGTGTGCCGCAGCCTTGGTGCCGCCGCTCTGGTGGTGCTGATGCGGGTGGGCGTGCGCCTGTGAAGCCGGCGGGTGGTGGTGCTGGTGCTGCTGCACGTACTGATGGGGGTCCCGCAGCTGCCTGTTCTCGCCGATCAGGTCCTCCACCTTCCGCTCGAGCTCGTCGATGCGCTGCCGCTGCGTCTGGATCAGGCTCTGCTGGTTCTGCACGATGGTGGTGAGCTCCTTCAGGTACAAGACGGCTTTCATCGGGTTGTCCAGAAGGCTCTCCATCACTGAGGGGAAGATGCGGTCGCGTTCCCGGCTCTCTGTTCGGCTGAGGACCGTCGACTGGGGAGGCAAATCCGGGATGACGCTTGTGACGCTCCGCTGCGTTTGTGTAGTCTCTCTCTCTCTCTCTCTAACATGGTGCTGATGCAAGGAAGGTGGGGGTGGGAGTGTCAGCAACGGTGGAGTGAGGGGGCGTGGCCATTGTGGGCACTGACGTCATTACGTGGGCACGGTGGAACTGCATTGTGGGGATTATCTTTGACTTCATTCAATTCAAAGACATTATTCGGGCGGGGGGGGGGTTGACCAATCAGCTCCTTGAGTGCATAAGTGCATTTCATTGACCTTTAACCTGCATCACCTAACACTAACAATAAGTCCTAATAATGTTAAATAAGGACACCACGTCATATTCCATGAAACTGGATGTCAGTTTGGATAGGGGGCTATTATTTTATTCCAAAAATAACATACTGTTAGAAACCCCCCCGTTTTTCAATGTTTAATGCGAGCGGCAATTTGTCCCACTTTGTCCTCGAACGCTCCATGTAAGTTGGTCCCGCTGCACACATAGACTACTATACTGTATTCTCAGCCTTCCTCCTTCACCTCATATTTGCCCCCAAATGCTGATACTACAATCAGATCTGATGACCTTGGTGAATGCTAATGTGCACATTTATGGTGCACAACCTCTCTGGAAAACAAGTCCAGGCTGGTACTGGTGGACGGTGGCTCTGTATTCATTTAGTGCTTTTAATTTGATGCTGTTCCTGTTCCTGTCATGTTTTACACAACATATCATGAATAAGATCAATTAGATGGCTAGAATGTTTTGCTGATGTATTGAAAGTCTTTCCAAGCTAGCGTGCTGCTAATGCTATTTGGATCCACGCTCATCTTCAGTCATCGTTTGAGCGGGAGCCCAGGCTCTCGCGTTGTTCGAGAGACTCACCGTCAACCGGTACGTCTTCACGGCCAATCTAAGCATTGATGGCTGATTCTTATCCATCCATCTCTCGCTTGTCAAAGCGGATGTCCGGTCCCATTGGTTTATCCTTCACAGCGCTAGCAATACCCCATCCGACCATTTTCATTATCCTCACTAGCAGCCTGTCCCAGAGGACTTATGGGTGAGAGGCGGGGTACACCCTGGACAGGTGGCCACCAATGGCAGGGCTCATGTAGACAAATGTGGGAGGAAAGCCACGCACGCATGAGAACATGCAAACTCCACACAGACATTTGAACCCAGGTCTTCCAGATCTCCTGACTGTGTGGTCACCATGCTAGCCATTAGTGGTTAGCATGTTGCTAGCAATAAAACATGTATTTATGATGATTGTTTTATTTAGTTGCAGTTCTTTGATGTGCTTTCCGGTGACTTATTGATCCTCTTCAGTTGTTGGCACGGTTTCCTGAAAGCCCCCATGGATGGAAAGTTGTGCAAGCCACGGAAATGCCTGAAAATGTGTTCAAATGTGTGTAGCGTGTTTATTGCCTTGGCTGCTAGCAGGAAGCCTCACTCTCCCCTATCTGGCTAAAGGACATTTTGACAGAGCGCATGGCGGGAATAATCGAGAAATAAGCAGAAACTCAGCCCAAAGGCTTCCATCACGGGTGTCGTCCAACTCATCACAAACCCCCCCCCCCCCCCCCGCTGCTTGTTGAGGATGAATGGGGGTGACGCTGCTGGGAAAGCATCAACTTGTCAAAATGAAGCATTTTGCTAACTTCTTCACAGACTTTCCTACTTCATTTCCAACGCTGGCCACATGTGGGGGTTGTGTGATTGTCTGCTGCCATCTCGGGGCTTCCAAAGGCAACCACAGGAGGGGGGGGGTGTCCACACTCGCATGTGTCTGTCATCTCCACTTCGTCAGGGTGACCTTGCACCCCACGTGGATCACACATCTGGAGCATTTGTTCTATGTGAAGGTTGCACCTATTTATAAGGGGGGGCCACTATGAGCTTACTGAGGAGGGGGTGGGGTCATACAAGGGCAGACGGCAGCTTGTCAACAACATCAAAACAAATGGGCTGCAGATGGGGGGATGTGTTGCTCCCCATCCATCCTCTGGGGCTCATGGATGTCGCCCCACGTGTAACGGGATGGGCTTGAGAGGTGCGCATCGACTGTTCAAACGCACCTGCGTCACTCACACAGCCATGGAAGACCACCAAAGGCTTACGTTACCTGTTCCAAGTGGCCTGAGCGGCGCTGTGTCACTACGCCACTAAAGTAGTTCTTCTGTGTTAGCTCCTGCAATAACAACGCTGCTGTAGCTTGGTCATGTGATGCAAATGCAACATTCTTGCCGTTTTAGATGCTCCCCATTAGCTGCCTCGTGCTAGCTGTTGTTCTCTCCTCACAACGCACAGAACAGCAAAAGCCGTGTGTTCATGTGTGACATCAGGATGGTGGATGATGGCAACATTCTAACAAACCTGCACTGGACAATGAGTTGATAGCCCTCGCTGGCAAGCGCTGCTCAACTAGCACATGCTGGGGCGGTCTTACCATCAGGCAAACACAGGACATTGCCTGGGCCCCCTAGATTTCAAGGCACCCCAAACATCCGTCCCATAAAAAGTCCCTTTAAAAAGGACTATTCCATGTTGGTGCACATGTGCCATCAATGCCAAATGACTAAAAGCCCCCTGACGCTACGTCGCACGGCGTACTGGACAGTGGCTTCCAAAGTCATCAAAACAGCAAACATCATCAACTCCCGTGCAAATGAGGAAAGGCAAGGATTTATTTCCCCTTCAACAACGAGCTTTTTCAAAAAGGAGGAGTCTTCTCATTTCATCCACAATCCTCATGTGGGACGTGAACACACTCCTTTCTTCTTTCTGTGCCTTCTAAAGACATAAAAACTGGTAAAAAAAAAAAAAAAGAGGCAACTAATTAATGCACGCCATGGAACTCGCCTATGAAAACACCTCCAAAAGGTTCCAACAAGGTGTAGTGGTTTTCCATCCATGCTGTGAGCGTGTAGTAGCAGCTACATTCATCATAACATGGAATACTTCCTTCCTGGGTGCATTGGTGTCACATAGCAACATAGAAAGGAACGCTACACCTAGCATCAAACACAAAAACACAGCTCCAATATGTAGCGTTACTTTGGCTAGCGGCCTGAGGCGTTGTGGACAAGTGTGTGGTGAAGCTAGCCACTAGCCGGCTAGTAGCTAGCCGGTGTGGTGTGGCGAGGTGTCACTACGCCAGTAAGGTAGTTCTTGGGTGTAACAATGTTAATAAGAATAATAATAACAATGTGCTTCATATGCAGCTCACATGATGCAAACGGAGTCTTGTTGGAGGCGGTATAGGCGTGTCCCACAACGTGCATGAAACAGCTGCCTCTTTTTACCTCTTTTTATATATTTAGAAGGCACGGACAAGAAAAAGACGTGTCCATGTCTCACGTAAGGATTGTGGATGATGGGCAACATTCCAAAAAAAAAAAGTACACTTTTCCTTGAAAGACGACATTTATCAAATCAGGAACTCCCCCCCTCCGCTCACTGTGCGGCTCCACCCGTGTCAAACATCTTCTTGCGTCCTTCCATGCCCGACATGGCCTCCACGTTCTTGCGCCAGTCACCCACCTCGCTCGTGAGCACCTGGCAGGGAAAGAGCTGCCGTGAGTGGGCCTTCATGAGTCCACGAGGGATTCTGCAGGATACCTTGTCCTGTTTGACATCCTCCTTCTTCACAGACTTGAGGTTGGCGCGGAGGTCCATGGAGCCCTTGTGCTTGGAGCCCAGGAGGGCCCTCATCATTTCGTCGGCGGACACCCTTACCTTTCTCAAGGCGGGTTTTTTGAACTTGCCACCCAGGTCCTGCACCTTCAGCTTCAGTTCTCGGATCTGGATGACAGGAGGACACGTCAAGCTTGAAAGTGCAGGAAGATGCTGCAGGACACTCACGTCTATGTTGTGTTTGTTGACTTTGGATTCGCAGTCGTATCTCTCCTCGTCCACCACGTCTATCTGGGCGTGCAGCTCCTTGCACAGGTCCTGGGGAGGGATGGACAATATGTGATTTAAGGCCTGCACGGCTCAGCGGGACGCGCTGGTCTTGCTCTTATTTACCTGCAGCTCGTCCAGCGACAGCCCAGACATTTGCAAAGGAGGCAACTTCTCCTCCAGATAGCGCACTTTCTCCTCCTCCCTCTCCTGACGCTCGCGCTCCAGATCCTCGCAGGCTCTCGTCAGGAGGAGCATCTGATTGGACACAAGCGGACACGGATCGGTAAACGTCCTCATCGATTCCCATAGAAAAGGAAGGAATGACTTACTTTTAAGGAGAGCTTGCGAGAAGCTGAGATCTTTGACTTTGGCTGCAGGGAAAAAGTGATCTTCACCACGTTTGCTTTCAATAAGCACTTTGTTTGATAAGGTCAGCTGGTAGACACACATGTACATTAGACACATCACATAGGTAGATAAGGTAGGTAGGTAGGTAGGTAAATAGATAGATACCCACCACCCGCAAGAAGAAGAACAGGCAGCACCAGCATGCATATGTGTCCGGGGTCGGGGTGTACCCTTGTGAGGTGAGTGGGACATTGGGCTCCGTTGCTACAGCGCTAGTTCCCCCTCCCTGTGTCATTGTGCGGCCATCTAGACATTTCAGCTATCAACATATTGTCCCCCCCATGTGAGTAATGGTCTCACCTCGGCCACCCCAGTCAAACATTTGCGGCTCCGCCACTGCTCGCACAGGAAGTGTCGCTCTAACCGCTGGTATTTTATACTTAGGGACCGTCAATAAATTACTATTGGCTGAAGAGTTTGTAAAAAAAAAAAAAGTCATGTGTTGTAAATCACAGCACAAACGGGTATCTAACCATGTCACATGACTAGTCTACCCTAAAGTATCCAGCACGCCCATTTTGTCCAATGTGATCTTTTATTGGACTCTGAGAGGCGGAGCAGTGATGCTGCTCACACTGTGCAACCAAACACTTTCATGACACTAATTCATGTTTTATTATTCTTATTATTCTTTTAATGCTGGTTTCATAAGCACTTTCATGACACTAATTCATGTTTTATTATTCTTATTATTCTTTTAATGCTGGTTTCATAAGCACTTTCATTACACTAATTCATGTTGGGAACAAAAGCTGATCGGATCAGCAAAACTATAAAAAAAAAAATTGGATCGGGTCGGAAGCCAAAAAATGTGGATCTGGACATCCCTGGTCCAGGGTGTCCACAGTATGGCCTTGGGGCCATTTACAGCCCGCAGCTTGTTTATTATTGGCCTGCAGCACATTGAAATAAAATTTAAAAAAAATTAAACACTTTAAAAAACTGCAAAGATGGGAAAATTGAGCAAAAAGACAAAATGTAAATGTTGATACAAACAAAGAATAACACAAAACTTTAAAAACATGTCATTTTTTAAAATCCCTTTTCTAAAATTTAAAAAAGATCAAAAATATCAAAGTGGCTGCCCCCATGCTTTGATTTTTCTGGATGGGGCCCTCAAGTGGAAAACGTTTGGACACCTCCTGGTCTGTGTTGTATATGCCACAGTATATGACACACACATTTATATGCTATAGTGCTCCCTTGCAGTTCACCTTTCATGGACTCACTGTGTTTTTAGTGCTTTTTCTTTTTTTTTTTAACGTTGTATGAAAGCTGCTACTGGCCCAGCCTGGCCTGAACCAATGCCATATATGGTATGAAACACACGTGCACCCCTGTGACTAGAAGCACGTCCAGCATGTGGGAAGATAAAGTGGTATTCTTAGGATGTGAGGCTCACATGGATGCTGATAAGCTCCACCAGGTCTTCTGCTAGGGTCACGTGCACAAGGACGACATGTCCCTTCTCCAAACATGCAGGATTAGCACTGTGGACTCACCTTATCCCACTTGGCGTTCATTGTTGGGGCTCCTGCAACCCACAAAGCAAAAAGCATCGTGATTAAGATATGAACGTGTTCACTTCACTTTCTGGCAAAGCCAGCAAAGCGTGCCATGAACAGCAGCGCCATTTCAAGAAAAGGTCAAGTTTACTAGCAGCTATGGCTTCAAAATACCTTGAAAGGGACAAACATGCGCCTCAAAGTCCTGCACGCGTGACTCCAATGTCACTTGTCTTACCTGAGGTGTTCGCCTGCGTGCTGGGGGAACGCCTCCGCAACAATGGACCCCTCCAACGATGGGCTGCCTTTATACTGACGCTGCCGACAGCCACTTCAAGCATCCCGGTCCACAAAGAATGGGCTGGCACGGGCCCACGCGTGACATACGACCTGCCCTGACACCATGACCGCTGGAAAGAAAGTGTCATGATAAGAAGTCCTGATGAGCCAGGAAACAGTACTGCCGCTACGGTATGTGATACATCACCATGGCCGCGATTTCAAAGCACTTGCTAACTCATTCAATCCCTGCCATGTTTCAAAAGACAACCCCTCCAGTGGCGGCCATTTTAACAGATCTTTCAAGGCGCACAGAATATTGTTGTATGGTTACATCACCATGGATGCTACCAAAACGAACATTGCACTCCCGTCTTTCATCAGGAAATAAAGTTTCTTTCTACCTTTTTCTGTTCTTTAGTAATCAGCAGGAGAACATACAGTAGGTATGTTTCAGAAAAATAGCAGTTCCCAACTACTAAAGCAGCTTTTTGTCAAAAGAGACATTTCAAGCATAACTTTCATTTGGACACCAAGATTGTTTTCACATTTGGAACTCAACCATGTGTGTGCACGTGCGTGCACATGCGTACAAATGTCCCTACAATGGTACGCTTCACTCTTCCATGCTCCCCAACGTCGTCCTTCCTGTCTTGCGTTTCCTGCGTCATCACACTTAACATTACGTGTTCAACACTTCACTGAAATGGAGTGGAAAATGCATCAAATATCATCCAATACAGAGAATAGAAGATAAACAAGATTTGCATATTAGTGTGCAAAAATACTGTCTAAGGACGTGTGCACTTTATACAAGGTAGGGCAGACAGTACAGCTCATTAAGGTGCTGAATGATCTTTTACACCCTGGAGGGCTGGATGAATGCATGAAGTAGCGTTCACTGTGGGAACGGAACTGGAGGAGTCTGTTGGAGCATGAGTCGGATGGAGTGAGTGGGTGGGTTGTCCGTGATGGAGAGTAGTTTGTCCAGTGTCCTCCTGTTTCTCACTGCTACCAACGCCTCCAACTGAGTGCCGATGACTTGTTCGGCTTTCTGTATCAGTTCGTCCATCTGCTTTATGTCCTTTTTGCTGGTGCTTCCCCTCCAACACACCACAGCAAAGTACAGGGATACTGGCTACCACTGGCTGGTAGATCTCCAGCAGTTTGCTGCACACACTGAAGGACCTAAGCCTGCTCAGGAAGCTGATCTAAGCCTTTGCAAAGGTTCTTCAGTGATATTGTTGATGTGTAATGACTGTGATCCTGGTACGATGAAGACTATGGTGGACTTTCCATTCAAGGCTGCTTGCAGTTTTAAGCAATGTCCACAAAAGACAAATATAGACCCCTAATGGAGGTCAAATTCCGTAAAGGACAAATATGTCCATCAGGAGACTGTGAGGCATGTAGTTATTCAGGCCCGTCTAGTTTTCATCATCATCATCATCATTACTAGAGCCTGAGCACAAAAGTGAAGCCTTCGCCAGCTCATCCGGCCTAACAAAAAATGTGATATTTGGGTGGGCCTGAACACGGATCCCCAGCCAACATTAACTTTTCGGTCCCTGCCACACAGGAAGTAAGCCATTTTGGTTTGAACCGGTCTTTTCGGTCGTATTTTGACAAACTCCCCCTGGGGTACTTTGACCAACTGACAGACTTGGTAGGTGGGTCCAGTAGGTGAGAGTTCAGTAGATGACTTGGTAGGTGGGTCCAGTAGGTGAGAGTTCAGTAGATGACTTGGTAGGTGGGTCCAGTAGGTGAGAGTTCAGTAGGAAGTGATGAATATGAGCACACCCTGGTATGATGTGCTTTTTATCACCTTCTATGTATGATTTCAGGATAGAAGTCTTCATGTAGTGCAGGGGTGTCAAACTGGTGCCATGGAGGGCCGAGACACTGCAGGTTTTCTTTCCAGCCAGTCACTAAAGCAGGTGATTTTAATGATCAACACCTTCAGTTTGAGGGAAGGAGCTCATCAATTAAATCACCTGCTAAAGAAACTGGTTGGAGAGAAAACCTGCAGCGTCTCGGCCCTCCAGGGCACCAGTTTGACACGTGATGTAGATGTCCGTAGCGCGCACACGCACACAAAAGCAGTCATGTGGTTGCTATGATGGGCCTCATATTGGTCAAACAGCTATCATGAGCTGACAACAAACACGTGGTGTTACATGGGCACAGCTTACGTCTGTCTAGAATGTTCTGTCACTTCTCTTCAGTGATCCTCAGCAGGTGTACGTGCTATTCCTGAAGCAATCCAACTCCTGCACACGCGTGCGCGCGCACACACACACACAGAAAGAACAAAGGATGCATTCATGCATTATGGACAGCTCAATGGGTCACCGCCAGGTGGACCATTATTTTTTGGTGGGAGGCAGGCAGATGGTGCTTCAAGAATCATACTGCACTCTCACCTGCTCTTTGCGGGCATTTTAATCCATTTGGACCCTTCATACAAGACCGGGATTTGTTTGGACTGGTAAAGCAGCTGACGCGTGACCCCATCCAGGACGCCTGCCATCAGCCTGTGGCTCTAATCCTGACTTGGCCTCAAAGGTTGCCTCCAGCATGGCCCACTAAATCTTTCCGTCTGCATTGTGCGCCGCTGTTTTTATGCTAGGCTTGTTTTGTGGTATTTTTACGAGGGTAGTCTGCAGATCGCAGTCACTAATGCGAGTCACTAACGTAGTTACACCAGAAAAACGTTTTTAAAAAGTACATAAATACGCTCGGACTGCATTTGATCGCTAAAGTACTTCACATTCATTGACAACACGAGAATATGGAGGCCGTGTTGCATTTATCTTTTTTATTCTAGAAATCTCCAGCAGGGTTTTCAGACGAGCTGTGCTGAGAATTTCAGTTCACTAAGCAACCACTGGGTGTCGACACAACCTCTACAGCAGGGGTGCTCACACTTTTTCAACCGGCGAGCTACTTTCAAAATGAGCAGATTTACCTCCGACTATAAATATAAAAAAGATATATATTTGCTATATTTAAAAATATGAGTATTTATTTATGTTAGGAGGTACACACAATTTTTTAGCATGCAAGTTACAAGTCGACAACATACAACATGTACAGTTTATCAAATCTAACCGGGAAACTTCTATACGACAATAAAGATAATGACAAGTCATTCCGCAATGGTTGTGTACGTAACCTAAAATGGCTGCATAGCGTTCATTCGGACACACGTCCAGTTAGCATTCGCTATCAAACATTCCAGATATACAAGAAACAAAAGACAATGCAGCCGAAGTCGAGGCATATTAAAACGCTTTCAGTAATGGGCACATTTTCCAATTCATCATAAAATAATAGTTTAACAAGATTTCATGACGTGAAGCAAAGCCATCAGGCAAATTCACTTTTTGTATACATAACTAGCCGCTACAAGTGAACGGATAACTTTTGTTATAGATGCGGACATCTTCCCACCCACTTTGCTTATCTGTAATCACAAAAATAAAGATGAAAGTTGCATCACCGTGTGTGGTTTGAGACTTCTATTCACCATTGCCACGGTGGACCAAGAGCGAATCAGGAGGGGAGCTTAATATCAGCTGACTGATGCCGAGTTGGTTTTGACGAAGCGGGCGCGCTCCCGCTACCTGCACGCAAAACTGGGCACGACTGTTTCGGACAACAATAACGTAATTTTGATAAACATCTAATTACAATGAAAGATCAGTGGGTTTGTACTAATTGCTCACGAATAATGGATTTCGGTAATCTGAATCATTTTAAACAAATACGACGATGGTGTTTGCTGGAGTGGTTGCTGTCGCCCTCTGGTGGCATGTGTAAGAGTGACATGCTGGCAGCAACGACATCAAACAGGGCAAAGCATCATTTTTTATTTTTTCAAGTAATTAAACTGTTGCTCAAACAGTTAAATAAAATAACCATATGCAGAGTCGTACAGCGGCTAAAATACGTCATGTTTTTAAACACGGCACCCTCCTTCGGGACAAAAGTCTAGTTAAAAAACAAACATGTTAGATTTCTGCAGCTTTGCAGTTAAATGCTTTTGACTTAATTGGGCTTTGGGGAGAACTAGAACGTCCTCATTGAACATTTTGAGCGTCGTTAAAGACTGTAGTAGTTGTAGTACATTTAGCGGAATAGCCACGAAATGCTTTATGCTACGCACCAGTGGACTTAGAATTGCCATTGGAGGCCTCCAAACATCTACTTAGGCGGGGCCACCTGTCAGTCGCTAAAGGACGACTCGCTATCTGAAGTGTTGGCGTCCACATCCTGCTCCTCTGCGATTTTTCCTCCTCCGTCGGGCACTGTGGCGTCTGGCTTATCCAACAAGTCCGGGTCCAAACCTTCCATGGTCATTTTATTTCTGATGGCCATCACTGGGACGCCCTGCCAACAACACCACCACCACCACCACCACACAGATGAAAACACACGACAAGCCGCTTCTTGTCATCTAATAGAAGGTACTGCATGCTCACCACTTGAACCATCTTCAGATATCTGGCATAGCGAGGATCCTTGGCCACCGTCATGATGTTCACCTCTTTGATCACATCCTCTGGAGTGCTGTAAGGACTCGGAGCCTGCAATAAAGAAGATGAGTAAAAAGATGAGAAGATGAAGACTGAGTAAAGGAGATGCACACATCACTGGGAGACTGTCTGTACCTCTGGAGGTGGAAGCATCACAACCGGTGGACCATCTGTCTGACTTGGAGCGCTGGTTCCATTGGTCTGGACGGTTTGGGTATGTCCCACTCCATCTACTGTGACGTCCTCCAGTCCAGGGATGGAGGACAGCTGCTCAAGAGTGTGAAGTTTTCAATCAAGGAGTTTATGGATATGAAGAAAAAGGAGAAGAACCAACCTTGGCCTCCAGAATGCACAGCGTGGTCTCTATCTGCTGTATGCGCAGGGATATGTTGGCAAGTTTCTGGGTGGAAAAGTTCAACATGTGAGCTCACAAAAAGGACACAAAGCAGGCGAGAAAAAGCACAAACCTCTTCACACACTGTGGAGAAGTTGTTAAGGAAGCGAACAGTGTGTACGATGAATTGGTTGAGGAAAGCAACAATTCTTCTCTGCTGAATGCCCGGAACCTGCGGGGAAATGAACAAAATCTAGACTATAATACTCCACAAAATGCGTGGATTTTTTTTATTTACTGCTGGCTATGTAAAAATACAGCTTAGCATCTCCGATCTGTCATGCGTTCTTGCAGAAGCACGAGCTACTAGCTGTTTACATTAATTTCCTTGCTAAGCTAACATGCTAGCTTGACACCAACCGTCGTTAGATCAACTCCGGAGCCAGTAATCGGAAGTCCGTCCTCATCCATGTCTCTTACTCCAGACAAGCCACGGATATGTATACAAATTATTTAATGCTACATCCAGTATGAGGGGACAAAAACTATACTGGCGACTCCTTCATGTGACTCGTAGCTGTATTATCGCGTGTCTTGTGACGTACGTCGCCCGAGGACGGGATTTAGCCTATCTGCTTTTATTTTGAAGTTACTCTAATTGGTGTAATTAACATCCGGTATTGTTGGAGTTCAACCACGTGACCTAAGTGCATGTAGTTGAAATTACTTGCTCCAGTTGTGTGGCTGTACAGCACATGTGTCAAACTCCTGCCCTGGGTTCCGAGACGCTGCAGAAGGTGATTTAATTGATGAGCTCCTTCCCTCAAACTGAAGGTGTTGATCATTAAAATCACCTGCTTTAGTGACTGGCTGGAAAGAAAACCTGCAATGTCTCGGCCCTCCATGGCACGAGTTTCACACCCCTAGTGTACAGGGTCACGATGGAAACGCAGCGACATGTTACGGCTTCTTGTCTGAGTTGTATGGTACAATCGCCTTCTGGCGTTAAAGGGTAATCGGGAAAGGAACTCCTCAGAGCTGATTGGGCCAAACGTTATCACTTCCTGTAACTCTGGGATTTAGTACATTCCCCTTCCGGGGGGTGCAATTGTACATTGGTTTACATTTTGCACTTCTTGGCCACCGTACTTATATCAGCGTCAGACATGATGAAACGATTGTAACATGTCGATGTGCGTTCTTACACCCAATCAAATGTGCATGAATACGTTCTTGTATATGTCTTTCATCGTTTCGCTGCATTGTTTAAGCTCCATAACCAATTTCCAGCCAGACTACGCACAATTTTCGGTATGCTAGAAGCTAGTAGCAAGCCTCACTCCCGAGCCCGCCTTTGTGGAGCGCCGCTGGACAGTCTTCCATGTGGCTACATTTTGCATTTTCGAGTTCCAACAATGTGTCAACTTTGATTTTAGCATAACTGGTGCTTCTTGCTACTCACTGTAAACTGGAGCGCGTTTACTCGGCTCCACTCGAGCCACAGCTGGTTAGCAAACGAAAAAGGTGGCTTCTTGGCGTTTCCTAAACGTTTTCCCCGTTATGATGGACTATCTTAGTAATAGCATTTTCCGAAATACATATTGAAACAATTTTCCACATGCGAGAACGGCGTATCTATGCGATACTTCTCTGATTTTATAATGACTTCCAGTTAGCCCATCTCTTTAAGGCCAAGCCGAAAACAACTGGATGTGACGTCACACGAAACCCAGCAATTGTTAGGATAACTCCCTTCACTTTTAAAACGAAACGAGCAAAAAAAATTAAAATAACGCTTAAATGTGTAAGTGCGTGAAATATCAATATAAATCGAATGTAATGAAGGCACATTTAATAAAATGCCCGGATTTGTGACTCGTATTACTGGGACTCTTATTATGAAAAGCGGAAAGGCAGGAGAATGACTGTGAGGAAACTGATGCCTGCGTCGTGGTAACGCATGCTAGCCAGTAAAGTTAATCTATATATATTTATATTATTCTATCAAGACCTAAGGAAAACCCCTACATATCATTGGACGTTCTTTAAAATTGAGGTGGAAAATGAGCCGTATGTATTTGAGTAATGTATTATTTTTGTAGAAAATGCGGTGTGTTTATGTTAGCTCCACAGTCAAGTGTTGCGTTTGCACTTTGACATGCAAAGACATGCTGCAACTGCTGACAAGAATTATTCCAGTAGTTTGTTTAATTCGTAAACACGGTGAAATATTTACTTTTAATGAGGAATGCTTTTCAGCTTATGTTGCACTTAAGCTGCTACAACTACATTCACCATAATAAAAAGTGAGCATTATTATTTTGGCAAAGGCAGAATTATAATCTTTTACTGTTGCTTTAGGGAGACACTTTTTAACATCTGTCCAGGGACAACAGATGAAAAATACCCTTTTGACTAAGTGCTATGTACACTGTCCCTGTCAAATAAACCCATTTTAAAAAATCAGTTTTGGATCTGATTGCATTTTGCAGGTGTACCTAAAGGCCTGAAGAGTGTTGTGACCTCTGACCTCATACCATTTCAGATCCAGGCTTGCCTCTCTCGTTGCTCCGCCTCCTGGTTCCTCCATTGCAGCTTCGCTGGGCCGCCATGTGGCGACTGGCAAAGCAGAAAGATGTGATGAATTACCATAAACTCCAAGAGTTTGTGCACACGCTGACCGAGGCGGTGCCTGGACTGATGACCCAAAGACAGACGGCTCAGCTCATTCTGGGTCTCAGAGCCCGGGTATGTTTATTTTCCAGTGCATCCAAAATGGTTATCGGTGCCGTATTTGAATTCCCTTTCCATTGCAGCGGATCCTGGAGCTGTGCAAAGGCTCCGTCCGAGGTTCTGTTGACTCTCAAATGATCCAGGCGCACTTAGAGAACCTCCCGCTAACCTCAGATGTAAGTTGATGGAAGACGTCATTAAGTTTGAATGGATGTTTTAATGACGCGAGTGGCGTAAATGTGTGGCAGCACGGCGATGCGGAGGTGAAAGCAGCAGAGTCCACGTTTGTCGCCTTGGTTCAGAGCCTGCTTCAAGATCCAGCTGAGCGAGCGTACTTCTTCCAGGAGGTCTTCCCGATAGAGTATGGAGCCAAGTATGACGCTGCTCTGCATGTGCTACTGTGGGAGCTGCTCTCCAAGCTGGAGAAGCTGCTTCCAATACCAGACCTGGAGCAGGTATTAAGTCCACCATTCTTCGCTTTTAACATCTCTGTATTTTGTCAAATCAACCATAAATGTGTTTGTTTCCAGACTGCAGCCTGGCTGGGCTCAACTCCTGCCTTATTGGATGAATGTGTCCAGTCCACTACAGAAGAGCTGGGCTTGATCTTTGAGCACTGCAAGAGCTCCGCACTTTTTAAAATGCCCTGTAAGTATACCTGGGAATGTTGATCAGGATATTTGTTGCACTTCATCTCTTTGCATGGCTGCAACCACAACAATGAACATGTTGTGGCGCCAGTAAAGTCAAACACCATCTAACCGGCATACAGTCGTGAAAATAAGTGAGCAGTGATGCAGGGGTGTCCAAACGTCTTTCCAGCGAGGGCCACATAGTGAAAAATGAACAGATGCAACTTTACCAATTTGATATTTCATGAAGCAACACTAAGACGTTATACTGTACATTGTCAGACACCAGTCAGACTAGATAGGATAGCTCTCGTCTAGTTCATGCTCAAAGACTAAGTGGGACACACGGCAGTCAGACTGGATAGGACAGCTCTAGTCTGAGAGCTTGGTGCAAGATCCAGTCTCTTTATCCTGTCAGGGAGGAGGCAGGTCCAGACAGGGAGGGTTGGCTCTTCAGTGGTGTCAAATGAGGATGGTTAGGATAGAATGGAGTGGGGCCTCTGGCCGCCAACGACGGTGGTTTGGGTGGTATCACCTTGGTGAGCATCCCATTCAGATGTGCAAACAAGGCGACAGGCGTCCTTCTCCGCTGGCTTTCAAAGTAAATTCATTGGTGTGGTTCTTCCAGACGGCAACTCCACCAGCCTTGGCGGCTGCATCATGTCCGCTCTGTCCATCCCGCCCTCTCACAGAGCAAACCTCGCCGTCACACCGGAGTTGGTCAACAACTACGCCAGCATCACGAACCCCCTCGCTGTCGTGGGGGCCGAAGAGTACGGCGTGGTGACGGTCTACACCGAGGTGGAGGTCGGGGCGTCGGACGTGCCGGCGGCAGAAGTTCAGATGTGTTTCTACGAGGAAGAGGTGACACCTGAGGAGTCCGCGGCGGAGACCGTGGACGTCAACAGAGCGCTGGAAACCCTGACCAAAACATTCGCCTTCAGTAAGGAGAGCCTCGAAAACGACGGCGCCGCTTTAGAAGATGAAGAAGACGGCGTTGTGGGTGAGGTGGAAGCTGATGTCCAACCTGGTGGTGTGAGTTGTGACGCCGCTGACGGCCCCGCTCAACTTCCTGCTGTCTGCCAGACACAAGCATCCACGAGCTGCAGCCGCTCATGTGGCTTGAAGAGGTACTTTGAAGGAAACACTGCAACAACTACTTGCTGTTATCTTTCTAAAAAATGTATTTTTGCTCCCGCAGCGTCCGAGCCACCCAAGCAGCTGCCTCGTGCGTGATCGCTGTCAAAGGAAGCGACAAAGGTAAAATAAGAAGCAAATGGCATGTAAATGTTTATCATGGCTTGACATGTTCTCCCCTTGGGGTTTCTCCAGGTGCTCACAGCCCCAAAACATGCATGTTAGGCTCATTGGAGCTCCAAACCAGGGGTGTCCAAACGTTTTCCAGCAAGGGCCACATAGTGGAAAATGAAAGGATGCAGCTTGGCTACTTTGCTATTTTGTAAAGCAACACGTGTGCAGGAGATACAGTATGCTAACAAGTGATACGATATCAGCCTTGACATATACGTGAAAAAGACTTTTCTCTTTTTTTCCCCATTTTTGCTGTTGTTTTCTTTCTTCTCCAAATATTTCAACGTTCTACTTATGTCGTCTTTTTCAATTGTTTTCTCGTACTATTATATAGTAGCTTTAATCCCATCATATTTTCACTTTCTTCCTAAATCATTACAACTTTCTCTCCAAACCTCATTTTCCAAAAATGCCTTTTTTACTTTACATGCTTTATTTTGTTTAGTTTGTTTCTCTTAATATTACAACTTAAAAAAAACAAACATCTTTTTTCTTGAAGATTTCAACTCTATGCTACTAAAATTAGATTATTTATGCTCATAATATTATAGGTTTATTCTTGTAATGTACTTTTTTCTTGTTAAAATACAACTTTTTTTCTCATCATATTTTGACTTTATTGTCATAAAATTACAGCTATTTCTGTTGTTTCTTTTAAAATGTCAACTTCTCGTAATGTTTAGACTTTATTTCCATAATATGTAGATTTTTTTCTCCAACCTAATTTTCCTAAAATAGCAACTTTATTCCTTGTTTTTTGGGGGGGGTTTTCAAGTATTTTTTCTTGACTATTTCAATTTCAATATTTTTAAGCTAGTAAAATGACATTATTTTTCCTTCTAATATTGTTTTTTCTCGTTAGATGACAAATAATTTTTTCTTAATATTTAGACTTTTCCCATTTTTGCTGCTGTGTTTTTTGTTACTTTTGTTGTTAAATGATATTTTCAGAATGTGCCACGGGCCAGTCACGAAAACAGTTTCCGGCCGCACTTTGGACACCCCTGCTCTAAATTGTCCGTAGGTGTGACTGTGAGTGTGAATGTTGGTGTGTCCGTATGCGCCCACGATGGGTCGGCCCCAGCTCACCTGTGACCCCAAAGAGCACACACACTGTAGGAATGGATGGATGCTGTTGATCATAAACGCCTTTCACCTGTATGACCTGCAGGGGATTCCGATGAGATGACGTCCATCATCTTCACATGCTCACAGTGTCCCTTCCACCACTCTGAGGACAACAGCCCTCCCCACTTCCACATGCAGAGTGTTCCCACTGAGGAATACCGGAAGCTCTCGGGAGCCAACGTGACTCCGACTCCCTCAGGCACGGATGAGATTTTTACATCCATTAAACTTTTCCCCAAAGGAGGCGCAGAGCAGCCAGAAGGCGCGCCCGTCAAAGACGACTCAGTGAGTTCCTCCCGGGCCCCCAGCAGACTGACGTGCGAGACGTGCGGCAGGACCTTCACACGCACGTCCGACGTCAGGCGACACCAGCTCACCCACACGGGCGAGCGACCCTTCCGCTGCTCGCAGTGTGACCGCACCTTCCAGCACTCTTGGGACCTGGCCAAGCACCAGAGCAAGTCGCACGCCACCGCCATCTCCTTCGCCTGCCCGCCGTGCCGCACCACCTTCGCCAACCTGCGCACGCTGACCGCCCACCACAAGCGCTGCCACTCGGGCGAGAGCCACCTGCCGCACATCTGCTCCATCTGCAGCTGCATCTTTGCCTCCGCCAGCGAGCTGCTGGAGCACAGGACGTCGCACGTGGCCGCCAAGCGTTACGTCTGCCTGAAGTGCGGTGAGGGCTTTGACTCGCTTCTGGCGCGCTCTCTGCACCGGCAGACCCATCGGGTCAAGCGCCAGTTCAAGTGCCCGCACTGCGAGAAGACGTACACGCGGCGGTCGGACGTGAAGCGGCACCTGGCCACGCACACGGGGGAGCGTCCGCACCAGTGCGGCCAGTGCAGCAAACGGTTCTCGCTGCGCTTCATGCTCGTGAAGCACCTCCGCGTCCACACGGGCGAGCGGCCGTTCCAGTGCTCGCACTGCCCAAAGAGGTTCACCCTGGCGTCCGTGCTGGCCCGACACGAGAGGATGCACACGGGAGAAAAGCCCTTCCTGTGCTCCCAGTGCGGGAAGGCCTTCTTGTCCCAAGGGGAGCTCTCCAAACATCATAGGTCGCACGTGGACGACAAGCCCTACACCTGCCCGCAGTGCAGCAAACGCTTCAAGAGCAAGAAGACCCAGCAGGAGCACATGGTCTCACACACCGGCGTCCGCCCTTACCCCTGCACCTACTGCGGCAAGGGCTTTGCCAAACCCTACGCGCTGACCCGACACCACCTCATCCACACAGGAGAGAGGCCCTTCCCTTGCAGCTACTGCCACAAGACCTTCCTCACACTCAGCGAGGCGCAGCTGCACCAGCGCGTCCACACGGGCGAGAAGCCGTATGCCTGTGACGCCTGCCAGCTCAAGTTCAAGAGCTCGTCGGAGCTGGCTTGGCACAAGCGCGGCCACACGGGCGTGAAGCCGCCGAGGCCCGACTGTGGCAAGTGTAGGAAGAGCTTCTCGTCCAAGGCCAAACTCAAGAAGCACATGGAGACGCACGACGAGGAAGGACAAGCGGCTCCAATTCAATAGCGACACGTACAGTAGTGAACAATACTCATACTCATCGTGGCTGACGTTTCAATGGTGCCTTTGATTGTTATGTGCACAAGCGTCATCAGCTACACCAGGGGTGTCCAAAGTGTGGCCCGGGGGCCATTTGTGGGCAGCTGCTGGGTTTTTTAAGGCCCCCAGCACATTGTAAAAACATCAATTAACAAGAAAACTTCACATCAGCTGAAATGTTACAAGAATAAAGTCCAAATATTCAGACAAAAAAGTTGAAGTCTAATGAAAAAAAGGAACATTACAAGAATAACATAATATGAGGATAAATAGTCATTTAAAGTTCAAATAGTAAAGAAGATGTTATTTCTTTAAAGTTGTCATATCATGAGAAACAAACAAAACAACGAAAAAAGTTAAAGAAATCTGCAGAAATGTAAAAAGCAATAATAATAAAAGTCGTAACATGAGGAACAAAATAATGTCATTTTTAGATGATTAGTTTTAATATGAAGTAAGTAATTCTCTCATCTTACGAGAAGAACACTTAGGAACACTAAGAAGAAAGTTGAAATATTTGGAACATTTAAACAAACAACAGCAAAAATAGGGAAAAAAACGAATAAAAGGCTTTTCCACAAGGCTGAGATGCACTTTTTCCTTGCAATATTTCTAACCTCTTAGCGTATTTACAAAACACGAGAAAAACAAATTGCAATTTTACAACAATAAACTGAAAATATTAAGAGGACAAATGACATGATCTTAGTAGCATGGAGTTGAAGTTTTAAAGAAAAAACTGTTATATGACAAACAAATGAGGTTGTTATCATGTTACAATAAAGTCATAATATTACAAGAAGAAAGTTTCTGAAGGTTATTTAAGGAAGTTGGAACATTAAAAAAAAACAGCAAAAATGGGTAAAAAAAAGTTTTTGCTAGTAGGCATATCACAAGATGAGATGCAGTTTTCTCTTGAAACATCACCGACTGTGTACATAATGACCTCTTAGTGTTGCTTTCCATAATAGCAAAGTGGCAAAGTTGCATCCTTTCATTTTTCACACGCAGCCGTCGTTTGGACCCCCCTGTCCTACACTAGTTTTGTATTTGTGATTTTTTTTTTCTTTTCTGTAGCAAATGCTGTAACATGCAAAAGCAACAAGTCTGTGTACATTCAAGTCATCCAGATCACGGTAATCCGCTTCCTGTTTGGTGAAGACGTTTCACCCGCAGGAGTCCAGTTGCCTCGATTCAACATAAAATAACATTCAACTTGCCGACTGTCGTCCTGGTGCTTTTTTCCTGATTGTTAGGGCTGTCAGCGTTAATGTGTTGGAAGTTTCCTTTAACGTGCGCGCGTCCCGTTTGACCCTTGGCCCACACCGTATTTTGAGGAAGTAGCGGTGACTGCGGAGCCACAACTGGCAACAAATATTGATGAGAAACGGAGAAAGAAAAGAGTGTTTTGATTGGTACGTTTAGCTTGCTTGCTTGGCCGATGGCTCTCGCAACAAGACCAAAGTTATTTGTCTCGACTGTCGCTGTGATTCCAGTTATCATGGAACACATCACTTGCCAGAGAGAAGCAAGAAGTTATTGGATCGCTACCGGTATTTTTTATTGTCATTTATACTGTGGCGCCTTGGCATGGTTTCCCAACTAACCAGTGTTTTTTATACATGCGAACCGAACCGCGAGCTAAAATTTGGGTTAGGAGCTGTTATTTACCGGCAGGCATAGCCGAGGACAGCTATTTGGGGGCTTGTGTCAATGTGACCGTGGCTGAAGACCTGAATGGCTGTAAATAGCATTAGCAGCACTAGCATTAGCATTAGACTTTCAACGCATGGGCAAAACATACGCACATTATGGTGATGTAATTCATCATATTGATGATGTATTGTATGAAACATGACAGGAACAGGAACCACATCAAATTAAAAGCACTAAATGAATACAGAGCCACCGTCCACCAGTACCAGCCTGGACTTGTTTTCCAGAGAGGTTGTGCACCATAAATGTGCACATTAGCATTCACCAAGGTCATCAGATCTGATCGTAGTATCAGTATTTGGGGGCAAATATGAGGTGAAGGAGGAAGGCTGAGAATACAGTATAGTAGTCTATGTGTGCAGCGGGACCAACTTACATGGTGCGTTTGAGGACCGTCCAACAAAGTGGGACAAATTGCCGCTTGCACGAAACATGAAAAAACTGGGGGATTTTTAACTGTATATTATTTTTTGAACAAAATAATGGTCCACATTTCCAAAATTGTTATCCCCTTACGTAAAATGTGACGTAAAAACGAAAAAACATCCCTACTTGTTATAGATGAAACCTTATTTCTATTTGTGATTAAATGTGATGCATTGTGAGTTAACTACGGACAAAATGCGATTAATCGTGATCAAATATTTGAATCCATCGGCAGCTGTTTTCCGGGTGTCAGCCTCATGTCTATGCTGCTGCACTGTATGTCCTGTATGTACAGTACTGTATGTCCTGTATGTACAGTACTGTATGTCCTGTATGTACTGTGTGTACTGTGTGTGTGTGTTATGTGTACTCTGTAACGCTATTTCAGCATATCATCTATTCTCAGCCAGCTGCTGCAGGGGTGGAGGCTCTTAAATCTCAAGGCGTACTTGTCAGGTAGGACGTTTCTCTCCTCATCAAGCGTGCACATAAAATGGAGCTGAGATGAATTATTGTGAAAATGTGATTTCCTTCTCAGGCGTGTGGTTCCCCGTGGAGGGAAAAAGAAATGCACGGACATGTTGGTGAGTTTGCTTTTTCAATCCATCCTTGCACCCAGGAACATGTTTGCTTCGTACACGTTCATGTTGGCATCTTATCATCCTTGCGCTTGTTCTCTTCGCACGTAAGCAAATGTTGACTTGTTAACGCCCCAAAAACCCGTTTATTGATCCCCTTTTCACCGCCACCTTTATCGCTCGCGGCCAAGTGAAAATCCACCGTGCCAGGAGGGGGTGTGCACGAGTCGATTCCCGATCGTCCCTCCGCGTCCGGACCACAGCCACCCGGGCTATGTCAGGCTGGGAAACCCGACGTAAGGATTCTGCACCCGCTGGGTCGGGGAGGGCGTCCAAAGCAAGTGGACAAAGAAGGCGGCGGGCAGGCGGCTGAGGATGCAGATAACAGCAGCGACGTCACGCGCGCCATCATCTGGATTTACGGCCCAGCCGGCGTTGGCGGTGCAGGTGGCGAATTAATAACAGGTCATAAAGGCGGAGGGGGGATGAGAACTGATAGAGGAAGGGGGGCTGGTGTGTAAAATGAGAGAGGGGAAGTAGATAAGCCCGATCCGGCGTCATGAGCTCTCCACTGCGTCGCGAGTCTCTCTCAGCTCGGCCGAGCCCCGACAGACACGCTTTGGACTGGAGCCATGAGAAGCTAGCCGTGCGCAGGCTGTCCTCTCCACGGAGCGTCAACCTCCTCACGCCGCCGCCTTACCCTCGCCGTGCCTCTGCCATCCCCGGCTACCTGCTGCCCCCCTATCAAGAGCAGGAGGACCGGCAGCGTCGGCGTCCGTCCTTGTCCCCCGAGGCATCCCCGCTTACCCCCGCACCTGTGGACACCGGCGCCCCTTGCTGCCGCCCGGTGGGAGTCATGCAGCTCCTCCGCTTCGGGCTCCTTGCCTTCAGCTGCCTCTTTTGGGCGGCCGGCTTGGCCCTTTTCACCCTGGGGGTGTGGGCCCAGATCTCGCTGGCCGACTTCATGCTGCTGTCCGCCAACCGCTACCCCAACGCGCCCGTCATCCTCCTGACCACAGGGGCCGCCGTGACCGTCTGGGGCTTTCTGGGTTGTCTCGGGGTGGCGGCAAACCTCCCGTACGTGCTGAGGGCGTACGGCTTCTTTCAGCTGGCCGCGCTCATCGCAGGATTGGCCGCCGGACTCTGCGGGCTCTTTTATCGGGAAGACATCGCTGGAGGATTTCGTAGCGGCCTCCAGCGAGCGGTGGCCGACTACACAGAGGATGAGGGCCGTGCCGATGCGCTAGACAGCCTACAGAGGGCGCTGGAGTGCTGCGGCGCTGAAGGATGGCATGATTGGCTCACCTCGGACTGGGTGTTACAACACGTGCCCTTTGTGCCGACAGAGAACGGAACGCTGGGCTCCTTGCCGGACAGCTGCTGCGTGACGCGCAAGGGTTGCAGGAACAGGCTGCTGCCATCGGACGATAATGAAGGAGTGCTCGCCGCCGGGATCCACCCCCACGGGTGCTTCCGGAAAGTCTTCAGCTTGGTCAACGACAATGTCTTCCACATTGCCGCCACCGTGTTGGGGTTGGCCTTCACGCAAATCGGAGGCATCGCTTTGGCGTGTTTGTTGGCTAACAGGCTAGCGCCCAGACAGCAGCAACGCATCGTGGCTCATTGAGAAAAAAAATCATGAAAACACGCAACGTTTTTGGAATGAAGTACTTACAATTTAGAAATGTGAAATGTAACACGGTGCTCCAAGGGGCTGTGCTCCACGCGTGGACACGACCTCTAATACGCATGAAAGACGTGCTCTGCTCTGCTCTGCTCTGCTCTGTTGTGTTGTGCTGTGTTGTGTTGTGTTGTGTTGTGCTGTGTTGTGCTGTGTTGTGCTGTGTTGTGTTGTGTTGTGTTGTGTTGTGCTGTGCTGTGCTGTGTTGTGCTGTGTTGTGTTGTGTTGTGCTGTGTTGTGTTGTGTTGTGTTGTGCTGTGTTGTGCTGTGTTGTGCTGTGTTGTGTTGTGTTGTGTTGTGTTGTGTTGTGCTGTGCTGTGCTGTGCTGTGCTGTGCTGTGCTGTGCTGTGTTGTGTTGTGCTGTGCTGTGCTGTGCTGTGTTGTGCTGTGTTGTGTTGTGTTGTGTTGTGTGTAGCTTAGCCTAGCAATGAGGTTACCGTACAGACACATTTTTTGCCGCCTTGCGCTTCGAATTTTGCAGCTTCACTCTGGCGGTTTTTCAAAATAAATTCCTTCATAAATAAATCTGTTTTGTGGTTGAGTATGGCCTATTATTACTCAAAAATATGCAGAAAATTAAGAAAAATTGCACCTCTTTTTGGCACGTATGACGCATTTCCAAGCATAAAAATGCCTAAATGAAGTCAAATCTAATAAATATAAGACGTTGAGAATACACATTGAATACATGTAGTATCCTACACTGGTCACTAGGTGTCAGTAAGGTGACATTATGTTGCATTGACGACACTATAGACGGGGGGTGGGCAAACTTTTTGACTTGCCGGCCACAGTGGGTTAAATAATTTGTCGGAGGGGCTGTCTATATATAGGTGTAACACAGTTAACGCATCAACAAACATGGCACGTAAGGTAAGCCTGTTATTTTCAAATGCCCGCAAGGCATGCTGGGTAGTCGAGCTGCAACAACAATATGAAGAACAAAACATTGGATATTAAGAGCATGCTAACTCCTCCTTGTTTATGCGTTTGTGTAGGCTCTCAGTCGTACAGGAGTTGTCCATCGAGGGAAAGGCTTCTTGAGACCTCATCTGTACTTCTTCACAGAAGTACAGATGACGTCTCAAGAAGCCTTTCCCTCCTCCTTGTTTACTTTTCTGACAACCTAATCAGCATATTTTGCAAAAATGCGACAAACAGGGCAAAACGTACCACAGGTGACCCAGCATGCCATGCGGCGGGAATACATGAGTGTTTTTTGGCTTGGGTATTGCACGTAGGTATTTGTTTGTATGTCCACATGGTGCAGTAGCGAGGTTAGCTTGTGCGTCGTGTGTGTTGACATGTCGTGTTGTTTGGATGGCTTTTATCCTACAAGCTACAGATGGCATCTTTCTATCTCGGTGACTCCAGCGTGCCGCCATAGCACCGCACCTCATGTAGCCCGCCACACTGTCCATGTTCAAGGTTTAAAAAACGGAATTTGGGAATGCCCGGCGGGCCGGATTAAGACGTGGTTTGCCCACCCCTGCTGTAGCCACTGCAGTGTAGCCACTGCAGGAAGTACGTCATAGAAACCGCAAGTCAAAGGAAACAACAAGGAACCGCACTCCACTGCTAACTTATGTCAGTCTACATTACGTGTTCTCTTCTGTTATAATGTTGGGTAATAGAAAGGTAAAGGTGACTATAGGGGTGTTATCTCATCTCTAGAGACCTCTAATAATGTTAAAAGCATATTTAGAAGGTTGTAAACAGGTTTTTTATGCTCTAACTATGAAAATATTCCATTTATAAAGAAGGAATCCGAATCCTACTTGATGGAACCAATTAACCGAGATCAATGAGGGATGACTGTATCCATTTTTAGAGGTACCGGTGTGTTTGTGGACCCACATTTTGACTTTATGAGTAAGTACGCTATCTACAACCCCCACTCGTACACATGGTTATCATATCCAGGGTTAGGCTGTCCTTCCTGCTCCTTTCCAGACGTTGTGTAGCGGTGTAAACAAGTGTAAACATGCGGCGTTCTTCCATGTTTAGCATGTTTGACTTAAACTCAACCATAACCGAAGCAAAGCTAGCACCTTTTAGTCCAAAATGGAAAAAAAATATTCTTTTATTGATTTGTTGTTGCTTCCTTTTGCAATAAAGCATGATTGAAAGTGTAAAAGTGTGCCTCAGTCAGCAATAAACATCAAAACAAAGTGGATGGAAGTCAGAATGTCCATGTGTCAATGCAGAGTATCAAATAAGCATACACCTGCTTAATGGTGGCATCCGTACGTGCAGCAAATAATAACCCACATGCGCCCACAGCCGGGCTTTATAGTTACGCCATTAAATCATCTAAGTTTGCTTTTGCGCATGAGCAATAAAGTTTATCTCCTTTATCGGCGTCTCGCCACAGAGAGGCGTCGCACTCTGGCCTCTGAGCACTTTCAGGACCTAATTATGCTATTGATTAGCCTACATTTATTATGGTCTGCCTAGCGAGGCTTGCGCTTGACTGCACTGTCCTTGTGTAACCCAATTTAGACCCACATTGTCTCACACAGAGAAAAAAAAATCATCCATTCTGTATCTTGAGCCTGGGAATGTATTCATAGGAGAGGTTTGCTCACCAGACGTCCTGACTAACTTGATATGGTAGTCACCTTCACCCTCTCTTGACTTCGTTACTCTGGAAGCCCTTTCCCACCACTCAGACAAAAATATGACAATGCTAACCCACATTTATGATTTCAAAAGACATCATTATGAGATTTGAAATAGTCTTAATTATCAGATAAAAAGTTAGAATTACGAGGTAAAAATTATGAGACAAAAAGTCAAAATTATGACATAAGTCATAATTATCAGATAAAACGTCAAAATTATGGGATTAAAAAATCATTATTATTACATAAAAAGTCCAAATTAGTGTGGTGGAAACTAGTAGAAAAAAGTGGAAATTACGAGACAAAAACTCAAAATGATGAGATGAAAGTGGAAGTTATGAGGAAAAAAGTGGAAATGATGAGATAAAAAGTGGAAATTATGACATAAAAGTGGAAATGATGAGATGAAAAGTGGAAATGATGAGATGAAAAGTGGAAATGATGAGATAAAAAGTCAGACTGATGAGATGAAAAGTCAGACTGTTGAGATAAAAAGTGGAAATGATGAGATGAAAAGTGGAAATTATGAGATAAAAGTGGAAATGATGAGATAAAAAGTGGAAATTATGAGATAAAAGTGGAAATGATGAGATGAAAAGTGGAAATGATGAGATAAAAAGTGGAAATGATGAGATGAAAAGTGGAAATGATGAGATGAAAAGTCAGACTGATGAGATAAAAAGTGGAAATGATGAGATGAAAAGTGGAAATGATGAGATGAAAAGTCAGACTGATGAGATGAAAAGTCAGACTGTTGAGATAAAAAGTGGAAATGATGAGATGAAAAGTGGAAATGATGAGATAAAAAGTGGAAATGATGAGATGAAAAGTGGAAATGATGAGATAAAAGTGGAAATGATGAAATGAAAAGTGGAAATGATGAGATGAAAAGTGGAAATGATGAGATAAAAAGTGGAAATGATGAGATGAAAAGTGGAAATGATGAGATAAAAGTGGAAATGATGAGATAAAAAGTCAGACTGATGAGATAAAAGTGGAAATGATGAGATGAAAAGTCAGACTGATGAGATAAAAAGTGGAAATGATTAAATGAAAAGTGGAAATGATGAAATGAAAAGTGGAAATGATGAGATAAAAAGTGGAAATGATGAGATGAAAAGTGGAAATGATGAGATAAAAGTGGAAATGATGAGATGAAAAGTGGAAATGGTGAGATGAAAAGTCAGACTGATGAGATAAAAAGTGGAAATGATGAGATGAAAAGTGGAAATGATGAGATAAAAAGTCTAAAAAAAGACTATCCTCCCTATTTCATGGTTGGAAACACTTACAGGAATGACATGAATGCGGTAGCTGAAATGTTAAATGAATATTTTGTAAATATTGGACAAAAACTGGAAGAGGAAATTCCAAAACAAGACACAATTGATGAAGGGATTGATATTATCGATAGGAATCTTAATTCTATGTTTCTCACTGCTGTAACCAAAAAGGAGATCACTGACATTGTTAACCATTTTAAGGCAAAAACATCAACTGATTGTCATGGAATCGAAATGGAAACAATTAAAAGGGTCATCAATGAGATCGCAGACCCGTTAACATATATTAGTAACTTATCATTTCAGACTGGAATATTTCCAAGCAAAATGAAAACAGCCAAGGTGGTTCCAATTTTCAAAAAAGGAGACAAACACCAATTTACAAATTATCGACCAGTTTCCTTGTTACCACAATTCTCGAAAATTGTGGAGAAGCTATTTAATAATAGGTTGGACAAATTTATTAATAAGAATGAATTATTGGCAAGTAGTCAATATGGTTACAGAGCCAACATTTCAACTTCTATGGCACTGATGGAAATCACGGAGGAAATCACTACTGCTATGGACAACAGAAGATGCGCAGCTGCAGTATTCTTGGATCTGACAAAAGCTTTCGATACAATTAATCACACTATTTTAATTTCAAAATTAGAAAGGTACGGAATTAGAGGTTTGGTCTTAAATTGGGTTAAAAGCTACCTAGCAAAGAGGAAACAATTTGTAAAGCTAGGAGAATATACATCTGGGAGTCTACACAATACGTGTGGAGTACCACAGGGGTCCATACTGGGACCAAAACTGTTTAACTTGTACATTAACGACATCTGCAAAGTAACAAACAAATTAAAATTGGTCTTATTCGCCGATGATACCACCGCTTTCTGTTCTGGTGAAAGCACACAAGAACTCATTAAAAAGGTCAAGGATGAAATGGTCATATTAAAGTCATGGTTTGACAGGAACAGATTATCTCTGAATTTAAGTAAAACTAAAATAATGCTATTTGGTAATAGTAGAAAGGACACGTACGACCAAATACAAATTAATGGAACGGATATTGAAAAAGTGGAAGAATATAAATTCCTTGGGGTTATAATAGATGAAAAAATGAGTTGGAAATCTCATATTAAATATATACAGCAAAAGGTGGCGAGAAATATCTCTATATTGAATAAAGCAAAATATCTTCTTGATCAAAAATCACTCCACACTCTGTACTGTTCCTTAGTATTTCCATATCTAACGTATTGTGTGGAGATATGGGGAAATAACTACAAAAGTAATCTTCACTCACTCACTGTACTGCAAAAAAGATCTGTGAGGATAATTCATAATGCCAAGTATAGAGAACATACAAACCCTTTATTTTTAAAATCACAGATATTAAAATTCGCAGATTTAGTACACTTTCAAACCGCTAGAATAATGTATAAAGTTAATAATAACTCGTTACCCAAAAATCTAATCAAGTATTTCTCAATCAGAGAGGAGAAATATGATCTTAGAGGAAAATTAAACCTAAAACATTTATATGCGAGAACAACGCTGAAAACCCACAGCATTTCCGTGTGTGGAATTAAATTATGGAACGGATTGAGTAAAGAACTCAAACAATGTACAGAGATGAGCAAATTCAAAAAACAATACAAGCAGTTGATGTTTGCCAAATACAAGGCAGAAGAGTCTTGATTGTTCTGTCAGGTTTGTTATTTTATTTTATTTATTTATTTTTTTATTTTCTATTTTATTTTATTTTATTTTTTATTTATTTAATTAAATTTTATTTGTTATTTATTTATTTCTATTTATTTATTTATTTATTTTTTTTATAATTTTCTTTGTTGTGTTTAAAAAAAAAAAAAAAGCTTTGTTCTTATTTATTTATTTATTATTTAGTATTGTCATCATATTATCATTATTATGAATGTTCTCTCTTTTTTTGGGGGGACGGTTATCTCACCGTTATCTATTATGTGTTATCCTGACTATCACTGAAAACATGACATGGAATCCAGGAAGTGAACTACATGTACTGTACTAGATGTAGAATGGATGGGGGGTAGGATTAAATAAGCTTTGCTTCTTCCTACTCCTTTTGGACATGTGGAACTGTCAAAAAATGATTCACGAGATGTATTCCATTGTAACCTTCATGTTCAAATAAACTAAACCAAACCAAACCAAAAGTCAGACTGATGAGATAAAAAGTGGAAATGATGAGACGAAAAGTGGAAATGGTGAGATAAAAAGTGGAAATGATGAGATAAAAAGTGGAAATGATGAAATGAAAAGTGGAAATGATGAGATAAAAAGTGGAAATGATGAGATGAAAAGTGGAAATGATGAGATAAAAAGTGGAAATGATGAGATGAAAAGTGGAAATGATGAGATGAAAAGTCAGACTGATGAGATAAAAAGTGGAAATGATGAGATGAAAAGTGGAAATGATGAGATAAAAAGTCAGACTGATGAGATGAAAAGTCAGACTGATGAGATAAAAAGTGGAAATGATGAGATAAAAAGTGGAAATGATGAGATGAAAAGTGGAAATGATGAGATAAAAAGTGGAAATGATGAGATGAAAAGTGGAAATGATGAGATGAAAAGTCAGACTGATGAGATAAAAAGTGGAAATGATGAGATGAAAAGTGGAAATGATGAGATAAAAAGTGGAAATGATGAGATGAAAAGTGGAAATGATGAGATAAAAAGTCAGACTGATGAGATAAAAGTGGAAATGATGAGATGAAAAGTCAGACTGATGAGATGAAAAGTGGAAATGATGAGATAAAAAGTCAGACTGATGAGATAAAAAGTGGAAATGATTAAATGAAAAGTGGAAATGATGAAATGAAAAGTGGAAATGATGAGATAAAAAGTGGAAATGATGAGATGAAAAGTGGAAATGATGAGATAAAAGTGGAAATGATGAGATGAAAAGTCAGACTGATGAGATAAAAAGTGGAAATGATGAGATGAAAAGTGGAAATGATGAGATAAAAAGTCAGACTGATGAGATAAAAAGTGGAAATGATGAGACGAAAAGTGGAAATGGTGAGATAAAAAGT
This sequence comes from Dunckerocampus dactyliophorus, assembly GCF_027744805.1. NCBI lineage: Eukaryota > Metazoa > Chordata > Actinopteri > Syngnathiformes > Syngnathidae > Dunckerocampus > Dunckerocampus dactyliophorus. The sequence goes on along the minus strand of NC_072833.1, from coordinate 400,459 downwards.
GGAAATGATGAGATAAAAAGTGGAAATGATGAAATGAAAAGTGGAAATGATGAGATAAAAAGTGGAAATGATGAGATGAAAAGTGGAAATGATGAGATGAAAAGTCAGACTGATGAGATAAAAAGTCAGACTGTTGAGATAAAAAGTGGAAATGATGAGATGAAAAGTGGAAATGATGAGATAAAAAGTGGAAATGATGAGATGAAAAGTGGAAATGATGAGATAAAAGTGGAAATGATGAAATGAAAAGTGGAAATGATGAGATGAAAAGTGGAAATGATGAGATAAAAAGTAGAAATGATGAGATGAAAAGTGGAAATGATGAGATAAAAGTGGAAATGATGAGATAAAAAGTCAGACTGATGAGATAAAAGTGGAAATGATGAGATGAAAAGTCAGACTGATGAGATAAAAAGTGGAAATGATTAAATGAAAAGTGGAAATGATGAAATGAAAAGTGGAAATGATGAGATAAAAAGTGGAAATGATGAGATGAAAAGTGGAAATGATGAGATAAAAGTGGAAATGATGAGATGAAAAGTGGAAATGGTGAGATGAAAAGTCAGACTGATGAGATAAAAAGTGGAAATGATGAGATGAAAAGTGGAAATGATGAGATAAAAAGTCAGACTGATGAGATAAAAAGTGGAAATGATGAGACGAAAAGTGGAAATGGTGAGATAAAAAGTGGAAATGATGAGATAAAAAGTGGAAATGATGAAATGAAAAGTGGAAATGATGAGATAAAAAGTGGAAATGATGAGATGAAAAGTGGAAATGATGAGATAAAAAGTGGAAATGATGAGATGAAAAGTGGAAATGATGAGATGAAAAGTCAGACTGATGAGATAAAAAGTGGAAATGATGAGATGAAAAGTGGAAATGATGAGATAAAAAGTCAGACTGATGAGATGAAAAGTCAGACTGATGAGATAAAAAGTGGAAATGATGAGATAAAAAGTGGAAATGATGAGATGAAAAGTGGAAATGATGAGATAAAAAGTCAGACTGATGAGATAAAAAGTGGAAATGATGAGACGAAAAGTGGAAATGGTGAGATAAAAAGTGGAAATGATGAGATAAAAAGTGGAAATGATGAAATGAAAAGTGGAAATGATGAGATAAAAAGTGGAAATGATGAGATGAAAAGTGGAAATGATGAGATAAAAAGTGGAAATGATGAGATGAAAAGTGGAAATGATGAGATGAAAAGTCAGACTGATGAGATAAAAAGTGGAAATGATGAGACGAAAAGTGGAAATGGTGAGATAAAAAGTGGAAATGATGAGACGAAAAGTGGAAATGGTGAGATAAAAAGTGGAAATGATGAGATAAAAAGTGGAAATGATGAGATGAAAAGTGGAAATGATGAGATAAAAAGTGGAAATGATGAGATGAAAAGTGGAAATGATGAGATGAAAAGTCAGACTGATGAGATAAAAAGTGGAAATGATGAGATGAAAAGTGGAAATGATGAGATAAAAAGTCAGACTGATGAGATGAAAAGTCAGACTGATGAGATAAAAAGTGGAAATGATGAGATAAAAAGTGGAAATGATGAGATGAAAAGTGGAAATGATGAGATAAAAAGTCAGACTGATGAGATAAAAAGTGGAAATGATGAGATAAAAAGTGGAAATGATGAGATGAAAAGTGGAAATGATGAGATAAAAAGTGGAAATGATGAGATGAAAAGTGGAAATGATGAGATGAAAAGTCAGACTGATGAGATAAAAAGTGGAAATGATGAGATGAAAAGTGGAAATGATGAGATAAAAAGTCAGACTGATGAGATGAAAAGTCAGACTGATGAGATAAAAAGTGGAAATGATGAGATAAAAAGTGGAAATGATGAGATGAAAAGTGGAAATGATGAGATAAAAAGTCAGACTGATGAGATAAAAAGTGGAAATGATGAGACGAAAAGTGGAAATGGTGAGATAAAAAGTGGAAATGATGAGATAAAAAGTGGAAATGATGAAATGAAAAGTGGAAATGATGAGATAAAAAGTGGAAATGATGAGATGAAAAGTGGAAATGATGAGATAAAAAGTGGAAATGATGAGATGAAAAGTGGAAATGATGAGATGAAAAGTCAGACTGATGAGATAAAAAGTGGAAATGATGAGATGAAAAGTGGAAATGATGAGATAAAAAGTCAGACTGATGAGATGAAAAGTCAGACTGTTGAGATAAAAAGTGGAAATGATGAGATGAAAAGTGGAAATGATGAGATAAAAAGTGGAAATGATGAGATGAAAAGTGGAAATGATGAGATAAAAAGTCAGACTGATGAGATAAAAGTGGAAATGATGAGATGAAAAGTCAGACTGATGAGATGAAAAGTGGAAATGATGAGATAAAAAGTCAGACTGATGAGATAAAAAGTGGAAATGATTAAATGAAAAGTGGAAATGATGAAATGAAAAGTGGAAATGATGAGATAAAAAGTGGAAATGATGAGATGAAAAGTGGAAATGATGAGATAAAAGTGGAAATGATGAGATGAAAAGTCAGACTGATGAGATAAAAAGTGGAAATGATGAGATGAAAAGTGGAAATGATGAGATAAAAAGTCAGACTGATGAGATAAAAAGTGGAAATGATGAGACGAAAAGTGGAAATGGTGAGATAAAAAGTGGAAATGATGAGATAAAAAGTGGAAATGATGAAATGAAAAGTGGAAATGATGAGATAAAAAGTGGAAATGATGAGATGAAAAGTGGAAATGATGAGATGAAAAGTCAGACTGATGAGATAAAAAGTCAGACTGTTGAGATAAAAAGTGGAAATGATGAGATGAAAAGTGGAAATGATGAGATAAAAAGTGGAAATGATGAGATGAAAAGTGGAAATGATGAGATAAAAGTGGAAATGATGAAATGAAAAGTGGAAATGATGAGATGAAAAGTGGAAATGATGAGACAAAAAGTAGAAATGATGAGATGAAAAGTGGAAATGATGAGATAAAAGTGGAAATGATGAGATAAAAAGTCAGACTGATGAGATAAAAGTGGAAATGATGAGATGAAAAGTCAGACTGATGAGATAAAAAGTGGAAATGATTAAATGAAAAGTGGAAATGATGAAATGAAAAGTGGAAATGATGAGATAAAAAGTGGAAATGATGAGATGAAAAGTGGAAATGATGAGATAAAAGTGGAAATGATGAGATGAAAAGTGGAAATGGTGAGATGAAAAGTCAGACTGATGAGATAAAAAGTGGAAATGATGAGATGAAAAGTGGAAATGATGAGATAAAAAGTCAGACTGATGAGATAAAAAGTGGAAATGATGAGACGAAAAGTGGAAATGGTGAGATAAAAAGTGGAAATGATGAGATAAAAAGTGGAAATGATGAAATGAAAAGTGGAAATGATGAGATAAAAAGTGGAAATGATGAGATGAAAAGTGGAAATGATGAGATAAAAAGTGGAAATGATGAGATGAAAAGTGGAAATGATGAGATGAAAAGTCAGACTGATGAGATAAAAAGTGGAAATGATGAGATGAAAAGTGGAAATGATGAGATAAAAAGTCAGACTGATGAGATGAAAAGTCAGACTGATGAGATAAAAAGTGGAAATGATGAGATAAAAAGTGGAAATGATGAGATGAAAAGTGGAAATGATGAGATAAAAAGTCAGACTGATGAGATAAAAAGTGGAAATGATGAGACGAAAAGTGGAAATGGTGAGATAAAAAGTGGAAATGATGAGATAAAAAGTGGAAATGATGAAATGAAAAGTGGAAATGATGAGATAAAAAGTGGAAATGATGAGATGAAAAGTGGAAATGATGAGATAAAAAGTGGAAATGATGAGATGAAAAGTGGAAATGATGAGATGAAAAGTCAGACTGATGAGATAAAAAGTGGAAATGATGAGATGAAAAGTGGAAATGATGAGATAAAAAGTCAGACTGATGAGATGAAAAGTCAGACTGATGAGATAAAAAGTGGAAATGATGAGATAAAAAGTGGAAATGATGAGATGAAAAGTGGAAATGATGAGATAAAAAGTCAGACTGATGAGATAAAAAGTGGAAATGATGAGACGAAAAGTGGAAATGGTGAGATAAAAAGTGGAAATGATGAGATGAAAAGTGGAAATGATGAGATAAAAAGTGGAAATGATGAGATGAAAAGTGGAAATGATGAGATGAAAAGTGGAAATGATGAGATGAAAAGTGGAAATGATGAGATGAAAAGTCAGACTGATGAGATAAAAAGTGGAAATGATGAGATGAAAAGTGGAAATGATGAGATAAAAAGTCAGACTGATGAGATGAAAAGTCAGACTGTTGAGATAAAAAGTGGAAATGATGAGATGAAAAGTGGAAATGATGAGATAAAAAGTGGAAATGATGAGATGAAAAGTGGAAATGATGAGATAAAAAGTCAGACTGATGAGATAAAAGTGGAAATGATGAGATGAAAAGTCAGACTGATGAGATGAAAAGTGGAAATGATGAGATAAAAAGTCAGACTGATGAGATAAAAAGTGGAAATGATTAAATGAAAAGTGGAAATGATGAAATGAAAAGTGGAAATGATGAGATAAAAAGTGGAAATGATGAGATGAAAAGTGGAAATGATGAGATAAAAGTGGAAATGATGAGATGAAAAGTCAGACTGATGAGATAAAAAGTGGAAATGATGAGATGAAAAGTGGAAATGATGAGATAAAAAGTCAGACTGATGAGATAAAAAGTGGAAATGATGAGACGAAAAGTGGAAATGGTGAGATAAAAAGTGGAAATGATGAGATAAAAAGTGGAAATGATGAAATGAAAAGTGGAAATGATGAGATAAAAAGTGGAAATGATGAGATGAAAAGTGGAAATGATGAGATGAAAAGTCAGACTGATGAGATAAAAAGTCAGACTGTTGAGATAAAAAGTGGAAATGATGAGATGAAAAGTGGAAATGATGAGATAAAAGTGGAAATGATGAGATAAAAAGTCAGACTGATGAGATGAAAAGTGGAAATGATGAGATAAAAAGTCAGACTGATGAGATAAAAAGTGGAAATGATGAGATGAAAAGTGGAAATGATGAGATGAAAAGTCAGACTGATGAGATAAAAAGTGGAAATGATGAGACGAAAAGTGGAAATGATGAGATGAAAAGTGGAAATGATGAGATGAAAAGTGGAAATGATGAGATAAAAAGTGGAAATGATGAGATGAAAAGTGGAAATGATGAGATGAAAAGTGGAAATGATGAGATGAAAAGTGGAAATGATGAGATAAAAAGCGTGCATGTGCCACCTTGTTCACTGGAGCTTTTGCCACAAGGCGCTCGGCACATACGCAGTGTGTCTCATGATTATTACGTTTTTATCTCATAATTCTTTCTTATCTCATAATTATGACTTTATCATAATTTACACTTTCTTATCTCAGAATTTCCAATTTTTATCTCCAAATGTGGGCTTTTTAGCTCATAATTCTGACTTCGCATTGAGAAATGTTTCTTTCTTTCAGTGGTGGAAACGGGCTTCGGTGAGCCACCAGTGCAGTGTGGGTCCAAATCCTGGAAGCAGTTAAATGTACTGAAATGAGACAAACATCTCAGCCTTGTGGTCCAGGTTGAAAGAACAAATAAGGTGCCACAAATGGACTTTGGCCACGCCCACCATAGTGTGCATGCATACATTGCAAACTGTCAGCACGCACCAGTGCTGTGATGATGAAATCAATCACGCTGGTTGATGCTTGTGCCACAATGGGCGTGTCCCGCAAAGCCTCTTATTTGCTTAATGGCTTTAGGCTGCAAGGAATGTAAGGAATGCACAATGAAAACAGTCCCTTTTTGATTTTTCACAAATATATACTCACCCCCTGCTAGTTCCTTGACATGATTAAAATAGGAACAAAATGTAGAGCCTAAATATTCAAGGGGAATGTTTATTTGCAGGATTTTGTATGATTTGAAATCAAGTGTGTTGATGTGGACTCTGCCTCTCCCAATCTGGCTCACATCTTCTTCTTCTTCTTCTTCTTCTTCTTCTTCTTCTTCTTCCCGGTGCGTGTTTGCTCTTTGCGCAGCAGCCCGCCCGCCTGAGCTCTGCCCCACATTTGCTGCTGCGTCAGAGCTGGGCTAGACATGTAACCTTGTGCGTGGGTGCGTGTATGTGTATGTGTGCGTGTTTGCGTGCGTGCGTGTGTATGTGTGTGCGCGCACGCTTTAGGGGGGGCTCTCCCGAAAAACATGGACTTCAAATCCGAGCTGCTCAAGTCCATCTGGTACGCCTTCACCTCATTGGACGTGGAGAAGTGTGGAAAAGTGTCCAAATCCCAGCTGAAGGTAGGCTAGCGAGCAGGAAATGAGGGAGCAAAGGGCACACTAGTGGACTGCTTTGTCTTTACGAGGACTGAGTGCTGCCTCATAGTCTCTTTGGAAATGTGACTTTTTTGGCCTTTAAAGGTTGTTTTCTACTTCCTGCTGTCAGAGTGGGAGATCAGTATGTGTAAGAAGAATCCAGGGGACGTGCCCAAAGCTGTCCCGACACGTTTTAGCTCTTGTGGATGTGTGTGTGTGTGTGTGTGTGTAAAACAATAAGAGTGCCAGCCGGGGGCCATTTGTTTTCTTTTTTACTGGCCCTCGGCGTGTTGTAAACATTTCATGAGACGCATTGTTAGGACAGGACTGCAATCTATTTGTGGCACGAGGTCGTTTGCGTAATCTCCCATGCTGCATGTGCGGGTACATTTTATGAACGGTGAGCAAAAAAAACGTTTTTGTTTTTTTTTTCCAAACCGACACCCAAAACCTTCTGCTTCTCGTGACCGCTGGGGTACTTTTTTCATTTTGATGGAACCTGGCGGTAAGAAGGACTGCAACAAATGATTATTTGTTGATTTGTCCTATGACATTACTACACACATCACTCCTACCAGGAGAATCAGAGCGTAGAGGGGGAGGAGCCACCTGGCGTGGCCCAGCAAGGTGCACTGTATTCGGGCACACACTTGGAGCAGCCGGTGTGATGACACGGAGGGGTCGCTGGCGTTTCAGGTGGCTGGTGAGGGTTTTTGTGTGCTCCGTGGGGTTTTGTTCCCCCCTCATCGCGGCGCACTTGTGAAATGTCTTCCTCGGAAAGTGAATGTTTGTTGAGTGAGTGCCTGTGAGCGCTTTTACGTTGGGACCCGCTGCTACACGTGAAGAGCTACACGTGCTTTCATGTTAGACTTGGAAGGCTGGAGGCGGCGGCCTGTTGTCTCCGAAACAAGAATGCTGCAGAGGTATTACAGGAGGTCCTTTAAAAACACAAACTCAGACTTGCAGCTTTGTTGTAACACAATGAAAACAGCAGAGCGCTCCTGCTAGTTCTTTGGCACGGGTCCTTTGGCGAGCATCGTGCTTCTTCTTCCTCTGTTTGTCAACACATTCTCTTGTGGCACATGTTCAGACTGTGTATCCATGTTCCTCCTCTTCTTCAGGTGCTTTCCCACAACCTGTACACAGTGTTGAACATCCCCCACGACCCCGTGGCCCTGGAGGAGCACTTCCAGGACGACGACGATGGGCCCGTGTCCAATCACGGCTACATGCCCTACCTCAATAAGTACATCCTGGATAAGGTAGTCCAGCACCGTGCACTCGTAGGGACTCTTACAGGTCAGCGTGTTGCTAAACAAGAGTCACAAACGTCAGCTATATGCAGGCGGGGGTGTTAGTGAAAATAGACCACTATCATTTTTGTACGGTTTTTGGGCGTTTGGGGTCCATTTTTAACAGGGGTGTGCAAACGTTTCCTGCGAGGGACGCCTACAGGAAAATGACAGGGTGCGGGGGCCACTTTGATCCATTTAGCACGTGACTTGTAGGTGAGTGCATGCTAGGCTATCTGAAGAAAACGTGAGTGATCTGTCACGATGCAAGATGTCTAACCTCAATTCTTTGGCTTTGCCCACCAACATTGGCCCCCGTGCCGCACTTTGGGCACCCCTAACTTGCACGCGATGTGTTCTGTGTGTGTTGCAGGTGAAAGAGGGGATGTTCGACAAGGAGAAGTTTGACGACCTGTGCTGGATGATGACCAGGAAGAAGAACTACCAGGGGCCACCAGAGGGGGCGCTGCTCTCAGAGAGGAACCGCTTCAAGCTCTTTTGTTTGTTCAACCTTCTCTCCGAGGACCGCTACCCGCTGGTGATGATCCCGGACGAGGTAAAAGGGCGCACACGAACAGTCCTTGTTGGTCACCATCTCCGGGCGTGAGGGACATTTTTTGAGAGCGTTAATGAGGCTCTTCCTTCCTGCAATTCCCCCCTTCCTGCCTGCCACACACCAGAATGAGGTGGACAGGAGCTCTGCCTTGACTAACACAGTAGCAGTTGTGCTAACCCTTCCATGCTGATGCTCAAGGTGGAGTACCTGCTGAAGAAAATAAGCACGGCCATGAGCCAAGAGTGGGACGGGAAGCCGCTGGAGGACTTCACGTCCCAGAACGCCGCCGTGTACGAGGAGGGCTTGTCCGTGTGGAGCTTCCTGGGGCACATGGACGCCGGACGGCTGCTGCGGGTCACCAGCGCCGAGGCCTTCAGTCTGGCCTTGGATGAGGTCTTCCTGGAGATGTACCACAACGTCCTGAAGAGGGTGGGTGAGCCGTTGAGTCACTGTGGGCGGAGCTTTTTAAGAAGAAAGGCCAAACTAATCCTGTCCTCCGCTGGGCAGGGGTACATGTGGAAAAAGGGACACGTGCGGCGGAACTGGACGGAGCGCTGGTTCGTGCTGAAGCCGTCGTCCATGGCCTACTACGTCGGCGAGGACCTGAAGGACAAGAAGGGCGAGATCCAGCTGGACAAGACCTGCGTCATTGAGGTCAGTGCGGCTCGTCATGTCCATCCACTGACGGTTGTTTGCTCATCTTTTTTACCCGCCTCCTCTTGGGCTTCCAGCCCATTCCGGACAGGGAGGGAAAGCGTTGTTTGTTCTGTGTAAAAACTCACAACAAAACCTACGAGATGAGCGCCTCGGACCAGAGGCAGAAGGTGGAGTGGACCCAAGGTGCGTAGAAGTTAGCAGCACACACACGCTCAGGAGCCGCTTGAGTCCCGGTGCCCGGTCTTATTATTACAGTACTACTAGACACTGTTTCCCACAGGCCTGCAATGTATCTGTGGCAGCAAGCTCTCGATGATGTCATCATTTTTATGGAGCATGTAGGAGACAAAGCGAGCAGGAAACCATATGTGTGCTTTTAGAATCGGGTGTTTTGCACTTTTACTCCGATGTGACGGTCGTCTTGTTGTCCAGCGGTCCAGACGGCCCTGCGCCTCCAGAGCGAGGGCAAGTCGTCGCTCCACCGGGAGCTCAAGGCCAAGAGGCGGGTCCAGCGGGAGCACAGCCAACGGGAGCGCAGCTGCAGCGCCCGGAGCAGCTGCAGCAGCCAATCGGAGGACTCCAACATGCAGGAGATGGAGAGGATGGAGCGGGAGAAGGACCGGCAGGATCTGGAGATCGAGAGCATCATACAGGTCGGTTCACGGGACAGCCTCATGAGACACGCCTGATGCAATGCGGTGAAGTTGGAAGAAATAAAGAACGCCACCTCATCCCCCACAGCACGCACGCGAACTGGAGGCCCGGCGGAGGGAGGCGGAGGAGAGGGAGAGGAGGAAGCAGAGGGAGGTGCAGATGGAGTTGGAGAGACAACTCCAAGAGGCCCACATGGTGACACAGCAGATTCTGCTTTAAGCTTCTAAAGATTTCCAGGACTTGGGACAAAATGGCGACCGCCTTGTGCCTTCCAGATGAGAGAGAGCATGAGGGCGGAGATGCAGGAGCGAGCCAAGGAGGCCGAGCAGCAGCGACAAAGAATCCAAGAGCTGGAAGTGACCCAGAGGAAACTGGAGGCCGCTCTCAACATGGAGATCCAGGCGCGACTGGAGGAGGAGCGGGCGCGGCAGGAGCTGGAGAGGTCTCACACACGCAGATGTCCATATTTCTTTGAGCTGCTATTTTTGATTAGCATGTATTACTATTTTACACGTGCTCTTGCTCTTCAGGCTGCTTCAAGCGGAGGAGGAGAAGAAGCAGCAGTTCCAGCTCCTCCAAGAGCAGCAGAAGGTCCTGCGGAGCCTCAGCCCCGTGGAGGACGGCCTCCCTGATGACCACACGGACCACGACACCCCCTCCGCTCTTCACTCGGCCTCCCGGGAGCTCCAGGATCTGCGGGCGTCCCGTCAGAGGAGCCACCAGCACTTGGAAGTGAGAACTTCATGGCTTGACCACATTTGGGTTGTGATGTTGTATTTCTATGCTGGATCTTCTCGCTGCAGGAAGTCCAAGAGAAGCTGAGGAACGCCAGCCAACACGTCCGCCACTGGAACGTCCAACTGAACCGTCTGATGAAGCCCATCAGCCCTGGAGGTGATGCACACCAACGCACACACACCTCTTCACCATAATATTTATAGATTTCATGTTCTTCTATTTTAGAACGTTTGGAACATCGGCTCTCCTCAAAACACACGTGCCCCAAAAAGGAAGGGGCGCTGGCCAGCAACGAGTTCATCTCCAAGTTCAAGATCAGAGCCGGTCAAAACAGACCGACACCCGAGTACAATGAGACGCTGGAGGAACAAATGGATGCGGCCAACCTATCAGATGATTCAGACGACGTGCCTGCAGAATCCAACGGATCAATATGATTTCACATCTGCAGACATTGGCGTTGTGGGGTGTTTATGGTGACTCATGATGGCATTGCCATGCAACACATTTTGGCAAATTAGATTTATTTCAGTTTTTTTGTATAATAAAATTTATGGTAATTAATGTGGCATCCTGTTTTTTATGTTTTATCTGCCAAACCTGCTTCAATCGTAAACTTAGCAGGACAATAATGCGAGATAATAAACCGGACGCTACTGTATTGTGGTTGTTTCAGCTTGCAATAATCGCTTGTGGCCACAGGAGGGCAGTGTGTGTAACGCGGAGGCAGTGAAAACACGGAAAAAAATCGCATAACCCGGAAGTAATCATTGTAATGCAACTGGTTGACGAATTTAAACATGGTAGCCTCCGTAACACGCCACGCCGACGCAGTAACTATGTAATTTTCAAACCAAATGTAGTATTTCATCAAGTAATTATACATTTGTTATAGTAAGAACAGCTTCAGGTGACGTTTGAGCTAAATGTCGGCGTCATTGGTCTTTAATGCGACAAAGGTCAGACCGCTTCTATCCCGGTGCAGGTCGCTGTCCACCGACCAGCCGACACCAGGGAATGGCTCACCAAGTGTCCCCACCGAGACTGAACGCCAAAGACCCTGGAAGGACCCCAGGGGCTGCTCCGTGTTCCTCTTCCCCGGCCAGGGCAGCCAGTTTGTGGGCATGGGACGCGGACTGTTGAGGTACCCCAACGTTGAAGAAATGTTTAAGGTGGCTCAGAAGGTGTTGGGCTACGACCTGCTGTCTCTGTGCCTGGAGGGACCCGAGGAGGAGCTGATGAAGACGGTTCACTGCCAGCCGGCTGTGTTCGTCACCTCCTTGGCTGCTGTGGAGAGGCTGAACCAGGAAAACCCAAAAGTAGGACATGATTGCAATCATATGCGTGTCAACAGTGCATGCACATGGTCCTGTTCGTGTTGTTGGGATAAATGTGTGTTTAGATGTTCTTTTCATCATTCCAGGCCATTGAGACGTGTGTCGCGGCTGCTGGTTTCAGTGTGGGAGAGTTTGCTGCATTGGTCTTCTCCGGAGCCATGACTTTTGCAGAAGGTAAACAACAAACACTCTTTTTCCCGGAGTGTTGCTATTTATGCCTTGCTTGGCTGTGTTTCCAGCTCTGTATGCGGTGAAGGTGCGTGCAGAGGCCATGCAGAGAGCTTCCGAGCTGGTCCCCAGCGGGATGCTGTCAGTGGTGGGCAAACCTCAGGCCCATTATAAGTACGCCTGCCTGCAGGCCAGAGAGCACTGCAAGGCTTTGGGCGTGGAGGAGCCCATCTGCACCGTGGCTAACTACCTTTTCCCCGACGGCAGGGTCATCGCCGGGCACCAGCAGGTGGGAGCATCTTCACCTCGTACATTTATGGACTAAAAGCTCCTTATACTTTCCGTCAGGGGCTGGATTTCCTGCAGCGGAACTCCAGAACTCTTCAGTTTGTGAGGACCAAACTGCTGCCAGTGGGTGGGGCGTTCCACACCGAGCTCATGAAGTCGGCCGCAGATCCCCTCAGGGATGTTCTCAGACAGCTGGAGGTGAGAGGAAATGTTCCCTTCCGCTTCGTTCCACTAATCTGGGACGGACTTTAAATATTATTATCTATTTATTTTGTATTTTTTCATTTCATTTTTCATTTTCTCGCGCTAATCTGCGTTGCAGTTTTCTTCTTCTTCTTCTCCTTTGGGCTTTTCCCTTTAGGGATCGCCACAGCGAATCAATTGCCTCCACCTAACCCTGTCTTCTGCATCCTCTTCTCTCACACCAACTACCTCCATGTCCTCCTTCACTACATCCATAAACCTCCTCTTTGGTCTTAGGCCTCCTGCCTGGCAGTTCCAAACTCAGCATCCTTCTACCGATATATTCCCTATCTCTCCTCTGGACATGTCCAAACCATCTCAGTCTGGCCTCTCTGACTTTATCTCCAAAACCTCTAACGTGTGCTGTCCCTCTGATGTACTCATTCCTGATCCTATCCTTCCTGGTCACTCCCAGAGAGAACCTCAGCATCTTCATCTCTTCTACCTCCAGCTCTGTCTCCTGTCTTTTCCTCATGGACACTGTCTCTAGACCAAACAACACCACAGTTTTGTACAGCTTTCCTTTCATTTTAGCTGAAACTCTTCTATCACACATCACACCTGACACTTTTCTCCACCCGTACAACCTCCACCTTGAACTTCTCTGTCACACCTACAGCACACCTCACCACTGTCTTCCAGTCCTCATACATGTCCTGCACCGCTCTAACATACTTCTCTGCCACTCCAGGCTTCCTCATACAATACCACAGTTCCTCTCTGGGCACCCTGTCATAAGCTTTCTCCACATCTACAAAAACACAATGCAGCTCCGTCTGACCTTCTCTGTACTTCTCTATCAACATCCTCAAAGCAAATACTGCGTCTGTAGTACTCTTTTTTGGCATGAAACCATCCTGCTGCTCACAAATGCTCACTTGTGCCCTTAGTCTAGCTTCAACTACTCTTTCCCATAACTTCATTGTATGGCTCATCAGCTTTATTCCTCTGTAGTTGCCACAGCTCTGCACATCTCCCTTGTTCTTAGAAATGGGCACCAGCACACTTCTCCTCCATTCCTCAGGCATCATTTCATGATCTAAGATCCTGTTGAACAACCCAGTCAGAAACTCTACTGCCACCTCTCCTAGACACTTCCAAACCTCTACAGGCATATCATCAGGACCGACGGCCTTTCCACTCTTCATCCTCTTCAATGCCCTCCTCACTTCATCCTGACTGATCTTTGCTACTTCCTGGTCCACAAAAGTCACCTCTTCTAGTCTTTGTTCTCTCTCATTTTCCACGTTAATCAGCTCTTCAAAGTATTCTTTCCATCTTCCCATCACACTACTGGCACTTGTCAATAGACTTCCATCCCTGTCCTTAATCACCCTAACCTGCTGCACGTCCTTCCCATCTCTGTCTCTCTGTCTTGCCAACCTGTATAGATCAGTCTCTCCCTCCTTACTATCCAACCTAGCATACAAGTCATCATAAGTGTCTTGTTTGGCCTTTGCTACCTCTACTTTCACCTTACGCTGCATCTCCCTGTACTCCTGTCTACTCTCCTTAGTCCTCTCAGTGTCCCACTTCTTCTTAGCTAACCTCTTCTCTGTATACACTCCTGTACCTCCTCATTCCACCACCAAGTCTCCTTGTCTACTTTCCTTCCAGATGCTATTGTAAAATGATTCTTGTCCTGTGAACTCCAGAGTACCTTTTGTTCTGTGAAAGACAGTTGAACTCAGGCCTACGTGACTGAGGGGGAGGTCATCGTGACCGAAGTTATACAAGATATGTTCCAGATGTTATGTGATTTCAAAATGTCCTGCCAACAGGGCCAAGGAAGGATGAGGTTTGGTAATCCACGTCATTGTTATTGTTCACTGGGTCTATTTAAGGGTGAACGGAATAAACGGGGTGTCCCTTTTCCCTCAACTGCATACAAGTTGTGTTGTGCCTCTTATTATTCCACAACATTTGGCGTCACGAACAGGATTGGAAGGAAAGACGTTGATGCTCGTGGCCTTCTGACCTGCACCATATTGCAAACCAACGGCCGTAAAAACAGGTAAGATTTCTTACCATTTGGTTTGACAGTGTGGTGCAGTAATGGGGGTAACTAATGAGCATTAATGTTAAAAATTTCTCCAAATAAGAGAGCCTGTTGTTAGTGCATTACCTTGTAATAACAACTGCAGATTGGGGGTGGGGAACACTCACACAAAATGTGGCCCTCACTTTAGAGTGGGAAAAACTTTTTGTGTGTTTTACTAAAATGACTCGAGTCCAGCTGTGTTACAGCATGATTGGCGTACTTTAGAAGTGTTGAGTAAAGGAAAAGAGTACAGGCTCGTGCCGGCTTTGTGTGTGTGTGTGAGGTCGACAATTTATGCTGCAGCAACTCTTAGTCCGGGAGTTCATTCATGGAGGAAAAATTAAGGGCTAAATATAAGGCCGACTGCAATTGGTAGAGCGAGGTACCCTATACAACGCAGAGTTCGTTCACTGCGCGCTAAGTCTGTGTGGTTACGACCCTCCGAACGCGCAAAGGAGGTGACCAACTACAGAGCAAAGGCTGCGCCTATATAATATGCGTGAAGCAAATCACGTCTAACAAGTAGAGAAGCATACTCAAATTACACATGCGGAATTACAATAAAGTAGTTCTTATTGTCTACTTTGTGATGTAACTCTAGAACAGTCTTGCAGTCCTAGTCAGCCGGACAAGGTCAGTCATGAGTATATTAATGCATACCTAAACTATAACAACTGGAGGAGATTAAGGCGTGAAGCAATCATTTGGATTGCTTAACTTGTGTGTTTGGTTTGAAGTGCACTAAAATTTTGTTATTTGTTGTATGTAACTAAAATTCTAAAATCCAATTGGCATATACAGTACTTCAAGTGTGTGTGTGTGTGTGTGTGGCTGACTGTCTCACCTCTTCTGTAAAGCGTTCAGCGTTGTTTTTTTTTGTGTGTGTTTTTTCACTGTCTTGAGTGAGTGAGTGTGTGAACGAAGGTCAGCTGAGGACAAACTGTGCTTTGTAACCCTCAAAAGAAAATAACTATAAGATTAATCATCTTAGTCGCAAGACAGTAACGTTAGCCAGTGTAAATAGCTGAAAATTGCCACACACGCAAGTGAGAAGTGCGGTTAAAAACGTATTGTGAGAAATGTTCATAGATTCATCCTTTGTTTGAATGATCTCTTCTGGAACAACAAAAAGGTCAACCTTACACATAGTTGAAGTGAAAGCAGTTTGTGTGTCATCTTTGTGTCTGTTGCTGGAGGTGCTGCATTTGGCTGTTATTGAGTGTAGTGCATCTTGCCTAGTTGTGTTATTTGTGCCAATGTTAATTTGTTGTGGGTTGCACTGGAGTGAGGCTATCTTGGGTGTGGTCCCAGAGAAATTCAAAGTGCGTCATAACGTTGTCTGCTCTGTAGTGGGGGATATGAACTAGCTGAAAGGACAGAATTGCAGTGGTTGAATTGAGAAGAAAATTGTGTGCAATTTGCTGTGTGATAAGTCTTTTGAGACTTTGTTTTGTATAACTTTGAACTTAGTGAATCTTGTCAAGCTGTGTGGTTCTGCCAGTGACCGGATGTGAAGTGAATAACTGAAGGAGGTGTTGAGCGAGGGGACACAAGGGGAGTGGCTACAGCCCTCCCTCTGAGTGTTTGAAGAACAAGTCAGCCAGTGGACGAGTTTTTTTTGTGTTATGAGATTGGAGAGTTTCTGCAAGCTGTGGTTCTGAACTGTACAGCATTTATGGAAAGTGCCATGTTGGTGTTTAAGTTTAAAACATTTTAATGTGGTGTGCTAGTGTATAAAGACTTAATTTTGAAAGTGAATAAAGACAATACTCATCAAATAACATTGTGATAAAATTGCAGTCTGAGTTTAAGATACTTTTGCAAAATAACTTATTTTTGTGACAGAACAAACAATAACATTTATTTTAATTTCTGTCTTGAAAGTTGAAATACTCAAAATGGCTATTCCTTCGACAACGATTTTAGGGTTAAAATACCCAAAAAGGAAGGATGACATCGAGAAGGTCTCTAAAAAGTGGACAAAACGCACTAAAAGCTTAAATCCAAGTTGGCCTGAAGGTGGAACATTTGATGTGAGTTTGTGTGATGACATGGAAGTCCGAATAAAGGACTATAAACCCAAAGATAAAAGTAACAAAAGACAACAGAAAAGAGAAAAGGAATTGGAAATTATACAGTTGTTCAGAAAGGAAGGTGAAATGTTCCGAAAAACAATGAAAAAGAATCGTGAACTGTTTAGAGCTAAAGGCGACGATGGATTTAAAATAAAAAACAGAAATATGGACAAAAACATGCAGGGTAATAGTCAGTTCGCTGCAGTGGCTCCGTCTGGCCTTTATCCTTTTATTACGGGAACTGTCGAAGTTGCAGGAGATGTTGATTTTGATGACAACAAACAAGATCCTATTTCACCAGTTGGAAGGCTGAAAAAGGCAGGAAGGGTGCAAAACCAAAAAAGTCACAAGTACTGGATTGTTATGCTGAAAAAGATCAAGCGCTTAAAGAGATGACAAGAAAGGATGGACACTCATATTGGCTGAACCTGGAGCACTCGGACTTAGAAAGACAAAAGGAAAGGACTATAATTCAAGAACTTGAGGATGAGATAGATGATGTTAATGAAAAATATGTACAAAATAAGGCTACAGAAGAAAAACAGGAAGAGAGGAAAAAAGGAGCAGTAGAAAGAGTAAGTAGTGCTATACCAGTAAAAAGAAGAGTAAGCTATCCAGAGGGAGTCCAAGAGGCAGAAGAAAGAGAAGTCTTAGGGGGAAGTCTTACCTTTGCTGCAAATGGCAAGGAAAACAGAAAGTATGATCTCAGATACAGGCCTGGCATACACCCTCCAGAGAGGTATACCGATCCGGCTCATCAATTGCCAATATTAATAAAAGGAACACAGGGACAGTATATTCCTTGGCAAACACTTGATCTTGAGGGGTTGATCGCCAGGCTGCCTGGTATCCATGAGGGGGCCAGCAAATGGATAAGGGCGTTTGAAGAAGAAACAGTGGGTAAAATACTGGCGCTTGGAGATATCAAGGCTGTGTGGGCACGAGTGTTGGGGATACCAACAATGGAAAATGTGCTATATCTAAGTGGCCATCGATGGATGCAAAATCCTGAAGCGGATGGTATTGAGTTCAATCCTTATCGCAGAGACTTGTGGGGGACACTGCGAAGGGAGTATCCGATCAAGATTGATCCCAAGGCCCTGAAGGGACAGCCACTTACGGAAACGGAGAACCCTGCCGAGTATATCAGCCGTCAGCTCAAACGGTGGAAGCAAGAGACTGAGGAAGAAGTTGGAAATAGCCCACTGATGACCACACTATTCAGAACAGCAGTGGTTGAAGCCATGCCAACTCCAGTAAAAAGTAGACTGGAGGATGTTGTGGGACTGACGTCAAAGTCACACAGGGAGTTCTGTGAGCATGTGATACATGCTATTGAAAAATACAGACGAGATGAACAACGGCTGAAAGAGCAAGACCAAGAAGTTCAAAGAAAGGTTGCCCAGTTGCAACTTGGGGAACTGTCAAGCAAGAACAAAAAGAAAGCTCAAGCCTTAGTCGGGGATGCAAAGCCAAGTGTGGAGGCACCCGTAATGCCATCTCCAGCTCCACCTCCAGCTCCAGTGCCAACAACAGTACCACCAGTTCAAGCGCCACCTGTCATCAATGTATATGCTCAACCAAGAACAAATCAAGCGTCGCAAAGGGGAAGGCAATATCAGATGGGCCGAAAAGATGGATCAAGAAGGAGGTCGCAACAACAAGCTACCCCTCCGCAAGTACTTCCCAAAGTCTGTTGGGGATGTGGACAGCAAGGACACAATCGACAGAACTGTCCAACCAATCCATGGCCGGCGCCTAATTGGGTCAAAGGAGGCTATGGAGATCAACAACCTCAACAACCATTGAGCCAAGGTCCAAATTCAGAACAGCCATATTTGGGTCCAGTCAACCCGTGGGGAGGTCCAAATTATGGTTATTAGGGGTGCCCAGAGAATCCTGCAGGGGAAGGTCAGCTGCCAATAGTAACATCTATAACTAAAAAAGAACCAGTAGTTCAAGTTCAAATCGAAGGAAAACAAATACCAATGTTGGTCGATACTGGAGCAACCTACACTTGTGTAGGTCCAAGTTACGCCTCACACCTCCCCATGTCTGACAAATTTGTCAAAACAGTAGGATTCTCGGGAAAGCTTCAAACAATACCTATGACGGCTCCAGTTCAGCTAACAATGGAGGGCGAAACAACGACATTGCCAGTTCTGGTATCTGAGCAGACACCAGTAAATTTACTAGGAAGAGATGCTCTATGCAAGCTGAATGTAAACATTTCTTGTACGCCTGAGGGAGTGAAAGTAGATAGAGTGAAGGAAAAGTTCCAAATGAATGTTCAGACAGCACGTGCAAAAGTATACTGGTTAGGAGATATATCAGAACCAGTGCTCCAGGCTTTCCAAAAGTGGGAAAAGTACATCTGTGCTCAAATTCCAAAAGCGTCAAAACCACGGTCTGAATACCATTGCACAGTCTATTTTGATCCATCATGTAGCAAAATCTTTGAAGAAAAGTGGGAAACACAAACTGAAGGCCTGACGGTGTCATTGACAACAGAGTATATCACAATTGGGCAAGAGGGTGCAGCGTTTAACGTTGAGTCAAATCCTTTCCTGGCACAATGGTATAACGTGCCCAATTCGGCACCACACATAACCTTGTTGGTTAACGAAAATTTTGCGTCAAAGGATTTGGGGCCAATGATGAAAAATGCGTCCAAAATAACTTGGAATGCGACTGAAAATCCACTAATTTTTGTGTCGCCAGACGCCAAGACGCGCACAGTACCCTCTGAAATTAGAGGCAGAGAAAGGTATAAGCCAAACTATTGAAGGGCTTCTGAAAGCGGGAGTATTAATTGAGACACACAGTTTTTGTAATACGCCAATACTACCTGTGAAGAAAGCAGACAAATCCAAGTACCGGCTGGTACATGATTTGCGAGCAGTGAATGAGATCGTCCAGGATAGTCCAGTGGAAGTACCAAATCCGCATACTCTCTTGACAAATGTTCCACCTGAAGCTAAGTTTTTCACAGTAATAGACTTGTGCTCAGCATATTTTAGTGTTCCGTTACACGAAGACTCTCAACCGTTGTTTGCGTTCACATATCGAGGAAAACAATATTGCTATACTCGAATGCCACAGGGGTTCAAACATAGTCCACATGTGTTTAATCAGGTGTTAAGAGAGGACCTTGAAGGGTTGCAACTCAATAGCACCCTGTTACAGTACGTTGACGATCTGTTAATATGCGCACCGACACTCGAGGACTGCCACAGAGACTCAATTAAATTACTTCAGAAGTTGGCTGAGGGGGGGCATAAGACCTCCCAGGCAAAGTTACAATATTGCCAGCCCCAGGTCGAGTATCTGGGAAGAGTTATATCACACGGAACAATCTCAGTGGCACCCTCTCAGTTGGAGGGAGTGAGCAAAGTGCCACTCCCTCTTACAGTGGGACAGATGATGACTTTTCTAGGCATGACTGGTTTCAGCTCAAACTGGATAGTGGACTATGCTGTCAAAACTGCACCATTGAGAGGAATAATGAAGGAGGGTGAGACTCAGACATTGAGGTCACCGCTGAAATGGACCAATGAGTCCAGAATTACGTTTGAAACAATCAAACAGGAAATGCAAACAGCTCCGGCGTTGGCAACACCAGACTATGGCAAACCGTTCTTTTTGTACGTGTCAAATAGACATAACATGTATGCATCTGCAGTGTTGATGCAAGAAACCTGTAGTGGTCGAAGGAAGCAACCCCTTGCATACTACAGCACGAAGCTGGACAATGTGGTCCAGGGTTGGCCACCATGTTATCAAGGGTTGGCTGCCGTTCATTATGCGTATGAGAAGGCATCAACAATCACAATGGGACATCCAGTGACAATATACACGCATCATAAAATTTCTGAGCTGATCCACCAAAATAGGTTTGTGATAACGCAGGCTCGATGTTTGCAGTACTTGCCACTGTTGACGTATCCAGATGTCACCATTAAAAGGTGTGCAACGGTAAATCCTGCAGACACAATGCCATTCAGTTTTGAAGGTGAGCCTCATGAGTGTGTGCCAGAGGCAATGAAGTACACGAAGTTAAGACCAGATTTGGAGTCTACACCTTTGTTAAATGCAGAAGTGACATACTTTGTGGATGGATCGTGTTACAGAGATCACCTTGGCAGCCATGCAGGGTTTGCGGTTATCAAACAGGAAGGAAGTGATTTTGTGACAATAAAGGCTGAGAGTTGTATACAACCATGCTCTGCACAATTAGCTGAGTTGAAGGCTTTGACTGAAGCGTGCAGAATGGCCAAAGGAAAGACAGCAAATGTGTATACGGATTCGGCGTATGCACATGGAGTGTGTCATTTGTTTGGGGCAGTGTGGAAGCAACGTGGTTATAAAAAAAGTGATGGTTCACCAATACACCACCAAAAACAGATAGTTGATCTTATTTCGGCGATGATGCAACCGACAAGGCTTGCTGTTATCAAGTGTCAGGCACACAGGAAAGGAAATGAAGATGTTGTGCAGGGAAACCATGCAGCAGATGAAGCAGCAAAATTGGCTTCTAAAAGCCAGGTGACTGTTTTGGCTCCATTGGTGTCAATAGAACCAGTCGCTACGCCAGATGACATTGTGTTGATGCAACAAAATGCAGGGCTAAGTGAGCACAGTTTGTGGCAGCAGAGAGGAGCTTCAAAAGATGAAAAAGGTCTGTGGAGATCACATGAAGGACTGCTTGTTGCGCCAGTCTCATTACTTACAGTGCTAATATCAGATGTGCACAGTCCAGATCACTGTGCAAAGGGGGAAGTTGTAAGGAAGATAAAACAGCAAGGATATTGGTCACCATATTTACAGTCAATGATAGATGAAGTCTTGGGACAATGTGAAGTTTGTGCACAGAACAATGTCAGAAAAGGCATAACTACACCCATTGGACACATACCAGTTCCAGAAGGACCATTCAAACATCTTGTGCTAGACTATGTAGACATGATTAAATCGGTGCATGGAAAGAGGTACATGTTAGTAGTTATTGACCGATTTAGTCGTTGGGTTGAAGCGATGCCGTCTAAAGATCAGAGTTCAGAAACTGTTGTTAAATTCCTGTTAAGAGAAGTAATTCCGCGGTTTGGAATACCATCAGAAATAAGTTCGGACAACGGTCCGGCGTTCGTGCAAAAAGTAGCCAAAGGAATCTTACAACAGTTGCGAATAAGACAAAGGTTGGGGTGTGTCTATCATCCTCAGTCCCAGGGAATGGTAGAGAGAGTAAATGGGACACTTAAAGCCAAACTCAATAAAATTTGTGCTAGCACAAAGTTAAATTGGGTGGATGCACTACCACTTGCACTCATGAGTTATCGCATGCAGACTAACAGAATGACACATCTAACACCGCATGAAATGCTTACGGGTCGACCCATGCCAGCACCACATTTGAGAGGGCCTTATAAAGGGCCCCCACTTGAGCAGTTGCAAAATGAACTGAAAGATTATATAAAACAGTTAACTGCCATACATAGAGCTATCTATGTGCAGGAGAAAAGCAGGGCTCCTGAGTCCACGGAGGTGTCAGACGGCCTGGTGGTGCCAGGCGATCAGGTGTACATCAAGGTGTACAGGCGAAAGTGGCACGAGCCAAGACGAGAGGGACCCTATAAGGTGGTGCGAGCAACACCGACGGCTGTCCAAGTGGAAGGGAGCACGACGTGGTACCATTTAAACCACTGCACCGAGCTATACCAACCAAGGGGACCCTCCAGCTGAGACGAGCCATCCATGAGGACCACGCCAGCCGAGACGAGTCATTCCTGAGGGCTGTAATCGAGGGAGCCAGATCGTGCGGGAGGACATCCATCCAGGAGGCAGGCTATGAGGAAGGGGTGAGATGAGCGCCCTCCTCCAACATGTGACGTGCCAAGTCACCACCTCGTTTCGGCAAAAGAAGCCCCTCATCACAAAGGGTCCCTCCAGATGACATCGTGCTGATCATCGGCGGATGATCGAAGAAGGGACTGAAGATGGCTTACACCATTCTTACAGAGGCACAATAATCCTCTGGGCGGTGATGATATGAGCAGAAACATTTCTCCCGACCTTGCCACACACCGAATCACTGCCCATAACACGTTCCCCACTTCCCCGTGCCCATTCTTCAGGACAAGCATGCATCAAAATCCCCACGAACTTAATCTTTGAACTTCTTTCGGAAAATGAAGACGGTGAAATGACGGGTCTAAGAGACATTATTATTTGTTTTGGGGGTTTGGGACCCCCAAAAGGGGGGAATATATTGTAAAATGATTCTTGTCCTGTGAACTCCAGAGTACCTTTTGTTCTGTGAAAGACAGTTGAACTCAGGCCTACGTGACTGAGGGGGAGGTCATCGTGACCGAAGTTATACAAGATATGTTCCAGATGTTATGTGATTTCAAAATGTCCTGCCAACAGGGCCAAGGAAGGATGAGGTTTGGTAATCCACGTCATTGTTATTGTTCACTGGGTCTATTTAAGGGTGAACGGAATAAACGGGGTGTCCCTTTTCCCTCAACTGCATACAAGTTGTGTTGTGCCTCTTATTATTCCACAACAATGCCACACCAAGTACTCTCCTGCCTGTCTCCCTGATCACATTAGCTGGAGTTGTCCAGTCATCTGGAAGCACCTCCTGACCACTCAGAGCCTGTCTTAACTCCTTCCTAAAAGTCCTGCAACACTCTTCCTTTTTCAGCTTCCACCATTTTGTCCTCTGCTCTGTCTTTGTCCTCTTCATCTTCCTCACCACCAGAGTCATCCTCCACACCACCATCCTATGCTGTTTGGCTACACTATGGCCTACCACTACTTTACAGTCACTGATCTCCTTATATTTTAATTGATTTGCCTTTTTTTTAGTAGAATCTTGTGTTGTATTTTTTATTTCATGTAATTCACTTTGATCTGATTTAATTATTTTATATTAAATACTAATGTTCATTTAAGCGTTTAATCATTTCACTTCAGCTTTTCAGACCCAAAAGTTTCGTTTGATTGGCAGCAGGCGTGTCTCTTAACCCTCACCTTTCTTTGCAGGTGCGGCGCCCCGAGATCAACGTGTACTCCAACGTGGACGGCAAGCGCTACACGAGCGACGGCCACGTGCGGCGGCAGCTGGTCAAGCAGCTGGTGGCGCCAGTCAAGTGGGAGCAGACGTTGCACGAGCTCTACGAGCGGGGGCGGGGTGAAAACTTCCCGCACACCTACGAGGTGGGGCCCGGCCGGCAGCTCGGCGCCACGCTGCACAAGTGCAACCGCAAGGCCTACGCCGCCGCGTACACGCACGTGGACGTCACTGCGCCGGATGCGAGTTGTGACTGACATTTTTTTATGAAATAAAGAGACAAGTTTCAGTAAAGACATTTTTATTATGTGTGGAAAACAAGCAAAGAGGAATTCCAGCTCCCTTTTTATGTTAGAAAAGACTGCAGGCCAGCAACAGTCAACATTTTTTGATGCTGAGTATTGGTAGCATTCACGCAGATGCTGATCGCGTCCACTAGGGGGCAGTAACTTCCTCTAAAATCCTCTTTTTTTTTTTTTCTTTTTTTTTTTACATTTGACAGCATCTCTCAGCGTTCACACTCACTTGTGGAGTCGTTCCGCATTCGATAGGGCAAGGTAATCAGAAAGCCCCTTTTTAGCCCCCAAAATGTCCAAAAGACCTGCTTATGGATTGTTTGGCTTTCCACTGCAGCAAAGATGCACGAGAACCAGAAGCGCTGCTGTCAGAAAAGCTCCGTCGGTGCAACAGTGGGTCGCCTGTGGGGGGAAAAATGACCCCGATTGACAGTGCCTAAATGCATCATAGTACGCTGAGTCTGTCCTGCGGTTTACCCAGCATGCTTTGGAGGCGCTGCTCGCTGTGCAGGCCTTCACTGCACCGCACAAACCCTGGAGCCCCCACAGAAGTCCATGCGCATCCCTGTGGGACAGATGCACTCCTGATTAACTTGTTTCATTCAAGTCGGACTTAAAAGCCGCAAGCTTACCCACGCGCAGGTGACCCGTTTGGATGTCTGGGGGCCCGCTCTCGGTCCAGCTGGTCCCCGATGACGGCCAACTGGCGACCCAGGGTCCACACCGACCTGCTCGGGGTCCTGGAGGAGGAACAACAATGATGCCTTTGGGACTTTCTTGCCTCACTCCTCGTGTTCAACCCCAAAAGGTGTTCCTCCACACCACACTCAACCCACCACGCCCTTTATGGACCTTGCTTTGCTCACTGGGGGGGGGCCCACTTCCCCATAGTGTTTTAGTTGTGAGTGTTGGGCGGGTACCTGAGTGTGCCATCCAACAGGTCCCCCTGCGTGTCCTCGTCACCGCCAGGTCCAGCCTGGGGAGGCGGGGTGGCGTGTCTGGGCTCTCGCGTTTGCTCCACCATGTTGTTTACTGCGAGGACAGACGCACAAGCTGGTATGCAAAGGAGCACGTGTGCGCGTGCGTGACTCCTAACGTTCACAAACAGGCTGTGTAAACAGAAAGCGGGGGTCATGTGACCAGGCTAAGTTGAACAGGCTCGTCCAGGTCTTGAGGTGACATCATCTGTTGTCTCGTTAACATGTGCCTTTCTTTTTTTGTTCAAACACTTTTGGTTAGTTTGCACATGAGAACACGTTTTTTAATCAGGTACAATATCACACAGCCCACACGCTCCCGGCCATGCAAATCCCCCATTTCCGTTTCTCAAATCAACTAAACTGCTGGAAAAATCCTCAATGTTTGTGTTCTTATGCCTTTTAGTGCCAAACTGCTATTTATGTTGTACAGGTCTTTGTGGTAATCATCCCTCATTGTGTGATCGGAACGATTGAAATGCTTATTGTCATAACAAAGACATGAAGTCATCGCCTGTCTGGCTCAATGCACACAAAGGTCATTTGACAAATCACACACCCTGTTGGCATGGAATAGGTCAGCATCCACACGATGTTATAGGCATACATTCCCTGCTTATCTTAAAAAATAATGTTTTTAAAATAAAACGTGACCGCATATCTCCAAACATGAAAACTGGTGCACGTATTGTGTGAAAAACAGCTTACCTAGCCAGTAGATTAAAGCAGACGCCGCCCTGTAATAAACATCATGACAATATGACGCCAATACAGAAAAGAGAAACCATATTTGAATGTATTTTTCCTTGTAACTCACAGCAGCGTCCTTTAATCTTGTTGCTCTCAGGTAACTGCCACCAACCAGTTTGCCCACGCCTTGACCTGCCCGGGTAGGGGGCGGAGGGAGCATCGGTTTGTGCATGACTTATTTTACTACCAATTGTATATATAATTTTTTCATTGAAGTGTCCTTAAAAGAGAAATATAAAAAATATAAAAGACACCAACAAAATTCCCACTTTAAAAAAAATATAGTTTCATATTTTTTTTCAGGTATCTTTTGTAGCTAATACTGAATGTAACACATAATAGTTAAGTTCACCCCTCATTGTAAAACACTGCTCTCTGCTGGTAACAGTATGATACTGCTACTCCCTCGCTGTCTAAAAATATGAAAAATGTCTATAATGATCTTGCATTTCAGAGGCCTGCGTAGAACAACAAATGAATAAAAACAAATGATTAAACTCATTCATACGTTAATCTTGGAGTAGTTATCTTAAATCCGTACACGAAAGACTACATTGTACAGTTTTTCCAGTTGAAATAGACGGCGGTGTACTGCTCTCTGCTGGCAGAGTGAGATACTGCTAGGCTCTCGTGCTAAAAGCACCGGAAGTCTACAACTATACGTATTTCGGACGGTTTTAAAAGACAACAACCACATAAAACAAATTCTAAAAGTCTCAGAAAACAATTCATAGTTTAATCTCGAGTCGGTTGCTTTTGGGTATTGTTTAAAACACCATATTAACCCTGTTGAAATGGGCGGTGATATACTTCTCCCTGTTGGTGGAAGTGGGGTAGTGCTCATGAACAATGTGCCTCTGTTGCTAGGTTTTGTGAAAACATTCCACCGGAGAAACAGTGGAACTGTTTTAGATGCTTAAATCTAACAACAATTTCAATCGGGATTGTGAACCATGTATAGTTTCGGTCAACAACACAGACTTTTATTGTGAAGAGCAGTTTATTCAGTCGGTCTATCCTCCGCATGACTGCGAGATCGATAAATTGCAGCTTGGCATGCTATACCTAAGCTAACATGGGGGCCCTTTTCCTCTAACAGGAGCAATGCCGAACTACCCCCGTCACTTTGCCGAGAGCTGAGCAGGTGACAAGGCCGATGATGGTGCACCAGTGACGGGCAGGGGAAGGGCGAGGTCCAGCCTGCTGGGAGGATGCAGCATCCTGCTAGCCTACACTGATGACTGGCTGTTTGCACACTTCAATCTGTAGGTAATACATGCATAATGCTTGCTTGTAGGCAGTGGCGGAGCCGGAAATATTTCATTGGGGTGGCCAAGGTGAGAGCATTACTCACATGGGGGTGGCAATAAGTTGATATCTGAAATGTCGAGAAGGCCAGCGGGGTGGCCAGAGAGTAACCAAGGGTGTCCACTGCTCTGCCACTGCTTGTAGGTGTGTCTCATAATCGTGAGTGCATATATATTCATGGTATTTCGTGTTGTCCCCCCTGGGGGAGGCATGATGGCGGGCAAGGTGAAGTGGGTGACAGACATTGAGAAGTCAGTGCTCATCAACAACTTCGAGAAGAGGGACTGGGTTCAAGTGACAGAAAATGAAGACTGGAATTTTTACTGGTATGTTGATGATTGCATAAATGGCAGCAACCTCGCCGTTGAAATGTGTCGTAACTTCCCGAGTCCCGCGTGTGCGCCTGCAGGATGAGCATCCAAACCATCCGGAACGTCTTCAGCGTGGACACGGGCTACCGCCTGACCGACGAGCAGATGGTCAACCACTTCCCCAACCACTACGAGCTGACCAGGAAGGACCTGATGATCAAGAACATCAAGCGGTACCGCAAAGAGCTGGAAAAGGAAGGGAGCCCGCTAGCGGAGAAAGACGAGAACGGGAAATACGTCCATTTAGGTACTGGCAAGGATGAGTGTCCATACATGATGGATGCCCGCATGGCCTGTCGTTTGTATGTCTGTGCACAGATTTTGTCCCGGTGACGTTCATGCTCCCTGCGGACTACAATCTATTTGTGGAGGAGTTCCGCAAGAACCCATGCAGCACCTGGATCATGAAGCCCTGTGGGAAGGCGCAGGGAAAGGGCATCTTCCTTATCAACAAGCTATCGCAGATCAAAAAGTGGTCTCGGGACAGCCGCACGTCCTCGTAAGATCTCCCCCCTCAAGCTGGCATGTTTTACGAGTGTCGTCACGGGATCACATAACTGTGTGTCTCCAGGTTCATGGCGGCCTCTAGTGGCAAGGAGGCCTACGTCATCTCCCTTTACATTGACAATCCTCTCCTCATCGGGGGAAAGAAGTTCGACCTGCGTCTCTATGTCCTCGTCACCACATATCGGCCGCTCAAATGCTACATGTGAGACACCGTTAACCGTCGGACCGCAACAGCGCGCTGCAGTAAAATCATTTACTCCTGTCAAACCCTTAGGTACAAGCTGGGGTTCTGCAGGTTCTGCACGGTGAAGTACACGCCGAGTACGAGCGAGCTGGACAACATGTTTGTGCATCTCACAAACGTGGCCATCCAAAAACACGGCGTAAGTCAGCCCGCACGCGGCATTTTACTAAACACGCCGTTAGACCGGACCGCTGTCCTCCTCCTCCTCCTCCGTGCAGGACGACTACAACCACATCCACGGCGGCAAGTGGACCGTCAGCAACCTGCGTCTCTACTTGGAGAGCACCAGAGGAAAGGAGGTGACCGGTCGCCTCTTTGATCAGATCCACTGGATTGTGGTGCAGTCCTTGAAGGCTGTGGCCGTAAGTGCGCATGAACACACCACACACTCTTTCTCATGGACAATGCTCACTTGTAGCCACTGGGCTTCATCATGAAGCATCTTTAAATGGCACAACGAGGGTCTTTCACAGTGGTGCTGCATGGCTATGCACATGTCAATATCATGAAGACCTTCAATGTTTTTTCTCATTTCAGAAAGTGAGACCCATATATTATCTATAGTAGAACCTTGGTTTGAAAACCAAATCCACTTTTCAAATTAACACGTTCTCTCTTGATTTCAGTTGTGCTTCTCACCTGCTTTTTCAAAGTTCAGGCACTTTTTTTCCCCCAGCCGTATTTATTTTTTTATCCCCCCCAGCACAAACGCCACACACACACATAATAAAGATGATCAAAGGATTCCCTGGTCACAGTCTATAGCATCCCAACACAAACACTTTACAGAGTCACAAATGCGTGGCTACCCACCCAAGTAATTGTACAAATGAACATACTTTTCAGAACCCTGTTTAAAATATTCATTTTTAAAATTGATCTCATGAAATATTAAACTATTGTGAGACAGTCAATTTTGTGTTTTCATTATCTGTAAAGCATAATCATCAAAATTGCAAGGCTTGAATATTTCACTCTCATTATTTTCTAATGTTTTTAGATGTACTGTTTTTTAAATGTCCCCCTCTTTTTTGTCTCTTTTTCCAGTCCGTGATGAACAATGACAAACATTGCTTCGAATGTTACGGTTACGACATCATTATTGACGACAAGCTGAAGCCATGGCTCATCGAGGTGGGTCGGATCAGAGGTTCAAAGAATAATTGTAATATTAATCATAGATATGTGGTAGTAATACCAAAAACGCATTGTATGTATGATAACATCGCGGCTTGCGCGCATCTGCGCCATGTTTGTTTTGGGACCCGAAAACGCTAATACCGGAGTAGCATAGCAAGATAAAATAAGGTAGGCTAAGCGACGCCTTGGCCTGGTTTAGCCTAGCTGTGCTAATCTGAACTATCGTATTTGACGTTTTACATCGCGTTTATACTGCTATTCAAGCATCATGGAATAACTAGACGTTGTGATGACATAGTAGAATCTCTGAAAGTAATGGTCAAACGGTCAGCAAATGTATGTCACCTTCGATAGCTCAGTTGGTAGAGCGGAGGACTGTAGTGGAAATGCTGATATCCTTAGGTCGCTGGTTCAAATCCGGCTCGGAGGAGTATTTTTTAGTACTGTTAAAAAAAACTTTGACATGCTCTAAATACTGTAATAATGTAGATTAAATTGCCAAAATAACACCAGTTTCCCCCTACACATAGAGCAGAGAACATAGATAGCGACCATGCTTGCACAGTGACTTCCGTTAAATGCTTCCAAGACATATCCCTGTACCATGTTTGAACACGTGCTTTTTATGTGCTGAAGGCGTGTCTTTAACAAATGGAAATTCTCTGAGGCTACACTGTGTGCTTTATTGAATGTCAAATATGGAAATTTGACCTGCTATTGAAACGCAAGTGTCTCCTGTGATTGTGTTTTGCTCGCCAGGTGAACGCGTCCCCCTCGTTGACCTCCAGCACCGCCAACGACCGCATCCTCAAGTACAACCTCATCAACGACACGCTCAACGTCGTCACGCCCAACGGGGAGATGCCTGACTACCGCTGGAATCGCAGCCCACCGCGGGACGCCCTGGGCAACTATCAAGTTCTGTGAGTCATCGTCAACATGACATTCGGTACACGTACCACTGGAGGGCGCCACATATCTGGATACAAGCATTCAGAACTTGCTTGAACCCGGTCCTAATGATAAGTTGCCTGGTTAGGCGTGAAACCTTCGTTAGCTCAGTTAGTAGAGCGGAGGACTGTAGGGAATTATGTGGGAATCCTTAGGTCGCTGGTTCAAGTCCGGCTCGAAGGAGTGTTTTTATTATTACTGTTAAACAACTCTGACATGCTCTAAATACTGTAATAATGTGGATTAAATTGCCCAAAATAACACTCATTTTCCCCTCCAAAGCAGTGTTATGTCGGAGGTCAATTATTTAACCCCTGCTGTTGGCAGGTATGACGAGGAGCAGGCCCAGAGTGAGAGCGCCGACCTGCGGAGCCGCTCGGGTCAGTCGCTGGGCTCGAAGGGCTCCAAGGGCAACACAGGCATCCGCCCCACTGCAGCCACCTGGAAGTGAGGCAAGACTACTGACTCTGACTCTGTATCTGTCTCACAGATACCTGTTGCGGAAATAACATTTTTGTCCGGAGTGTTGCCTTTTGTATTTGTCAGCATTGCTGTGGGATTGTGCCTCAATGGACGGACACTACCTTTCTACATTCTGAACTCCGCTCCTGGATACTCTATACATACTATTATGACTTGGTTGCCATTTTTGCATTTTCTTTTTTTTTGTAAGTCCATAAAATAACAGCAAAATAAATAAATGTCAAGAAAACTTAGGGACAAAAAGTCACCAAGAAGCATCAATGGATATCTCACTTTTTTTGTAAGTTGGATCAACTTGGGAGTGGATGTCCTTAAAATAATATTAAAATAAAGAAGATATTTAATGAAATAATACATGTTGTGTCACTAGTAACGTATCTGTCAACTTGGTTTCATTACTTGTACAAAAAAAACCCACGATTTTAAAGGAAAGTGCACTTTTACTTGGAATTTTGCCCACCATCCACAGTCCCTATGTGAGACATGAACACATGTCTTGACGCCACTGCGCTGCTGTTATTTTTTTTAACTAAGTGGAATAAGTGTGTCCCCTTATGTACATCAATTAGCTGCCTCTTTTTTATGTCTTTAGAAGGCACAGAAAAGAGAAATTGAGATGTGTTTGTTCATGTCAGGATTGTGGATGAGGGGCAAAATTAAAAAGTGCACGTTTCCTTTTAAACATCAATTTTGCTGTTGGCCCTTCAAAGTGTGTAAACAACAACTTGTGAATTCAGAGTGTAATGATGGGTGTGGTTATTTATTATCTAGCCGTTCATCATGGGTGCCACACGCGTAGACCAACACCCATTCACCCACTTTTAGTCTCTAAGTAATGTAACTGCATGTTTTTGGGATGTGGGAGGTCGCCGGGTTGCAAACGGCAGATGTCCGGATTCGAATATCTGTCTCCAGATTGTCACATGCGACCCACGGTGCAGTGGTGCATCAAAATGTGGCCCATGATTCTCTCACTTGTTAAACTTTGCTGCGAGGTTTCACACACTTACTGAAAAACGCACCAACTTCCTCATACACCCAATAGCGTAATCATACATTTTCTCACTGTTATAACGTAACCGGGTGTGACGTCAAACAAGCGCACCCCTTCAGAGTACAATCCCCGTCCCAGAGCCTCAATGTTTCGCCCGAAGGAGTCCTCATATCCATACGCAACAGTTTACTTAAGATCCTGATGGTTTTATATGAGCACGTTGTTTTGTAAAAACACCGCATCTCAAATTCGCACACCAAAACCACCGACATCTTATTTTGGAAACACTTAACCGGATGTGTTGTAAGACACTTTGGGCCAACTGACGGCGGTGTCAGTCAGTCGGTCGATGGATGTTGCTCCACCTTTTCTTTTTTGAAAAGGTGGAAAAACTACCATAGAAAAGACACTACAAAGATAATTAACAATCAGATTAGACATAAAGTCATCGGTTTGAGTGAACCCGTTCAAGGTAAGAAGGCAGCACAGCTTTATTTTGTACATTTTAACTTTTTTTCTACATCTTTTAGCTAGTCTGCTAGCTTTGGAGGGCAGGGCTAACGATAAAGTTTCCTTGGAAGGGTTTACTGTGTGTGGGTTTTTAAAAAAGCCTCTTTGACTATATTAAACTGTTTTCCTACAACAATTGGACACTGCTAAGTACCATTACCATCCAATGTGATTACGTCAGAAAATGGCACCCATGTTAATGTTACTAACTAATATTCATCCAATAGGAATTGAATAAAACTCAGTTTGGTTTAGAGTGGGACGGCGGGGCAGCCGTCCAAAAGATCACCTCCTGGTCCATGTCCTGTTGTGCCCCCACCTCCATTATTGGTGGCCACAACTTTAGGTACACCTGCAAAATCAAAATATTCACATGAGGTTTAAAAATGTGTTTATTAGTGTGCTTGATGCTTTTGGCTTCATTGGAGCAGTAGTGAAAGATACACTTCCCTTTTTCTGGAAAGGTCAACTATTTACCCCAAAGGTGGCATCTTTTTTTATTGGTTTAGTTTAGTCTATCTCCAACATTTTTTTTATCATTTACATTTTGTCCCACATGTTTGAAAAGCCCCGTGCGTGTGTGGGTTTTCTCCGGGTGCTTTCCTCCCACATTCCCAAAACATGCGTGTTAGGTTTATTGGCGACTCTAAATTGTCCTTAGGTATGCTTGTTTGTCTATATGTGCCCTGTGGTTGACTGGCGACCAGTCCAGGGTGGACCCCGCCTCTCACCCAAAGTCAGCTGGGATAGGCCCCAACATAGCCCCGCAACCCTAGTGAGGATAAGCGGCATAGAAGACGGATGTTTGAAAAGGAGTAGGAGGATGCATCCACCCCTTCTGCATCCAGAGCAAGTGGCTATCTTTGCACGACCACGCCAAAAAGTGTCTGAAAGGTTATTGAACGCATCACTGTGCTGAGAGGGGTTTCCCGAGGAAAGTGTGCAGGCCGTCTGTACCGTACCCCACCATTTAATACTGAGTTTTCCTCCATTATGTTCTTCTACAAGCTTCTGGCGAGAGCAGTGGAAAATGCTTGAACCCGTGGAACAAATGCCATTGTGGTGGTGGTGTTTTCTTTCTTCCCAAGCTTTTGTAGCCTAGCCCACTTGTAGCGTGCAGGGTCCTGCAGCTGTCAGGCCCACACCAGGAGGCCAGAGGGGATGCACGAAATCAAGGTCACGACCATGCGCTTGAGAGTGTTTTCGTTCTGGGGATTCGGTCTGACGTCCCGCTGAGAAAGCACCGGAGGGATGCATGGGCTCGGCGTTATAGGCGACAAAAGCAGGAAGTGGAAACAGAGCTTCCTCTTACACGTGATAAGGACTTTTTGTTATGTAACTTTGGAACTTTGCCGCGGTTTTGAATCCGTAATGATTCGGACCAGGTCTTGACCACTTCTTCAAGACATTTAGGTCCAGCGGGTTGAAGTCACGGCCCACTGATGCATCTTTTGGTACCCTTTAAAACAGTGTTCAATCCAAGCAGTGTTTGCCACAGGACTGCAATCTATTTGTGGTGGTGGTCCACATTTGCCAAGACTCCCACAAGTTGTATGAATAGCAACAGGTGGAGACGCAGGTTAAGTATGCACCTGCTGCCCATCTAGTGTAGGGCCCTGTGATGGCGGAATTGGCCAATAAAAACGGAATTTATGTTACACATGGAAAGTGACATAATGTGAATGAAAAAAATCATCACAAACGCAAACCCTCCCGAACTAAACATGTTGAAACGGCGGCCTAAAACACTGGCGAAGGTCAGCGAAAAAAACTGGGAAACTCCTCTCTCATGGAGCGTGAATGGAAGCTAGCCGGATTAGCTCCGTTTAGCAGTATGAGGGCATTTACAGCGTGTTGTGTTTTACCACGTTAATGTAAGCGAGCGTTTTACGACGTTGTGCTGTTTCTGAGTGAAAAAAGACGAGAGGCACGTTTATTCTTGCGCTGTCACTGCATGACAGTCTCAGTCTTGGCTGAGAAACGGTTCATACTAATAATACGCTTTGTCACCCCGAACACAAAGCTGATCTGCAGGCTGTTTGTTAAAGAACGTCTCAGCATATCTGCATGGTTTGGTTTAAAAAAAAAAAAAAAAAAAAAGTGGGCCCCCGCATCATTTGATTTTTCAGTATGCAGCCCTTGGTGGTGATTTATGGGGTGCACGGTGCACGACCTTGCGGCTCTGCCTCTGTTTGAACGCAAGCGTAAACAGAAAGGGAGCCTCGGGCCAAAGCGTGAACAAGCTCCTCATCCGCGGCGTGACGCTTCTGTTGTTTGTTGTTGCTTGAAACTGTCATGCTTATAAGTAGTTGGGCCGATGGTCATGACGGTTGTGACGACGGATGCGGCGTGACATCCACATCAGTCAAATGTGCTCTCAAAAGGACTCCGGTGTTTTCGTCGCCCTTCATCCCAGCTGCCTCTGCTCATCCTGGACTCGTAAACAAAGTCCTGACGTGTTTTGGAGCCAAAGTTCACAGCAGTGTGGGAACTGGCTCGGCATTCCGAGGTGGATCTTGAGGCCGCAGTCGGCTAAAATTCCATCTGGCTTAGGACACCCTAGCAGGCCCCCAGTGGACATCATTGTTTGTGTTTGATGACATCATGGCTAATCTAGTCATCTAAGAAGCACTGGGCAGCCAATGTTTGCGAGAAAGTGCAGCCTTGATGGGATTTAGGCTAATATCAGCTCCAATGATGGAAATTCATTCTGACGTTCCCTTTTTTTTTTTTTTTTTTTTTTGCTTGAGTAGAGTCGCATGTTGAGTTGATGGACTTCAGACTGAGTCGCTGAGTCAACAGTGTTGTTTGCACTGGTGGGTCAAGTGGTGTTTCACCATTGGTTAGATCAGAGCTGTCCTCAAGAATGGAGTAGCCTTTCAAAACAATCGCTCATTCACAAAGCGCCCAATATCCACTCTGACACACGGCGCTGGTCAGGAATGGTGGGAAGTTCCTTCGAACTTGAATCCAAAATTCAAGATTCAAGATTGAAGAGTTTTATTGTCATATGCACAGTAAAACAGGTAGTTCTACTATGCAATGAAATTCTTGTTCTCTTCATTCTCCCCAAAAAAGAAAGAAAACACAAGAAAAAGAATAAGAACATCAGAAACATAAATACCAATAAATTAAGCAACAACAACAGAAGAGACATTAATACCAATAAATAAATAAATAAATAAAGTGTTATGAGTGTGCGAGTGCTTCGTTGAGAAGCCTGATGGCCTGTGGGTAAAAGCTGTTTGCCAGCCTTGTGGTCCTGGACTTCAAACTCCTGTAGCGTCTGCCTGACGGTAGGAGTGTGAATAATGAGTGTTGTGGATGTGTGCTGTCCTTGATGAGGTTGTGTGTTCTTCGTAGGACTCTAGTTTTATAAATGTCTTGCAGTGAGGGGAGGGCTGCCCCAACAATGTTCTGTGAGGTCTTGATCACCCGCTGGAGTGCCTTCCTATCACGTGTTGTACAGTTACCGTACCAAACAGTGATGGAGGCAACAAACTTTTCCCCGCACGTGACACATGTTGGCATGCCTGGAAGTGACCAATCCATATGACAAAGTAGCTGCTGTCATAATTTGGCTTGAATTTTCCTTGTTTTGTCCATAATAAATTGATTGTGTATTAGAGTAAGCCCTCGTTTATTGTGCTTAATTGGTTCCAGATGGGGATGTCCCGATCCGGTATACATATTGGTAGGCATGTCACGATAATCGATAAATTGTTTAATGGAACGATAAAATAATGGAATGATAAAAATATATATGTACGTATGTGCATATACGTATGCCTGCTTCTTTTCCTCATCTCGCTGGGCCACACATATGGAATCGCAGGAGTGCCCAAATTAAAAGGGAATACGTGTGGAAATACAAAGAGAATCTATAATAGAAAAAATATACAAATGTAGTCATATTTTTTACTATATTGTTTTTGTTTTTTCTGTATTGTCTTTGTTTTTTCCAATTTGCTGTTGTTTTTCCTGTTTTGTATTTGTCTTTTCCACTTGCATTTTGTCATTACATTTCATAATACCATCGAGGAAAAGGCTTCTTGAGACGTCATCTGTACTTCTGTGAAGAAGGTGTCGGATGTTTCGCTCCTCATCCGAAGAGCTTAGTCAGCGAACTAATAAGTGCTGGTAGCCTAGGCCTTAAATACAGTAAGAGTGGGCGGAATTGGTGTGCCAACACCCTCCTCCTATTGGTTCCTTACACTAAGCCTGGGCGGAGTAGTGGTATAATCCTCTCCTGCCATTAACACCTCCGATAAAAGGGAAGTGTCGCTCCCTGAATTGGGTATGAACGACTCTGATACTGGCTCGTTAGCATCTATTGTTCTGGCTCGGCCCTGGCTCCACCTCATTTGCAAGACTAAGAGCTGTGGGTTTTGGTCTCAGTAACCTGCTGAACACAGGGTCCAAATTAAACCTCAAACCACCATTCCGATTTACTGGAAATAGAATTACTGGAAATTTGCCTTAACACTACATATTTTCAGTTTAGAGGGAAATTTTACAGACAAATCCATGGTTGTGCTATGGGCTCACCAGTCTCACCCATAGTGGCGAATCTGTACATGGAAGAGATGGAGAAACAGGCTCTCACATCCTTCTCAGGGACAAAACCAAGGCACTGGTTTAGATACGTGGATGACACCTTTGTCATAATCAAAAAACAAGAAATTCAGTCTCTCACAGATCACATCAATGCGGTGGACACCAATATCAAATTTACTCGCGAGGACACTAAAGAGAACCAACTAGCCTTCTTAGACTGCAAGGTAATTATAGGAGAGGACAGACAGCTACTTACAGAGGTCTTTAGAAAGGCCACACACACTGACCAATACCTGCTTTTTGAATCAAACCATCCACTACAACATAAACTAGGGGTTATTAGGGCCCTCCAACATAGAGCGGAACAAATACCAACTAGTGCTGAGGGAAAGAAAAAGGAGACACAACATGTCCAGAGAGCGCTCTCAACCTGTGGGTACCCATGGTGGGCTTTTAACAAATGTCAAAAGAAGAGAGTAGGGAAAGAAACCCAAAAGCCCACAGAAGCAAAAAGGAGAGGAGTGGTAGTCCCTTAGTAGCGGGGGTCTCCGAAAAACTCCAGAGGATCTTATGGCAACACAAAATTCCTACCTATTTCAAACCAGTAAATACCCTGAGACAAAAATGAGTGCATCCTAAAGACAAGGCTCCAAACCAGAAACAAAGCAATGTGGTCTATTCCATCCACTGTAAAGATGAGGAATGCAAAGAGCACTACATTGGGGAAACTAAGCAAATGCTCCAAAAAAGGCTTTATCAACATCGCAGGGACAATTCTAGTGGGCCTCAATCAGCAGTACATCTACACCTTAAAGCTACCAATCACTCTTTTGAGGACAGCGAGGTAAAGATTTTGGCCAAAGAAAACAGATGGTTTGAAAGAGGAGTAAAGGAAGCTATTTTTGTCAAACAACAGAACCCATCATTGAATCGGAATGGTGGTTTGAGGTTTAATTTGGACCCTGTGTTCAGCAGGTTACTGAGACCAAAACCCACAGCTCTTAGTCTTGCAAATGAGGTGGAGCCAGGGCCGAGCCAGAACAATAGATGCTAACGAGCCAGTATCAGAGTCGTTCATACCCAATTCAGGGAGCGACACTTCCCTTTTATCAGAGGTGTTAATAGCAGGATAGGATTATACCACTACTCCGCCCAGGCTTAGTGTAAGGAACCAATAGGAGGAGGGTGTTGGCACACCAGTTCCGCCCAATCTTACTGTATTTAAGGCCTAGGCTACCAGCACTTATTAGTTCGGTGACGAAGCTCTTCGGATGAGGAGCGAAACGTCCGACACCTTCTTCACAGAAGTACAGATGACGTCTCAAGAAGCCTTTTCCTCGATGGACAACTCCTGTACGACTGAGAGCCTACACAGATTCATAATACCATGCAAATGCGGAAGAATGACCCGCCCACAGCAAAGGCTAAAATTTAAATAAGATCAAATAAGGCATTTACCTCTTAAAGATTGCCACACAGCTTCAACCATATCTGCATTCATCAACGCAGATATAGCCTTTAAAGACTTTTTTATCAAAACTTTCCATGACATTTTCCACCAACCGAGCAATTGCTCATAATTCTCGTTGAACACCTCTTCTCAATTCATCCACGTCCACCAAATTTAAATTTTTCCCCATTTACTTTTGATAAACATGTATTTGCGTCTACTTTCTGTCCGTGACATTATTTCCGGGCTCCCAAGTTTCCTTAACTACATAGCCCCTGCAAGCAGGAATCGTGTAATCACGTACAGTATGGAGTAGTCATCATCCTGGCAGGATGACCCGCCCACAGCATTTGCATGGTATTACCAAATGTAATGACAAAATGCAAGTGGAAAAGACAAATACAAAACAGGAAAAACAACGGCAAATTGGAAAAAACAAAGACAATACAGAAAAAACAAAGACAAAATAGTAAAAAAAAAAACAAAAAACATTTGTATATTTTTTTATTATTAATTCTCTTTGTATTTCCACATTTGTATATTTTTGTATTATTGATTCTCATTGTATTTCCACACGTATTGCCTTTTAATTTTGGCACACCTGTGATTCCATACACAGAGGCTGGATGACCAGAGGTCACTCTGCATGCATCTGTGAGCATTGTTCTATAGTGGAATCAGTGTCAGCCATTCAGCCTCTTTGTCCCAGTACGTGGAGGCGGGGGCTACTAGTGAGTGGATACACAGAGTGCTAGCAGTTAGCAAGCAAACGCTACTATGATTGAAGGCGCAATAGCTACCGCTCCAGTGTGGATGTGCAGCAGAGCCTTCATCCGACAGTCAACGCTTACTGAGGCATTTGATCAGTGAAGTAAATATGAGACGAAACAGCGCTCACAGACAGTGTCGCTCGCTACATTGCAAAAGAAATGCAACCTTTCAGTATGTCTGAAAAGCCAACAATTCTGGAAATGTTACAAATGTTTGACAGACAGTACGAACGTACATGCACATGTCAAACAGCAATTCCTGAATGTATTTAACTCCGCCACTGCAGATATGCGGTCCATATGACCCCCTACATTAGTTTAACAATACACTACATAACTGCGTGTGTGTAGTTTTTATTGGAGTGTTTTTTTTTTCTTAACAGACACAGGGTCTGTAGAGGCAGCTAATGTGGCTCACACAGTCACACTCTACGTGAGTACCATCGAGTGGTTCAAATGTGAATTACACCTCTCATGACATTTAGTGAAAAATGGTCTAAAGAAATAACAATATTATCGATTATAGACCAGCAAAATTTATCATGACAAGCCTAGATATCGGATATCTGGCCCATTTCAGCAGAAAAACGAGGGATGTTCTGATCAGGGTTTTATGCTGCCGATTCCGATACCAATCATCAATGAGTGAAATCTGCCGATATCAATCACATTGATTAATTATACATTTTTCAATTTATTTATGATGAGTGCTGTTGGCCAGGGTAAAAGTCAGGACAATTCCAAGGTTTCCTGACTGCCAGGGAGCCCAAAAAATAGGCAATTATTAATAAAATTGTTATTTTTTAATAGGGGGGCGGGGCAGCATGATTTTTTTATTTTTTTTTTCACGGGGCCCATAATTCCTGGCTGCACCCCTGCTATTGACAATACGAATTACTGGATTTGATTATATTGAATTTCACGGAAATATTATAAAAACACAAAAATAATAAAATGATTTGTGTTTGATTTTGTGTCTAAATGTTTTTGCTGCCCGGTTCTGCCGACCCCTGCTTTACAGTGTAAGGAGGATTTGTTCATGGTCTGCCATGACCACAATAACACCCTCTGTCCAAGCTGGTCTGCAAGCCACGGGTCACTGACCATTGATCATCTAACACACATACACACACACACACACACCATCACACACTTCCATCCTCTCCGGAAGGAGGCTGTGCTCCATGTTGGCATGACTTGAATGCACCGATGTGTTTGTGTGATCCAATCGCATTTGGTTTCTGTTGCAGTGTTTTTTTCTCTGTTGTTGTAAAAAACTGTTGCAAAAAACCCCACTAACAACAAATGCCAACACGTAATTTAGCTGGTAAAGAGGGAGAGTTGGAATAAAGAGGTTCTGTTTGGGGAGGGGTTCACATTGATTGACGTGAGGGGAGAAAGAGGTTGGGCGGGGGTGCAAACAGAGGCATGCCCAATCATGCTAATGCAGCAAATGACATCCACACTTTAGTACAACATCACCTCATAATGTAGGACAATAAAATGTTACACATGTGACACTTGTCCAGGCCCTTCTCGTGGCAGCCATGTCGGGTTCCTACGACGACTCCATGATTGACGTCTCCAGTGACAGCTTCTGGGAGGTGAGGGGCCGCCATCTCCAAGTGGGATTGATGCACATCAATCATACAGAGAATGCAAAACCGCTTACCTCCCCCCCATCTTTTTCTCAGGTGGGCAACTATAAGCGCACGGTGAAGCGCGTAGACGACGGCAACCGGCTGTGCAACGACCTCATGAGCTGCATCCACGAGCGGGCGCGCATCGAGAAATCGTACGCCCAGCAGCTCACCGAGTGGGGCAAGCGCTGGCGGCAGCTCATAGAGAAAGGTAGGCGCCGCATGTTTATTTGTTAGTCGACAGTGGCTCTTTTGTACAATTATCGACCAGCAAAATTTGTTATCATGACAGGCCTCTTTTCCCCCCTCATTTTTATTTATTTATTTTAATTTTCTAATTATTTCAACTTTCTTCTTGTAATTTCTCTTCTCACCGTTGTTATGCCTTTATTCCCATGCAGTATATTTGTGGCAGTGGTGGGTTGCAGAGGGAGGACATACTGGTCAAATTTGCATCATTGCCAATGTCACATTTGCAACAAATATGTTTAGAACTCCAACTCCTGGTACTGGTCCGTGGGAGGGGTCTAACCGGGCCGCAACAGAAAGATCACCCAGGGTGTTGACGGTTCCATGCGAAGGCGTCAAATCCCTGTGTGTGAGAAGTTTGTTGTTCTGTCATTTTGGATTTCCTGCTGTGTCGCCAGGC
This sequence comes from Dunckerocampus dactyliophorus, assembly GCF_027744805.1. NCBI lineage: Eukaryota > Metazoa > Chordata > Actinopteri > Syngnathiformes > Syngnathidae > Dunckerocampus > Dunckerocampus dactyliophorus. Next base: position 359,416 of record NC_072833.1, on the reverse strand, counting down.
CCCCAGTACGGCATGCTGGAGCGGGCGTGGTCGTCTCTGTGCACAGAGGCGGAGAAGGTGAGCGAGCTGCACATGGAGGTGAAAGCGTCGCTGATGGGCGAGGACTACGAGAAGCTGAAGAACTGGCAGCGCGACGCCTACCACAAGCAGATGATTGGCGGCTTCAAGGAGACCAAGGAGGCCGAGGACAGCTTCCGCAAAGCGCAGAAGCCCTGGGCCAAGAAGCTCAAGGAGGTTTGTTTACGTTCACGTTGGCTCCATGGTGACACGCAGGAACATGCTGCTGCAGAAGGAAGGGAATGCTCGTCACCGCTGAAATTCCTCGCTGCTCTCGCCTGCCTGTTCCGCCTCCAGGCGTGCGGGCCTCATATCCTGTGTGTCATGTCACCAGGAGGGAACAATAGAGATTTGTAGTCATAGTGATTTATTGATAGACGGCAGGAAATGAGGCTGAATAACATGCTGTCACAGCAGATGAAGCCTCCAGGAAGTACCTACTGCATCTACAACATTGTTGTTGTATTCCCAGGTGGAGACCATGAAGAAGTCCTACCATTCCGCCTGCAAGGAGGAGAAGCTGGCGGCCAGCAGGGAGACCAACAGCAAACTGGAGAGCAACAACAATCCCGAAACGCAGAAGAAGCTCCAGGAGAAGGTGGAGAAGTGCCAGCAGGAGGCGCACAAGGTAGGAAGCTGGCGCGAGGCGGGCCCCCCTTTTGGTTCCTGGTAGAGACACATAATATCTTCTTTTTCATACCAATAACCGATAACTTTTTTTTAGGTCTACTTTTTAAAATTTTGATTGAACTGTAGTTTGTGCACACGTTCAGGTAAGAATGACTGGGACTTGTTGATTTGTCCTAATGAAATATCATGACATGACTACTACCACATATCAGGTACTACTAGATACTACTACTATCAGGAGAAGCAGAGTATACAGGAGAGGGAGCCACCTGCTGTGCCCAGCAAGGTGCCCTGTATTCGAACACACGCTCCGAGCAGCCGGTGTGAGGCCACAGAGTTTTCTGGCAAACCTTTTGCACTGTTCAAATGCTGCAGCGCTGGCGTTTCAGGTGGCTGATGAGGTTTTTTGTGTGCTCGATGGGTTTTGTCCCCCTCATTGTGGAACATTTGGTACAACTAGCACGCAAAATGTCTTCCTCGGAAAGTGAATGTTTGTTTACAAGTGAGCTCAGGAGAAGTTAGAACAGGCAGGAGAAATAAGGAGCGCTTGATTTGCTCAGCCGCACAGTACAGGTAATCTCACCTCATTGGAGCATTTTTTACAATAACTTTTTAAATGTTATCGGATTTATCGGTATGATGTCCTAATTTCCTCAAATCGGTATGGTAATTATCATGCACCTCTAGTTCTTAGCCTTCATCCAGTCTTTCCTCCCACAGACGAAAGAACGCTATGAGAAGTCCCTGGAGGAGCTGGACAAGCTGACCCCTCAGTACATGGAGAACATGGAGCAGGTGTTCGAGCAGTGGCAGCAGTTTGAAGACAAACGCATTCGCTTTTTCAAAGAGCTTCTGCTGGAGGTCAAACAGCACCTGGACCTCTCCACCAATCACAGGTCAGGCATTGCTGTTTCCAGCAGGATCATCGAACAGTTAGATGAATGAATGAATACGTCCTTCATAGGTTCCAGACGATTTACCACACGCTGGAAGACACAATCTCCGCCACGGACGCAGAGGAGGACTTGAAATGGTTCCGATCCAATCACGGACCCGGCATGCCCATGAACTGGCCCCAGTTTGAGGTTGGAAAACATGCTTTCGATGTCAACAGTGCAAAGTGTCCTAACAGAGATGAACACTTGTCTCTCAGCTTTGTCTCCGTCCTCAAGCCCCATGTTTTATAATCCACAGTCCGCATTCATCGTCTTCCTTTCCCCAGAACTTGGACTGGTCCCGCCTTCGCTCCTTTAAGAGAAGGTCCATTGTAGTGAGTCCTGCATGGGATGGCCGCGCTGTCACTGCAGCCATGAGATATGGGGTGGGGGTTGGGGCAGGTTATCCTTTTTTCCCCACTAACACGCCCCATTTGCTTTGTTTGTGTGTTATGAGGTGTTTATCACAAAGTACACTGGCAAACGTCAGGTGTTTTGAGCCTTGGCTTTAAGGCAGAGGTGTCCAAAGTGCAGCCCGGGGGCCATTTGTGGCACACAGCTTGTTTTTCTTTTAATTCAACAACATCAAAAAGGCGTGTCAAACTATTGATACTGATCAGTAGTCCCTACAGGAGTTTGGGGGCTTTTTGTTGTGATTGTTGCGGCCTTCTTCAGAAAGTTGCGAACATTGTGTCAGCTTTCATTTTTGGAGTTTGTTATCGATGCTTTAACCTTAACCCCAAAAAGCACAGGATTTTGACAAATCTAACTAAATATGCACAAATCTTTGTGCAGGGACACATTTAATTGGCTAGACCAGAGGCTGATTTAACAAGACACCTTTTTGCAAATATCAACAGCAAAAGTAGAAAAATCACTCATTTTAAAATATTAAGAGAAAAAAGATGTAATCTGTTGAAATGTAGTCGTAATTTTACGAGAATAAATTAGTAATATTATGAGGAACAATAATGTCGTTTTACTAGCATAAAGTTTAAATATTAAAGAAAATAAATGTTTTTTTTTAAGTCTAAATATGTTAATAAATGGAATATGTTTGTAGTTGGAGCATAGAAAACCTGTTTATGAATTTGAACATTATTAGTCCTCTAGACATAAAATAATACCCCTATAGTCACCTTTACACTCCTATTATTCATTGTTTACATCTAGCGAGCTAGCCCATTAGCCTCAAACGTATTTTTTCTTAAGAAGCCAAGAACCTAGCACAAGTTTTTTTACTCTATGATGTGGGACATGTCAGGGCTGACTTCATGACATCATGCAGTGTTAAGGTAGTGTCATGTAAGCTAATGTGTCATTACTGCCACCTAGTGACCACAATACTACAATATTACGTATGCATGTATAGTACTTTATTAATCCCACAGTGGGGAAATTCACTTGTTACAGCAGCAAGCAAGATACGCAAGTAAAGAATACATAGTGACTACAACATGATTCAGGTGTTGCAGGTGTTGTAGAGCCTGACAGCGGTCGGTATGAAGGACCTGCGGAACCTCTCGTTCTTACACTGTGGGTGTAACAGTCTGCTGCTGAAGGAGCTTCTAAGGGAACCCACAGTGTCATGTAGGGGGTGAGAGGTGTTGTCCATGATGGATGTCAGCTTAGCCAACATCCTTCTCTCCCCCACTTCCTCCACGGAGTCCAGAGGACCGTCCAGGACAGAGCTCGCTCTCCTGATCAGTCTATTGATCCTGCTCCTGTCCCTGTCCGTGCTGCCTCCTTTCCAGCAGCCCACAGCATAGAAGATGGCTAAGGCCACCACAGAGTCATAAAAGGTCCGTAAGAGAGTCCTGCACACACCAAAGGACCTCAGTCTCCTCAGCAGGTGGAGGTGACTCTGGCCCTTCTTGTAGAGGGCGTGGGTGTTGACGGACCAGTCCAGTTTTTTGTTAAGGTGAACACCCAGGAATTTGTAGCTGTCTACCAACTCTTATGTCTATCATGTGTATTGATATATGTTTTGAGGAATAATAGACCAAAGTCTACCACCAGACAGCCATCTTTTATTCATTTATTTCTGAAACAAACCGTGATATTGCGAAGGGCGACTGTATTTTTGTTGAGGATGTGTAACTTCTCAGCCAAGCTACGTAGGATTGGTTTTAGTCTGTTTCCAAAAATAGAAATATCAGTGCCCCACTCCCACCCACCGGGTGGAAAAACTTTGGACAGCTCTGCTTGAAGCGAATTTTAGTGCAAATGCTCGAAAAAGAATGAATGAGGGCAATTCCTCCTTTTTTTTCCCTCTCCGCAGGTGACGGATTGTTATTTCTACAAGCCTCGCTGCGCTATTGGGAACACGCTAGCAAGTTAGCATCTCCTCCATTGTTACCTCCTTGCCAGCGTGTTCTCAATGCAGCACACGTGTGTTTGTGTGTCGTTGCCGTGCGCCTACCGGCAGAGTGTTCTCATTTCCAGCTAGCGTTGAGATTTTGTTTTGTCGTGTGTCGCAGGACTGGTCCATAGACCTGAACCGCACCCTAAGCAGACGGGAGAAGAAGAAGCCGTCGGAGGGCGTCACGCTGACGGGCATTAGTCAGACTGGATCCGACCAGCCGGTTCAGCCTCTCAAGACCAGCAGCAGGTAGGCATTGGGTGGCTGTTCTCGGGCGGGAGAGCTTATCTGTGCGCGGTACACGACGGCAACGTCCTGTGAAGGAATGCGCATGGAAGGTTACGTAACGCCGCGCCGCGGGTGCGACATGGAGTGTTTCCGTGACGACGGCAAACATTGTATTGGAAAACAAGTTTGCTGGCGCTTACTTGACAGCGAGCCAAGAAAGCAACGTGGAAATATTGCTTTTGCACACTGCACCGTGATAATGTACAAACCATTTTGAAAATGAAGCCAGATAAGCCTCATTGTCACACTTGATGCCGGACACAAAGCAGCTTCTGTGCTGTTGTTGTTCACACACCTCATCATCAGGGGGCAGCAGTAGGATACTTCCTTAGCCTAAAGCTGCTTTTTGGTCACAAGATCTGGGTAGTGGCGGAAAGAATGAGGTCGCCGAGAGCCAGTCAGCTGCTCCTTCAGTTATGTTTGGATGGAGTGAGTCAGAATAATGTGAGCTTTTTCCACCCGTGGAAAACTGTCATCATCTCTCCACCCATGTGTGTGTATGTGTGTGTGTGTGCACGTGCGTGACAGTCAACAACCACCGTCTCTCACTGTGTCCCGCACCATCAGCATCAGCGCGCCTCCCAAAGCAGCGCCCCCCGGTTCGAACCCTTTCGAGGATGACGACGAGGAGGAGGAGGCGACGATGGTGGTCGATGAGGAGGATGAGGAGACGAGCAACCACATCAGTGTGAAACAGGATGACGTGAAAACGTTGGTGAACGGAAGATAAAACGTCCGCGTCTCTTGTCTTGTCTGTTTTTTTGGACTCTGCTGGTGCTGTCCTCCTACCCTCCTTGCAGCCCTCTCCCCTCTGTCTCAGGTGGTGTGTGTGTGTTCGTGCAGTTCACGCCTAACAGGGCTTGTAGAATGTGCATTCAAGTGGCTCCCTCTGCTGGCCACCAAAGGCTTACGCTGCAATCACCGCCTCCGTGATCTGCTTGTGGCTTTGTTTCCACTTGCCTGTTTGTCGGACTGTTCTTAGGTTATTTGTGGCATTGAAATGCTTCATGCGCTTCTTTTTTTTTTTTTTTTTTTCCTTTCCGCATGAATGATTTCCTCTTCTAAACAGCTCAGCAGATGACTTCAAGATTGCACTGCGATGGCTTTTTGTGTGCTGTATCTAACATTGCTTTCTCCGTATTCCTCGCGACAATCTGTAAAAACTCCTGAGGTGCCCCTTTTCCCTCTGTGTGCCCAGCGGCAGCAGCATGGAGAGGACGCCGGACTGGTCGGACGAGGACGCCACCGCTGCCCCTTTCTCGGCAAACGGGAACGGGAACCCCTTCGAGGATGAGCCAGCCTCCCTGGTCATCTCCGTGCCCGTCCGAGCGCTTTACGACTACGAGGGTCAGGAGCAGGATGAGCTGAGCTTCAAAGCAGGTACATGACAAGTTTGTCTAAAAGTGCGAAAGTGCACGGCTGTGTTTCAATACATGCACTTTCATACGGTAGTGCGTTCAAGGACCGCATAACAAAGTGTGAAATTTCAATTACTGAAGCATAAAGACATAAACATGTAAAATTGTGGGCGTTTTTAACAAAAGAAGTCTGTGAATTTGCATGAATCCACTGTATTTATTCTCTTCTTCTTCTCTCCTTTTTCATTTTTAATCATCTGTTTGTCCTCAAGGGGATGAGTTGACCAAAATCGGCGAGGAGGACGACCAGGGCTGGTGCAAAGGCAGACTCAAGAATGGGCAGATTGGCCTCTATCCTGCTAACTATGTGGAGGACATCCAGTAATTCTAAGCAGAGTCACTGTGTGTGTGTGTGTGTGTGTGTGTGTGTGTGTGTGTGTGTGTGAGAGAGAGAGAGAGAGGGGAGTGGCCAAAAGGACCTCACATTGACCCTCATAAGATGGAGTCAAGTTGGCATTAAAAGACACTCGGCTGTTACAAAAAAAAAAAAAAAAAAAAGAAGGCTAACATGCATTAGCCGTCAGCAAACACTGGGCCTGACAGACTGTCTGCTAGCCACCGTGGACTTTTTAACGGGAGCCCGGGGTTGATCACATGACCAGTTGAGTCCATTTTGCTTCTGTCTGTGGTGGAGATATTTGATGACTATCAAGGAGCCTTCATGTGGTTCACAGCAAATGGGTGGCCTTCCTTTAGCACTGCACTTGAATGTAAACTCACTGATTGTATTTCTTATTGATTTAGTAGCTGGTATACATTCAACCACTGACCTAATTCATATGCAATCCTCTCTTTACTTTCCTTTTAACGCTGAATATTCAAGCTTATTTTGCCACCTTGGTTTCAAGTGTCGAGCAGTCAAAGCGCAGCGTGGTTTCGTGTGTGCGTGAGAGCACAAATAAAACTATGAAATCATAGGTAAGTTGATTAATTTATATATAATGCCCTTTATAAGTGCTTTTTTTGTTCTCTTCAGATGCTGTGACTGAGAATCAGTTTGTACAAAAATGTAATTGTTTCCTATTTGCCAACATGACCATTATTCCCTTTTGCATGGGGCCACATTCATTTAATTAATTAGTAAATAATTTCTGATACTTTAAAACAACCCTGTTCCGTAGTCTTCACAGATGTCTTGTTAGGAGTTATGATTGCATTGCGAATTAGCCCCCTGAAAAATGTTAACCATGATGCAAAGTTGAAAGGTTTTTGTCATGTTTTCAGGATACACCGCCACAGCTTCAGCTGTACTTGCACAGTTAAATGTTTGTAAATGTTGTGCCACAACAGAATAAATGAATTTACTGGAGTAATATGTTGACTTTCTCTTGTGTAGCAGTATTCATTTATCTTACTATATTTGGAGGAGTATTTGAGTATTCAGATTAAAAATTGTTTTTGTTATGTATAGAACAAAAGAAAATAGATAATAAATCGCGTGAAATGCGTCATATCTGCTCACATCTGTAGAAAATAGCTCATTTTCTATTTTCCACGCGCTTGAAAAAGCTACCTTTTATGTGAACGACATTACCCATAATGCCGTGTGACAACACGAGCCAAGTGTCATGTTTAGCCAATCACAGGCCGCCCAGGATGTTTGTCTGAAATGTACGTGTCACTTTCGGATATTGGTCATCATAAATACGATTTTACTTCTATGACTTCTTGTCGACACACACACAATTACAAAGATGGCAGAGCCGAGCAAGCACGACATTTGTGCCATTTTCAAGCGACTTCGCTCCATTCCCACAAATAAGGTGAGCGTTCCATACTTTTTGGGCAACAAGGAAGTATAACTGAGCATCTGACACGTCGTCGCCCTTGGAGGAACAACACGGCTTGTTAAAACGGAGCATTATTCCAAGTCCGAACAACGTGACAGGTGCTGTGTTTTGTTGGGATTTTTGTGTACATTCCGCTTGCAACTTTCAACCGACGCAAAAAAACAAACAACTTGTGGAAAGTAATGAGCCATTAGCTTAACTGTTGGTAGCCTAGCTAGCGAAGCGGCTTCACGTGTTAGCCTTGTTGTTTTTTTGTTTTAACTCTTCTCGAAGATTCTTCAACATTGGGCACGCCAGCAGTCACTAATAAAACAAACGAGCGCAACGTCACGTATTTTTCATTGTTTTCATTGTCGCACTGTACAAACATCTGTTGCTTGTTCGTGGCTTTTTGGGGAGGGGGAGGGCAGCTTAATAATTTGAGTAGCTACTTTGACATCACACTGATCCACCATAGAGGTACCCAATGAAATTCTCTATAAGACAGAGATTTCCAGCCACGGGAATCCACAACAAGTACATATGCTAGCAGACGTATATGTCACAGTAATCCTTGTGTTAGTCATCTTCTATTACAACATTTTCTGGAGGAGTAAGCACGCTGATGCATCAGTCAACTGCAACAAAAGTCGTCTTTATTTGAACAAAAAGGAAAACTTTGCTACAAAGGGAAAAAGTCACCACAAAACACAACACTGCCACCCTGTGGTCACCACGAGGTACAGCATTCTATAGCTGTAAAATATGTTAACAATAAACATGCAGGTTAGGTTAATTGGGGACTCTAAATTGTCCATAGGTATGAATGTGAGTGTTTGTCTATATGTGTCCTGCCATTGGCTGGCCACCAGTCCAGGGTGTACCCCGCCTGTCGCCCAAAGTCAGCTGGGATAGGCTCCAGCATGCCCCCGTGACCCTAATGAGGAGAAGCGATATAGGAAATGGATGGATGGATGATACATACAGTGTTTCCTCGTTTATCACTGGGGATAGGTTCCCAAAATAGCCCGCAATGAGTGAAATCTGCAAAGTATCCAATTGTATTTGTTTCCAATGATTGTATATGTTTTAAGGCTTTAAAAGCCCTCACCGTACACTTTTCTCAGACAGGCATTAACATTTTCTCCCATTTCTCTCTTGTTTAAGCACAAGTTCAAATTTCATTTGAATTTTAATGATCAACCTACTAAGTTGGACACAAGAAATGATTAAATGGCTCACACATATTTCACTCCTGACCGTGCCTTTTCATCCTGGCGCCGTTCCACTGTACTGTAGAATTTTTGTTTCCTTGTTTTTAGAATAATATGATGTCAAATGCCCATTTTTATGCAAACGCACACTGAGCCCAAAGCCGAGAAGCGGACTTGATAAAGTAAGTTGATGACCAGTGTTGCGGTACCCTTTAACTCTGTTTGATTGAGGAACGTAGGTTTTGTTGAGCTGCATCTTGAATACAAAGCTCGGGGTTGTTGAGCCACTTTTGCCGTATACCACCTTGGTGTTAATAAAGTTGTCTCCTTCTCTAAGGTTTGTTTTGACTGCTCGTCGAAAAATCCCAGTTGGGCCAGCATCACCTATGGTGTGTTCCTGTGCATAGACTGTTCTGGAGCACACAGGTCTCTCGGGGTGCACCTGTCCTTCATTCGGTAAGTAACAGTGTGGGCTGAAACTTGTACCTAAATACTCACACTGTACACAGAATGTTTGTCCATAGTCTCAAAACGGTTGGGGACCCTGCTTGAAATAACATTTGTGTGTGTCAATAGGTCCACTGAGCTGGATTTTAATTGGTCGTGGTACCAGCTAAGATGTATTCAAGTGGGAGGCAACGCCAGCGCGGTAAGTAGCATGACCTGGCCCTATGCACCGCAAACACCGTCTCACGTCACTTCCTGTCTGTTCTTCTGTAGACGGCGTTCTTCAGCCAGCACGGCTGCACGGCCAGCGCCGCCAACACAAAATACAACAGCAGAGCCGCTCAACTGTACAGAGAGAAGATCAAGACTTTGGCCACGCAGGCCATCAAATGCCACGGCACAGAGGTGAGACACATCAACACAACGCATTCTGTGAATGGAAGTAATGTTCAATCATTCAAAACAAATGTACTTATGTATTGGATTTATTGAAAAGTATTTGAATAAGAGAATCACATCCAAGCATATAATAATAAATGTTCATGTACTGTCTCTCCAGCTGTGGTTGGACAGTCAGGGCGGCCCACTGTGCACGTCACCGGAGGACAAGCACGTCGATTTCTTCAGTCTTCACTCACAAGTAAATAATGCTGCTCCTTTTGCTCAACCTGCCATGTTTACAGAAACAGCACTGTGTGTGTGTGTGTGTGTGTGTGTGTTACAGGAGGTGCCCGAAAATTTTGGCCAAATGAGCCTCAGTTCTGCTGCCCTGGTTATGGGGGGAAACGAGGAGGGCAAAAATGGTATTGTTGTTAGTGTCTCACTACATGTCTTTTCATTTGTTGCATCACTGAATGTGTGTTTAACATAGTGTGTGTGTGTGTTGTAACTATCATCACTGAATGTGTGTTTAACATAGTGTGTGTGTGTGTTGTAACTATCATCACTGAATGTGTGTTTAACATAGTGTGTGGTGTGTAACTATCATCAGTGAATGTGTGTTTAACATAGTGTGTGTGTGTGTTGTAACTATCATCACTGAATGTGTGTTTAACATAGTGTGTGTGTGTGTGTGTGTTGTAACTATCATCACTGAATGTGTGTTTAACATAGTGTGTGTGTGTGTTGTAACTATGTGTTCAACACTGGCAGGCAACCTAGAGGATGGGCCGAGCGTGGACATGCTGAGTGCTTCCCCTAAATCAGGTCCAGGTAAATACACCAACATAATGTCAAGTATGGTCCAAATGACACGATGGCATGGTCTTACAGCCGTGCAGCAAGTGCAAACCTGAATAGATACATCATAGCGCATGTTTCTACCTTATTTTTTAAAAAGCCTGAAATCCAGGTCAATACACCAACATGACCATAGTAGACCCTCAGAATGCTTTCTGACCTGAAAACCTGAGGAAAATATGGTCCTACATATGCATCGGCATGGTCTTAGAGCCGTGAAGCAAGTGCAGACGTGAGCTGACACATCATAGCACAGTAGACGCGCCTACAACATAAATAATCCGTTCCGAGAACCGTTATGTTATAGGGATTTTATGTTATACGAAGCGTAAAATACATGTAAATAGCCTAATCCGTTCCAAGATCTTCCCAAACTCACCCCTTTGGCACTTCAAAATATTCAAAGTCCACCAAATATGGTGGGAAAATATAAGAAAATGTTAGCATAAACATAGTAGAGTAACATTCCAATATAAAATAAGGTAATAAATAAGATTACTGTAAATGCGTCTTTGTAGGCTCTCAGTCGTACAGGAGTTGTCCAGTGATTGGTTGCTTTAAGGTGTAGAAGTACTGCTGATTGAGGCCCACTAGAATTGTCCCTGCGATGCAATGGGACAATTCTAGTGGTCCTCAATCAGCAGTACATCTACACCTTAAAGCAACCAATCACTCTTTTCAGGACAGCGAGGTAAAGATTTTGGCCAAAGAAAACAGATGGTTTGAAAGAGGAGTAAAGGAAGCTATTTTTGTCAAACAACAGAACCCATCATTGAATCGGAATGGTGGTTTGGGTTTAATTTGGACCCTGTGTTCAGCAGGTTACTGAGACCAAAACCCACAGCTCTTAGTCTTGCAAATGAGGTGGAGCCAGGGCCGAGCCAGAACAATAGATGCTAACGAGCCAGTATCAGAGTCGTTCATACCCAACTACAGGGAGCGACACTTCCCTTTGATCGGAGGTGCTAATGGCAGGAGAGGATTAGACCACAACTCCTCCCAGTCTTAGTGTAAGGAACCAATAGGAGGAGGGCGTTGGCACACCAATTCCACCCACTCCTACTGTATTTAAGGCCTAGGCTACCAGCACTTATTAGTTCGCTGACGAAGCTCTTCGGATGAGGAGTGAAACGTCCGACACATTCTTCACAGAAGTACAGATGACGTCTCAAAAAGCCTTTCCCTCATTACTGTAAATGAATAAAACTGAAAAACAAAAACAATCCTACCGTTTACGAGATGTCTTGATCAGGAGCGCAAGTGGAGGCAGGAAGGAGGAGGACTAGCCTGAGTCGAAACGCGACTCAAAGAGTCTAAGAGTCAGCTGGTCTCACAGACAAATGCACACACACTACACGATAATGCTGTGTGCCAAATTTTAATTTGTAACTTAACTTAATTGTTTAAGTTAGTTTCAGGGGGACTACAAAGAGGAAGGAGTTTGAAGGGACAAGTCTGTCTCTCACACAAACTCACGTACGTGCTGTATAACTCAGCCAATGAGATGAGAGTGTAGTCGGTGCCCCGTTTAATCAGCCAATGAGAGCGTGATGCGTCAGAAGGCGTCACCAAGTGTTAGTCTGAACTTGCACCGACTTGAGGCATTAATAAAGTTGATTGGAAAAAAAAAAAAAAACTTACTGACTTGACGCTTTATGTTATATGGAATTTCTTCTGTAATACGATGCAAAAACTTTACATAAATTCTTTATGTTCAGTGACATTTATTTAAAAGGAGGTTTATGTTATGCGAGGTACTACTGTACATGGTTATACCTTATCAAAAAAGCTGGAAATCCTTGTCAATGGTAGTAGTGGATGCTCCGTGTACAGTATGTTCTGCTGAATTTGAAGACAAATATTGCCCCAAATAGGCATCGGCATGGTCTTCCAGCCATGCAACAAGTGCTAGCATGAATTGTAGTGTACTTCATATTTTGGAGAGCCTCTGGAATAGATGGCATGTAGTAAACGTCTGGTGTGCTCTGTGGTTGTGTGAGTAAATGCAACTGAATACTTCATGTGACTTCATGTTGTCTTTGGGTGATGAAAGTACACAACTGATTTTACTGTCGCTTTTTCCAGAACCTTCATCTCTTCTCAAAAAGAAGCCAACCAGCAGCAAGAAAACGGTATACAAGCCGTGCGGGTGCCACGCTACTCTCAGGACTTGTCTAAGGTCTCAGGTGTGTTCACAGTTGTCGGCCAAGAAAGGAGGTCTGGGCGCTCAGAAAGTGAGCAGTAAGAGCTTCACGGAGCTGGAGAAGAAGGCCCAAGCTGCCGACAAGCTGCGAGAGAAAGAGGAAAACGCCGCCGGCGACAAGAAGAGCAACACTCCCCTTGAGGAGGCCATGTGAGAGCAACGCCGGCGCTTCCTTCTCCTGCACGCTCAACCTGATTGATCTCCTTTCTCCTCCTGTCCTCAGTGCTCCCTCCATGCGTCTGGCCTACAAGGACCTGGAAGAGCAGAGGTGGAAAAACGAGCAGAAGCTGAAGAATCTGGAGTGGAAGAAGCGGGAGCAAGCAGAGAGACTGGGAATGGGGCTCGGCGTGAGGAGGCGAGCGCCACAGACAAAGACGGCATGGAGTTTGATGGCGGAGGACTCACTCCTGTCTTTTTTTGTCTTTGCTCTCATAGCGGCGTCTCTCACTCTGTCTTGTCCGACATGCACATCATCCAGCAGGAGCGCCCCCTGGTGGCCAGGACCACCAAAGCAGCACGCTTCACTGAGGAAGAGGAGGAAGAGGAGGAGGAGGGAACCTTCAGCTCCCGGTAGGATGCTTTCATGTTGCCGTGTTTTACGCCCCTTTGTGTGTCTGTAGCTTTACTGCTAATGAGCTGTGTTTGTAGTCAAACAAAGAGGTCGTTACAGGGGACTCTTTAGCTCCTTTATTAATGCTGGTCCTCTTTTAGGGTCATATCGCGCTACGACAGAAGCGAGTCCACGGACCTTGTCCCCTCCAGATGGAACAAGAAAGCCGAGCCCGACTTCTTCCTCACCTCCTCCATCACCTCGCTGGACGAGCGGTCGGTGACGAGCCCTCCTTTCTCCTTTTGATCGCCGCATTGTTGTGGTGACCGTTTGTCTTTTCCCGCCAGGCCCGCCACCCGCAGGAAAGCCGAGCCGGTGCCGGTGGTAGACACGGGAGAAGCGCGGAGGAAGTTTGGTGAGAGCGTGAAAGCCATCTCCTCGGACATGTACTTTGGAAAGCAGGACAACACCGAGGTATGAACACTTAGGTGTACTCGAAGACGCTCTCTACCAACCTTTTGTCTACTTCTGTGAGACGTGGGAGCTCTTTACCTTTATTCATTGTTGCCTTGGCTTCATTGGGCAGATTTCTATTATGGTTGCGGGTTATAGCGCCACCTGTTGCTTTCATGGGTTTTTTATGAACATTACTGATGTAAAAGCTGCTTTTTCTCCTCTTTTTCTGGTGTCCTCTGTCACAGTACTCACCGTGAAGTGAAGAGCCCTGCCTACACGCACTCCCCGTAGTATTCTTCTAGATTTCTTCTTTTCTCTGCTTTCAATTGGAATTACAATCACAACAATACGTCTGTGTAGGCTCTCAGTCGTACAGGAGTTGTCCATCGAGGGAAAGGCTTCTTGAGACGTCATCTGTACTTCTGTGAAGAAGGTGTCGGACGTTTCGCTCCTCATCCGAAGAGCTTCGTCAGCGAACTAATAAGTGCTGGTAGCCTAGGCCTTAAATACAGTAAGAGTGAGCGGAATTGGTGTGCCAACACCCTCCTCCTATTGGTTCCTTACACTAAGCCTGGGCGGAGTAGTGGTCTAATCCTCTCCTGCCATTAACACCTCCGATCAAAGGGAAGTGTAGCTCCCTGTAGTTGGGTATGAACAACTCTGATACTGGCTCGTTAGCATCTATTGTTCTGGCTCGGCCCTGGCTCCACCTCATTTGCAAGACTAAGAGCTGTGGGTTTTGGTCTCAGTAACCTGCTGAACACAGGGTCCAAATTAAACCTCAAACCACCATTCCGATTCAATGATGGGTTCTGTTGTTTGACAAAAATAGCTTCCTTTACTCCTTTCAAACCATCTGTTTTCTTTGGCCAAAATCACAACAATAATAATAATAACAGTAAGAATTAGAGATTGGACAAGAAATCAGCTATGGATGTCTCACTCTTTCCATGGAGTTTTTGCAACTTTATTGCTGTCAATCAAGTCGATGACCAAAAAAAATTTCATGACAAAAACAAAAAGCGATCCGTCTGTAGATGTTTTATTGTTCCATTTTGTCACTGTTTTTTTTTTTTTTAACAAGAAAGAAAGGAAGTTTGATTAAGAAAACGGGGACAAAATGTAACCACAAAATATCTTTGGATGCCTCACTTGTGGATTTTATTCCATTTTTTTTTTTCTTTAAAATTTTTTGTAAGTTGGTTGCTGTCATCAAAATAAATTAAAGTAAATAATACACATTGACCATGACGATAAAGTTTATCAGATTTTCCACCAAAAAACAAAGAGTGAGATATCCATAGACGTTTTATTGTTATTTTTTTGTTTTTTTAAACAAGCACAATTGGTTAAGACAACAGGGACACAAAGTACCAAGAAAACATCTATGGATGTCTCACTCGTTTCTATTTTTGCACTTTCATGTATTTTTGACTTTGTTGGCGTCACCAACATGAAATGGAATCATGCATGTTGACCATGGACATGGAGTTGATGTGTAAAAGCAGCTCCCATTGTGCCTTTTCCTATAATGACTTTTTTCAGGCTTCTGATTGGCTAAGATGGCCTCACCGTTGGTTGCTATAGCTTTAAGGCCCTGGAGTAGTAGTTGTTGTTGTGTATTATCGTTAGCTTTAGTAGTTGATTGGAGGTTTTGCTCAACCTGGATTGACTTCCTATTGTCAGTACGAAGCCAAGACACGCCTGGAGAGATTCGCTGGGAGTTCTGCCATCAGCTCGGCCGACCTTTTTGACGAGCCAAAGAAACAGAGTGGTACGTAAATGACTGTCACGTGTGTGCGTGTCGTCGTCATGACGAGTCACACAAGGACACCCCTACGCTTCTTTCAACACAGCGAGCTCGTACCGCCTGACTGACGTGCTGCCCAGCGCCCCCGACATCACGCAGCTGAAAATGGGAGTGCGCTCCGTCGCTGGGAAGCTCTCCGTCATGGCCAGTGGCGTCGTCAACACCATTCAGGTCCCACACATCCATCATTAACTCATTCAATCCCAGACATTTTTCACAATTCACTCCCTTCAGTGGCGGCCATTTTACAGCGTCCTGTGTTGTATGGCTACAGTATATAAACATGGAACCTACCAAAACAAAGATTAGACTTGTGTCTTTCATCAGGAAAAAAAAGTTTGTTTGTACCTTTTTGCGTTCAGTAATTAGCAGTAGAACATACTGGAGGGTAGGTTCAGGAAAATATCAGTTCCCCACTAAAACAGGGAGAAAAGCAGCTTTTTGTGAAAAGATATTGTACATTTCAAGCATAACTTAGTTTTCACATGTGGAACTAAAATGTGTGTGTGTGTGTGTGTGTGTGTGCATATGCATGCATGATGCTACATGCTACACTCCTCCACGCTCTCTGGCTTCCTCCTTGCTGTCCATTGTGTTAATACATGCAAGGTCCATGCCGAGCTCTTATCAAATGCACTTCTGCCACCTTGTGGCCGTTTTTATGGCTTTCAAACTGCAGCAACTGTGACTTCTTTCCATCTGCAGTTGCGTCATCACCTCTTTTTGCCCCTCATGCAAAAAAAAAAAACCTCGTAAAAGACGTACGAACAACCCTAACCTTAACCCTAACCCTTTGGTATTGAATGAGCCTCTTTTGCTTTAAACAACACCAACATATGCTGTATTTGTTTTTTTTAGGATCGCTACAGTTCTTGAACATCAACTCTCAGAAGATGAACACCTGGAATGTCTTTTTTGTGGAAGACATGCAGCGAAGGGGTCTGCCATAACATTAGGCACACTTGCATCATCTGACAACATGCCATACCAACGCTGCGTCCAACTTAGCAGCCATTCATTTGGCTACAATGACACACATATTGTTGAATGAATGGCAAGATGATGATGTAAATATGTACTATGTAGCAGGATATGAGGGTCTCTGGTCACATGAAAGTTGTTGTTATGCCCCCCCCCCAAAAGTGCACTTATATTTTATATTCTGATACGTACTGTATCAGACACATCTCATACCACTGCACTTTGGCTTTGGGTCTTTACACTTTGTGTTGGAATGGGTTCCCTTCCTGGGTTATGGGACTCCTGTGGGGAAGTTGTTTCTTTTATGTTGCAGGTGGATGCTTAGAGCCCTCCTATTCCTTTTTTTCTCGCTTTGAGACAAAGATCACATCTTTGATTTAGACAAGTGGTGACACTCTTGGTTTCATTGCAGAACTTTCATTTTATTCAGTCAGTGGCCACACGTGGAGTGGATATTCATAGCAAAAGGACAAACATTTGTTTACTTCAAATTCAAAGATTGTGATACCACTCATTCACTTTAATTGTGCTGAACTTTGGAGAGTAGTTACCTAACCCTTTTTTTTTTGGTTTATTTGCATTTGCTCAAAAATGCACATAAAAATTTGACTTTTTAGTATTTTTTTAAACTCAGGAGGACCTCAGCAGAACAGAACAGCCCAAAAAATAAAATATTAAAATCGTTTCTTCAAAAACATAGGGACACAAAGTAACAATAAGACATCTATGGATTTCTCATTCTTTTTTCCCATTTTCTGTTTTTCGTAGATTTTGTAACTTTATTGCTACGGTCAATATTTCATGATAAAGTTGATTAGCGTTACACGTTTACATGTTTTAATGATATAATAAATGTTGACTGTGGCAATAACATTGATGGAATATCCATACTGGAGTAGCAAAAATATGTCAAAGCTTTGTACAAGCAATCACATTGTTGGCATTTGAAATGTTTATTTTGGGACCATTTAAAATAAAATGGCTTACATATGAGCTCACCTGCTCAACATTTATATGTTATTATTTGTCGATGTATTTGCAAGTAATTATGTTAATTCGCCTTTTTTTTATTGATTTCTAAGGGGTCTTGTGTCAACACGTTTGGCAACCGCTGACGTGGCCGCTTGGTGCGTTTCATGGTCTTCTTGCCGCATGGGAAAGCTGAGTGTTATATAGTGATTCGACACATTCCAATATATAAACATATATCAAGTATTTCAAAGCTATGTTAGTAAAATGTTCATATTATTTGAAAAGGGATTATATTCATTCGTAAGAATTGTAAAATGTTTAATCGTCCATAATGCTCCCGTTAATGGTAATTTTTCGAACTTCCGAGGGGTCATGAATGCATCCTTTCTCAAGCACAACCGGATGAAAGAAAAGATTTGTTCTAGAGAGATCCAACTTTTAAATCAGTTTTTCTGCACAGTTTCACATTATGGGCATCCCCAAGAAGCTGAACTGTTATTTTAATGGAAGCCCTTAAAGAAAACTGGTGAGTTTTTTTTTTTACCTTGTTCGAAGCCTTCCATTTCAAAAAGTGTTGTTTGCTTTTCTTAAAAAAGCAAAATGACCACAGAGGTGAAGCAGAGAAAGAAAAAGCAAAATGAGGATGTTTCTGCTAACTGCAAGCAAGAAGAGCCAAAAGTGAAGAACGAAGATGGAAGCGGTCATAAAACATCAAGTTTGGACTTTAAAAGCATCATGTGCGTTTTGTCGCTCGGAGTCTGTACAGCACTAAGCTGGTAAGTCAGAAGTCACATCAAACAAAACGAGGGTTTTCATATTTACCCACTGAAAAAATAAGTTTTGTTGTGTCTTGGCTGCAGGGTGGTGCTTCAGCAGAATGAGAGGTTCTCCCAAATGGAGGAGCATTTCAGGCTTTTGCATGGAAAGACGTCGAGTTTGACTCAAATGGAGGAACAAGTGGCGACAATGAACAAAAAAGTAAGTTAGCTGTCCTTTTCACAAGGGCTTCTACGCTAGAATGGCCAACACAATCTGGGATAGACGCTTTTTGGCCAACATTTTACATTTACAAAACGTGATCTCTGTCGTTGCTCTTTTTGAAAGTCTTTTGGTGCATTAATCCCAGTAGACGTTAGCAAGAACAACAGCAATAAAAAAAAGCTTTTAAAAGGTCAAAGATTAAAGAGGAGGGGTCAACACAACCTGGGAATGATAAGTTTTTCGCCAACATAATAACGAAGGCTACTAGATGACAAATACACGAGCCTAAATTAAAAAGGGGTATCAAAAATGAAAGCAAGCGGAAGGGGGTCAACCCAATCTGGGATAGACGCATTTTGGCCAACATAAGTGCTAAGGGTACTACATGACAACTACATGAGCACTAACTTTAAAAAGGGGTCAACACAAGCTGGAATAGATTGTTTTTGGCCAACGTTTTACAGTTACAATACGCGATCTCTGTAGTCGCTTTTTGTGGCAGCTTTTGTGGTACTAATCCCAGTACTTTTTAAAAAGGTCAAAAATAAACGAGTAAGAGTCAACACAACATGGGAACGACACTTTTTGGCCAACATGTTACACTTACTGTGGGTACAAAACCGCATGATGCCTATAGTAGCACTTTTTTTAATAGTAAGGTACCACTTGCAGCATATTTTCACAAGAACTACAATATAACCTAAAAGAAAGGGGTGGTTCAAAATGAGAGCGGAAGAGTCAACACAACATGGGAACGACACTTTTTGGCCAACATATTAATGAATAAAGATACTAAAATGCACAGTACTTATAGAAGCACTTTTTGGCAGCCTGATGTTGAGGTACCAATCACAGTGGTGTACTACCTAAAGGGTGGAGCTAGACTGCATACTCCATAAATCTATTCCAGTGACTCCAGAGTCCAACATGTCTAGCTCCTCCCCCTTAGGTACCCCAAAAAGTCAACAAATCCCATCCATCTGCCGGCTTTAGCGCTTCCTCCCTCCTGTCTTGTGTTGCGGCTGCAGCTCGCCGCCTCTGAGGCCGACCTCCAGGAGGCGCTCTCTGCTGACCCTATGGCCACGGAACTCCGGCAGGACGTGTCCACGCTTCACGCCGCTGTCGTGGCCATGCAAGCAGACGAGAGCTCGGCGTCCGGAGACCTCCAGGCGGTCAACGGCCGCTTCCTGAACGTGACGGATACGTGGCAGGCCCGCCTCGCCGCCGCCGCCTCTGAGCTGGCCGCCCTCAAGGCCGAGGCCCGGGAGGCCCACACGGGGGCCACGGAGAAGGTGAATGAGGCGGAGAGGAGGCTCAGGGCGCTGGCGGACAAGTTGGAGGAGCTGGAGGACAGCACCAGGAGGAACGCCCGGGCGTTGGAGCGTACTGAGGAGGACGACGCCAAGCACGCTCAGGACCAGCTGGACTGGAACACCGAGCAGATCCACAAGCTGGAGGAGCACGTCAACAGGCTGGCCCACAAGGAGACGGAGCTTAGCTTGGAGCTGCAGGAGCACATCCCGCGGGCGCAGGAGTGTGAGGAGCACCTGCCCCACGTGGAGGAGGCGCTGCGCTCCATCCTCAAGCTGGGCGGCGATCTGAGCGGGGCGGAGAAGCATCTGGAGGAGGTGACGCTGCAGGTGTTTGGGGCTGAGGACAGCATGCTGAAGACCCTCAACCAAGTCCTGGAGATGAGGCGGGAGGTGGACGCCCTGCAGGCCCGCAGCAGCATCCTCAAGATGAAGAGTGAGCTCTCGGTGGTGCGGGAGGCGGTGCATGAACTCACCATGGTGCTGAGGGGGAGTCGGGTTACTGATGGAGAGGAGGACGATGAGGAGCAGGAGCCGGATGAGGAGTGGGTTGAAGATGATGGCGTCACCCAATGACGACATGGAGTGTCGCCGTTTTGAATCATTCCGGACTCATGAAGTACTTTTATATGGACCGCCACACAGCACAAGTCTGTTTACCTTGCAATGGCTCCATCTAGTGGACAAGTGGGTGAATTGGCGCTTTTAGCTCAAGCGCTGTTGTCTGCATAAATGACGTTAGTGTTCATAATCATTAATACAAGTAGAGAAAGTACTTAAACGACATATTTAAAACGGGCAACAAATAAACAAGTTAAAAAAGCTGCTTAAAGTAAATGTCTTATTTCAACGTATCAGGCTAACAGTTGAGCTTTTAGCTAACGTCCATGGTCTTTCCACAGTGCGAGGGCGTGCGCCACCTGCTGGATGACGTCTTCACTCGGCGCCGGGCTCTCCAGGCCCAACTGGAGATCCTGGAGCGGGACGTCGGCCGCCTCAAGGAGTGGGCGTCCAATTTGAGCGAGAAAAGGTCCAAGCGCCAGGTGAGCTTGGACGCGCTGACCGGCGCCGTGGGTCAGATTGAGGCGAAGACGTCGGCCATCACGACAGACTTTGGAAACAAAGTAGGTTAATTGGTCGCTTTAGTCGATTACTCGTCGATAATTAACTGCTCTGTTACTTTTAGGTGGTGTCCGTGAGGACCGACGTCCGCCGCATGGACGGCCTGCGCTCAGAACTGGAGTCTCTCCTGACGCAGGTCTCCGAGCTGGAGGACAGGGTGTCCCGAGCGGAGCACGGCATGGTGAAGCGCATCGGCGACGTGCTGGCCGGCAGCATCGACCGTGTCTCCAACCTCCGCGCGGCCTCCGAACGCAACACGCAGGCCCTCGAGCGACTGCGCCGCCGCCTCCCCGAGCTGGACGCCGCCGCCCGGGACATCTCGG
The DNA here is from genome assembly GCF_027744805.1 of Dunckerocampus dactyliophorus. NCBI lineage: Eukaryota > Metazoa > Chordata > Actinopteri > Syngnathiformes > Syngnathidae > Dunckerocampus > Dunckerocampus dactyliophorus. Next base: position 338,349 of record NC_072833.1, on the reverse strand, counting down.
AGCGGCTGAGGGAGCTCGAAGGCGGCCGAGCTCGGCTCATCCGCACGGTGGGCTTCGCCGGGGACCTCAAGCCCAAGGTGGCCGCCATCAAGCGAGACTTTTCCGCCTTTGAGCCACGCCTTTCCGACCTAACGTTACGCATCGGAAGCCTGGCGGAGGACATCGGGAAGAGGGGGGAGGAGGTCGCGGAGTTGAGACGCGCACTGGACAATCTCACCTGTGTGGAAGATGTGAGTAATGCGAATGAGCAGGCTGTGCTTTTATCGGAATTTAAAGGGACGCCGCGGCCTATATGAGCAACACGCTACTTTTAGTTTCACTATCGCTCGTCTGGAAATAAAGATTGTCTGGGGGCTTTCCACACATTCACTGCGTCTTTTAAGTGAGAAAGACATGGAGCCTATCCCAGCTGACTTCGGGCGACAGGTGGGGTACAACCTGGACTGGGGGCCAGCCAATGGCAGGGCACATATACGTACATGTATTTAAATGTGCACAATGATTGTACAAACTCGTACAATCGCACATCACATCTTCCTGCAAACAGCGCCCTCTCCTGGATTTACAGCTGCAGCACTTTTTTTTTTTTTTGCAGCGGCAACAAGCCGCCATAAAAACAGAAATAATTTACAATTTCAAGCAACTGAATGCCAAAAATATCTCCTGGACACACTGACATGACATCATGCTAGGTTAGCCCGTTAGCCGGAGGAAAACAAACGAAGCAAAAGTGCGGGTCGCACGTCTGTAGCGACTGACTAGTCATCGGCAGAGCTTTATTTTGAGATGTGTAGCAAAGCCTGATTTTGATTTTGTGCAAAGACGTCCTGGAGGCTTATACTGTAGACACGTGGGGGGTGTTGCTTTTGATGAATGAGTGAATTGTTGGTCATTTTTGGAGGATGGTCGGCTTCCCCCTGCGGTCCCGGCGTTAGAGCAACCGGGTGTTTTCCCACATGAATGACATCAGAGATGAAGGTCAACACGAGTGTTTTTATTATAAAAATGTGGGCTTATTTGATTGACGGGAAAGAAAGGAGTTCAGGTCATCAGTCCAGCTCACCCCCGCCTGTGCAACATCCCGTTCACGTGACTAAGTGTTTTATTGATGCTCCTCCTGGCGAGGGCCTTCAGATAAAATCGCCAGGGTCTGAGTGGCCTCCTGCAAGGCTCTCCGCATGGAGGCAATGGCCCGTCCGTGCTCCTCCAGTGTGGCGGCGTGCTCCGCCTCCCCCTCGGGGGCAAGCAGCCTCCTCTCTAGCTCCTCCACCCGCTGCCCCATGAGGGAGTCTGTGGCAGCCAGCGTGTCCTGGGTCTCCCCCATGGAGGCAACGTTGGACCGGAGGTCCTCCAGGCTGCTCCTCAGGGCCTCCAGCTCCTCGTGCTCTCCTCGCTCCTTCTCGGCCAGAGTGCTCTGGCGGGTGTCGTGCTTGGACAGAAGGGACTCCACCTTGGAGGAGAGGAAATCCCCGCTCTCCTCAGACGCCTTCAGTCGGGCTTCCGCATTGTCCCACCTCTTCTGCGTCTGAGCGGAGACCTCGCTGAGCTTCTTCTCCACGTCACGTACACCATCAAGTGCTTGCTCCAAGCTGCCCTCCAGCGTGCTGCTTTGATCCTTCAGGGCTTGGACGTCCATCTGAGCCGCAGACACGGACAGCTTGAGGCCTCCGAGCGCGTCCTGCATCAGCGACCTCACTGACTCCACCTCCTGCGACAGCGACGCCACTTCCTGGTTCCTCGTCTGGAGCTCCTCCCTCACGGAGCCGATCCGCTCCTGGATGGACACGGCAGAACTGTCGGCCTCCTGCTTCGCCGCCCTGATCTCGGCCACCGCGTCCACGATTGCGGACAGCTCCTGCTTGACGAGGGCGGGGTCCTCGATGCCGACCAGGCGGCCCTCCAGGGCAGCCAGCTGGCGCCGCGCCTCGCCCTGAGCCTCGGTGAACTCGGCCACGCTTGCTCGCACCGAGCTGCTCACCTCCTCCAGGCGCTGCTCCACCGTCGTCTCCAGGGAGGAGAAGTCACGCTCCCGCGCCTCCTTCACCTCGCTGATGCCCTCGGAGAGGTCCCTGAGGAGGTCGTTCTGGAGCCTCTGGAGGGCCTCCTCCACCCTCCTGGTCTCCTCCTCACCCTTCTTCATGCGGCTGACGGCGCCCTCCAGCTCCGCCCGGGTGGCACCCAGTGACAACTCCAGGCCCTCCACGACGCTCCTCAGAGACCCCACCTGCCGAAACCATCAGGAAGCTTGAGGGCGGCCATATTGGGGAGCATAGTCCATACGTCCGTGACTACGCTACACACAAAGTACCACCTAATAAGTACATCTGTAACTACGCTACACACAAAGTACCTCTGTACGTAAGTACATATGTACAAATATTTCATGTCATGTCTCCAGTGTGATTTCATCAAATAAGATATCTGGTGTTCAACAACAGTTTGTTTTTTTTGTGACTTCTTCCCTCATGAAGTACTACTTTATTTTAATATTTATGTACTTTATGTAATATTTCAACTGTTTTTCTTCTCGTAAAATGGACTTTTTCTTCTAGAATTCAGACTTTTCCCCTCATAACATGACATTTCCCCAATAATAGTATTTTAGCTTTGGGGGCTGCGTGCCAGCAGTGGCGCTCGCACCACAGGTTGACAATCAGTGCAACTTTTTTTTTAGTTCTTTACAAGATTTTGGTGCGTGCCTGTGAGATTTTGTGTCCATTTGTCCATTTGTGAGGTCAGAGCTCAAGCTCTTCCACACCACACTCATCCAACCAGGCATCTCGGAAGGAAAGGATACAAACACCCAAAATGTCTTTGAACTAAGACGACGACCTCCCCCCACTCCCCACAATGAATGGAACACTCGAGGAAGAGTTCTTCACCGCCTGTAGAAGTCTAGCAAAGACGTGACGTCACCGCCTACTAACCTGTTGGACGACGTTGTCCATTTTGCGGCTCATCTCCGCGCCCATCCGTGCGCTCTCTGCGTGTTTTGCGCTGGTTTGGCGGATCTCCTCCACCACTTTCTGCAAGTGGAAAGCGGCCAGGCCAGCTCCTCCGAGGATGGCCGCGTAGAAGAGCGCAGACACCAGGCTGCCCAGACAGCTCCCCCCGGTGCGTGGCCTCTGGGATCCTGCGGAGCCGCTCGTGCCATTGCTCTTCTGGGGCTTCTTCTCATCCTGGACCGGCGCAGCAGCAGCAGTCTTCTCGCTGGCGGAGCTCTTCTGTCGGTTCTTCGCAGTCATGTTCGGGGAGTGTGTGATGCTATGCTGCCGCTTTTTTGTCGTCGTGGATGGATGGATGAAGTTTTGTTGGTAGCTTCAACCCCACTGGAGGAGCAAGCAGCGTATCAGGGAGCGCGTCGTGTCTTTGCTGAAGCTGTTTGCAGTGAGGTATGCGGATGGGGGACGTCCCAACGTGGGCTATCCGGTGTTAACTTGTGCAAAAAGTTTAGAAAGTTGCAGGAAACATCAAATAATCAAACGTATTGAGGAACAAGTTAGTTTTTTTGTGCTCATTTGTGTCACATTCGTGATAAAAATGGGTTATTCTGCTACAGGGGGCGTGGTCAGGAAGCAAAACACTTCCTCACTCTATTTTACATTTGATGCGATCAACAACCAGGAACAATGTAAGGCTAAGAGTAACTGATGTTGACACTAAATGTGAAAAAAACTCATTTTAAAGAAAGAACTTGTTGGGTGGAACAGTGGTGGGCGGAGCTTAGGACTCCTACGTGGCAGCACGTCCCATAATGCCATCTCACAACTGCTATGAACCCAAAACGTAACACTTCAGTAAGACATATTTCTGCTCTTTTGGCAATTACTTTGTTTTACATGTGTGAATGGTTTATTTGGAGAATATGCCTCAAACGTGTGTGTATGTCGTAAAAGAAAAGTCAATAAAAAGTGCCTATTCACGTCCATGAGTGGAAAAGGACATTAATACTGCTAAAAAAAAACCCCGCAATTCCAGTTCTGAACACTAGAGAGCGCCAAAGAACTGTTACCCGACGTAAATACACGAGTTTGGAGTGGAATAAAAGACAATACACTCTCACTCTCGCTTAAAAACATTTAATTAAAATTACTGTAGGTCATATCGTGGTATTTGCCTAACAACGACACCGAATATAAAATGTAATGAATTAAATAGCATGTGAACGTATCCGCAGTTTCCGAGCAGACCCTGAATGCACCACCACAGCACGCCCAGCCTTAGTGACAAGAGACGCTGTTCGCGGTCGTCCAGGTGCTCTCTTCGGGTTACCCCTCTCTCCAGCTCCCCCTTTTGTTGAAGCATCCTGGGTGAACAGGAGTACAACCGCGCTATGCTTCGTCCAAGACCCCCCACTCCTGGTCAAATGAAGCGGGAACACGGTCCAAAATGAAGACGGCTACATTTTGACTCATCTGTTTGTCCAACCCCCAAGCGGGCAGCCAGCCTGCTCGGACACCTGGCGGCAAGGACCTCCCGGCGCCATGGCTGGGCTCATTAAGAAGCAGATCTTGAAGCATCTCTCCAGGTCAGTGCGGAGGGAGGGTGTTGAACCCAGCCGTCATGGACCTTATCGGGGATACTTACTTGAAAACAACCGTTATTCGTGACTTAAATGTGCGTCCACTGTGGCTTAGCGGGTGTTGTCGACCCACGTAGCCGCAGTGTGACGACTGTCAACCGTCGTTCGCCTCCCGGTGACCCTCGCTAGTCGGCTAGGCTACTAGCAGTGTTTAGCTAGCAGGCTAGCCTAGTGCTAATCCCTCGATAGCACTGATTGTGGGGCAGGTTGAACCGGTCGCTCGGCTCTGTCAGATTCATTAAAACAACAATCTCAGCCGTGCTTTACGTGACTTGTGTGAATCTGTCAACCAAAACCAAGCATCAACGCAAATGACTATGAAGCAACCACATCAACATGCGATAATAGCAACTTATATTAGCTAGGTGTGTTTGCTTGAACTTCTCACTTCCTTTGTGCTCACATTGAATCAATACCACCTTTGTTTGGACACCACACAAGCACCTTTTTCTGCTCAAAAGCCGAATTAGCCAACTGAAGGATGATGTAAGATAACTAGCCGCAAGCTTCATTGACCGCCATGTACGTTTCATGCACGTTTTCTACACGTATGCATTATTTACTCTTATCACGCACTTTCCTCAAGGGACTTCCTGGTCGAGCTACTGTGACGTCACGCCGCGTCTGCAGCCTACCTGCGGCCTTAACCTGCAGCACAGTCACACCACTTTGACCTCATTTACCAGCTATTCTTGCAAATACTTCTTCCTTTCGAGCTTCAGCTGGTTTCTGACAAAGCAGACCTCGTAGTAATGTAAAAGTGTTGTCATACAGCCATGTATAAACAAAAGAAAAGATGATCACGTTGGCGTGCCTGAGTGACACACGCAGCTTTTTGATGTAAGAGTCTTGTTTTGGGAGTGGTCAGCAGTGCACCCCAAAATCCAGTTTTACACAAGTCATTGGACGGTAATGGCAACAACGTCTTCAATGCCACTTTCATCCAAATTGAATAAACAGAGAACACAACATATGGCTTATTAGCGACACAACCATTCTCCTTTCTTGTCCAAAAATAAAATAAAAAATGACAATATGAGATGTAAATCACATCTTTTAACCTTAATCCAAAATGGTGGAAGAATGAAGGCAACATTTGGCTTATTAGCATGCCTAGAAGAGACAAGACCATTGTCTGCTACAATATCAGATTGAAACATCTCTTAACTTGAATCCAACAATGAACACAACGTAATAGAGCATATTTGCATGCCTAGTAGTGAATAAATAATCTCTTTTGCACACATCCACAACACTCATTATTCACACTCCTACCGTCAGGCAGACGCTACAGGAGTTTGAAGTCCAGGACCACAAGGCTGGCAAACAGCTTTTACCCACAGGCCATCAGGCTTCTCAACGAAGCACTCACACACGCCGCACGCAACACACTCATAGCACTTTATTTATTCATTCATTCATTCATTGGTATTCATGTCAGAACAAGAATTCCATAGCATAGCAGAACCACCTGTTTTACTGTGCATATGACAATAAAACTCTTCAATCTTGAATCTTGAATCCAATCAACAAACCTTTCTTTTAAAAATGATTTGATGAAATGGAACATTTCCAAATAAGATGTCATTTATATTTAATGTGATGTGAATTTGTAAGAAATAATTTTGCCAAAAGTAGTGAAATAGGAGTGTAAAGAGGTCCCACGACAGAGGACCCCGTGCTCAGCCAGCCTGGCTTTATTTCGAGGGAGCAGCCCAGCGTGAACATGAACATGAATGACTAGTGTTGGCTGGTACCAGTATTAAGAGCACCATGCCTGCGCTTCAACGACTGCCGCATTAGCGCCAGCATTGGCAGGAAGTGAAAGGAGGAGTGCTGATGTCACCCAATCACCCCGCTGGTGGTCAGAAGAGCAGCATCATGACAGTGTTTAGTAGGCTTGTGTGTGTGTGAGATGATCGGCACCCTGTGTAGGTGAGCTTACGCAGCCTGGCTGTGGCCGTGTTGTGGGTGTCAACACGTCCTTGCTGGTTTGTCTGGGATGAGGACGAGACTGTGTGTGCGTTTGGGGGGCTCATCTTAAGCCATGAAATGCTGTCATTGCGCTGGCGGACATCAAGTACTCGTCGCGTGGACCAGATAGTCATAGTTGCTTTCTCCTTCACGCCAACCTTCATGCCGCCTCCTCCGGGTGATAAATATTCATTCGTCCTTCACAGACGATGCTGCACCATCGTGTTGTTTTGGCAGGCGCTTGAAACTTTCCACTACACGAGCAGGAAGATTTGTATTTGCACCCGCTTCCCCTCATCAAATGCCTGCTTCATATTGGCACTTGTTTCTTGTCAAATGACTACTTTATTCGTCCAGTATTGGCACTTCTTTCTTCCTACTTCGTATTTACTACTTGTTGCTCATTTTTGTGCATTTTTTCCACGTTTTTGTTTTCATAAAAGGACTCCTTTTATATTTAGAATGTGACTTCTTTTTTGGAAAATGACTTTATTCTTGCAGTATACCTGCTTTTTTCTCATTATATTGTGACTTTTTGCCGTTTTTCTTATTCCCTCATAAAAAGACTATTTTATTGTTGTAATACTGTGACTTTTTGTGGTAGAATGACTACTTTATTCTCTCATTTTTATACTCGTATAATTGCTACTTTTTTTCTAATATTTATTTTTTGCATTTTTCGCCCTCATAAAATGACTACTGTATTCTTGCAATATTGTGACTTTTTCCTTGTAAAATGAATACTTAATTTTTCTAATATTACTACTTCGTACTCGTAAAATTACGGCTTTTCTTCTCATAAAATGACTACTTTATTGTTGTGATATTCCGACCTTATACTCATATAATTACTGTACTACATTTTTCTCATAATATTGTGACTTTTTTCTTCCGTTTCGCCATTTTTCCCCTCATAGAATGACTTTTATTCTTATAATGTTGTGACATCTTGACTACTTTATTCTGGTAAGATTCCTACATGATACTAAAATGACTTTTTTGTTGTTTGTCATAATATTGTGAGTTGTTTTCTTGTAAATGACAGTTTACTCTCCCACTGTTGTGACTTTGTACCAAGTAGAAAGTATTTTTTTGTTGTATTGTAAAGGAACGACTTCAGGGTCATGTGCTATTATGGCTTCCTTCAGTGAGATTCTGTGTTATTGGACAGCAATGTATGAAAACTCTGCTGACTTATTGATGAAGCGCGAGTGATGGAGTCAACAGGACATTTGATCGTGGGCAAGGATGAATATTTCACCGGGAGGCCTGAGAGGCTTGAGCGGAACCATAGCAAACATATTTGTTGGTGCGTTTTGTGTTTGCGGCCCCAGTGTTGGCGTTGTGTCTGCTGTTGCTGAATAATTTACAGAACTGGAGAAGAACGTGACGCTGGCTGGCAGGAGGAGGTGTGGACTGGAGAGAAGCTCTTGCATTGTGTTTCTCCAGCAACACTGCGGCTCCACATACAGTATAACATTTAGTGTCAGCACCCCCTGCTGGCAGATAAGCAGTCAAGCAAAGGTTAGAAACCCAGAGGGCATGTGTGTTTACTTCAACCAAATAGCAAACCCAGTCAACACACACAGAAAAAACCTTTTATGGGCTTTGTGTAAACACTCCAACAGCACTAAGTCCTTGTGTTGCTGTGTAAGTCCATGCGTCTAATACTAAGTGTAATACTAAGTCCTTGTGTTGCTGTGTAAGTCCATAGTGTAAGTCCATGCGTCTAATACTAACTTAGTGTCGTACTAAGTCCTTGTGTTGCTGTGTAAGTCCATGCGTCTAATACTAAGTGTAATACTAAGTCCTTGTGTTGCTGTGTAAGTCCATGCGTCTAATACTAAGTGTAATACTAAGTCCTTGTGTTGCTGTGTAAGTCCATGCGTCTAATACTAACTAAGTGTAATACTAAGTCCTTGTGTTGCTGTGTAAGTCCATAGGGTAAGTCCATGCGTCTAATACTGGATGTTGGCACATGCACTGATGCATCAAACAGTTTCCACCTGTTTGCTGGTTAAAAAAAAAAAAAAGCCACAGCTGATCTCCACTGTGCCTCTCTCTCCTCTGCATCTGCCAGGTTTGCCAAGAACCTTTCCCCCGACAAGATCAACCTGAGCACGCTGAAGGGGGAGGGCCAGCTCACCAACCTGGAGCTGGATGAAGAGGTGCTGCAGAGCCTGCTGGACCTGCCCACCTGGCTGGCCATCAACCGCGTGTGCTGCAACAAGGCCGCCATCAGGGTGAGACTGGACTTCGGTTCAGGCCGCAGGTTATATTTCCTTCATTCAATGAACAGGAGTACATTTTCTTCACCCTGTTCCCCCTGCAGATCCCATGGACCAAATTAAAGACCCACCCCATCTCTCTGGTACATTTACTTCACTTCAACTAAGTTGCCTGAAGAAAGTCTCCTGTGGGGGGCTCTCATTAGTGCCAGGTCAAAAAAAAACAACTGTGGCTGTAGGCAACCTCCTCGTGTCGTCTTTTAAATAAAGTCCACGATATGGACGTACAGTAATCCCTCATTTATCGCAGGTTATTGGTTGCAGATAGTATTCCGTATTAAGAAACCCAATATTGTCGTACAAAACCTGTTCATGGCCTTCTAAATACATTCTTTGAACATGATTAGAATGACATAACCCCCCCATAGTCACTCCTGTTACCCAGTATAGTAGACATCAACAATAACATAACCGACTCACACGTTAGCAAGTCCCTTGTTGTTTTTTCCTGTGGTGGCTCTGGTCATCAATGTATTGGAATGGCTTCAACTCCTATGAGCCGATGTACAGTAGTACACATCATAAGAGTAAACAAGCCGTTTAATAAAACTCCTGCTCCTGTTCCCTGGGGGCGGACAGGAAGTGATGTCAGAGGTTTATCTTGTGGTGGGTTACGGCCCCAACAGTAGCCCGTGTTATTAGAATGATTCTTTTGTGGTTTCTGTTGTGAGACCTACAATGACGGCCTGTTCTGGCGACACCTAGTGGCCAATGCTGAATACTGCATTCACACGTGGAACGTTTCTTGCCTTGTTCAATTAGACATTTTTATGCTTGAAAATACTTAATTTAGTCCAAGAATACGTACAATTTGCTTAAATATGCATTTTATTCAACTACAAGAGAGCAATCATTTATTAATTCTTTATTTTTTTTGAAAAAGCAGGATATAGTGAAGGAGGGAGCAATATTTGAACGGCGATATAGCGAGGGACGACTGCATCTTCATAGTTAGCGCATTGGAAACCTGTTCATGACCTTCGAAATACATTCTGTTAACATGGTTAGAGCCCTCTAGACATGACGTAACACCCCCATAGTCACATCGCCCCCAATAGCACTGTGCTTGTTCCACTTTCTCATGAATGATATCAAGTTGAAAAGACAATGAAAGTAATGTTTTTGGGTTCTGGTGGCCATTCAGACACTGGACAAAGTGGAAATGGAAATGAGCACCTGCGATGAGCCCCGCCCCCCCAACGGCCCCTCCCCCATCGCAACAGCATCAGGTCAAAGGTGAGCACCACAGGAAGTGAAAGTTAATGGTGTGAGTCCTCACTGGCGTCGTGCCTGCATCCCAGTGAGTACGGCTTTGCTGAGAAGGTGGTGGAGGGGATGTCCCTGTCCATCAACTCCATCGTGATCCGGATCAGCGCCAAAGCCTTCAACGCCTCCTTCGAGCTCTCCCAGCTGCAGGTCTACAGCGTCAACACCAGCTGGAGCATCAGCGACCTGCGTTTCACTCGCATCCAGGACCCTCAAAGGGGGGAGGTAGGGAGCCCACTCGTCACCCGCTCTGGACCCACATTGAGCTAAGTGCCCGTGTGTGCGTGCCCTCCAGATCCTCACCTTCAAGGAGATCAGCTGGCAGATGATCCGCATTGAGGCCGACGCCATTCACAGCGCCGAACACGAGATGCTGAGCGCCCCCATCCGCCTCATCACCAACCAGTCCAAGATCAGAGTCACTCTCAAGCGACGGGTCAGGAACACACACCTCAGCATTCCTGCCCGAGTCATGTGGTCATGTGAGATCTTCCTCTCCCCGACCCAGATCAAGGACTGTAACGTGGTGGCCTCCAAGCTGGTTCTCATCCTGGACGACCTGCTGTGGGTGCTGACCGACTCCCAGCTTAAAGCCATGGTGCAGTACGCCAAGTCCCTCAGCGAGGCGATGGAGAAGTCAGCGCAGCAGAGGAAGAGCATGGCCACTGAGGACCAGGTGCAAATAAAGTGCACAAGCACGTGCTGCATGTTGGCTTTAGCGCTCTGGAAGAATGGGGTGCTGCTTGGCAAAACCTTCTCAACTCTACCCCCTTTTTCTGCGTGCCAGGTGTCGTCCGCCCCGCCCTCATCCCAGCAGGTCCGCACGCAGCAGATGTCCACGACCGGCGACCAGAGTGCCACCATGGCCAAGCTGTTCAGCGCCTACGACGTGTGCGAGACGTCGCATCACCTGCAGATCACGCACCTGGACCTGCACATCTGCGATGACATCCACGCCGTGGACAAAGGTAGCCACGCCCACCTCTACCCTTTTTGCAATATAGTAAGCCCTCCTTTATGGCGCTTGTTTGGCTGCAGACCCCACAGCCGTACCTGAATTTCCCTGAAGTAGGATTCCTTTTTTATAAATGACATTGCTTCATAGTTATGGCATAGAAAACCTGCTCTACACTTTTTAACATGATTAGAGCCCTCTAGACATGAAATAACACCCCTACAGTTACCTTTACACTCCTATTACCCAATATAGTAGACATAATCAGAGAAAATAAGCCATTAATAAAGTTTACCTTTTAGAAGCCCGCTTTCTCACACGCTCACTTTGGTGTGTTTAATTGCAGCGATCAATAAGAGGATCACCGGCGGAGCCATGCAGCTTTCCTTCAGCTCCATCACTCTGGATTACTACCCCTTCCACCGAGCAGGTGTGACCCCTACAGTGATGGTGTATCTTTTCAGCATCTTGACCCCGCCCAGTCTCACTCTCTGTCCAATCAGGTGAGAGCTGTGCCCATTGGATGCACTACAGCGAGGCCACTAAGACCAGAGAAGGTTGGGCGCGGAGCCTCCTGGATGAGTTCAAGTCCAACGTGGAGATGCTGAAGAGTGCAGTGCGGGACCAGCAGGGCATGGCTCCTGCACACAGCTCACCTGGTAAACACACTCTTGATGATTGTGAGGGACTGAAGTCATCACACACACACACACACACTGTGGGTTTTCTGTCCCCAGTGTCTGTTAGGGATGATGTGTATTGGCCTATTGGAGTAGTGCTTAGGGAGGCAGATGGAGGTCTGGTAGAGTGGAGCCCACAGTCTCCAGGCCAGTGCTGCTGGTGCCTAGAGCCAGGTACCACCGTGTGGTGTGTGTGCAGTGATACACACCTTGTGTGAGGCTCAGCGGTGTCCCTCTTCCATGCCCTGGCTGGTCACTCTCTTGTTGCTTTTCTCTCACTCTTCTTTCTCTTCAGGGAAGATCAGCACCTCCTCCAGCACATCTTTCAGCCCTCCCCCTCAGAGCCCCAAGGCCCAGCTCATGTCCAGTTCTGTGGTCCTCAGGATGGCCGATTTCAGCATCTACCAGGTCAAGTGTTGGACCAAACCGTGATCCCGTGACCTTTAGTCCCACTAACGTTTTGGGATTTGGTGGTTTCCAGGTGTCCACAGCAGACCAGCGTCGCTCCAGCCCCAAGACCATGATCTCCTGCAATAAGAAGTCCTTGTACCTACCTCCCGAGATGCCGGCCATCCATGTGGAGTTTACAGAGTACTACTTCCCCGATGGAAAAGACTATCCCAGTAAGACCGTGTTTGTAGCAAATACAGTGTGAAGCTTTCTCTAACCAGCGCTTCCTGCTGATTCCTCAGTCCCGTGTCCCAACCTCTACGCCCAGATGAACGCGCTGCAGCTGGTCCTGGATCCTCGCAGTCTGGTGTGGCTCAACCTTTTTGCTCTGGACCTCAGGCAGAGTCTGGAGCAGTTCATGGAGATCTACAAGCTCAACAACTCACAGAAGCCCGACGAACACGTGGACATCAAGGTGGACGGCCTCATGCTGAAGGTAAGGGCGGCCGGCGTGAACATGGGAACTTCAGGAGATGTATCCTACTTATGGTCTCTCCTTCTTCAGCTGGTGATCCCTGCCGATCGAGACCCCTCCTGCCCGCCAAACCTGCCTCGCTCCATCTCCGTGCAGACGTCGGAGATGGTGGCCACCAACACACGGCACCCGGCCAACTGCACCCGCGCCCACCTCGAGGCCTTCCTGCAGGCCTTCCAGGAGGAGCCCTTCTTCTCGTCCTCCTTTGTCTCATTCCCTCGTTCATCCTCCTCCCTGCCTCTCATTCACCCCGTATTCCACTACCACGCCCACGAGCAGGACACCAGGTTGCACGACATCTACCGGGGCCTTGTGGTGCCCACCATGGGGGCAGACGCCCTCAAGATGCCGGCCGCCGCTGACTTTTGGACGTTGCACTTTGCACAATTCTGGGTTGACTACGAGGGCACCCGCAGTGGCAAGGGACGGCCGCAGCCTTTTGTGGACTCTTTCCCTCTGACTGTGTGGGCCTGTCAGCCCGCCAAGCTCCTCCAGCATCAGGAGAAGCTGAAAGGTGCCGCCGGATCAAACATGTCCCGAAGCACCTCTGTAGAGACCACCGGGCGCCTGCAGCGGAAGCGCCTCCTGAAGGAGTACTACAGCACCGACAGCGCACCCGCGCCGTCTCACAGCCCAAATGCTGCACCTGCAGCGCCGAGTAATGGACTCCATAAGCCACAATCATTGGACGGCTTGCCTTCCTCGTCCTCGCCTAGCCAATATGCGGATGTGCATGCGCTGGTTTATGTTCAGAAGCATTTAAGCGCTCAGGTATGTTCATGCTGGACATGGTGGTCGTGGAATACTTGACAGCAATGTTGACGTGTGTGTTTGGCCAGGTGAGCCACCGGCAGTACGTGTTCCTCATGCGTCTGCAGCGCAGTATCAAAGCCCTACAGCAGACCCTGCAGCAGGACCTGGAGGAGATGGGCTCCAAGAGGGACCGCAAGGCTCCGACGCAGCGTCTGGCAGACCAACAGCCCTTCACCGTTTGCCTGGGCCTCCTGCTCAAAAGCGCGGAGGTCTCTCTCCTCTTGAAGCCCGTCGCGCAGCCGGAAGGCTCACAATCTCCTTTGGGGTCCGAGTTGTCCCCCGCAGAGAGCAGAGCCACCTTGGAGCCGGGGAGCGACAACACTGCCACCGACGGCGGGCAGGAGGGAGCGGCCAAAGGGTCCTCCGCTGTGGACCAGCTGTTGTGTGCCGACGGCCCCGATAGCAGAACCCGGCGAGGTCCTGAGCCGCTCGTCGCCACGTCCGCCACGCGCACAGACTTGAATCGGAAGTCCTCACTGGAGGAGAGGACTTCTGGGAGGTGGAGTTCAGAAGAAGGTGGGGAGATGGTTTTTGACGACACGGCAGACGGAGGAGAAGCCAGAGTGCAGTCATGTGACCCGCTTGGCGAGGACAAAGCTGCCGCGGCCAGGATGCCTCAGTCAGCATCCAGGTATTTGTCTTACGCCGCACTGACCCCAAGCAGGCCTTTTGACAGCAAATGCAGTCGTTAATTTTGTAGGACATGGACCAGACTGGAAAATAGCCTCCTCAATCTACAAATAAATGTGCGTGTGGTTGATGTTCTACCATGAACATCAGCAATGTGTGGACGTCCACCTCAACACAGTCTCATTCATCTTATGCACCATTTCCCATTTCATCAACAAATTGTCCTAACTTCCTTTTTTGGCCTCTTTGACCTTGGCTTTAACCCTTGCAGCTTGTGTGTGTGTGTGTGTGTGTGTGTGTGTGTGTGTGTTCTCTTTCAATCAAGGAAAGGAAGTTTGTCTGTCGTTTCTGATCTCCTCAGCTCCTCATCTACCAGCAGATCCACCTCTCTGTATTCCATGTCAAACATGTAAGGCCCACATGGATCTGCGACTAGCTGTGCCAATGAGTGTGTGTGTCTGTGTGTTTGTGTGTCTTGCGTCTGTGGACTCACCCATAGCCGTGCATATACGTGTGCATGTGTTTGCATGTGAGCATGACATGCTGGTTCTTGTCTCCTTGCGTTACATCAATAGTGTGTATTTGTTATGTAGCCATGCATGAACACCCTTGGTTGTTTTATACAAGAAGGTGTGTGTCATACAACTCTGTGTGTGTGTGTTCTAGTGGACGTCTGATGCGGGACCGCTCCCAGTCCAGTTTCTCTGTGTCCTACAAGAACATGAAGAAGAGCCCGTCCCTGCAGTCGCTGGACAACATCTCCATAGACAGCTGCCTGCTGGAGGATGGGGACACCTACAGCCTGATGGAGAGAGGTGCACACACACACACACGCGTGCTGCTCATTTGACCCGTGGGCAAAACCAAATTAGGGATGCTCAGTGAAAAAGCATGTGATCGTTTATAACTACATTTATCTGGCGGGGGCAGCACGTTAAAACGCTTTCATTGAATATAGCGTTTGAAGAAAAAGCATGGTGAGTTTTGGATGCTCACCGTGCGATCATCAGTCAAAATCACATTGCTCCCTTTTATTAATGAATTATTCATTTTTATTTGCAATGACCTAGTTTTTGGGCCCCCTGGCAGTCAGAGGATCTTGGAATTCTCCTGACTTTCACCACTCATCAGAAATAAATAAATAATCCATGTGGTCGGTATCAGACGATTTCACTCATGGATGATCGGTACCGGAATGGGCAGCATAAAGCCCTGATGGGAGCATCCCTACCGTGAATGCACCTTGCCTTCTTGTCTGTGCTATTCGCTTGCCATGCCGCCACGTTTATGGGCGATTTTGTCAAGCTTGAGCAGGAGGGGAAAGACATTGAGTGGGGAATTATCGTGCCGTCTGTCCGACGCACAGTTGCAGATATCTGCTGGAGAAGAGTGTGCCATAAGGAGAGCGACAGTGTCTCACTGCTGCAACTCACGCTGTAAAATGTTCACAATTTGGGTCACCGCTTGACGTTGAGGGGTGACGGGGGGGGTCCCGCAACCAATCCATGTGAGAACGCCTGCTGCAAAGAAGTAGGAAAAACTTAACGTTTTTGTTCCACAGCCTGGTGGAAGGTGAATGGAGTGAGGGTGAAGTGTTAAAAAGTGCAGGAGTGACTACCACTAAACTGCTGTGTCATGTTGACATGATCATCTTTCTCAACAACAGTCAGGAACTTGCTTCATGTTGTTACGCTACGTTTGAGCTCAGAGCCTCAAGCGTAAAAAAGCCTTTCTGCTTTTTTTGTTGTTTAAAGAAGGCAGTGGGCTCATTTTCACCAGCCTCCACCTCCACTTGTAACCAAAAGGTGGTAGCATTGGGTAACATTACAGGAAACATGTTTTTGTCCTGCACAGATGACATGTCCATCTCAGGATTCAAGGCCGCTGTCAGCGAGCAGAGCGCCACCGAGAGCGCCGCCGTCCCAGAGCAGGAGGGAGCCGTGTCCCCGGACACCGTCAGCGCCGCATCGCAAAGCATGGACGAGCCCTCTAAAGACATTGTAAGATGACGTTTGCTTGCTCTATGTACGTTTTACACGTGTGAGGTGTGATTAGTGTGTGTGTTCGTCCAGGCGTCTGTGCTGGTGCTGAAGGTGCACTCGGTGTGCGTGGGTGTGGAGGTGGTGGGCGACAACGCGGCCCTGGCTCTGGAGGTGGACAAGGTGACGCCCAAACAGCTGGGCAACGTCAGCCTCAGGCAGTACCTCAGCAGCCGCAGCCTGGGTGAGCCAAACACGGTGCCACGCTTTTTACAACGCACTGAAGGCGCCAACCGGGCTGGTGCTAATAAGAGACACGAGCGCCCACTTCACGCCTAAAGTCCGGCACATTTGGCTTGTGTGAGTGCCCTGCTCCATGTTCACGTTTGAAATTGGAGGAATACACGAGTGTAGAAGTACCAACGGCCTAGTGCCCGTACGCCCTAACACGCCATAGTCTCATTTGAATTTACCTTGCTGGACCTCCGGTGCCTGCCCAGAGCAGTCAAGGTAGTGTTTGTGTTCGTGCACTACCTGCAAGTTAGCGTGCGTGATATTTGCTGCAGATGACATCATGCGTGTGGGACTCCACTGGTGTTTTTGTTTCCTTTAGTCGGTGGCGGTCTCGCTTTTTGTGATGGAGAAGGAGCAGCCACGTGATTGAAGGTCAAAGCGTGTGGAAAATCATCAAAGCGGGGCCTAAAAATGATTGCAGTCATTTCAATTTCTTGGCTTCACTCTGTCTCAGTTTTTCAAAAATGCATTAATTAATTATTTTGTTTTTCCTTGACTGCGAAGGATGTGTATGGCAGGAGCTCTGTTGAAGACATTGGAAATTTGAACTAATTTGCCGCTTTCCTGACTATGCCTGGCATGAAAACAAATTTTGCTGGTCGATAATTGTGCTACAAATGATTGATATTCGATAATATCGGCAACCTTTTTTGATAGCATTTTTTCATTAATAATTATCATGAGAGGTGTAATTCACATTTGAACCACTAGATGGTACTCAAGCATCATGTACCCGTGTGAGCCTCAGTCACATTAGCCTGATACAGATGTTCTGAGCCCATTTTTGCGTTATTTGTATGGCGTAATAATGCGAGTATGTCGTATAATTACTCAGGAGTCCAGGCAATTCGTACTGTAATTTTTCCGAAATGTTGCAACCAGCAAGGATACACAAGTGCATATATGTGTTTTGACCTGGACACGCTGCGCTGGATAATGACGTTACTAAGCGCCACTGCTGCCGGAGCGTAAAGTACTGTGTAGAGGCCTACAAAACGTTCTTACTTTGCATATTGTCCCCACAAATGTCACGTAAAAGGAGTTTGAAGTAAGGCCAGATGAGTTAAATATGAATAATGAATGAAGTGAATGCACTGACCAAGAGAAGAAGAAGCCAATCAACTATACTTCACAGGTCAACGACGACACCCACGACCACCACGTCCCTGGAAGACCATGACGTCTCACACTTTATCATTAGAAGTGCTGCAAAAACACACATGGGTGAATAAATCTAATGCTCTATTTGCTGTCAGTCCATTGATGACCTTATAAAGCACGTGATATGGATGTACTGTATATGTCTGGATGGATGTGGTTGGATCCATGCATCCATGTGGTGGATCAGTCTTTAATGCAAATATCATTAGCCAAAATCACCCCAACCCTGACCTTAAAAACCTAGCATTGCACCCCTATTGAAGGTCTCTTTCTCTGCCCGTGCGTGCGTGCGTGTGCGTGGGAGAGGCCCATTAAGATGCTAAATTTGACAGTAACAGACTGAGTGCTCCCATTATTTGCAACATTAAGTCCACAACCTTAAACAAATCTCACATCTTCCTCGCTGACTTCCTCTCTGAAGTCTCAGTACCGCCACTTCCTGCTTGACGCCGCTAATCTCTCGTTGAAGGATGAAATGAGACACGGTGGCACCTCTTTGTCACCTTTTCCTGCGTGTGAAAATGTGGCTGTGATGCAACGCACAAAAAGCAAAACATGGCTGCCTGTGTCCCCCCCTTTACAGCCGGCGCAGACATCAGCTCCCCGTCAGCACCAGCCCACCGCCGCCCCCCGGAGGTGCGGGCTCGCCTGGAGAGCGGCCCCCACGCCGGCGCCCACTCGCCGCTGGCCGAGCGCAACGGCTTTCTGCAGCTGCGCCTGCACGGGTACCGGGCGAGCCTCCTGATGTCCACGCTGCGCAACCTGGCCCAGTTCCTGGAGGATGACATGGCGCCGCAGGTGCTGCCCATGGAGATCAGTGTCGTGGACGCCCGCGTGGACTTGAAGGTGGGTTTCAGTGATGTAAAGTACTTGTAAACCTCACATGGAGTTGGCAGCTCGGGCTTGTAGCTCGATGGCTCGCCAGTGGCACTGCTGCCCGTGTATTAACTGCTGTGGATGAGCGAGGATTAGCTCTGAGCTTCAGGTGCTTCCACCGTGACCTATTTAATTTGGATCCTTCCATTCATGCAGAAAGATTAGCTGTTTACCTCCAGTCTTCTTTGCAGGACGACGGGCCGCGCGACAGTCCCTCCGACTCGGAGCCGTCGCCCATCACGCTGCACGTGGACACGCTGGTCATACACAGAAGAGACAACGGCGCCTTCTCCATCTCTGGAGGTCAGACGCCCGCACCTGCCACCCCACAGTGCACTGACTCTCCGCTGTTAGATAACCCCGCCTCTGTCGTTTGTCTCCGCCCCCCCACAGCGGAGGCCAAGCGCTGGAGCCAGAGTGAAGACGGCGTTCTGTGTTCGGTTCCTGCGGATGCCGATGCGAAGGAGACGCAGATCCAAGCTCTGTCCGCTAGCCCCCATCCATCTATGCGTGAAAATGTAAACGAGTCCAATTTAAAGCTTCTATTTTTACACCTATGTCAACACCTGGTTATGTTTTGCCCTCCCCCTGCAGATGCTAATGGAGGAGAACGACTGCTTGAAAGTGGAGTTGTCCCGGGCCAAGATGGCGCTGGCCGAAGTTCAGATGGAAAGAGACGCTCTGCTCCACCAAATGAAGGTCACAAACAGCAGCTAGCCACTCAGGAGCAGGATAGTCTTTCCTTAGAAAGCAATGCAGTGGAGACTGAAGCAAACAGGCAAACAGTGTGAGTGTGCGACGCGATGGAGACTGGAGGCCTCTTCCATCTACCAACGACGAATCAAAACGCAATCTTGAATGTCACATATTCCCAGGAATGATCAAACCGGGGGCGCTTATGTGTGAACTCTTCTAGAATGTGAACAACAGCTCTTCTACAGTGTTTCTGTTGAGTGTGTGTGCGTGCGTGTGTGCGCGTGTGTCGAGGAAAGCAAGCATTCCCAGAGGATTTTATAACGCTTGGTTCTGCAAGTACAAAAAAAACCCAAAAACTTGCTTCCTGCCTATTTTTCTAGGGTATAACTTCTTGTGTACTATGCAGGTGTACACGCAAGCCCCACCCACTTCAGTTGTCTTGAATTGTCAAAAGAGACACCTTCAGCTGTTCAAACGCCAAAACATTTTGTCTGTCAAAGCTCCTGAAATGCCGTTTAGAAAATAAATAGGATCTAATTTAAGTGCATTCCAAACAAGCTGGCTGTGTGCTCGTAGATGCTCATGACGCCCCACGCCTCTTTTATTCACCAGGACGCCACAAGACCCAGCAGAAGTACGTACTGTAGGGCAAGTCAACATCAGGATGGTTGATTTGAAAGTGTTCCATTGATCTTCATAATAGGAAATGATCACACAATTAAATACAATATATTAGAGATGCTCCGATCGATCGGCCGCCGATCAGCTCCGCCCCCTTTGCAGCATCCAGCCTATAGCCACCGTCTCCCGCCCACTTTCCCTTCACAAAGCCAAAAACAAACATGTCTGCCATGTGGGACTCACCTGTCGTCATCATAAACATTATTTATTTTTGAATGTATTATTATTTGTTAGATTAGGATTGTTTTCTTATGTTTCACATGTATTTTTATTATGTATTATATATCTTATTATATCGTTAATTTAAAATGGGTAATTGTATTAATGTGACTGTATTATTTATATTATTTTTTATATGATTAATAGTTTTGTGAATTGTTAAATTATTATTAGTATCAGTACTATATTAATATTCACAATTAGGAGTGATGTAAATCCATACGGACTGATGCCATAAAAGCTCCATTGGAGAAAAAGAAATCAAATAAATTCCAAAAAGTAATCATTAGCTTGCAGGAGTCCAAAGTGCAATTGGGCGTCACGGGGGAGAAGGCCTGCGGGCACAAAGCAGACTGGTAAATGGGTTCATTAAAAAAGGCGAAGAGGGCTCTGGAAAGCCTCGTGTTTGAAAGTGGAACATGTAAGATTTGTTCGTTCATGCCAGGGCGCACATGCCAGCCACAGGCACTCACTAGCATGTATGACTCATCTTAGCATATAAGTAGATAGTATTCTCTGT
Source organism: Dunckerocampus dactyliophorus (assembly GCF_027744805.1). Taxonomy (NCBI): domain Eukaryota; kingdom Metazoa; phylum Chordata; class Actinopteri; order Syngnathiformes; family Syngnathidae; genus Dunckerocampus; species Dunckerocampus dactyliophorus. The sequence goes on along the minus strand of NC_072833.1, from coordinate 317,810 downwards.
GTCCTTGTTAGGGTCACGGGTGAGCTGGAGCCTATCCCAGCTGGACTGGCGGCCAGACAATCACAGGACGGATAGAAACAACCAACCACTCACGCCTTTGGAGTCTCCTGTTAGCGTAGTATGTTTAAACTCGCTTAAGCTCGCAGACCCAAAGCTAACACTGGCGGCGTGGCACTTGGATCCGAGGGGAAGGCTAAGCTGCGGCGCTCTGATGATCGACCTGTGAGTACACCTAGTGCTACAGGACAGCAGCTGTGCGTGAGCATGGGACCAATCTGTCCAAGTAAATGAACATTAATGTTGTGTCATACAACGTGCGCGGATTGCGTGTTGGACATACGGAAGCAGACAAATCCCGTCGCCTTGTGGTGGATAAACTCCTGGCAACGTGTGATGTATTGTGCGTTCAGGAGACCTTTCTATCTAAACAAGACTTGGAAAGACTTAATTCCTTACATGAAAACTTTTATGGGGCAGGTGAATCTACCACTGACTGCGGCACCAAGTTAGTGCGTGGCACAATATCTGGTGGTGTTGCAGTGTTGTGGCATAAAAGATATGATCAGTTGATTAAAGTAGTCAGACTTGATGTTGATTGGGCTATAGGAATAGAGTTGTGGGGGTCAAACTTTTATTATACTAAACGTATACACACCCTATGAAAGTCCCCACAATGAGTATGAATACCTTTATAGGTTGGCCTATGTTTTATCATATGTTCAGGACAACCCTTCTACATGTTTCTTCATCGTGGGTGACATGAATGCTGATGTGTCAGATTCAAAATCTACATTTGCTGATCATTTAAAGCGATTCTGTTCCAATAATGGGTTGACTCTGTCCAGTGAAGTACTCTTGCCACTGGATAGCTACACTTACATTAGTGAAGCATGGCACTCATCATGGTTAGACCACTGCATCTGCACTGAAGATGCACATGACTCTATAGAGGCCTTCAGGATCAATTAGGAGTTGGCAACATCTGATCATGTACCATTTTCTTTATCCATAAATATGGGCAATTTGCCAGCCGTCTTGCCTGTGAGTGACAACTCAGAAGAAAGAAAAATAAATTGGGCCAATTTGACTGAGCAAGATTTTCATCTTTACCGTACCCAGTCTGATATTTTACTGAGTAAAATTGAATTGCCAAAAAGTACAGTTACATGTCGTGATATGAATTGTAAGAATGTGCAACATGGCCTACCTAGAGTTGTGCTCCCTGTGTGAGAAAATGGTAAAATCTCTTATTATCTCAAGTAAGTCTCTCAATGGAACCAAAAAATATAAAGCCAGGCCAGGCTGGAATGAATATGCAGAAGAGCTTCATGCTGGGGCCAGAAGAGCTTTTAAACTGTGGGTTGAAGCAGGAAAACCTAAACATGGCCCCTTATCTGACTATAAGAAACAGGCAAATGCAAATTTTAAATATATCCTACGACTTATTAAGAGGAATGAAAATACATTGAGATCAGACTCACTCGCAAAAAAATGACAAAACAATAGTCCTATTAACTTTTGGAAAGAAATCAAAAGATTGAACACTTTTAAAACATCTTTGCCAACAAATATTGATGGGGCAAACGGACCAGATGAAATTACTCAGTTCTGGCAGAAACATTACTATGAGCTGTTTAATTGTGTCAAAAGTAGTTCCTTTGTGGTGGACAATGTAGACAAAGATGAAGATGTGACTATTTCTGCACAAGAAGTCAATGAGATTGTGATGAAGCTCAGCAATAATAAGGCCTGTGGTGCAGACAAGATATCCACTGAGCATTTAAAATTCACCAGTAGAAAACTTTATCCTCTGTTAGCAATATGTTTTACTGGGTTTTTAATTCATGGTACCTTACCAAAGTCTATACTGTCTGTTATTTTAGTGCCCATTGTGAAAAATAAAGCTGGAAAAATAAATAGTAAAAATAATTAGCGTCCTATAGCTCTGGCAAGTACCTTATCAAAGGTCTTGGAAAGGGCTATGTTGAATAGGATGGAGAAGTTAACATGACATCTGATAATCAGTTTGGCTTCAAATCCAAGCTTGGCACAGATACAGTATGTGCATTTTTGCCTTAAAGGAGATGATGGATCTGTACAACAGACACAATACTACCATTTTTGTTTGCTTTCTTGACGCCTCAAAGGCTTTTGACCATGTAAATCATGAAAAGTTATTTCACAAATTGTATAATAGGGGTGTCCCAAAATATTGAATAAGAATGTTAGTGTTTTGGTCTGCTCAGCAGTCTATATCTGTTAAATGGGGAAACTTAGCATCATCTCCCTTTCGTGTTGGTAACGGCGTGCGACAAGGCAGCATTTTGTCTCCCTGTCTTTTTAACACGGATATGGATGATCTATCTAAGCTGCTGAATGAATGTAGGACTGGCTGCCAGGTTGGTGATACTCCCATAAACCACCTGATGATGCTGACCATCTGGTGATCTTCGTTCCATACAGTGCTGGTCTACAGCAGTGGTTAAGGGTTTGTTCACAGTATGGCCTAGACTTTGATATTAAATATAATTCAGAAAAGAGCAATATTATGATTGTCAGGAGTAAAGAGGACATTAAATTAACTTTCCCTGACTTCTCACTGGCAGATAACATCCTAAAAGTCTATGATGAGGTGAAATATTTGGGTCATTACAAATCCACTGACCTGACAGAAGATAGAGACATTTATAGACAATGTTGTATGCAGTATGCACAAGCTAATATGCTTGTTGTAAGTTTTCTATGTGCTCAGTATCTGTTAAAACTGCACTTTTTAAAACATATTGTACTCCTATGTATACTGCCCACTTGTGGCAGCATGATAAAAAAAGCAGTATACATAAGCTTCAGGTGGCATACAAGGATGGCATGAGGATGCTGCTTAAGGTGCCTGGCTGGATTAGTGCCAGTCAAATGTTTGTCCAGGCTGCCATACCAACTTGTGCTGCTGTGTTACGGAACCTCATGTACAGATGAATGTGCAGGCTAACATCCTCTGCAAACAGCATCATACTTGTATGTGTACTGACCAACCCTGAACAAAGCTCTGTCAGCTTCTTTTCTAGTTTGTGGAAACACTGGCGCCTTAATCTACAGTATATAGCAACAGATAGCCATTTTTAATTGTCTTTTTTTCTTTGTTTGTTTGTTTGTTTTGTTCTGTTTTTATATATATTGTTCTATGGACCATGCATGTGTCTGAAATAAAGTTGATGATGATGATAACCAATACGAAGAGAACATGAAGGCCAATCCTCTTAGCATAACACGCATATAAAACCTTCATTTGTAAACAAAGCATTACGCTGTTTATATTACAGGTACTCTTTGCCAGTTTTATTAACTTACTACACTAATTCTTGTTACTTTAGCACTACTGCACTTGTTAATCATAACTACATGAATTTTATGCCTAGCTTCAGTTTCCTCTGTAATACGTCCGAAACGTCATTGGAATCGCTTTTCATTTTTGACTCTCTGCACTTGCCGTAGTGCATTATATAAAGACTTTGTACCGGAAGTACAAGCCCTTTTTCTATCCTTTTTGCTTGTCTGGGTGAGTTTTTTATTCCCACACCGACAACATTTAACTAAGAATCATCATCCATCCTTTCCAAACGCTAACAGCTTCACCACATTTTCACTTAAGCATCGTTACACTCTTTTAGCGCCATCCTTTGACCCAACTATTTGTTACATTAAGTGTTTGTGTGCAATGTTTTAACCGACTGTCTGACGTGGTTTGTGCTCTTCCGCAGCGTTCAGTCCACTGACAAGGCATCATGGTAAGAGCAGACTCTCTTTAATACTGAATTAGAACTTGTTAATGACGTGATTTGGGTTGTGATGACGGGCAACGTGATTTGAGTTTAAAGTTATGCTAACGAATACTGTGGGCTAAAGGTTGCTCACGTACGCGGTGCTAACATTAGCATGGTGCCCCGCTTAAGTTCACATGTGCTAACGTTTCTTATCAGACATGTTTAGTTACAAATGCGATACCACATCATGCAAACTAACGGTGCAAAAGCCGAGAAGTCTCTGTTGTTGGCACAAACGTGAATTTGCCTTTCTGGTTCATGGCGGCCATCTTGCTAGCTTGACAAGCTAGCAGTATTGAAGTAGCAACTAGCAAGGCGTTCAAGCATCTTAGTGCTGCTGTGCCTCTGATGCACCACAACTTGCCAGAATAAAGTATGGACCAAGTGCTGACTTTCACGTTGTTACAGAAAGCCCAGTTCCACCGGTCCACTAACATTTTTCTGAATGAGCAATGCTAATCCATGTCAGCTGCTCTGTATTCATCCCGGATAGTAAGTAACGTGTCGTGGTGGTGTTTGCAGCCTCGCAAGATTGAAGAAATCAAAGATTTCCTGCTGACTGCCAGGAGGAAGGATGCCAAGTGTATGTAGCAACACGCTAATATTCCCGCTAGTAGTGGTCATGCATACACGAGCATAGGTGTGTATTTCGTGTGTGCATCTCTGCAGCCGTGAAGATCAAGAAGAACAAGGACAATGTGAAGTTCAAGGTGCGCTGCAGCAGGTACCTGTACACGCTGGTCATCACAGACAAGGAGAAGGCGGAGAAGCTCAAGCAGTCGCTTCCTCCAGGTAAGTGTTGTCACGCACACGATGAGCACCTCAAATGCGTCGTAGAGAAAACATCTTTGACGCGAAATCATGACATGCTAATGGACGCCACACACGAGACAAACGAGTGCAATTGATGAAACTCATCGCCAACGCGTAGCAAATCCTGCGCATGGGGGCTGACAAGCGGATGTGGCTGGCTAGCTACACGGGTGAGCGACGCGCTCACATCCAGAGAGAATTACGAGTCTCCCATGGGTTTGATTGTCAGATTTAGAGGGAATTTGGGGGTGCAAAGTAGTTCAGAGGAGGAAAAGCGGCCAGTGTTGGAGTACTCTTGCTAAACTGAAGATAAACGTAAAGTTACCTGATGTGTTCCCATGCTGCTGCTTTTTTCTTGATATTCTTTTTTTTTTTTTTTTTTTTTTTTTTTTTTTTTTTTTTTACAAATGTCAAATAGCAAGGAAACTTGGCACAGCAGGTGGTATTTTATCCTCCATGTTTACTTGCAAGAGTACTGAACAGCTTCCTGTCTGCTCATTGGTACATCAGTGAAACTCCCGCTGATTGACAGCCATGAAAAGTCAACATTTTTCAACTTCCAGGGATTGTGGCGCAAGCTGACGATGACGTGCACGAGCACAACATTTAACACAAATGACTGTCATGTGTTGCCTGGCCAGGTGGTGACGCCTCGCCTCCTGTGGGTGGAGCCCATAAGCAGTGTGGCGAGTTTGCTGCTGATATTTCAGTCTAACCCTTGCAAAGTCTTCAGCGGTGTGAGGTTGTATTTAATTCTATGGCGAATAAATGCACCTTTTCTTTTGTTTTTGCAGGTCTGGCTGTGAAGGAGCTGAAGTAAATGATGTAATAAAGATGGAAAACATGTACTCGTCTGTCCTCACTGAAAACCACACCTTCTGATCTGGACAAATACAGTATGTCACAAAAGTGAGTACACCCCTCACATTTCTGCAAATATTTTATTATATCTTTTCATTGGACACCACTGAAGAAATGAAACTTTGCTACAATGTAAAGTAGTCAGTGTACAGCTTGTATAACAGTGTAAATTTACTGTTCCCTTCAAAATAACTCAATACACAGACCTTAATGTCTAAACTGCAGGCAACAAAAGTGAATACACCCCAAGTGAAAATGTCCAAATTGGGCCCAATTAGCCATTTTCTTTCCCCAGTGTCATGTGACCCATTAGTGTTACAAGGTGTCAGGTGTGAATGGGGAGCAGGTGTGTTAAATTTGGTTTTATCACTCTCACACTCTCTCATACTGGTCACTGGAAGTTTAACATGGCACCTCATGGCAAAGAACTCTCTGAGGATCTGAAAAAAAGAATTGTTGCGCTACACGAAGATGGCTTAGGCTATAAGAAGATTGCCAACACTCTGAAACTGAGCAGCAGCACGGTGGCCAAGACCATACAGCGGTTTAACATCACAGGTTCCACTCAGAACAAGCCTCGCCATGGTCGACCAAAGAAGTTGAGTGCACGTGCCCAGCGTCATATCCAGAGGTTGTCTTTGGAAAATAGACGCCTGAGTGCTGCCAGCATTGCTGCAGAGGTTGAAGGGATGGGTGGTCAACCTGTCAGTGCTCAGACCATACGTCGCACTCTGCATCAAATTGGTCTGCATGGCTGTCCTCCCAGAAAGAAGCCTCTTCTAAAGATGATGCATAAGAAAGCCCGCAAACAGTTTGCTGAAGATAAGCAGACTAAAGACATGGATTACTGGAACCATGTCCTGTGGTCTGATGAGACCAAGATAAACTTATTTGGTTCAGATGGTGTCAAGCGTGTGTGGCGGAAACCAGGTGAGGAGTACAAAGACGAGTGTGTTTTACCTACAGTCAAACATGGTGGTGGGAGTGTCATGGTCTGGGGCTGCATGAGTGCTGCCGGCACTGGGGAGCTACAGTTCATTGAGGGAACCATGAATGCCAACATGTACTGTGACATCCTGAAGCAGAGCATGATCCCCTCCCTTCGGAAACTGGGCCGCAGGGCAGTATTCCAACATGACAACGACCCCAAACACACCTCCAAGACAACCACTGCTTTGCTAAAGAAGTTAAGGGTGAATGTGATGGACTGGCCAAGCATGTCTCCGGACCTAAATCCTATTGAGCATCTGTGGGGCATCCTCAAACTGAAGGTGAAGGAGCACAAGGTCTCTAACATCCACCAGCTCCGTGATGTCGTCATGGAGGAGTGGAAGAGGATTCCAGTGGCAACCTGTGAAGCTCTGGTGAACTCCATGCCCAAGAGGGTTAAGGCAGTGCTGGAAAATAATGGTGGCCACACAAAATATTGACACTTTTGGCCCAATTTGGACATTTTCACTTGGGGTGTATTCACTTTTGTTGCCTGCAGTTTAGACATTAAGGTCTGTGTATTGAGTTATTTTGAAGGGAACAGTAAATTTACACTGTTATACAAGCTGTACACTGACTACTTTACATTGTAGCAAAGTTTCATTTCTTCAGTGTTGTCCCATGAAAAGATATAATAAAATATTTGCAGAAATGTGAAGGGTGTACTCACTTTTGTGACATACTGTACATGATGGGCTATTTTTCATTTTGGACATGTTGTATGACCCCCCCCCCCATCAGGAGTGTTGTACATCAGTGACTTGTACAACGCTGGTGGGGGTGTCATACAACTTCATGTCAAAAAGTCCCAACTATCCCTTCAAGACTTGAATGATTGGGTGATCTGACGTTGCGTAGAACAGGGGAAACGTTAGATGACACCTGGAGGTGTTCAATGGAAATACCAAAAGAAACCAGTTACCCTTGCCTGGTTTTAAATACATTTTAGATGCAAGTGTACCTGAATGCCTCACGGCGCAAGGTGGGAGCACAAACATGCGAACAAGCATGACAACATAAGTTTGATGGTTCTATTTATAATACGCGTTCCAATCCCCGCACGGTGCACCCATGTAAACCTGCCACTGGGGGTGGGGATTCCCCTAAAAATGAGGCTTTATTGTACCTGGGCCACTGCTTTATCTTGAATATTTGTTTGCTATGACATGAATATGAACACACCACAGCCATGTGGGTGGACCAGAACGGTAATGCTCACATTGAAGCCATTGAAACGCAAGGATGCCAACATCAGACTTCATCAAAACATGTAGGATGATTACTTATCGATTTATCAGTGCTCATGTCAAGCGTCATGAAAATGTCCCCATGCAAAGTCCGCATTTTCCACCCAGACTGACAATGAAATGATGTCGAAGTGAAGGTGAAAGAAGATAAAAGGTATATGTCTTCAGGTGAAATGCGTGAGGGGGGACACTGTTATTCAACATTTGACTTCCAAATGTTGGCATTTTGGGAAAGAGGAAGCCATTAGCACTTCAATGGATGCTACATTCCGTAGCTTTTTTTTCACTTGTCTGCAGCAAACATTGAATAAATTATAGATTGTAATTTTTAGTGGTGTGAAACTTTACTGAGCTAGAAATCTAAAATATAAATGTTTTAATGCATTTTAGCCCTTTAGTAACGTGCATTCGACTGCTCATGTTGTGCCAACGGTGTTGTCATAACACCAGTTGTCCACCAGATGACAGCAGAGCAGCACGCTTGCTTTCCGATGGTTCAAAGTAGAAACGGGGACAAAAAGGACATGAACGACTTGGCAGGGACCACCCACTCATCTTGGACGCGCGTCTCTTGTCCCTCACGAGCCCCCTCCCCCACCCCACCACTCCTTAAAGTGTCACGCATCCCCTCGGGGTTAAGGTGCGCGCTCCCGCTTGGTGGTGGCCGCGCGTCGTGTGTTCGGAGCAAGACGCGCGGATTCACTCGCACGCGCTCCCTGAGATTACGTTTTACTCCAGGATCGACCTGGATCGAAATATTCTTGCGTGTTCGTGGTGTGTTGTAGAACACCTCCACCCCCCCAACCACATCCCCCACCTCCACCGACCATGTTGTCACCCCGCCTTTGTCTCGCATGAGTCGGGGCTGCTGAGAGCCAACTTGGCCTCCGGTCGAGGCTCTATTGCTTCAACTTAAAGACTTTTTCTTCTTGATTGTTTTGAAGCCGCCGAGTAGGGATGTCGTCTTCTCGCACGGATTACGTGGCGCCATGGTGGACGTACTGGCTGCACACCTTCCCTCACATCAACCTCAGCTTCCAGCCTGTGGACAACACCTTCCATCCTGAGCACGAGAGCTACCAGCAGGTCAGTTTGGACCACAGGTCACTACATTAGGTACACCCCTGCCAGTATTCCATGATGATGATGATGATGATGATGATACACTTGTACCCTACACTTGTACCCTACACTTGTACCATACACTTGTACTATATACTTGTACCATACACTTGTACTATACACTTGTACCATACACTTGTACTATATACTTGTACCATACACTTGTACCATACACTTGTACTATATACTTGTACCATACACTTGTACTATACACTTGTACTATATACTTGTACCATACACTTGTACCATACACTTGTACTATATACTTGTACCATACACTTGTACTATACACTTGTACCATACACTTGTACTATATACTTGTACCATACACTTGTACTATACACTTGTACCATACACTTGTACTATATACTTGTACCATACACTTGTACTATACACTTGTACCATACACTTGTACTATATACTTGTACCATACACTTGTACTATACACTTGTACCATACACTTGTACTATATACTTGTACCATACACTTGTACTATACACTTGTACCATACACTTGTACTATATACTTGTACCATACACTTGTACTATATACTTGTACCATACACTTGTACCATACACTTGTACTATATACTTGTACCATACACTTGTACTATACACTTGTACCATACACTTGTACTATATACTTGTACCATACACTTGTACTATATACTTGTACCATACACTTGTACTATATACTTGTACCATACACTTGTACTATACACTTGTACCATACACTTGTACTATATACTTGTACCATACACTTGTACTATATACTTGTACCATACACTTGTACTATACACTTGTACCATACACTTGTACTATATACTTGTACCATACACTTGTACTATACACTTGTACCATACACTTGTACTATATACTTGTACCATACACTTGTACTATATACTTGTACTATACACTTGTACCATACACTTGTACTATATACTTGTACCGTACACTTGTACTATACACTTGTACTATATACTTGTACCATACACTTGTACTATACACTTGTACCATACACTTGTACCATACACTTGTACTATATACTTGTACCATACACTTGTACCATACACTTGTGCTATATACTTGTACCGTACACTTGTACCATACACTTGTACTATACACTTGTACCATACACTTGTACTATATACTTGTACTATACACTTGTACCATACACTTGTACCGTACACTTGTACCATACACTTGTACTATATACTTGTACCGTACACTTGTACCATACACTTGTACTATACACTTGTACTATATACTTGTACCCTACACTTGTACCATACACTTGTACTATATACTTGTACTATACACTTGTACCATACACTTGTACTATATACTTGTACCGTACACTTGTACCATACACTTGTACTATATATCAAGGAAAAGGCTTCTTGAGACGTCATCTGTACTTCTGTGAAAAAGGTGTCGACTTCTTCACAGAAGTACAGATGACGTCTCAAGAAGCCTTTTCCTCGATGGACAACTCCTGTACGACTGAGAGCCTACAAAGACACTTGTACCATACACTTGTACCCTACACTTGTACTATATACTTGTACCATACACTTGTACCATACACTTGTACCATACACTTGTACCCTACACTTGTACTATATACTTGTACCATACACTTGTACTATATACTTGTACCATACACTTGTACCATACACTTGTACCCTACACTTGTACTATATACTTGTACCATACACTTGTACTATATACTTGTACCATACACTTGTACCCTACACTTGTACTATATACTTGTACCATACACTTGTACTATATACTTGTACCATACACTTGTACCATACACTTGTACCCTACACTTGTACTATATACTTGTACCATACACTTGTACTATATACTTGGACCCTACACTTGTACCATACACTTGTACCCTACACTTGTACTATATACTTGTACCATACACTTGTACCATACACTTGTACCCTACACTTGTACTATATACTTGTACCGTACACTTGTACCATACACTTGTACTATATACTTGTACCCTACACTTGTACTATACACTTGTACCATACACTTGTACCATACACTTGTATCCTACACTTGTACTATATACTTGTACCATACACTTGTACCATACACTTGTACTATATACTTGTACCCTACACTTGTACTATATACTTGTACCGTACACTTGTACTATATACTTGTATTATGCACTTGTATGATACACCTGTACTATACACTTGTACTATATACTTGTACGAAACACTTTTACTATACACCTGTATGATACGCTTGTACTATACACCTGTACTATACACCTGTACTATACACCTGTACTATACACTTGTACTATACACTTGTACTATACACCTGTACTATACACCTGTACTATACACTTGTACTATACACCTGTATGATACACTTGTACTATACACCTGTACTATACACCTGTACTATACACTTGTACTATATACTTGTATTATACACTTGTACTATACACTTGTATGATACACTTGTACTATACACCTGTATGATACACTTGTACTATACACTTGTACTATATACTTGTACTATACACTTGTACTATACACCTGTATGATACACTTGTACTATACACTTGTACTATACACCTGTACTATACACTTGTACTATATACTTGTATTATACACTTGTACTATACACCTGTATGATACACTTGTACTATACACCTGTATTATACACTTGTACTATATACTTGTATTATACACTTGTACTATACACCTGTATGATACACTTGTACTATACACTTGTACTATATACTTGTATTATACACTTGTACTATACACTTGTATTATACACCTGTACTATATACTTGTACTATACACCTGTACTATACACTTGTACTATACACTTGTATTATACACTTGTACTATACACTTGTACTATACACCTGTACTATACACTTGTACTATACACTTGTACTATATACTTGTACTATACACCTGTATGATACACTTGTACTATACACTTGTACTATATACTTGTATTATACACTTGTACCATACACTTGTACTATATACTTGTATTATACACTTGTATTATACACCTGTACTATATACTTGTACTATACACCTGTACTATACACTTGTACTATACACTTGTATTATACACTTGTACTATACACTTGTACTATACACTTGTACTATACACCTGTACTATACACTTGTACTATACACTTGTACTATATACTTGTACTATACACCTGTATGATACACTTGTACTATACACTTGTACTATATACTTGTATTATACACTTGTACTATACACCTGTATGATACACTTGTACTATACACCTGTATTATACACTTGTACTATATACTTGTACCCTACACTTGTACTATATACTTGTACCGTACACTTGTACTATATACTTGTATTATGCACTTGTACGATACACCTGTACTATACACTTGTACTATATACTTGTACGAAACACTTTTACTATACACCTGTATGATACGCTTGTACTATACACCTGTACTATACACCTGTACTATACACCTGTACTATACACCTGTACTATACACTTGTACTATACACTTGTACTATACACCTGTATGATACACTTGTACTATACACCTGTACTATACACCTGTACTATACACTTGTACTATATACTTGTATTATACACTTGTACTATACACCTGTATGATACACTTGTACTATACACTTGTACTATACACCTGTATGATACACTTGTACTATACACCTGTACTATACACTTGTACTATATACTTGTATTATACACTTGTACTATACACCTGTATGATACACTTGTACTATACACCTGTATTATACACTTGTACTATATACTTGTATTATACACTTGTACTATACACCTGTATGATACACTTGTACTATACACCTGTATTATACACTTGTACTATATACTTGTATTATACACTTGTACTATACACCTGTATGATACACTTGTACTATACACCTGTATTATACACTTGTACTATATACTTGTACCCTACACTTGTACTATATACTTGTACCGTACACTTGTACTATATACTTGTATTATGCACTTGTACGATACACCTGTACTATACACTTGTACTATATACTTGTACGAAACACTTTTACTATACACCTGTATGATACGCTTGTACTATACACCTGTACTATACACCTGTACTATACACTTGTACTATACACCTGTACTATACACTTGTACTATACACTTGTACTATACACCTGTATGATACACTTGTACTATACACCTGTACTATACACCTGTACTATACACCTGTACTATATACTTGTATTATACACTTGTACTATACACCTGTATGATACACTTGTACTATACACTTGTACTATACACCTGTATGATACACTTGTACTATACACCTGTACTATACACTTGTACTATATACTTGTATTATACACTTGTACTATACACCTGTATGATACACTTGTACTATACACCTGTATTATACACTTGTACTATATACTTGTATTATACACTTGTACTATACACCTGTATGATACACTTGTACTATACACCTGTATTATACACTTGTACTATATACTTGTATTATACACTTGTACTATACACCTGTATGATACACTTGTACTATACACTTGTACTATATACTTGTATTATACACTTGTACTATACACTTGTATTATACACCTGTACTATATACTTGTACTATACACCTGTACTATACACTTGTACTATATACTTGTACTATACACTTGTACTATACACCTGTACTATACACCTGTACTATACACCTGTACTATACACTTGTACTATACACTTGTACTATATACTTGTACTATATACTTGTATTATACACTTGTACTATACACTTGTATTATACACCTGTACTATACACTTGTACTATATACTTGTATTATACCTTTGTACTATACACTTGTACTATACACTTGTACTATATACTTGTATTATACACTTGTACTATACACCTGTATTATACACTTGTACTATATACTTGTACTATACACCTGTACTATACACTTGTACTATATACTTGTACTATACACCTGTACTATACACTTGTACTATACACTTGTATGATACACTTGTACTATACACCTGTACTATACACCTGTACTATACACTTATACTATATACTTGTATGATACACTTGTACTATACACCTGTACTATACACTTGTACTATATACTTGTACTATACACTTGTACTATATACTTGTATTATACACTTGTACTATACACTTGTAGTATACACCTGTACTACATTGTACTATACAAATTGAGGATGTGGTGTTGGTGATGACGTGTGGAGTCGTAGGTTCGATGAGGCAACAATATTGTGTGGCTGATACGGTCAGCGATGCTATTGATTGATTCCTGAGTGTGTTTCGGAATGTTTCGGAATGTTTAGGAATGTGAAGGCATGAGCAGAATAATAGGAAGAGTGTTTGACGTGTGATTGGCTGCATGTGCACATTATTCTCATATAATATCACTATTGTAACGTGCATGTGACATTCTTTGTATTGCTAGCCTTGTCTCTGTGTGTCTCTGTGTGTGTGTGTGTGCAGGCTTAATAGGCAAGAATTCAATTAAAGAGGAGTCACATGACGACCAGGAAGAGTTCTGATTAGCTGGCAAAGTTTTTGTGTGGGCTAAATTTTTCAATAGGATTGTGTGTGTGTGTGTGTGGCAACAGGACGTCATGTGACTTGTGGTGTGTACCTAATGTAGTGTCCAGTGAGGCTGTGGTCGTGATGATGATATTTCTGATTTAGTGAGGATGATATTTCTGATTTAATGATGATGATATTTCTGATTTAGTGAGGATGATATTTCTGATTTAGTGAGGATGATATTTCTGATTTAGTGAGGATGATATTTCTGATTTAATGATGATGATATTTCTGATTTAGTGAGGATGATATTTCTGATTTAATGATGATGATATTTCTGATTTAGTGATGATGATATTTCTGATTTAGTGAGGATGATATTTCTGATTTAATGATGATATTTCTGATTTAATGATGATGATATTTCTGATTTAGTGATGATGATATTTCTGACTTAATGATGATGATATTTCTGATTTAGTGGGGATGATATTTCTGATTTAATGATGATGATATTTCTGATTTAATGATGATGATATTTCTGATTTAGTGAGGATGATATTTCTGATTTTCAGGCATCATAAAGGCTGAGCTCAGCTATGAAATGTGATTTTCTACTTTGTCCATCTCCAGTATGTCCACACACGTCCACACTTCAGAGCAATGAATCACCAGAAATATGAATATACTATTAAATGAAAACATTACTATTAAACACAAGCTTATTCTTTACTGGGCATTATGAGGCCACTCTGCATAGTGGTACAGTAGATACGTTCAGTTACAAAGAAATAACAGCGGAATGAGGACAAGGATTTATACAAGCAGACACAACACTACACTACAGTACAGTACACTACACTACACTAGACTACACTACACTACACTAGACTAGACTACACTAGACAACACTAAACTAGACAACACTACACTACACTAGACTACACTACACTAGACTACACTACACTACACTAGACTAGACTACACTAGACTACACTACACTAGACAACACTACACTAGACTAGACTACACTACAGTACACTACACTAGACTAGACTAGACTACACTACACTACACTAGACTACACTACACTAGACAACACTACACTACACTACACTAGACTAGACTACACTACAGTACACTACACTAGACTAGACTAGACTACACTACACTAGACTACAGTACACTACACTACACTAGACTACACTACACTACACTACACTATACTACACTACACTACACTAGACTAGACTAGACTACACTACAGTACACTACAATACACTAGACTACACTAGACTACACTACACTAGACTACAGTACACTACACTACACTACACTACACTAGACTACACTAGACTACACTACAGTACACTACACTAGACTAGACTACACTAGACTAGACTACACTAGACTACACTACACTACAGTACACTACACTACACTAGACTAGACTACAGTACACTACACTACACTAGACTACACCACACTAGACTAGACTAGACTACAGTACACTACACTACACTAGACTACACTACACTAGACTAGACTACAGTACACTACAGTACACTACACTACACTAGACTTGACTACACTAGACTAGACTACACTAGACTACACTACACTACAGTGCACTACACTACAGTACACTACACTACACTAGACTAGACTACACTAGACTACAGTACACTAGACAACACTACACTACACTAGACTAGACTACACTAGACTAGACTACACTAGACTACAGTACACTAGACAACACTACACTACACTACACTAGACTACACTACAGTACACTACACTACACTAGACTAGACTACACTACACTAGACTACAGTACACTACACTACACTAGACTACACTAGACTACACTACACTACACTAGACTACAGTACACTATACTACACTACACTACACTAGACTAGACTACACTACACTACAGTACACTACAATACACTAGACTAGACTACACTAGACTACACTACACTAGACAACACTACACTACACTAGACTACACTACACTAGACTACAGTACACTACACTACACTACACTAGACTAGACTACAGTACACTACACTAGACTAGACTACACTAGACTAGACTACACTAGACTACACTACAGTACACTACACTACACTAGACTAGACTAGACTACAGTACACTACACTACACTAGACTACACCACACTAGACTAGACTAGACTACAGTACACTACACTACACTAGACTACACTACACTAGACTAGACTACAGTACACTACAGTACACTACACTACACTAGACTTGACTACACTAGACTAGACTACACTACACTACAGTGCACTACACTACAGTACACTACACTACACTAGACTAGACTACACTAGACTACAGTACACTAGACAACACTACACTACACTAGACTAGACTACACTAGACTAGACTACACTAGACTACAGTACACTAGACAACACTACACTACACTACACTAGACTACACTACAGTACACTACACTACACTAGACTAGACTACACTACACTAGACTACAGTACACTACACTACACTAGACTACACTAGACTACACTACACTACACTAGACTACAGTACACTATACTACACTACACTACACTAGACTAGACTACACTACACTACAGTACACTACAATACACTAGACTAGACTACACTAGACTACACTACACTAGACAACACTACACTACACTAGACTACACTACACTAGACTACAGTACACTACACTACACTACACTAGACTAGACTACAGTACACTACACTAGACTAGACTACACTAGACTAGACTACACTAGACTACACTACAGTACACTACACTACACTAGACTAGACTAGACTACAGTACACTACACTACACTAGACTACACCACACTAGACTAGACTAGACTACAGTACACTACACTACACTAGACTACACTACACTAGACTAGACTACAGTACACTACAGTACACTACACTACACTAGACTTGACTACACTAGACTAGACTACACTACACTACAGTGCACTACACTACAGTACACTACACTACACTAGACTAGACTACACTAGACTACAGTACACTAGACAACACTACACTACACTAGACTAGACTACACTAGACTAGACTACACTAGACTACAGTACACTAGACAACACTACACTACACTAGACTACACTACACTAGACTAGACTAGACTACAGTACACTACACTAGACTACACTACACTACACTACACTAGACTACACTACACTAGACTACAGTACACTACACTACAGTACAGTACAGTGCAGTGCAGTACAGTACACTGCAGTACAGTACAGTACACTACAGTGCAGTACAGTACACTGCAGTGCAGTGCAGTACACTACAGTACAGTACAGTACACTAAACTACAGTACAGTACAGTACACTACAGTGCAGTACAGTACACTGCAGTGCAGTGCAGTACAGTACACAGCAGTACACTACAGTACACTACAGTACAGTGCAGTACACTACAGTACAGTACAGTACAGTACACTACAGTGCACTACAGTACACTAGACTGCAGTACACTACACTACAGTACACTTCACTACAGTACACCACAATATACTACACTACATTGCAGTACAGTAAAGTGCAGTGCAGTGCAGTACAGTACACTACAGTGCACTATAGTACAGTACAGGGCAGAACAGTACACTACAGTACAGTGCAGTACAATACAGTGCAGTACAACTGGAGGAGTCTGTTGGAGTGAGTGGGTGGGTTGTCCGTGATGGAGAGTAGTTTGTCCAGTGTCCTCCTGTCTCTCACTGCTACCAACGCCTCCAACTGAGTGCCGATAACTTGTTCGGCTTTCCGGATCAGTTCGTCCATCCGCTTTATGTCCTTTTTGCTGGTACTTCCCCTCCAACACACCACAGCAAAGCACAGGACACCAGCTACCACTGGCTGGTAGAAGATTCCAGCAGCCTCCTGCACACACTGAAGGACCTAAGCCTGCTCCTGCCCTTCTTGTAGACAGCATCGCTGGTGTCCTTCCAGGCCAGTCTGCAGGTCACGTGGACTCCCAAGTACCTGTAGTGGTCCTGACTGGTGATGGGCTCCCCTGGAGTCACCTTCCTCCTGAAGTCACCACCAGCTCTTTGGTCTTCCACATTCAGGAGCAGGTGGTCTTCCACAAGGTCAAAGTTTTGAAAACGCCTTCCACAGTAGGAAAATTAGACGCCATGTCACACCTCCGTCACCGCCCCATCGCTGTCATGTGACCAGAAGCGAGCTTTGGTGAGAAGCCAGCGTCGCATCTGAACATGTGGACGGACGTCACCCACCCACCCACCACCTCCATGAGTCTAGACGGACCTGTGTGTGTTTCTTCCACTATAGTTTGGTGGGTCACGTGGTTGCGTGCGCTCGTGTGTTGACGGCGCCACACGCAAGGAACACCTGCGTGTGGCGCCCGTTGTCACCCGTTTGGATGCCAACATTCACTCATCCCACACGCCGTGGGTGCTATACCCAGCAACGTTTGGGTGGGACACGGCCCCCCCACGTCCCTGCCAACAATGAAGGAGTCTGCTCCTCCTCGGATGTGTGGCGGGGGGGCTGGGTCTGTCCTTTTGTTGAGAGCGTCACAATGGCAACCCCCTCCACAACCCCGAGGGGGCATTTGAAGGTCCCAGGAGGCAGAGCTCATCTACTAGATAGCATACGACACCACCCTTGTACACTTCATAGCCCACTCATGCCCCCTTCCCATTCCTCCTGCTTCCTCCCCCTTCCTCCTGCTTCCTTCCTATTCCTTCTCCTTCCTCCTGCTCCCTCCCCCATCCTAAAGCGTGAGTGGTTTACTGGGACTAGACGGCGTCCCAGCTGGGAATGCATGTGGCCCATTCGAGCGCACTGTGCCAGAAAGACCCTGCGTCCCCCCGAGGCGAGGAGCAGTGGTGATGGCACAGGATGAGGGGGGTTTCTAGTTCTGATGATGTCATGGCGTACGTGCTGCTTCTTCACCATCATCATCATCAGGAGGAACGAGTGTAGAAGACTTGAGCTGGACACACCAACATCTGGCAGCAAGGAGCTTTTGGAAGCGTACGCCAGCGTGTCGGTCATGTGATCACAAACACCTGAGATCAGCGCATCCTTTTGCTTAGGAGCAAGTACAACATGCATTCTTCCCTTTTCCTGACATGACTTTCTTCAGGCCTGTGATTGGCTGAGACGCTTGTAGAGTCATCCCCCCTTGATGGCAGTTGACTGCTTCCACACCAACACCTGACTTTGTGTAAAGTAGGAGTGCTTATTTAGTGATGGAATCTTTTCATCCTTCGGTTATTTACACCACGTTGCTAATGCGCAGGCTACAGGATCACTGCTAGCATAGCATGCTAGCAAGCTAACTAGTTAGCCCCCAGTTGATTGACTTCTAAACTCAAGGAAGGGTTTCAAACGAAGTGGGGAAGAAGGACAAAGTAAGAAGCCAAAAAACTTACCACTTCCGCTCTGACTGGGAGGAGAACTTTGGTTCACGGTGGCCATGCCATGGACGACGACATGCACTCTCAAAATAAGGTCATCCACGATAATGTTTCATCAATGGAACTTGACTGACACCTAATGACCACAATACTACAGTACTACAATACTACAACACTATTCAGTAGGCGTGTCACGAGACAAGACGATACACCAGATTGGGTGTGTGGGACAAGAGGAGATTTTAACATTACTTTTAAGAAAAGTACAATAAAAAGTATAAAAACTATGCCCATGTATTTCAATCTGCTGATATCATTTCTACTACGTGACACTCTTCTGCACTGTGTGTGTATGCTAGCGGCCCCGCCTCCTGTATGACTTGCAAAAGGGCTCACTCCGTTCATGCCATTGTTCTACGGAACAAATGCCCCAAGGTGTGGAAAGCAGTGCACAGAGTGAACACTCTTCCTGCCTGACAGGCATGCACATGGCAGCATCCTAATATTGATGATTGTCAAATGTGAAAATAAGTGCTAAATAATTCCAAAAGCCAGCAGAGGGATTTGTGTATATGGTATACGTGTATATGGTATATGTGTATATGGTGTATGTGTATATTGTATATGTGTATATGGTATACCTGTATATTGTATATGTGTATATGGTATACGTGTATATGGTATACAGTATGTGTATATTGTATATGTGTATATGGTGTATGTGTATATGGTATACGTGTATATGGTATACGTGTATATGGTATATGTGTATATTGTATATGTGTATATTGTATATGGTATATGTGTATATGGTGTATGTGTATATTGTATATGTGTATATGGTATATGTGTATATGGTATATGTGTATATGGTATATGTGTATATTGTATATGTGTATATTGTATACGTGTATATTGTATACGTGTATATGGTATACGTGTATATGGTATATGTGTATATGGTATATGTGTATATGTGTATATTGTATATGTGTATATGGTATACGTGTATATGGTATACGTGTATATGGTATACGTGTATATGGTATATGTGTATATGGTATATGTGTATATGGTATATGTGTATATGGTATATGTGTATATGGTATACGTGTATATTGTATACGTGTATATGGTATACGTGTATATGGTATATGTGTATATGGTATACGTGTATATTGTATATGTGTATATGGTGTATGTGTATATTGTATATGTGTATATGGTATACGTGTATATGGTATACGTGTATATGGTATATGTGTATATTGTATATGTGTATATGGTATATGTGTATATTGTATATGGTGTATGTGTATATTGTATATGTGTATATGGTATACGTGTATATTGTATATGTGTATATGGTATACGTGTATATGGTGTATGTGTATATTGTATATGTGTATATGGTATACGTGTATATTGTATATGTGTATATGGTATACGTGTATATGGTGTATGTGTATATTGTATATGTGTATATGGTATATGTGTATATGGTATACGTGTATATGGTGTATGTGTATATTGTATATGTGTATATGGTATATGTGTATATGGTATACGTGTATATTGTATATGTGTATATGGTATACGTGTATATGGTATATGTGTATATGGTATACGTGTATATTGTATACGTGTACATGGTGTATGTGTATATTGTATATGTGTATATGGTATACGTGTATATGGTATACGTGTATATTGTATATGTGTATATGGTATACGTGTATATTGTATATGTGTATATGGTGTATGTGTATATTGTATATGTGTATATGGTATACGTGTATATGGTGTATGTGTATATTGTATATGTGTATATGGTATACGTGTATATTGTATATGTGTATATGGTATACGTGTATATGGTGTATGTGTATATTGTATATGTGTATATGGTATACGTGTATATTGTATATGTGTATATGGTATATGTGTATATGGTATACGTGTATATTGTATATGTGTATATGGTATATGTGTATATGGTATACGTGTATATGGTGTATGTGTATATTGTATATGTGTATATGGTATACGTGTATATTGTATATGTGTATATGGTATACGTGTATATGGTATACGTGTATATTGTATATGTGTATATGGTATACGTGTATATGGTATACGTGTATATGGTATACGTGTATATTGTATATGTGTATATGGTATACGTGTATATTGTATATGTGTATATGGTGTATGTGTATATTGTATATGTGTATATGGTATATGTGTATATGGTATACGTGTATATTGTATATGTGTATATGGTATATGTGTATATGGTATACGTGTATATGGTATACGTGTATATGGTGTATGTGTATATTGTATATGTGTATATGGTATACGTGTATATGGTATACGTGTATATGGTGTATGTGTATATTGTATATGTGTATATGGTGTATGTGTATATTGTATATGTGTATATGGTATACGTGTATATTGTATATGTGTATATGGTATATGTGTATATGGTATACGTGTATATTGTATATGTGTATATGGTATATGTGTATATGGTATACGTGTATATGGTATACGTGTATATTGTATATGTGTATATGGTATATGTGTATATTGTATATGTGTATATGGTATACGTGTATATTGTATATGTGTATATGGTATATGTGTATATTGTATATGTGTATATGGTATACGTGTATATTGTATATGTGTATATGGTATATGTGTATATGGTATACGTGTATATTGTATATGTGTATATGGTATATGTGTATATTGTATATGTGTATATGGTATACGTGTATATTGTATATGTGTATATGGTATATGTGTATATGGTGTATGTGTATATGGTATACGTGTATATTGTATACGTGTATATGGTATATGTGTATATGGTATACGTGTATATGGTGTACGTGTATATTGTATATGTGTATATGGTATATGTGTATATGGTATACGTGTATATGGTGTACGTGTATATTGTATATGTGTATATGGTATATGTGTATATGGTATACGTGTATATGGTGTACGTGTATATTGTATATGTGTATATGGTATATGTGTATATGGTATACGTGTATATGGTGTACGTGTATATTGTATATGTGTATATGGTATATGTGTATATGGTATACGTGTATATGGTGTACGTGTATATTGTATATGTGTATATGGTATACGTGTCCATCCTGTCCATCTTGTGTATGTTGTCTGTCTGTCTTATTTGTCTAATTGAGTTATGTTATTAGAATCTAATAGAGTTGTGTTGTTGTGTTGCACAGTCTCTGCTGTTTGTGTGCTGCATGGCGGCGGCGGCGCTCGGCGTGAACCTCTTGTGTCTGGCCGTCTACCTCAGCTGCCTCTGCTGCCGCCGCAAGGACGAGGGGGACGAGGACGGCAAGAAGCCCACGTCCTGCTGCGTCACCTGGTTGGCCGTCAGCGCCGGCCTGGTCACATGGTAAGAAAGTCTGCACATTCTCACAAATGAAAATGGAGTTAGCCAGCTAGCTAGCTTGTTCATTAAAAACTACCAAACGAATGTTTGTCAAACTTTGTCAATAAAAGTTTAGAAAGAATAATTGACTTGTGTTTACATTAGCCTTCATGAACCAGCAACTAGCATGCTAGCTCACTGAGAAGCTAACAGTTGGCTTATTATTGAACCCAGTTCATTATTTACGTAGCTAACTAGTTAGCTAGCTAACGTGGTTGCACATAAACCATTCAGCAAAACTTGGTAGATGGCACCAAAAACCTTATTTACTTTGTTTCATGAACGAGTGTCATGGATGCCAGCCAGTGTGGCTATGCCAGTGTACGTTGGTAAAGCATCGCTCCCTCCGCCTTAAGAGCTGCGCCGAACGCTCGGCGCTCTCTTCTCCCATTCCGAAGGTCCTGCATTTGAGCCCCTACACGGGCAACATGAAGCTGGTGGGTTACACGAGGACCGCCATGAATAGATTTGGCGCTGTCTGTTTGCCCTTGCTAATGAACACATTAGAAGAGAAGAAGAAGATGTAGCAGGAAGGATCCATGTTGTCAACTTGATGATGCATCACAGCACAGCATAGCATAGCGCAGCATGACATCATGGCTTCTCTTTGGTTCAGGACAATGGTGGCAGCCAGTTTGGGTGAAAATAGAAATGTTTTTTTAAAACGAGCAGTTTTAGCCAGCAGCTCTTTTGTCTGTCTGCTGCTGACTGAGCATTTTGTTTTCCAAATTCTCCATCTCTCCTGCGCTTTGTGGTTCCTGGCGTGACAGCTGCTCCAATTTGTGATGCTCTTTTAGCACCACATGGTTAGCATCCATCTTTTAGCACCACATGGTTAGCATCCATCTTTAAGCACCACATGGTTAGCATCCATCTTTTAGCACCACATGGTTAGCATGTTTTATCAGCAAGGAGGAGCATCCAATGAAAGTCATGTGCGTGTAAAGGTGTGTTATTATGGCAGCTGAAGGGGCCGTGCATGAATTGAGAACATGTTCCAATTTGTTTGTCCGAATTATTTCAGCCCACCTTCTCACTCCATCCCTCCCTCTCTGCAAACCTTTTTATTTATTGATGTCATGTCTTTAAACCCCCCACCCGCACCCAGCTTTCCTATGCACGTTTCCCCCGAGCGCTACATTCCAACCTGCTGCGTGTGCGCTAGCTTTAGCTGCAGGCTAAATGCTAATGAGAATTGTTGTTGTTGAAACGATGAGAGTGGATTCAGTAGGATGTGATTCTATGCTGCCATTGTTGCTGTCATACAAACACAGCATGTGCAGCACAGCAATATCATATTTCATACCATTCATTAGAAAGATCATATTTCATAAGAAAGATCATATCTCATGTCAGACTTCCACATTGCTAAGTGATTCAGCATAATGCAAAGTCTTCCATATTATTGATGATGATAATAATAATAATCATAATAATCATAATAATCATAATAATAATGTGTTTAGTACATGAAAAGTGGCCATGTTGTACTGAGCAGCCAGGATGGGCATGTATGTAGCTATGCTACCATGCTATGCTACCATGCTATGCTACCGCTACAGCTGCTTACACCAAGTACCTTTCCCAGCTTTATGGTTTCCTTGAGTGTTCGTGTTACAAAAAGCCAAAGAAAAAGCAGCATGTGTAGTCTGACCAGATAAGATGGAGTCTTGCTTAGCAGGCACACAAGTGGACTGTTTTTCTTCTTTCCATTGAAAATAGGTGGTATTTTTTAGGAGTAAGCATCTTTGGGGTGTACCTGAGCACTTCCTTTCTGCTACTAACCTGAACCCCACCTTCTGTTGCTGTCTGGTGATGTTTTGGGATGGATGGGATGTTGATCTAGGATCAATCATTAGTGCGGTCAGCGTTTTAAGACGCTGCTATGCTAACAGGAGCTAGCTAGCTAATGATGGATGTGTTTATGTAGAGGAGTGTTGCGACCCCTTCCCTGCCAGTAACGCTCTCTTCCGTCTCTGCAGTGTGGCAGTGGGCGTGGGTTTCTATGGCAACAGCGAGACCAACGACGGCGTGTATCAGCTGACCTACTCCCTCTACAACGCCAACAACACGCTGGCCGGCGTGGACGGCCTGGTAGGTAAAACACAGCCCACCCACACTGTTGGAGGAACATTCATCCTCTTGTTCTCCTGGACATCATCAACACATGAAGGACATGGAGCACCTCAACTTATGTGTTGTCATGTCAGCTCTACTGGATCTGCTTGCTTTATCTCTACGTATCCATACTAACGGCAAACATCGACTGTACATACAATGAATACTCTACTCTATATACTCTATGTACAGTATGTATGTACGTATATACTCTATGGATGTATATATGTATATACTCTATGTATATGTGTATATGTGTGTGTATGTATATATATATAGTCAAACCTGTCTTAGCGGCCACCTTTATAGAACGGCCACCTGCCTATAGCAGCCACTGAAAAATCACCCCAGCAAATGTACATGTTATAGACCCTGTGTATAGCAGTCACCTGTCCAACGCGGCCAGCGGCCACCCATTTTGTCTCCCTTGGTCAATATCTGACCGCATATAGCGGCCAAATTACCAACTCAAGTAGAAGCTTCATGCACGAAAAAGTTTTGTTTTTCAATCAATGACGGCGTCGTGTGTAGACTTTAGTTACTGAGTCCTAGCTCAGTCACAATCATTCACAAGATCCACACAAACTGTCAGTTGTTCCACATAAAAAAGCCGTCTTCTTTTGAGCTTGCTATTTCCTGGTCAAACATGTAACTTTAAGAGCATTTGCACCAAAACATTACCGCAAAGTATGCTGGGAACAGGACGTGCTCCCAGCGACGCTACAATAAAAAAAACATACGCTAGCATGCATGCGGCAGCGGGAGCAAAAATGAATTCGGTTGTACTTAATTGAAGTATTTTAGAATGTACTCACGTTATTTTTCATCAATCCTCATCCACAAATCCATCAAAGTCCTCATCTTCTGTATTCCACACAAACAAAGCCGTCTTCTTTTCCGTTCGCTACTAGTCTGTTAACTTGTCAGTGTTATTCAGCTCCGAAGCAAAGAAGGAAACTTCTCCTGTTGCTTCTGCCAACTTTATTTATTGAACGCGGCCACCAGACAGCAGCTCAGAACACACACACATCTCTCAGCATCGTCTCTCCTTCCTGCTTGCCCACAAGGCAAAGGTTAAACAAGCCCCACTACATAGCTGTCCAGCCAATGCCTGTAAGAAATGACACCGTTTATTTCCTGGTGTGCACTGGTCAATACTGTAATGCCGCTTGTTGTGGGGAAGGAGAGACTCACGTCGCCGATGCACTTTAATGGCTTTATTAACAGCGGAGAACACTGCAGGACTTTACATCCACGCCAACATAAACACACTTCCCAACTCTCTCCAAACTCACAGCTAGCACTGAGCCTAGCTCTCCTGCTCGGGACGCCCACCGTCACTTCCCGTCACTTCCTGATGAACTAAAGCTGTAATGACACTCTGCCGTATAAAAAGTAAAATATAAAAACAAGCGTAAGACATTACTAGCACAGCTTTGTTCTGTGGGTGGTGGATATATTCTATCAGTTATTATTAAGCCTCTAGCTTCCTTTTAGTAAGTAAAAACCTTGGCTATGATTGCACTACATTGTCATGTAGACCTACAAAGTACACTTGGAAGAACAAGAGGTGAATAAATGTATTGCAACTGATGTGAAACTGATGAGGGGTAGGATTAAATAAGCTTTGCTTCTTACTACTCCTTTTTGGACATGCAAAACTGTGAATTTTCAATTAAAGTAATTAAAGTCTACACACGACGGCTTCATTGATTGAAAAACAAAACTTTCTCGTGCATGAAGCTTCTACTTGAGTTGGTAATTTGGCCGCTATATGCGGTCAGATATTGACCAAGGGAGACAAAATGGGTGGCCGCTGGCTGCGTTGGACAGGTGACTGCTATACACAGGGTCTATAACATGTACATTTGCGGGGGGGATTTTTCAGTGGCTGCTATAGGCAGGTGGCTGTTCTATAAAGGTGGCCGCTAAGACAGGTTTGACTGTATACATGTGTATGTGTATATATATGTGTATATATGTAAATGTGTATGTGTATATGTGTATATATATGTGTATATATATGTATGTGTATATGTATGTATATATGTATATGTATATGTTTGTATATATGTGTATATATATATGTGTATATATGTATATATGTATATGTATATGTGTGTATATATGTATGTATAAGTGTATGTGTGTATATGTGTATATATGTATATATGTATATATATATATGTATGTGTGTAAATGTGTATATACATGTGTATATATGTGTGTGTGTGTATATGTATATATGTATATGTATGTATATATATGTGTGTGTGTGTATATACATATATATATGTATATATATATGTATGTGTATATGTGTATATACATGTGTATATATGTATGTGTATATACTGTATGTACGTTGATGAAAGGGAGGGTGTGACGGTGTCTGTCATGCCAGGCTGCCTCCTGCTCAGGTCATGTGTGTTAGTTTGTGTTGTTTTTAGGAACATGACGACACAGCAAATACAGGATGTTGGTACCTGAGGCTAGCAGACATTGAGAAGGTCGCGTTACCTGAGCTGAAACACGTGCAGGTACTTCCTAATAAAATAAGGACAGGTGTGCCTCTCACCTCCATGACACCTCCATGGTTTTGTCCATCCTGAGAGACGTGTGAAGTCCAGCCGCTGCGTAATTGGATGTGACCTTCTTTATTTGGGGACTCTCACGCTCGGTGCTTTCCTGGGGGGAGTGCACGGCAAATAGACTGCTAAGGAGTCCACTGCTTAGGCGGGACAAAGACTCCAGTGTGCCGCAGTCCCACCACCCCCCTCTGACCCGCCAACCGTTTGCAGAGGAAACAAAATGAACAAGAATGCAATCTTCTGATTGGCAGAGCAAGATGTGCAAATGAAGAATGGAGGCCTCACTGGCCTTTGGAGAGCTTTTGTGGACTTTCTTGGCGGGACGACCGTGATTGGCCACAGTCTGGAAGATATGCTGATCGTGTGTTGATGGAGCCTGGCCAAGCAGGATGCTTTTTAGATGCTCTCAAGGGACCAAAGTGACATTTGGAGCAGAAAGAAGAACTCCATTGTATGGAGAAAGTTGGTGGACTGGTGGTCTGGGTCCACACTTTGATCAAACATGCTTTGGACAATCCAGCATCTCCAAGTGCTTCCTATGTTCCTCCGAAGTTCCTGCACTCACTATCCTGCACCCCGTGGAAGATGGCACTGAAGTATAGTGCAGCTGTGTGAGCCACATTAGCTGGATACAGAAGTTTCCTGAACATATTGTATGTTGTTTAAAATGTATGCCATCTCACGTATTGAATGGTTGCATTTCTTATGCAAGGTAGCCAGCCACACGGTCTGTGTCTTGTTTGTTTTGGCCGACCAAACGCCTCAGTAAGCGTTGACTGTCGGGACGAAGGCTCCGCTACCCGAGCACCTCCATCGGTAGTTTTTTTGGTGGTGGTGTTCATGCGCTCACCTTGTTCATTCTGTTTAAAAGCCAAATGTTCCCACACTGGGGTGCTGCGTTCACCTCAGAAACCATGGCTTCTGTTCCTTCACTCATGTTAGCATGTGCTTTCTCACCAGGATCATTTGGTGCTAGCATCCCGTGTCCGCTCACTAGTAGCCCCGCCTCCACCAAGAGGCGAGATGAGAGGACAGGAGGGCTCACTCTCATGCGCATGCATGTGCGTTTATCCAGGGCGTGGTCACGATACAGCTGGTTTTCATCCTTTAATCAATCATTGATCAATCATGGTGACGGACCTACTTGGAAGGAAGGATCTTCTTCAGCTGCTTCCATTGTCATCTTTTGTTGAGGCCGACACCCACTTCCTGCTTGAGGTGAATGGTGCGACCGAGCACCTTCATGCCCTGGTGTTTCATCATGTCATCTTAAAAGCTGGGCGCTGGAGGAGCTTCTAGAGGAAGATGTTCTTCTCGAGGATGCTGTTTCTGGGGTGACCGAGAGGCCGAGTGGTGTTCCTTTTCACGCTGCGGCTTCCTCATGAAGCTTGCATGAGCTTTCCTGTACGCTCCCGGTTAGGCTGAGGGAGGTTGGGATGAATTCTCTGACGTGTTGCATCCTCGCTTTTGTTTCTTGACTTTTTTTAGAGATAAAAATGGAGGAGTAAAAAGTGCTTTGCACCCAGCCTCCCACAGCCAATCATGGCTGAGATGAAATCAGAGGAGACGGCAAGTGGGAATCATATCTGCTCCATCGCCGGGAATCACGTTAGGATCGAGAGCAACCAGAGGATGACTGGCACTTTCTCACCTTCCCTTCCTTGTTTGATCACATGACTGCTTTCTTTGAATGATGTCATCAACTAGCGCTCTAATATTTCTCTCACTTCCTGTCTAGTTGGCTTATGAAAGTTGATTTGTCTCATATCGTGATGTATTATTATGATACCAAACGCTTGTACTGTCATGTACGCCATGTAAGTGACATCAGTGGTGCCCCCTACAGGCTGCCTTGCCAATGCTAGCATACATGTCAAGACTCAAGATTGAAGAGTTTTATTGTCATATGCACAGTAAAACAGGTGGTTCTGCTATGCAATGAAATTCTTGTTCTGTTCATTCTCCCAAAAAAGAAAACACCAGAAAATGAATAAGAACATAAGAAACATAAATACCAATAAAAGAAGAAACATTAATAACAATAAATTAAGCAACAACAACAGAAGAGACATTAATACAAATAAATAAATAAATAAATAAATAAAGTGCTATGAGTGTGTGCGTGTGTTGCGTGCGGCGTGTGTGAGTGCTTCGTTGAGAAGCCTGATGGCCTGTGGGTAAAAGCTGTTTGCCAGCCTTGTGGTCCTGGACTTCAAACTCCTGTAGCGTCTGCCTGACGGTAGGAGTGTGAATAATGAGTGTTGTGGATGTGTGCTGTCCTTGATGAGGTTGTGTGTTCTTCGTAGGACTCTAGTTTTATAAATGTCTTGCAGTGAGGGGAGGGCTGCCCCAACAATGTTCTGTGAGGTCTTGATCACCCGCTGGAGTGCCTTCCTATCACGTGTCGTACAGTTACCGTACCAAACAGTGATGGAGGCGGTAAGGACACTTTCCATAGTGTATCTGTAGAAGCAACTCAGGATTGTGGTGGACATGCCAAATTTCCTCAGTCTTCTCAGGAAGTACAGTCTCCTTTGGGACTTCTTCAGAATTTGTTGGGTGTTGTGAGACCAGGTGAGGTCCTCGCTGATGTGTGTGCCAAGGAACTTGAAGGTTTTCACCCTCTCCACCTCAGTCTCATCAATAAACAGGGGTCTATGCGGCTCCTTTTCCCTTGTTCTTGGGTCGATGATCATCTCTTTAGTCTTATCTGTATTGAGAAGGAGATTGTTATCACGACACCAAGCTATGAGGTCCGCCACCTCTCTTCTGTATGATGTTTCAACACCACCAGTGATCAGGCCGATGACTGTAGTGTCATCCGCAAATTTAATGATGCTGGTGTTGTTCTGGGAGGCCACGCAATCGTAGGTGAAGAGCGTGTAGAGGAGTGGACTCAGCACACACCCCTGTGGGGTCCCAGTGCTCACAATTCTTGAGCTGGATGTGCGGTTGTGGACTCTGACTGACTGGGGCCTGCCTGTGAGAAAGTTAAACACCCAGTTACAGAGGGAGGGAGACAGGCCAAGTGTGAGGAGCTTATTTGTGAGTTTGTGGGGGCTGACTGTATTAAAAGCAGAGCTATAGTCTATAAATAGCATTCTGACATATGTGTCCTGGCCCTGTAGGTGAGAAAGGGCTGTGTGGATGGCAGTGTTGACTGCATCATCCGTGGACCGGTTCTGGCGATATGCAAACTGTAGAGGGTCCACAGTGGCCGGGATGCTCTTTTTGATGTGGGTCATGACTATTCTTTCAAAGCACTTCATTACAATAGGAGTGAGTGCTATAGGGCGATAGTCATTCAAGCAGGTCACGTTGCTCTTCTTGGGTACGGGCACTATGGTGGTGGACTTAAAGCAGGTCGGTACAGATGCTTCTGCAAGCGACAGGTTAAATATGTCAGCAAGCACATCGGCTAGCTCTGAAAAACAGTGTGTAAGTCAACTGATGACAGCTTGTCTCAGTCTAAAGCTATCCATGGCAGCTGGACTCACATTAGCTTGCACTTTGTTTACACATTTTGCCTGGCTCCACTGTCTATGTGTTGTCACTGATGCGATGCATTGCTGGCTCACTGGACCACAATGATTCCCTACAATGCTGTTTTTGTTTATGTTGGGGGTGTCTGCAACACATGGATTAAACTGACGTGATTCCCAATGGCAAAAATCATGTTTTGGTTTTGGAAGGCATGAATGAGAAAAAGTGAGCATCTGTGGCCAGGTCAAGGAAGTTAGCATAAGTGCTAACAACGATTCAGGAAAGAGTCCCACTGTGTGATGTATAAGCCTCGTATGATGGGGAGGTGTCTGTTCATATCCTTATCACGTGTGTCTTGCCTGGGGAGCTGCAGGTGACGACCACCATGGGCAGCATGAAGAGCGGTCTGCATCAGCACCTGGCCAGGCTGGACGAGATCTTCGCCACGCGCGGCGACTACGTTCAGACCCTGCAGTTCATGCAGCAGATGGCCGACAACGTCATCAAGCAGCTGCTGGGCCTGCCCGACTGGGCGCGGGCCGACGTGGACCTGGCGTCCGTGGCCGACCTCACGGCGAGCGTGGAGTACTACAGGTGAGGAGCGCCAGACCTTCTTCCTTTTTGTTGCCAGGTGACATGCTAGCATTTGAAGAAGACAAAAGGACTTGCATCATACACCAAAATCCACGGGGGCGGGGTTGGTGTTGAGGTCACAGCTTGTGAAAACAGCTTTGCACAAAAGCAGGCTTCACTGCACATCTTAAAATCTGTAAGTTTGATCGTTTACTTGTTCTTCAGCAAATACGCTCAGCTAGCATGATGTTGGTGTTAAAATGCAAGTGTAATGTTAGCTATGCTAACGTTTGTGTCCTCCTGTCCCGCTGCTGAATGCAAACTACGTTCATACATGTACTTGTACTATGCATACTTGTACTACCTTTATGTGGTATGTGCCGCCTACTACGTGGCTGCACACTCAAAAGTACACCATAGCATGGTTAGCATTAGCATTCAAGCTACAGACACACAAAACAGCACGATGAAAGCACGTGTCATGGACTCCTGTCTGGTGTGCGTCTGCGTGTGCGTGTATGTGTTCATCAGCGGCCTGAAGTATGGTTCTATGTGTGCAGCGGACTGCCAGGATGGGATGAAAGCTTATTAGAAGCAGTGGAAGTTGCTTGGTGGGTGTGTCCATGTTTCTGATTGGATAAAGCGTATGTAAGACCAACACTGACTCGTTTGGGCTCAACTGGACTTGCAGTGGTGGGACTTTGTTGGTGAGGATGGAAATAAAAAGGAAATGAAGCACAATGGAGGATGCAAATATGCACCCACCCCTTCCCTCGTATGACCTTTGATCCATTGATCAGGCACCATCTGGGCCCGCCTCCTGGGGTTGACAGATGGTGGGGGCGGGGCTTTGAGGTGTAGGTATGTGTTGTTACAGTTTTTTCCAATTGCTAAAACACAATTTTGCAAGCTAGGCTGGTTTTATCAAAATACTTAACACAATTCATAAAACCACACACCCGAACTGCAAAATCCCTCATATATCCTGCAAAATGAAGCACTGCAACCAAAACTACATATAGCTTCATCAAAATCAAACTTTTGTACCAAGTTGCACACACGTCATTCATATAACAAAACGCATGTCTAATCAACTACACACTGTTGGGCATAATGAAAAGCACTCTCATCTTTAGTATGCTTTGCCATAATACCAAAATAGTTCAAACTGTAGTGCAGTCTTCAGATTGTTCACATGCACAGAAATATTTGCAGATACACACGCTGTTGAAACATGTACTTTTATTTTTCACCAACAAGTCAGTGCAACATATGCACCGCAGATATGTTTACAAATATACAAACAAACAAATATACGCTCACCAAACAGTAAACTGAAAAAGAAAATTGCAGAAAAAATGTGCAGAAAAAATATATTTTAAAAAATATATAAAAAAAGAGGCAAGAAAAATGAGGCAGCATCTTGCCGCACAGCTGGGTGTGGCCACAACGCCTCGTCCACATCACAGGCAATATCTTCCCTTGCCAGACATGGAGGGAAAGAAGCGCCTTGAGTGCCGTATCCACCCCTGAATGTCACCCACACCAATCTCATCACATGCCTCTTCCATAGCCTGAACAACACGCATGCACACAAAGAGCTGCCAGGCGTATTCCTTTCAGTGCCGTGCCCAAAAGAACGCACTTGTTGTCTTTTCCTCGTGCTTGCTTCCTGACTCAAGTGCTAACAAATAAGCATTGAGGTGTTGGGCCAGGTGGCACATACATTGGCCAATTAGCTCTTGTACTGTCATTTGAAATTCCTAACATGTGACTTTATGTCAGATTGTAGTGTCTTATGCAGAGAAGCGTGTTCAGTGCATTTAAAAAGTGCCATTTTGAATTGCAAAATGTGTGTAAAGCAGAACATGTGTTTAGAGTTTTGGAGACTTGAGAAGAGCTTTTGCTCTCTGTGTGTCACTTTAAATAATTGTGCTACGCATGTCGTTTTAGTGTTTTAGCAATTGGAAAAAACTGTAAGTAGTAGCAAAATAAGATGTGATCGTTTGTTACCATTGGAAAAGCTAGCAAACTGCTGGATGTCATGTGATGTCATGTCATGTGATGTGTAGGACTTTTTGGCGGGGGTGGGGTACTGTGAGTGTGTTGCTGTGTTCCAGGTGGCTGGGGTACCTGCTGCTCCTCATCCTGGACCTCATCATCTGCCTGCTGGCTTGTCTGGGCCTCGCCAAGCAGTCTCGGTGGCTGCTGACCACGTACGTGCGCATCACACCTTCACGCAACACACACAACCTGGAACACAACCACTTCCTGTCGTGTCCGTCTCCCCAACACCAGCAGCCCGCATGTGTGGAAGACACGCCCATGCCCTTGCCCATGCCCATGCCATGCCCATGCCCATGCCCATGCCCGCTTTTACACAAATCACACACCACGCCATACACACATCTATACACCCACTACTACACTATATACATGCTACTACACTACGCTACTACACTATATACACGCTACTACACTATATACACACTACTACACTAGACACACTACTACACTATATACACACTACTACACTATACACACACTACTACACTATATACACGCTACTACACTATATACACACTACTACACTAGACACACTACTACACTATATACACACTACTACACTATACACACACTACTACACTATATACACACTACTACACTATATACACACTACTACACTATACACCCACTACTACACTATACACCCACTACTACACTATATACACACTACTACACTATACACCCACTACTACACTATATACACGCTACTACACTATATACACACTACTACACTATATACACGCTACTACACTATGCTACTGCACTATACACACACTACTACACTATATACACACTACTACACTATATACACGCTACTACACTATATACACGCTACTACACTATATACACACTACTACACTATATACACGCTACTACACTATGCTACTGCACTATACACACACTACTACACTATATACACACTACTACACTATATACACGCTACTACACTATATACACACTACTACACTATACACACTACTACACTATACACACGCTACTACACTATACACACACTACTACACTATATACACGCTACTACACTATATACACACTACTACACTATATACACACTACTACACTATACACCCACTACTACACTATATACACACTACTACACTATATACACGCTACTACACTATGCTACTGCACTATACACACACTACTACACTATATACACACTACTACACTATATACACGCTACTACACTATATACACACTACTACACTATACACACTACTACACTATATACACACTACTACACTATACACACGCTACTACACTATACACACACTACTACACTATATACACACTACTATACTATATACACACTACTACACTATATACACGCTACTACACTATACACACTACTGCACTATACACACTACTACACTATATACACACTACTACACTATACACACTACTACACTATACACACGCTACTACACTATACACACACTACTACACTATATACACACTACTATACTATATACACACTACTACACTATATACACGCTACTACACTATACACACTACTGCACTATACACACACTATTACACTATATACACGCTACTACACTATATACACACTACTATACTATATACACACTACTACACTATATACACGCTACTACACTATACACACTACTGCACTATACACACACTATTACACTATATACACGCTACTACACTATATACACACGCTACTACACTACCATGCATGTTTGTGCACGTGAACGTGAGGTGTGTATTTGTTGTATCCACCATAGCTTTCATTGTCCTCCAAGCTGCTGCCTCTGGGAGCCTCAGCGGCCATAAAAAGCAGCACAACATCTGTCCGTCCGTCCATCCATCCATCCATCCATTCATCCATCTGTCCATTCATCCATCCATCTGTCCATCCATCCATCTGTCCATCCATCTGTCCATCCATCCATCCATCTATCCATCCATCCGTCCATCCATCTGTCCATCCGTCCATCCATCCATCCATCTATCCATCCATCCATCCATCCATCCATCATCTGTCCATCCATCCATCTATCCATTCATCCATCTGTCCATCCATCCATCCATCCATCTGTCCATCCATCCGTCCATCCATCCATCCATCCATCCATCCATCCATCCATCCATCCATCCATCCATCCATCTGTCCATCCATCTGTCCATCCGTCCATCTGTCCGTCCATCTGTCCATCCGTCCATCTGTCCGTCCGTCCATCTATCCATCCATCCATCTGTCCATCCATCTGTCCATACATCCATCCGTCCGTCCATCCATCCATCCATCCATCCATCTATCCATCCATCCATCCATCCATCCATCCATCCATCCATCTGTCCATCCATCTGTCCATCCGTCCATCTGTCCGTCCGTCCATCTATCCATCCATCCATCTATCCATCCATCCATCTGTCCATACATCCATCCGTCCGTCCATCCATCCATCCATTCATCCTTCTGTCCATCCATCTGTCCATCCGTCCGTCCGTCCGTCCGTCCGTCCATCCATCCATCCATCCATCCATCCATCCATCCATCCATCCGTCTCTCCATCCATCCATCTGTCCGTCCGTCCGTCCCCCCAGTGCATCCATGCATGACGGTGTCATCCTGCATTGCTCAGCTTGGCCTAGTAAGCACAACAGCACGCCACCCCTTGTTTAGCTGCAAGCTCCTCTTGCCAAGCGTGTCTGCATCCTGCAGGATGTTCTTTTCCAGTCGGCTGCACGTTGATGCCGGATAGAAAAAAGAATCCATCAGCAAGTTCTGAGCTCTTTTCTTCATCCGCCCTTCTATGATCTTCTACGATTGTCTGCTGTCATGAACAACAATCCATGTAGAGGATCATCTAATCATCACCTCGTCCTCTGCTCTCTTTACCTTCCTCCGTCGTGACGTCACACCCCATTTGCTGCCTTTTTGTGGCTGATAAGCCCCCCAGGAAAGCCGTGTAACCTTTGTAAACAAACACAAGTACTGGACCTTGGTCTACCTGGATAAACCTTTTAACCCTAACCCCCTCCCCAGGATGATGCTGTGTGGGGTGCTGACCCTGATCCTCAGCTGGGCCTCACTTGGAGCTGAACTGGCCGCTGCTGTGGTGAGTTTTTACCCTCCCCCCCATAACATCATTCCTGTTACTGGCCCAACAAAAGGACAAGTTTCCACCCGTGAAGCATGCGTGTTAGCCATCATGCTTGTTTCATGTTCAACACTATTGACTTTAGCTTTAATGCTAATTTGTCTAGCGTGATAGATCACGTACATACGCCACTTATCAGCATGACAGCTACTTTGAGAACATCTACGTCCTGCTGTACCTTGTCTTCAGCTTCTTCTTCATTCCAGTACCTGATACAACTCAAGGTACCTTTGTTTGGACAACAAAAATAGCTCCTTTTTGGCAGGCCAATGCTACTCATGTAAGAATGTTGGTTATCATCAAGAAAAGCATGGAAGTTGCTCAATATCAGCTCTTGTTATGAGCTACGGTACATTTGTTAGCATTGTACAAGTATTTGTCCTAACAAAGGTACCTTCACTTGGAGCAGGCATTACAATGAACAAGAGACTGAAAAACAAGGAGGGGTCCAATTATTTTTTCCATGACTGTACACAAGCATGTGCACTGTATTTACTACATTGATGGATTTCTGTACATTGTACGTGTAGCAGTGGACATGGTCTACAGTAAACATACACTGTACTTCACATCCATACTAGCCTCATTTCCCTCGAATAAGACGCTACTTTTTTCTTCAACTTTGAACCCTGCAGCTAATTTATGGCTATGTTGTAATCTGGTGACATTCAGCCTTGGCGGAGGTCCGCTCTCACAAGATGAGATAAAGATAAAGATAAAGATAAAGATAAAGATAAAGATAAAGATGCTGTTCCTCGGCTCGGCCACAAAGTGCTTATGAAATATTGATCTCGCACATTGCTTTTACTGTTCCTGTTATTTTTAGGGCACCAGTGACTTCTGTGTGGCGCCTGACAAGTACATCATGAGCCAAGTCAAAGGTGTCGTGGGCACAGGTGCAGCACTCGTGCACGTTCACAACGCTGAATAAGCACCCAGCGTGTTCCTAATGTTGCGTCTGCTTGCAGATATCCTTCATTACTACATTTACTGCAACCACACGCTCTCCAATCCTTACCAGCAGGTACCGACACCTCTGAATATTACAGTCATTAATGATACTACACACACACACACACACATATATATATATATATACATGTATGTATATATATTGTACATATATAACTATACCTTTGATATGTACCTTATGTACAGTAGCTATCATTGTGTCCAATGGATGTCTTTGCTGTTTGAACAGTCCACTCTGTAAATGTAAACATTCAAAGTTGAGCAGCAAGCTAAAATACACAGCAAATACTACATATACACACACTAAGGTGCATATTTACTGTATGTACAGTATATGTAGGACATATAAACATGAACTATGGAGGACATTGTCATCTTCATGTTAGGTTGTGCTCGTTGAGGCCATCTTTAGGCTCATGTTGCCCCCTGGTGGTGACAATGTAGTCCTACAACATCCCGTAATGGCACCCAGAGGACGTGTTCTGGTGCTTCTTGTTTTTCTTTTCATTTGTAGGAAAGTTTGTTACATCAAATATTGACATCAAATATGGGCAAAGGAAGTGACTGCTTTCAATCTTGAAAATAGACAAATCTATGATGCAAATCTATCGTGATAATCACATACACGTTGAAATATGTCATCTTTATTACTAATCTATGTTTGTCATGTGTCCAATAGTACATCAAAGTACAAATAAATACAAACATTTCAATTCACTATTTCAACTACTAATTGTTTTTTTCTCTTCCTCTTGCAGACTCATCATAACCATTTCTATAGAATCATAATCATAATCATAATAGTCATTTTCCACATGAAAGGATGCGTCTGATTGATGACAGTAAAAGTAATCCATTTCTTGTTTGCAGCCTCTTACGCTTTTCCAGAGGTCTCTGACCACCATGCAGATCCAGATCCAGGGTCTGCTGCAGTTCGCCGTGCCGCTCTTCCCTACAGCGGAGGTAAATATGGTACAGGTATGACACGCTCGCCGCCTGACAACACCGCTGTCCTCATCGCCGGTGGTGTGGCATCTTCTGTGCAGAGAGACCTCCTGGGCATCCAGCGTCTTCTCAACACTTCAGAGGCCAGCCTGCACCAGCTAACTGCTCTGCTGGACTGCAGGGGGCTCAACAAGGTGAAACGCACACAACACAACACAAGAGCACGCATGCTGACTCTTCTTCACGCAGGACTACTTGGACGCCATGGTGGGTGTGTGTTACGACGGCGTGGAGGGTGTGCTCTACCTGTGCCTCTTCTCTATGCTGGCGGCTTGTGCCTTCACCATCATGCTGTGTGCCGTCCCCAAAGCCTGGACACAGATAGCCAGCAGGTCCGCTTCTTGTCTGCTAAAGTCACCTTTCCATGAAGCCCAAAATACTACACACATTCACCAGAAAACTACAAAACAACAACTGCAAAAATGGAAAAATCAGCAGGCGTTTGTCAAGAATAAAGTCAAAATATTAACAGACAGAAGTTGTCATTTTACAAGGATTATATTGTTATTAATATCAGGAGGAAAATAACACCATTTTAAATAATGTTGATATACTTCATCATTTATGTACTTACTTTTACATACTTTTACAAAAACAAACAAAGTTGTACTTTTTGGAAAATTAGGTTGGAAAAAGTTACAGTGTTATGAGAGTAGAGTCAAAATATTATGAGAATAAAGTCATAATATTAATGGAATAAGGTCATACTGTCAATGGAATAAAGTCATAATATTAATGGAATAAAGTCATAATGTCAATGGAATAAGGTCATAATATTCATGGAATAAAGTCATAATGTCAGTGGAATAAAGTCATAATATTAATGGAATAAAGTCATAATGTCAATGGAATAAAGTCATAATATTAATGGAATAAAGTCATAATATTAATGGAATAAAGTCATAATGTCGGTGGAATAAAGTCATAATGTCAATGGAATAAAGTCATAATATTAATGAAATAAAGTCATAATATTAATGGAATAAAGTCATAATATTAATGAAATAAAGTCATAATATTAATGGAATAAAGTCATAATATTAATGGAATAAAGTCATAATGTCAGTGGAATAAAGTCATAATGTTAATGGAATAAAGTCATAATATTAATGGAATAAAGTCATAATGTCAGTGGAATAAAGTCATAATATTAATGGAATAAAGTCATAATATTAATGGAATAAAGTCATAATGTCGGTGGAATAAAGTCATAATGTCAATGGAATAAAGTCATAATATTAATGAAATAAAGTCATAATATTAATGGAATAAAGTCATAATATTAATGGAATAAAGTCATAATGTCAGTGGAATAAAGTCATAATGTTAATGGAATAAAGTCATAATATTAATGGAATAGAGTCATAATGTCAGTGGAATAAAGTCATAATGTCGGTGGAATAAAGTCATAATGTCAATGGAATAAAGTCATAATGTCAATGGAATAAAGTCATAATATTAATGGAATAAAGTCATAATGTCAATGGAATAAAGTCATAATGTCAGTGGAATAAAGTCATAATATTAATGGAATAAAGTCATAATGTCAATGGAATAAAGTCATAATATTAATGGAATAAAGTCATAATGTCAAAGGAATAAAGTCATAATATTAATGGAATAAGGTCATAATGTCAATGGAATAAAGTCATGATGTCAATGGAATAAAGTCATAATATTAATGAAATAAAGTCATAATGTCAGTGGAATAAAGTCATAATGTCAATGGACTAAAGTCATAATATTAATGAAATAAAGTCATAATGTCAGTGGAATAAAGTCATAATGTCAATGGAATAAAGTCATAATGTCAATGGACTAAAGTCATGATGTCAATGGAATAAAGTCATAATATTAATGAAATAAAGTCATAATGTCAGTGGAATAAAGTCATAATGTCAATGGAATAAAGTCATAATGTCAATGGACTAAAGTCATGATGTCAATGGAATAAAGTCATAATATTAATGAAATAAAGTCATAATGTCAGTGGAATAAAGTCATAATGTCAATGGAATAAAGTCATAATGTCAATGGACTAAAGTCATAATGTCAGTGGAATAAAGTCATAATGTCAGTGGAATAAAGTCATAATATTAATGGAATAAAGTCATAATGTCAGTGGAATAAAGTCATAATGTTAATGGAATAAAGTCATAATATTAATGGAATAAAGTCATAATGTCAGTGGAATAAAGTCATAATGTCGGTGGAATAAAGTCATAATGTCAATGGAATAAAGTCATAATGTCAATGGAATAAAGTCATAATATTAATGGAATAAAGTCATAATGTCAATGGAATAAAGTCATAATGTCAGTGGAATAAAGTCATAATATTAATGGAATAAAGTCATAATGTCAATGGAATAAAGTCATAATATTAATGGAATAAAGTCATAATGTCAGTGGAATAAAGTCATAATGTCAGTGGAATAAAGTCATAATATTAATGAAATAAAGTCATAATGTCAATGGAATAAAGTCATAATGTCAATGGAATAAAGTCATAATATTAATGGAATAAAGTCATAATGTCAATGGAATAAAGTCATAATATTAATGGAATAAAGTCATAATATTAATGGAATAAAGTCATAACTGTCAATGGAATAAAGTCATAATGTCAATGGAATAAAGTCATAATATTAATGGAATAAAGTCATAATGTCAATGGAATAAAGTCATAATGTCAATGGAA
Source organism: Dunckerocampus dactyliophorus (assembly GCF_027744805.1). NCBI lineage: Eukaryota > Metazoa > Chordata > Actinopteri > Syngnathiformes > Syngnathidae > Dunckerocampus > Dunckerocampus dactyliophorus. The sequence goes on along the minus strand of NC_072833.1, from coordinate 275,748 downwards.
TAAAGTCATAATATTAATGGAATAAAGTCATAATGTCAATGGAATAAAGTCATAATATTAATGGAATAAAGTCATAATGTCAGTGGAATAAAGTCATAATATTAATGAAATAAAGTCATAATGTCAATGGAATAAAGTCATAATATTAATGGAATAAAGTCATAATGTCAGTGGAATAAAGTCATAATGTCAATGGAATAAAGTCATAATATTAATGGAATAAAGTCATAATGTCAGTGGAATAAAGTCATAATGTCAGTGGAATAAAGTCATAATATTAATGGAATAAAGTCATAACTGTCAATGGAATAAAGTCATAATGTCAATGGAATAAAGTCATAATATTAATGAAATAAAGTCATAATGTCAATGGAATAAAGTCATAATATGAATGGAATAAAGTCATAATGTCAATGGAATAAAGTCATAATATTAATGGAATAAAGTCATAATGTCAGTGGAATAAAGTCATAATGTCAGTGGAATAAAGTCATAATATTAATGAAATAAAGTCATAATGTCAGTGGAATAAAGTCATAATGTCAGTGGAATAAAGTCATAATATTAATGGAATAAAGTCATAATGTCAATGGAATAAAGTCATAATATTAATGGAATAAAGTCATAATGTCAGTGGAATAAAGTCATAATGTCAGTGGAATAAAGTCATAATATTAATGAAATAAAGTCATAATGTCAATGGAATAAAGTCATAATGTCAATGGAATAAAGTCATAATATTAAGGGAATAAAGTCATAATGTCAGTGGAATAAAGTAATAATAATAATGGAATAAGGTCATAATATTAATGGAATAAAGTCATAATATTAATGGAATAAAGTCATAATGTCAATGGAATAAAGTCATAATATTAATGGAATAAAGTCATAATGTCAATGGAATAAAGTCATAATATTAATGGAATAAAGTCATAATGTCAGTGGAATAAAGTCATAATGTCAGTGGAATAAAGTCATAATATTAATGAAATAAAGTCATAATGTCAATGGAATAAAGTCATAATGTCAATGGAATAAAGTCATAATATTAAGGGAATAAAGTCATAATGTCAGTGGAATAAAGTAATAATAATAATGGAATAAGGTCATAATATTAATGGAATAAAGTCATAATATTAATGGAATAAAGTCATAATGTCAATGGAATAAAGTCATAATATTAATGGAATAAAGTCATAATGTCAGTGGAATAAAGTCATAATATTAATGAAATAAAGTCATAATGTCAATGGAATAAAGTCATAATATTAATGGAATAAAGTCATAATGTCAGTGGAATAAAGTCATAATGTCAGTGGCATAAAGTCATAATATTAATGGAATAAAGTCATAATATTAATGGAATAAAGTCATAATGTCAATGGAATAAAGTCATAATATTAATGGAATAAAGTCATAATATTAATGGAATAAAGTCATAATGTCAGTGGAATAAAGTCATAATGTCAGTGGAATAAAGTCATAATATTAATGGAATAAAGTCATAATATTAATGGAATAAAGTCATAATGTCAAAGGAATAAAGTCATAATATTAATGGAATAAAGTCATAATATTAATGGAATAAAGTCATAATGTCAGTGGAATAAAGTCATAATATTAATGAAATAAAGTCATAATGTCAATGGAATAAAGTCATAATATTAATGGAATAAAGTCATAATGTCAGTGGAATAAAGTCATAATGTCAATGGAATAAAGTCATAATATTAATGGAATAAAGTCATAATGTCAGTGGAATAAAGTCATAATGTCAGTGGAATAAAGTCATAATATTAATGGAATAAAGTCATAATATTAATGGAATAAAGTCATAATGTCAATGGAATAAAGTCATAATATTAATGGAATAAAGTCATAATGTCGGTGGAATAAAGTCATAATGTCAATGGAATAAAGTAATAATAATAATGGAATAAGGTCATAATATTAATGGAATAAAGTCATAATATTAATGGAATAAAGTCATAATGTCAATGGAATAAAGTCATAATATTAATGGAATAAAGTCATAATGTCAGTGGAATAAAGTCATAATATTAATGAAATAAAGTCATAATGTCAATGGAATAAAGTCATAATATTAATGGAATAAAGTCATAATGTCAGTGGAATAAAGTCATAATGTCAGTGGCATAAAGTCATAATATTAATGGAATAAAGTCATAATATTAATGAAATAAAGTCATAATGTCAATGGAATAAAGTCATAATATTAATGGAATAAAGTCATAATGTCAGTGGAATAAAGTCATAATGTCAATGGAATAAAGTCATAATGTCAGTGGAATAAAGTCATCATATTAATGGAATAAAGTTATAATGTCAATGGAATAAAGTCATAATATTAATGGAATAAAGTCATAATGTCAGTGGAATAAAGTCATAATGTCAATGGAATAAAGTAATAATAATAATGGAATAAGGTCATAATATTAATGGAATAAAGTCATAATATTAATGGAATAAAGTCATAATGTCAGTGGAATAAAGTCAAACTAGAAATCGAAAAAAGTCGTATTCTAACGTAATTCTAACTGGCAATATTATGAGGAAAAATCATTTTTGTAGCATAGAGTTGAATATTATGGAGAGAAATATATATTTAAATGAAATATTTTGAGAGCCAAACAAAACCAAATCAAGTTGTCATTTTTGTCAAATGAGGTTGAGAATAAAGTAAAAATAAGATGGGAATAAAGTCATACTACTGCAAGAAAGAAAGTGATGAAGATTATTTAAGAAGAAAGTTCCAATATTTGGAAAATGAAAACTGCAAAAAGGTCCAAAAGTTGCTATGACTCAAATGTTTTTCAGCAAGTCGTGCTTGCAGTAAATCTAAGGTGTTAGCATCCTGCATGTGCTTCCAAGACATGGAAGTTGCATCCTTCCACGTTTGACCGTGTGGAAACACGGGAGGGAAGGCTTTAGGCACCCGTGGTAAAGAAAAGCAGTGTTGGCTTGTCCGCCATGTCAGTATGTGACAGTAAGATGGTACCGGGATGAGGTGCAGATCCATCCTGAAGATGAGGTGTTGCTTGGAGGACAGGAGGGTCTCAGGATGGACCAAGATAGGACAACTACAGGCAGGGGTTGGTCCGCACTCGTTAAAAACCTCTAATGTCGGCCCTCAGGGAGCAGGACTACGACGACATGGACGACGAGGACCCCTTCAACCCGCGGCGGAACCGAGTGGGCTCCCAGAACCAGGCTAACATGCACAGCTTCTGCAGCTACAGCAGCAGCATGGGCAGCCAGAACAGCCTCCAGCCGCCCGCGCCCCCACCCCTCTCCAGCGCCCCCATGGGCGACTACACGTGAGGCTTGATTGGCGGAAGGGACGGTCGGATGTAAAAATGGTCTTCTTTTTTCCTGTTCTTTGTCTTTTTCAGGAACCAGCACGCCCTGTTTGGGGGGAACCCTCGCTACGAGAACGTACCTCTGATTGGACGAGGCTCGCCCCCACCCTCGGTAGGTCTGGCCCCTTGTGTAACCCCCACCCTTGGACACAAATGAAACATAAAGAAACCTGCCTGGAACGTTTAGGATTTGTTTTAACACGTGTAGCGAAGCCTGTCTTTTTGCAAAGTTTTCTCCATCAAGGGTGAGGGGGCAGGTCAAAGGCGACACCATCCGTAGTGTCATTAGGAGCATGCCCCCACGTTGTCAGGCATGCGTACAAGCACGTGGGGGCCACACAAACTACTGAGAATCATTTTGAGTTGCTACAATGACATTTTAGCTAAATGGACCAGTGTGCTGCATCATTTTTTCACTTTCATTTTTGGGGTGTCTTTGATTTCCCCCCTCTATAGGGTGATCATTTTCATTTCTATCAAATGATGTGGCATCATTTTGTTACTAATACATCACCCACTTATTATCAGGAAACATATTCAACATCATTTTCCCCCAGTGTAGATCTGATGTGTTTTCCAAGTGTTCCTCTCATTTTTTTGCAAGGAAGACTCAAGGTTTGGTCTCATGCAGAGCTTTATTCTCCAGCTACACACTACTCCACTTGACAAAGATGGAACATCTCCTTTTTAGCGCTAACACTTGCGCGCCCAAACCTGGACCCTAACCACGCCCCCTAGTTGACTCCCGACTGGGTGAGAGACATGCCCCCGAGTGTCTACCACAATATAGAATACACTAAGTCCCCAACTAACGAACATCCGACGTGTGAACTTTCGGAGATACGAACACAAGCCGACTGGTCTATATTTTCATGTGTTTTGCCTTGTAAGTCCATATTTATACTGTACATGCTTGACCAGCAGAGGGCACTGTGACACTGCTAATGGGGCCAACGGGAGAACAAGAGGAAGAGGAAGGGAGGAGAGAGAAAGCTACATTGTAGTTTTATGATAGAACCTGGACAGAGCGTGTGATTAAAGTTTATGAAGAGTTAATAGGCCTGCTTAATTCTACACCACCCACAGAACACTACCTCTTTTAGAAGAGTCTAACCACCACCACCATTTGTCCTTTTTTCAATAACTCCTCCTCCTCCTCCACAACGACGTATGCTCGACCACTCCTCTTCAAAGGTAAATAACATTTATCATTACGTATTATTATATCACTTTTATTATTGTTTTTTTCATTAATTATCCTGGTTTAATATTACTACTGCATCCAAACTCATATTTACATACATACACATATACTGTATATGTATACACGTACATGTAGTAGCTATATCATTGGTAATATTACCTTTTCCCCTATTTACTCATATTTACATACATACACATATACTGTATATGTATACATGTACATGTAGTACCTATATCATTGGTAATATTACCTTTTCCCCTATTTACTCATATTTACATATATACACATATACTGTATATGTATACATGTACATGTAGTACCTATATCATTGGTAATATTACCTTTTCTCCTACTTAAGAACGATTCAACATAAGAACGGTCGTCTGGAACCAATTGTGTTCGTTAGTTGGGGACTCAGTGTATATGATATAGTGTATGCCAGGCAATAATAAGGTGTGTGTGTGTGTGTGTGTGGGGGGGGGGGGGGGGGGGGGGTAATGTATCAAATAGGATTTTTCATTTTTCACCTCGTTCCTTTCAAACGTCCTGAACCGATTTCCGTACGTTAGCAGAGCGATGGGAGGAGAAGTAACGTGTTCAATATTTCATCATGATGACAACACGGCCCCCCCGCCCCCAGGGGGCGTGTTCTGAGCCGCACCTTGGTGGTCCAACAACGCTTCATTCTTCTAGTCAGCAGCTGCAACGCTTCCTTCACGACGACAATGTTTCAATCCATGCTTGCTGCTTTTTGGCCTAACTTTCATTCCCTTTCATTTGTTTTGCTTGTCTGTTTGTCTTCTTTTATTTCTATCGACTTTTGGAGGTATACTCTCAGCAGTATAGAAGCAGAGTAAGTCTCGTTTTTCTTTCACTAAAAACTCTTCCCATCCCTCACGTTGCTTTTCTCTGTATGGCCACCGGAGGGCGCTATGGTGTAGTTCTTGTCTTGCTTTGTCTCTGCTGTATGAGCTCAGCGTATACGATATACAGTATATGATCTATATGATGTACTACTCTATATGATCTATATGATATACAGTACATGATCTATATAATGTACTACTCTATATGATCTATATGATATACAGTATATGATCTATATGATGTACTACTCTATATGATCTATATGATATACAGTACATGATCTATATAATGTACTACTCTATATGATCTATATGATATACAGTATATGATCTATATGATGTACTACTCTATATGATCTATATGATATACAGTATATGATCTATATGATGAAGTCTCACCTCCATCATGCTCTCCCCCACCCCACACCACCCCCTCCCGGCAGTACTCCCCCAGCATGAGGGCCACCTACTTGTCCATGACCGACGAGCACAGTCGCCACTTCGGGAACGACTTCCAAGCATAGATGTGTTTTATTTGGAGCGTTCTTCTTCAGGGATGTTGTCTTCCAAGCGGCACACAGCTGGCAGGCGTCATGTGACCACCTGCCGGTCAAAGGTGAACAAATTGAAAGAATGGCACAAAGTTTGGTGACATTTATGCCCACAATGCCACTTTTGCCCCTGAAGTCATCAAAAATATTTTCTTATGATTGAAAAGGAAAGCAGTACATTCTTCTTCAGTGGTTTCTACGTTTGTTTTCATGCACTCCACTGACACTCGTGTACACCATTTGACTTTTATACGTTTATTGGTCCAAACCACACTGTGCCATTTTTCATCTATTTTGTCTTCTTTTTGTGGCTTCATGATCATGTTTGGATACCTCCAAAGGCTCGTTCATGTCCACTCATTGTGTGTCATTGTGTTAATCATCATCAATGATACATGCAGTTTGGTTTGTTTGGGCATGTCACCACGTGTACGGGCACTGGGCGTGGTGCTTAATCCTGTGTGGGACCTGAAAGATTTGGGGTCCATTTGTGAGTTAAATAAATTAATTTTGAGTATTAATATCATCTTGTTATTCTCTTATTATTTATTCAATTCATGGCGCGAGCTTGTAATTCGTATTTTGTCCAGCAGGGGTCGACAAAGCTGCAAGAATTCCTGAATATTCGATTAAAAAAGAAAAGGATTTTTTTTCTCAAATTCAAGTTTATGTGACATTCAAATGATTGGAAAAATAAGTACTTTTCACGTGTCATGATGTTTTATTTTTTGTTCATGTTTGGCGCCTTGCTGGTACGGGTGTACCTAATGTTTTGGCGCGTGCTCGTGAAGAAAAAAAAACACGTCACCGTTGTTTACCGAGTCTCCAGGGGCGACGTCCGCGTCCACAGAGACGCATCCACGCATGCGCACGTACGCCTCGGGTGGGGGAGGAGGGGGAGGCGGATCGACCTACTGACCGGACCTGCAGGTGAGCGCCTCCCCTTACCTACCTGGGGGTCACGCACCGGGAAGACGCGCCTCCTGCGGCCGACCATCGACGCTCTTCGGCCGGCAGAGACTCCGCGGAGAGGCCGCTGTGGGAGTGAGCAAAAGGAAGAAAGGATTAGATCAAAGCTAAAGAGAAACCAGGAGGAGGCGCTGCTGCTGGTGGCTCCCCCAGCAGGAGGAGGAGGCATGCCGGGTCAGATGAGTACGGGACGGTACAGACTGGACTGGAAGTGATGCACTTGGACCTCGGCTGTGACCCAAAGAGAACATGAAGGACACTGGGGAGTCCAAGGAGCAGCAGCTGACTGTGAGTACAAAACCGCACGTGTCTACTTTAATGCCTGTGCTTCATTTCACCACTTGAATCTTTCTCTAAAGACGCCAAAACATGCAAGAAGTCAAGAAGCTTTTATGATGTTTCACACTTTTCCCTTTCATAAATCTTAATAAATGCTTTGTTTGATTCTTTTAAGTTTATTTTGACAGCTGCTGGAAATGCCGATTTCTCTTGGAGATGAATCAAGTATGTCTGTCCCACAATGAGATGGACTAAATACCCAGTCCAACAGGAGAGCGTTCTGGTGGTAATATTAGAGGTGTGGAGGGTCCTGGCAATGTTGTACGTTCTGCAGCTTGCTGGGGTGAAACCTAAAAGTGTAAGGAGGATAAATAAGCCAATAAATAAATGAATACGCGGCTGCTGGTGAATAATTGAAGCAGTGGTTGTCGTTGTAACCGAGCTGACTTTCTACTGCCCGCAGGCACGACGATGATCACAATGAGCCAGCAGCCGTAGAACGACACCAACGGGTTCCATAAACATCCGCGTTTATATGTTGATAACCTTCTGTTGCGCCCGCAGGTCGCCCTGAGGATCCGCCCCCTCAGCGATGGCGAGCAGGAGGAGGCGGCGACCATCGTGGCCCACAGGCTGGACGAGCAGGTGAGAGTTGACTTTGCTGATATTGTTTGAGGTGGAGCGGCATCAGGTGACGTGAGGGCGTGCTGCTAAGGTGTCGGCTTGCGCCTCCAACGTCACCAATGAAACAAACGCTCTGATAGAAAAGGCTGATTTGGTGCACTGCTGTATATTTTTTGCTGGGTGTGCGTTGAAATGTTGCCATGCATGCGTTACACTGCCATCTGCTGGCCTGGCATGCACACTCCTGCAGATCCTGTCACGCAGACATCCTGTAAAAGTGACGCATCAAAGCTGCAAAGGACAGGAAGCAGGTTCCAGCAACACACAGGTGCCATCTCGCCTGTGATGCTACCTCACCAGAGTATTTGTGGTAGAAGTGACCATTCCACGTCAGCTTCTGTCTGTCACAAGGATGGGACTGCAGTGTGTCCACACGTGCACACGCACACACCTCTGCCCCAGGCTCACTTAGTGACCTTTTTTCCTTCTGGTGCCTTTTATACAGAACAGCAACCCATGCAAAAAGCAGACACATGCCGGCTTCTACATGCTGTGTGAACAGTAAACAGACTGCAGGGAGTGTTTTGGTTCTTCCCAACATTTGGCATCAGGTGTAAAACACGAAAACACCCCTTTTACACAGAACATGTAGTTTTGTCGTGTGAAAATGGTCCAGCCCACTTTGGCCCACTTTAGCTCCTTCACACAGTCTGCCAAAGCCAACACTTTTTCCAAAGACTGCTTTTTTCCAGTGTTGCTGTTCTGTATAAAAGGCACCTGTGTGAAAGTGGACCAGGCAATTTTCCTGCTTTGGGTGTAGGCAGATAATGAATACAGCCTTTTTATAAATGTTCAGGGTGGGAATAGTTAAGTAAGTGAATGTTTAGTTGCTGTTTGACAGGCGTCCACACGTCACACATCTGATGATCTGCCATGTTGCTGTGTGAAAGCGGCTGCCAGTCTCTCTGGAGGCGCAGGCCGTGTTGTCATGAGAAGCAGCCCCCGCGGGCCGCCAGCTGAGAGTGCGAGCATAATGACCACGGCGCTGCGGGTAATGAGAGTCGTGACTCGTTTCCCCGCTTGTCGACCCGGTGACTCACTTTTGCTGGATGGAGCGTCTCATCTTCCAAGATGGCACTCAAGGGTTTTACCTGGAGGGATAATTCCCCCCCACCCCATGTTGTCAGCAGGATCAGACATGTTTGTATGTCTGAGAAGTGATGGCGTTGCCAGCAGACGTGAGGGATTACACGCTAGCGCCAGCCTGTTAGCTCTACGTGCGTTACGTACATCTGTGAACCTTACGTTGGGTTCTCTGTCAGGGCGCCGACTCCATGCGGCTTACGTGACACGCGTGTTGGTGATGCGGGGGGGCCGACTGGGGGAATCTGACATGAATGGACAGGATACAGAAGGGGCGGGGCCAACAACAACAACACGCAATGCAGACGTGAATTCTGCTGTTCATGAACGCACCTCACTCACCTTCAGCATCATCATCATCATGAAATGTTACTTCAGTGATCACCTTCACCCTGTTAGGACCATAAGTTACATTACTCTCCACAAGTTACACTACTCTCAAAAAGTTACATTAGTCTCCACAAGTTACACTACTCTCAACAAGTTACATTACTGTTACCACAAGTTACATTACTCTCAACAAGTTACACTACTTTCAACAAGTTACATTACTGTCTCCACAAGTTACATTACTTGTAAGAAGTTAAATTTCTTGTAAGACGTTACATTACGTGCAAGAATTTACTTTACTTGTAAGAAGTTACATTACTTAGTAGTCCCCGCCAACATGATCATACAGTAAGATGATATCAATGATATCAGTTAGATTCTTGTCAACACAGCACAGGTGGTGGTGGGGTTGGGCCATAAACCCCCAACACAACCCCCCATGCCCCCAGTCGATAAGACCCAGGAAGACAATATGGTGTGCAGGTATATGGCTCAGGGGTTGGTGGGGGGTTGGGGGGCGCGGTGAGTAGATGTTGCTGTCCTGGCAGGGAACACAAAATGCAAGAAGCTGATTGGACGCTTTTGTGTCTCAGGTTAAGCCTCCTTACCTCCTGCCCCCCACCCACACCACCTGTTACATGCACTGGGGTGTAGCGGAGAGGTGGTGTGGTGTGGGAGGGTTGTGTACTATTTTGTGTACTTTGTGTATTTACTTTCCACGTGTGGACGTTAACATTAATATCAGTGTAGGTTCATATTCACATGTGTTTATGTGTGGGGGGGTCACGGGCACAGAAAGCCTGGTGAGCTGACACTAGCACACAGTTGGGGGGGCTTTTTGGCCAGGCCCTGTTGCCATGGAGACAGCCAGACAAGGTCAGGGTCATTGTTTCTGTTTGGTTTTCCGTGGCCCCGCCTCCTTTTGCAGGCCAATGAGGAAAAAGATGAAGCAAAGATTTGTTTGGTTTTCAACGTGCACACGCAGCAGCCACCAAACACATCCTGGAATGCCATACAACACAGAAACACAGAAATGCATAAGCATAAGCATAAGCATCATTCATTAGCAGAAATGCTTCAATAAATCAAAGTTTGTATTTAACAGAATGAGTGAACAGGAAGCACCTTTTTAAAAATATATTTGTACCGCGACTTGGAATAATAATAACAACTAAAACATTACAATTCATGATTTTCATTTTGTAGCTTTGAAATATGTTTGTGAAAAGAAATGAAATATAATCATATATAACTTTAATATATTGTACTCTATATGACACAATCATTTGGAGTAATTGTATTTCAAATGTATTTATGTGTAAATACAAACTTGTGTTGTTTTATGTTTTGAAAGGACTTTAATGCTATGATTTGGCGTCTTTGACTTTTCTATCCACTACGGGCCTGAAAGTCATCCAGAGTTTCTGTATATGATAATGACCACATGTGTTGTTATATACGTAAATAACAGGGCTGTCAAAGTTAACACTTTCTTAACAAATGAACTTTTCCTGTAACGGCACAATTTTTTTTTGACACGTCATTAACGTGTTTCCGTTCTTTTTGATCCTCGGCTCACACCGTAGTTTGAGGAACGGCAGCGGTGGATGTGGAGCTGTAAGAGATGAGAAATATTGATGAAAAAAAAGGTATTTTGATTGATACGTTTAGCTTCAGAGTTATTTGGATCAACTGTTGCTGGGAGGTGACTTGTCAGCAAGTACGTCGCCTGCCAGAGAGAAGTGAGAAGGTAGTGGAGCGCTGCTGCTAGTTTTTCTTGTCATGAATACAGTGGTACCTTAGCATACGAGTGTCCCAACTAACCGGTGTTTTTTACATGCGCGCCGTCTCTCCGCTGAGCTAAAATGTGGGTTAGGAGCTGCTAGTTACCAGCAGGCATAGCCAAGGACAATGTGACCACGGCTGTAGACCAGAATGGATGTAAATAGCATTAGCAGCACTAGCGTTAGCAGCGCGCTAGCTCGTCACATGGAGATGGATTGTGTAAAACTAAGACAGGAACAACATGAAATGAAAAGCCACCACGCACCAGCCTGGACTTGGTTGTTTAGAGAACAAACATGCACCTTAGCACTCAATGAGTTCATCAAATCTTAGCGTTATGGGGGCAAATATGAGGTGAAAGGAAAAGGGTGAGGATACAGAATAGTAGGCTATCTGTGCAGCATGGGACAATCTTACATGGTGCGTTCAAGGACCGTCCAACAAAGTGGGACAAGGCGCTACTCTCGTTAAACATGCAAAAACTGGGGGATTTATAACTTTATATTATTTTCTCAATAAAATAATGGCCCAGTTTTCCAAAATTGATATCATTTACTGAAAATTTGATGTCGTTATTTAGAAATTATTATTTAACATTTTTTATTTAACAAGTGTTTATTTTTTTTATTTTTTATATCATTACGCCTGAATGTCTCCCGCAGCCCGGTGGTTGGTTGGGGCCCCCAGCCTTCCAGCACGCTTGGATGGTGTTATGATGTGCTCTTTTACACATTAGACAATACTGTAAGTATCATAATGACACTTTGATACCATCGCCTTCTTTACTTTGGAATGGAAGATTCATGTGGAATAGAATGCCAACACGTGTATCGACATGCGTATGGAAGTGTTTATTAATGTTATCACATGTATCGCATGCGTATGGAAGTGTTTATTAATGTTATCACGTGTATCGACATGCATATGGAAGTGTTTATTAATGTTATCACGTGTATCGACATGCGTATGGAAGTGTTTATTAATAATATCTTAACACGTGTATCGACATGCGTATGGAATCGTTTATTAATGATATCTCAACACGTGTATCGACATGCGTATGGAATCGTTTATTAATGATATCTCAACACGTGTATCGACATGTGTATGGAATCGTTTATTAATGATATCTCAACACGTGTATCGACATGCGTATGGAATCGTTTATTAATGATATCTCAACACGTGTATCGACATGTGTATGGAATCGTTTATTAATGATATCTCAACACGTGTATCGACATGTGTATGGAATCGTTTATTAATGATATCTCAACACGTGTATCGACATGTGTATGGAATCGTTTATTAATGATATCTCAACACGTGTATCGACATGCGTATGGAATCGTTTATTAATGATATCTCAACACGTGTATCGACATGCGTATGGAATCGTTTACCACAAAGAGATTGACATCCTTACTTATTCTAGATCAAAGCTTCTTTCTGTCTGTGATTAATTGTGATTAACTATGAGTTAAGATGTGATGAATTGTGATTCATATTTTAGTGGCTTCATAAAAGCCCTAATAAATATCTGAGGTGTGGTGTGATGACACATCGGTGATATCAAATGGAATCATTTTGGATACGGGTCTGCTGTGAGGCAGCAGCAGTGTACCTAATGTTGTGTCCGCAGGGCAGTGCTGTAAAAGCGGTGTCGTGGTGATATCAGTGATACCAGTGTGGTTTGCTGGTTTTCACAATAAAAGTGCTTGAAAGGAGAGTGGAGTGAAAGAAAGCTTCATGTTCCCATCCTTGAGGAGCAGTTAGCGGCGGTGAAGCCCACTCCAAACGTTAAAGGAGCTCCACGGGCTGCCAAGTGAAGCGGGTCAGCGTGAGTCGCTTCAGCGGGTCTCATGTTAGCTTTGTCTTCCTGTCCTGCAAAGGTTGAGAAGATGCCTCAGGTGGCCCAACTCGACTCCTTGGTGACCTCGTTAGCATGAGAAAGTGTTCATGCTGGGGCGGGGTGCCAGGAAAGGCGGCAGACGCTCGGACGACGCTTCTGACTTGCTTGTTGTTTTGAGGGAGGTGTCTGTAAATAGCCGGGGTGACGCGGGGAAGTGGATAATCTCCTCGTTGTGTCTTATCTCTTCCAAGAAGGTTCTTCTGTCATGTTTGTCTGCCCTTTGGCCGGATCACGCACTCGTACCAGGACACTCTCAAACTGGTAGGAGTGCCAGCGCTGGTACAGTAGAATACAATACGGCGTAACACACGATGTACCTGTAAGTGCACCACAAGGCATGAATATGCAGCCCAGCATGCCTTGCGGGTTACCACTATAAAATAGTATTGTGTTTTATTGTGTAGACGTCTAGCTTGATAGCTGCTGTGTACGTGTGAGGGGGGGTTTGGATGGTTGGCGGTGATGTGTGTGTGAGTAAGCGTGTTAGCAAGTTAACAGTCATGGAGATTAGAAGCACAAATGGGCAGGAAACACCACAATGAAGGGAAACGGGGTGGAGTGGTCGCCTCCCAACCCGAAGGTTGCGGGTTCGATCCTCGTCCTCCCGTGATCATGTTGAAGTGTCCTTGGGCAAGATACTGAACCCCCCCAGTTGCTCCTAATGCTGCGTCATCCGTACAGTGTCAAAGGTCATCAGTAGGTAAATGTGCTAACAGTGTCAAAAGTCTTCAGTATGTTAATGTGCTAACAGTGTCAAAGGTCTGCTGTATATTCATGTTAGCATACTGTATATTCATGTTAGCATGCTGTATAAATGTTAGCATACTGTATATTCATGTTAGCATGCTGTATATTCATGTATGCGTACTGTATATTCATGTTAGCATGTCACTGAAAAGCTAGCCGCGGCGTGACCGTGTCTTGTTAGTCAGGCAGGAAGGGGAGGTCTTATATAACAGTGACATGGACAAGATCTGAAAGGAGATCCAGGCTGGCATTGTTGGGGCGCAGGGAGGGCAGCTGCCAGCCTTTTCGATCAGATAGCCGTATTGTTGGTGTCGGACTTTCCGAAGCTTTGGTAGCAGCAGAAATGTCAAAGCTCATTCTTGACACAGCAGCGATAGCAAGCAGATAGCAAAGCTGCTCCTGCCGCTAAATCACACCTTCTACAGGCTGCAACAAAGCTGCTAGCATTCCAAGCATTTTGGCACAAACACACCCACGACATCACGAGTGTAACCAGACGAGTGCGCAGATGGACGCGTGCTGCGGATGGACGAGCACTCGTCTTAATCTCAGTGCTGCACACACCAGAGGTGACCCCATGACCTTGGGAGCTGAGCGAGTAAAGACGAGCCACAAAAGATGACGTCCATCCATTGGGCCTTTTGTTGGACAGCATTATCTCGTGTGTACTGCTGCTGTCTTGTTGGACGGTGAGATGGATTTCCTCAAGATGACCTTCAAAGAACTTTCTCTTCTACTGTAGATTAGCATACTTTCTCAAATAAGGGCAAAGCTATATTGCTAACATTACAATAATACGTCATTGATGATGCAATATCAAGTGCGAGTCAGGGACGTTTTTGTGTGTGTTTGTTTTAATATGCACGCAAGAGGAGGGATGTGTATCACGTTATCATGCTACCATGCTATCACGCAACCATGTTTTCACGCTACCATGCTGTCATGCTACTATGCTATGATGCTACCACGCTACCATGCTATGATGCTGCCACACTGTCAAGCTATCGGCTATCATCCGACCATGCTACCATGTTGTGATAGTTATCATGCTACCGTGCTATCACACTACCATGCCATGATGCTTCCACACTATCACATTATCATGCTAAGATGCTACCATACTATGGTAATAGCATGGTCATGATATCATGCTACTACACTATCATGCTACCATGCTGTGATGCTACCATGCTATGATGCTACCACACGATCATGCTGCCATGCTGTGATGCTACCATGCTATGATGCTACCATGCTATGATGCTACCACATTATCATGCTACCATGCTATGATACTACCATGCTATGATGCTGCCACACTGTCAAGCTATTGGCTATCATCCTACCATGCTACCATGTTGTGATGTTATCGTGCTACCCTGCTATCACACTACCATGCTATGATACTAATACACTATCACATTATCATGCTATAATGCTACCATGCTATGGTAATAGCATGGTCATGCTATGATGCTACCACACTATCATGCTACCATGCTGTGATGCTACCATGCTATGATGCTCCCACACTATCATGCTACCATGCTATGATGCTACCATGCTGTCATGCTACCATGCTGTGATGCTACCATGCTATGATGCTATCACATTATCATACTACCATGCTGTGATGCTGCCACACACTGTCAAGCTATCGACTATCATCCTACCATGCTACCATGCTACCATGTTGTGATGGTTATCATACTGCCCTGCTATCACACTACCATGCTATGATGCTAGCACACTATCACATTATCATGCCATAATGCTACCATGCTATTGGTAATAGCATGTCATGCTATCATGCTACCACACTATCATGCTACCATGCTATGATGCTACCATGCTGTCATGCTACCATGCTATGATGCTACCACATTATTATGCTATGATGCTACCATGCTGTCACGCTACCATGCTACAATGCTGTCATTCTATCATGCTACCAACAATAATTCCCCAAATGCTAGCACCACTACCTGTTAGCTGTCGCATGGTGGTAAAAGCCAAATAAAAAGCATATGTTCATATTGATGCTGCAAAGCATCATGGGAGATCATTCTTTCATCATTCAAGTAATTTCTTCATGTCCACATGATGCAGCTTTCATGCACGGTAATAAATATTGATGGAATTATAAAATTAGAAAAATAAAGATTGTGTGGCTTCAAGCATTTGTTGGTAAAAATGCATTTCATGAAAGTAGTGAATAATATTTTCAGGAATAGAATCATATTTACTATGAGTACTATGATGATGGTTTGTATGTGTTATAATATTCATACTACATGTAGAATTAAATAGTAAATAGTAGCCGTTAGCCTTACTCAACTCCACCCACAATTAGTCTGATGAAATCAATCAAATCAATCAAGTGACAAGTAAAAGGTATAATAAAATAAATAAAATAAGGTATAATAAATTAACAAAATAAGGTATAATAAATTAACAAAATAAGGTATAATAAAATAAATAAAATAAGGTATAATAAAATGAATAAAATAAGGTAAAATAAAATAAGGTGTAATAAAGTATAATAAAATAAGGTATAATAAAATAAGGTGTAGTAAAGTATAATAAAATAAGGTATATAATAAAATAAGGTATAATAAGGTGTAATAAAGTATAATAAAATAAGGTATATAATAAAATGAGGTATAATAAAATGAGGTATAATAAAATGAGGTATAATAAAATAAGGTGTAGTAAAGTATAATAAAATAAGGTATATAATAAAATAAGGTATAATAAGGTAAGGTATAATAAGGTGTAATAAAGTATAATAAAATGAGGTATAATAAAATGAGGTATAATAAAATAAGGTATAATAAAATAAGGTGTAATAAAGTATAATAAAATAAGGTATAATAAAATAAGGTGTAATAATAAAATAAGGTGTAATAAAGTATAATAAAATAAGGTATAATAAAATAAGGTATAATAAAATAAGGTATATAATAAAATGAGGTATAATAAAATGAGGTATAATAAAATAAGGTATAATAAAATAAGGTGTAATAAAGTATAATAAAATAAGGTATATAATAAAATGAGGTATAATAAAATAAGGTGTAATAAAATAAGGTATATAATAAAATAAGGTATAATAAAATAAGGTATAATAAAATAAGGTATAATGTAATAAAGTATAATAAAATAAGGTATATAATAAAATAAGGTATAATAAAATAAGGTATAATAAAATAAGGTGTAATAAAGTATAATAAAATAAGGTGTAATAAAGTATAATAAAATAAGGTATAATAAAATAAGGTATAATAAATAAAGTATAATAAAATATAATAAAATAAGGTGTAATAAAGTATAATAAAAATAAGGTATATAATAAAATGAGGTGTAATAAAGTATAATAAAATAAGGTATATAATAAAATGAGGTGTAATAAAGTATAATAAAATAAGGTATTTAATAAATGAGGTATAATAAAACAAGGTGTAACGTACATCCTGGAGGTTCAGCACGTTTACAAACCTCACACGGATTCTAAATATTCTCCATTTTGGAATGTAAAGTGGTGCTCATCCTCGTTGCTTATTAGAGTTCACTCAAGCATCTCCACATAGATACTCTAGATGGACACATACATATACAGACACGTAGATACATACATACATACATACATACATACATACATACATTGTATTGTATTGTATTGTATTGATCCCACAGCAGGGAATCACTTGTTACAGCAGCAATCAAGATACGCAAGTAAAGAAGTAAAGTATGACATAGTGACTACAACGTAGTCAACATAGATAGATGATAGATAGATAGATAGGTAGGTAGGTAGGTAGGTAGGTAGGTAAAGTACAGTCGTGTTTGTACGTCCACTTGATCTCATCTTCTTGATGGTGTCAAAAGTATTAGGACACATAGTATTAGTACAGGCTGTCCTTCAGTACGCAGCATGAAATGAGTGTGCTTAGTATTGATGAGTGTGTGCAAAAGGACAGATGGGGGCAGAGGTATTATCAACACCCCCATCATCCACCTGACCAGGATGTGCTAATACACACGGAACAGCAGCTCAGCGTCACATGAACATCCATGCATGCATCCAAGCATCAATGCATGCATCCATGCTTGCTACATTTACACTCTGCGGCAGCTTGTCTGTGTGTGTGTGCGTGTGTGTGTTTGTGCGTGTGTGTGCGTGCACAATGGAGCGTTTCCAAAACAAGGTCCTCAGGTTGCCTATGAGTAAGAATGAGTCTGACACCTCCAGCAAGCGTCCCATGATAGCATTTAAGGCAACATGAGATCCCAGCTGCATTTCTATCAGCACCTACCATATGGTGTTATACTGTATGTTGTTTTATGGTGTTATATATAATGTCATATGTTGTTATATATGGTGTTATATTTAATGTCATATGGTGTTTATATGTTGTTATATATGGTGTCATATATAATGTCATATGTTGTTATATATGGTGTTATATATAATGTCATATGTTGTTATATATGGTGTTATATTTAATGTCATATGGTGTTTATATGTTGTTATATATGGTGTCATATATAATGTCATATGTTGTTATATATGGTGTTATATATAATGTCATATGTTGTTATATATGGTGTTATATTTAATGTCATATGGTGTTTATATGTTGTTATATATGGTGTCATATATAATGTCATATGTTGTTATATATGGTGTCATATATAATGTCATATGTTGTTATATATGGTGTTATATTTAATGTCATATGGTGTTTATATGTTGTTATATATGGTGTCATATATAATGTCATATGTTGTTATATATGGTGTTATATATAATGTCATATGTTGTTATATATGGTGTTATATTTAATGTCATATGGTGTTTATATGTTGTTATATATGGTGTCATATATAATGTCATATGTTGTTATATATGGTGTTATATATAATGTCAGATGGTGTTATATATGGTGTTATATATAATGTCATATGTTGTTATATATGGTGTTATATTTAATGTCATATGGTGTTTATATGTTGTTATATATGGTGTCATATATAATGTCATATGTTATATATGGTGTTATATATAATGTCATATGTTGTTATATATGGTGTTATATTTAATGTCATATGGTGTTATATGTTGTTATATATGGTGTTATATATAATGTCATATGTTGTTATACAGACCCTTTCCAAAAAATTAGAATGTCATGGAAAAGTTGTTTAATTTCCATAATTCCATTCAAAAAGTTAAACTTTCATAGATTATAGATTCAGGGCCCACAATTTAAACAATTTCAAGTGTTTATTTGTTTATTTTTACATAATTTGAGCTTCCAGCTCATAAAACCCACGAAAACAGGAATTCCAAAAATTAGAATACTGTGAAGAAATCACCATTTACTTCTCAGTTTTTGCAGGAAAAAAAAGAAAGAAATTAGGATCACATCAAATCAATCAAAATATGGTACTTTCAAAACGATATGTCAATCTTCAATACTTGGTTGGGAATCCCTTTGCCTTAATCACTGCCTCGATGCCACGTGGCATTGAAGCAATCAGCCTGTGGCATTGCCTGGGAGTTATGGAAGCCCAGATTTCCTTGATGCTTGCTGTCAGCTCTTCTTTGTTGTTGGGTCTGGTGCCCCTCATTTTCCTCTTGAGAATACCCCATAGATTCTCAATGGGGTTTAGGTCCGCTGAGTTGGCTGGCCAGTCAAGCACTGTGATGGCATGGGCATCAAACCAGGTTTTGGTGCTTCTGGCGGTATGGGCAGGGGCCAGGTCCTGCTGGAAGATGAAATCTGCATCTCCATACAGATCCTCAGCAGAAGGAATCATGAAGTCCTCTAAAACATTCTGGTAGACTGTTGCGGTGACCTTGGATTTAAGAAAGCAGAGTTTACCAACACCTGCACCGCACATTGCACCCCAAATCATGACGGACTGTGGATATTTCACACTGGACCTCAGGCAGCTTGGGTTCTGTTCCTCACCCGTCTTCCTCCAAACCCTTGGACCTTGATTTCCAAATGAAAGGCACACTTTACTTTCATCGGAAAAGAGGACCTTGGACCACTGGCCAACAGTCCAGTCCTTCTTCTCCTTGGCCCAGTGGAGACGCTTCCTACGTTGGTTCAGGTTCAGAAGTGGCTTGACCCGAGGAACCCGACAGTTGTAGCCCATCTCCCGGATGCGTCTGAATGTGGTGGTTTTTGAAGCTGTGACTCCCGCCTCATTCCACTCTTTCTGGATCTCTGCCAGATTCTTGAATCTTCCCTGTTTGAGAATCCGCTGAAGCCCACGGTCATCTCTTTTGCTGGTGCATCTTCTCCTGCCACATTTTGCCCTTCCTCTAGACTTTCCATTGATATGCTTGGACACAGCACTCTGTGAACAACCAGCCTCCTTAGCTATGAACATTTGTGGCTTACCCATCCTATGGAGGGTATCAATGATGGTCTTCTGGCCAGTTGTCATGTCTGCAGTCTTCCCCATATTGAACCCAACTGAGACAATTGAACCAAACTGAAGCAATTTAATGACACCTGGGGAAGCCTGTGCAGGTGATTTGACTTTAGTAGATGACACTCAGTTTAAAACATTCATGCCCTGCAAAATTTGGGCTGATTTCTTCACAGTATTCTAATTTTTGGAATTCCTGTTTTCGTGGGTTTAATGAGCTGGAAGCCCAAATTATGTAAAAATAAACAAATAAACACTTGAAATCGTTTAAATTGTGGGCCCTGAATCTATAATCTATGAAAGTTTAACTTTTTGAATGGAATTATGGAAATTAAACAACTTTTCCAAGACATTCTAATTTTTCGGAAAGGGTCTGTATATGGTGTTATATATAATGTCATATGTTGTTTTAAATGGTGTCATATATATAATGTCATATGTTGTTATATATGGTGTCATATATAATGTCATATGGTGTTATATATAATGTCATATGGTGTCATATATGGTGTTATATATAATGTCATATGGTGTTATATATAATGTCATATGGTGTCATATATAATGTCATATGTTGTTATATATGGTGTTATATATAATGTCATATGTTGTTATATATGGTGTCATATATAATGTCATGTTGTTATATATGGTGTTATATATAATGTCATATGGTGTTATATATGGTGTTATATATAATGTCATATGATGTTATATATAATGTCATATGTTATATATGGTGTTATATATGATGTCATATGGTGTCATATATAATGTCATATGTTGTTATATATGGTGTTATATATAATGTCATATATGGTGTTATATATATGTCATATGTTGTTTTAAATGGTGTCATATATAATGTCATATGTTGTTATATATGGTGTCATATATAATGTCATATGTTGTTATATATGGTGTTATATTTAATGTCATATGGTATTATATATGGTGTTATATATAATGTCATATGGTGTTATATATGGTGTTATATATAATGTCATATGGTGTTATATATAATGTCATATGTTGTTATATATGGTGTTATATATAATGTCATATGGTGGTATATATAATGTCATATGTTGTTATATATGGTGTTATATTTAATGTCATATGGTGTCATATATAATGTCATATGGTGTTATATAGTGTTATATATAATGTCATATGGTGTTATATATAATGTCATATGTTGTTATATATGGTGTTATATATAATGTCAGATGGTGTTATATATAGTGTTATATATAATGTCATATGTTGTTATATATGGTGTTATATATAATGTCAGATGGTGTTATATATAGTGTTATATATAATGTCATATGGTGTTATATATAATGTCATATGTTGTTATATATGGTGTTATATATAATGTCATATGGTGTTATATATGGTGTTATATTTAATGTCATATGGTGTTATATATAATGTCATATGTTGTTATATATGGTGTTATATATAATGTCAGATGGTGTTATATATAGTGTTATATATAATGTCATATGTTGTTATATATGGTGTTATATATAATGTCAGATGGTGTTATATATAGTGTTATATATAATGTCATATGGTGTTATATATAATGTCATATGTTGTTATATATGGTGTTATATATAATGTCAGATGGTGTTATATATAATGTTATATATAATGTCATATGGTGTTATATATAATGTCATATGTTGTTATATATGGTGTTATATATAATGTCATATGGTGTTATATATGGTGTTATATTTAATGTCATATGGTGTTATATATGGTGTTATATGTAATGTCATATGGTGTTATATATAATGTCATTGTCACGAATGCGTGGCGGCTGTCAAGTGCTTGACCCCCAGTACGCAGAGATGAGGTGATGGTGTGCAAAATAAAAAGTTTTTAATAGTTCAGAAACTCAAAAAAAATACATGGGAACAAAAAGCGACAGAGAGGAAAGCTCTGTGAAAAAACTGACAGGTACATTCCAAGGCACAGGTAAGTAGATAGTCTACGTTATAGCACTAGTGACAAACTCAATGAGCCAGCGCCGTACGTATGACGACGCTCGTATGAGAAGCTCGTCCTAATGACAGAGCTAATCTGTTTGTCGAATTTGAGTCCACTATCGAATATGACCCCAAGATTTTTGACAACAGGTTTAAAAAAGGGGGCCAGAGAGCCGAAATTCGCTGCGACAGTGTGCAATGTTGGTGACATACCAAATAAAATACACTCTGTTTTGCTGTCATTTAAATGTAAAAAGTTCCGATCCAGCCACTGCTTTACATCAGTAATACAATCGAGCAGTCTAGTGGGAACAGTATTGTCAGTGGGTCTAATAGGCAGATATATCTGCAGGTCATCAGCATAGAGATGAAAAGACAGATTGTGTCTTTCCAAAATTGAACCCAGGGGTAATAAATACAGAGAAAAAAGAACAGGGCCAAGGATGGATCCCTGTGGCACCCCGCACGAAAGGGACGCATGGGAGGAGTAGAGGTCACCGATCATAACGGAGAAGCTCCTATTAGCCAGGTATGACCTAAACCACTGGAGAGCAATGCCTTGGATACCGACACAGCGCTCTAGGCGGGATACAAGGACTGCATGGTCAACTGTATCAAAGTCCGCTGTGAGGTCCAGCAGCACCAACACAGCGGGATTCCCAGCATCAACAGACAGGGCAATGTCATTGTGCACCTTCAACAGCGCCGACTCAGTGCTATGTCGGGATCTAAAACCAGACTGGAATTTATCAAGAAGAGAGTTCATCTCTAGGAAAGTGTGTAACTGAGTAAAAACAACTTTTTCTAAAACCTTGGAAAGAAAGGGCAAGTGTGAGACAGGCCTAAAATTGGACAGCACAGAGGGGTCGAGATGAGGTTTTTTTAAGAGGGGTCTAACCACAGCATGTTTGAAGGCAGCTGGGACAGATCCTAAGTTAAGACAGGTGTTTATAAAAACAAGCAAACTTGACCCAACAGAATTAAAAACCTCTTTTAAAAACTTGGCTGGGATGACATCTAGGGGACAGTTAGTGGGTTTCATGCCACTAACCACCTTGTTAAGAGACACCAGAGAAATGGTCTGAAACCGCTCAAAGACGGCAGTCTGTGCAGGAGGACCATGTCCATCCTCAGAAGACATCCCTGAGCTGCTGATGTTCTGCCTGATAGATGTCACTTTGTCAGAGAACAATGAGACAAACTCTTCACATGTTGTAGTGGCGGCATCAGACAGAATAGTGGGGTGTGGGTTAATAACAGAGTCAATGTTTTTAAATAAGAGTCTTGGTTGGTGAGAGCTGTTGGTTATAATGGAGGACAGATATTTGGACTTGGCCTCCTTCAGGGCTCTCTGATAGGTGGCCAATCTGTCCCTCAACCAACCCAGGGAAACATGCAATCTGTCTTTTTTCCACCGCCGTTCAGCCTGTCTACATTGTTGTCTGAGCAGCCGGGTGTGGTCGTTCAACCAGGGATCAGACTTGGTTTTAGTGTTTTTTTGCCGAAAAGGGGCAACAGAGTCCAGAATCTCAGTACATGTAGAATGGAAGGTGGAGAGTAGGCTGTCTGGACACAGAGGAGGAACCAGCCTAGTGACAGTATGTAGCTGAGAGTCCCTGAAGGCAGCAGCAAACTCTCCAGCTGTTAATGGACTGAAGATGCGGCGTCTGAGGGCTGAAGAAACAGGCTTATTGGCAGGTGGGGGGGGCAGCAAAGTCAAAGATAATGGGGAGGTGATCCGATATAGCCGTGTCTACAATTTCTCTGAGGGAAACAGAAAGCCCACGAGAGACGACTAGGTCCAGAGTGTGGCCATGATCATGTGTTGGTGCATTAACAGACTGAGTGAGGCCAAAGGAGTCCAAAAGCTGTTTAAACTCATTAGCCATTTGGTTTGTTGCACAACAAACATGAATATTAAAGTCTCCACAGATCAACAGACTATCAAACTTTGGGATAAAATCAGACAGAAATTCAGAAAATTCCTGTAGAAAGTCCTTATTAAATTTAGGTGGGCAATAGACTGTGGCACACAGCACGGGGCAGATGAAGTCGATCACAAACAGCTGCAGCTCAAAGCTAGAATAATTATTAGCCGTTATTATTCTGCATCTGAAGCTGTCCTTGAATATAGCAGCCAGTCCGGTGCTGAGGAAGGAACAGCCGGGTGGGAGGAGCTCCGAGAAGGCGCTGTTCTCCGTTGGTTTCAACCAGGTCTCAGTCAGCAGGAGGAAATCCAGGTCAGGAGTCATGAAGAAGTCATTCAGAATAAATGTTTTATTCGTAAGAGATCTGATGTTAATCAGCGCGGTATGAACCGAGCGTCCGTCAGCCAGGTGAGGGAGGCGGCCGAGCGAGCGGCGATTCGCTGGCGCACAGCCCCCGCTGGGAGATCCGCATGGGCCGACAACACAGAAGCAGCGCCTCGGTGTCATGGAGGACCGGCCAGAGCCATCGATATCTGTGCTCAGTGGTTATAATGTCATATGGTGTAATATATGGTGTTATACTGTATATGGTGTTATATATAATGTCATATGTTCTTATATATAATGTCATATGGTGTTATATATGGTGTTATATATGGTATTATAATGTCATATGGTGTTATATATAATGTCATATGTTCTTATATATAATGTCATATGGTGTTATATATGGTGTTATATATAATGTCATATGTTCTTATATATAATGTCATATGGTGTTATATATGGTGTTATATATGGTGTAATAATGTCATATGGTGTTATATATGATGTTATATATGGTGATATAATGTCATGTGGTGTTATATATGGTGTTGTTATATATGGTGTTATATATAATGTCATATGTTGTTGTGTATAATGTCATATGTTGTTATATATGGTGTTATATACAATGTCATATGGTGTTATATATAATGTCATGTTGTTATATATGGTGTTATATATAATGTCATATGGTGTTGTTTTATTGTGTTCTATGGTGGTATATTATGTTTTATGGTATTATAAGGAGTTATATAGTATTATATTGTTTTATATGGTGTTCTATGGTGTTGTTTTATTGTGTTCTATGGTGTTATAAGGAGTTATATAGTATTATATTGTGTTCTATGTTGTTAGTTTGTATGATGGAAAAGCACAACATGTCACGATAGGCTGTAAGCCAAGTGTTGGAACCCAAAATGCAGAAGGAAAATGCGCTGGTGAAAAAAAGAATATCCGTTTATTACGGTAGGTAATAAGTTTACAAAAATACAACAAAAATACAAAAACACAACTAAGAAGCTCAGGGCTAAGGCCAAAAAGTCCAACAAAAAACACTGCTAGGCAGGAAGAAAAGACACACGCAATAAATAAGGACGCTGTAGCAAAAACGGCATACAGAGCAGGAAAATACACGTTACTAAGAATCACAATGGTAACAAGGCAAATAGGAAGGTGCAGGAAGCAGGGTTGGCAAAGGAATAACTGGCAACTGGTTGTGGTCTGGCAGCAGCTGATAAAGGCCCAGGTAATTGGTCACAGGTGATTCACATGAGTAATTTGGGTATGCAATGCACTGCAACAGAAAACAGACAGGCGGCAGCAAAGCGACAACACTGAATGTGACACAACATGTCAGAACGATAAAACAAAAAGATAGCATCTTTGTTTAGCAACATGTATCTCTACAAGACCCCCCTCTCCCCAACAAGTGCAGTGTGTGGAGTTGTACAGGTGTGTCTCCTAAGAGTGTGTGTTCCTGTCTTCTGTAGATGGTGGTCCTGATGGACCCCATGGAGGACCCCGATGATGTACTGCGGGCCAACCGCTCCAGGGAGAAGACCTACGTGTTCGACGTGGCCTTCGACTACTTGGCCAGTCAGGTTAGTCCAAAACACACGCAAATCTTCCAACATTGCTTGATGAAGCTGACACTAAACGTTGGCTGTGCAGGAGGAGGTGTACCGAGCCACCACCAAAGGCCTGATTGAGGGCCTCATATCAGGCTACAATGCCACCGTCTTCGCCTACGGACCCACAGGTTGGGTTGGCTTTTCTAAAACATTTCTACATGGCAGGAACACCGTCTCTATGTGTTTCTACTTCCACATACTCTTCTTCTAACATCAAGAAGCATCTGTTGCTACGCTGAGTGATCAATAACTGCTCTCCATGCAGTTCTCCTACTAACGACATGGAAGCAAGTGATGGACTAAGCGAACATAAGAGTGACTATTAATGCACAAAAAGGCTATAAAGACGCTTTTATTTCGATGGTGTGGTGTTTGCAGGTTGTGGAAAGACGTACACCATGCTGGGCACCGACAAGGAGCCCGGCATCTACGTCCGCACCTTGAACGACCTCTTCAAGGCCATCGAGGAGACCAGTGATGACATGATGTACAGCGTCTCCATGTCCTATCTGGAGGTCAGGACTCCACGTTTCCTTCTAACGCATAAACACACAAGTAGCGGAACACCTGTGGAGCTTTAGGAACGTCTTTAGGAGCTTCCACTCTACTTTGGAGTGCGTGTGTGTAGTGTGCTGCTCCAGAATGATCACTTGGGGCGTCATCAGATGGAGCAGAGCAGATGGAGATGCTTGATGCTTTTGTTCCTTCATTTCCTTCATCTCCCGGGTGGAAATGATGCTTTGCATCCGACATTGAAAAGGCTGTCATTATATTTCCCGCGATGGACGTCCGTATTGAAGCTTCTCTGGCAGGCCGCGGGGGTGTGAAGTCAGAAAAAGTGTGCTATTAGCCGTGTTGAATGACTAGCGCACGCACGTGTTGACTGTTTGCTGTTTCCAGGGAGCAAAGACGTTTTACAGCCTGCATACAAAGATATACACTACGCTACGTACAGGCACACATACACACCCCTTCTACACACATGCACATGTTTCACACACCAGCGTTTGCACAGCTTACATGCAAAGATGAACAGTATACCTGTATAAAATATACATACAGTATATAAACACATACACACTCATGCATGGTTCCCAGACGGTAATATTATCACATAGCAAGAGCAGCATACTACACGTGATCGATTAGAAATGCGTTCTGAAGAGGATTTTGCAGATGAGGATGGCCTTCTGGTGTATTTGGCGCCATCTAGTGGGCAAGAAAAGTATTTCAACGTAAGGATTCTGGTCAAAAGTCCCAATCATGATAGAGACGTTGGCACGGTCAGTGCCAACATGTTCACGTAGTTCTCATACATTTCTATCCTATTATTTCATAATCATCCTGATCATCAGAAGAAGAATAGGAGGACATACTGATGGAGTTTTGAATGATTGTTGTGATTATGTTCATGATTATTCTGATGATCATTGGCAGCATGTTTAGTGTTTTACGGTCTGCGTGATTGTAGATCTACAACGAGATGATCCGTGACCTGCTGAACCCGTCCTCGGGCTTCCTGGACCTCAGAGAGGACGCTAAAGGAGTGATCCAGGTGGCAGGCATCACTGAGGTGTCCACCATCAATGCTCAAGAGGTGAGCGTGTGTTTTTTGTCAATAATTGTCCTAACGCAGCGTAGTGAGCTCACAGGTGTGCTGGCAGATCATGGAGCTGCTGATGAAGGGCAACAAGCAGCGCACACAGGAGCCCACCGCCGCCAATCAGACATCGTCGCGCTCTCACGCTGTGCTGCAGGTGGCCATCAAGCAGCAGAGCCGCTGCCGGGACGTCCTGCAGGAAGTCCGCTTCGCGCGCCTCTTCATGATCGACCTGGCCGGCTCGGAACGAGCAGCACAGGTGCGTGTGTGCACGTGCATGTGTGTGTGCGCGTCAGGTGTCCTTCATTAGATGTGTACCTAATGATTTGGCCATGCAGCCAGTGTTCTGGTTGACGTAAGTCCATGTGTCAATCAGACCCAGAATCGGGGTCAAAGGTTAAAAGAGGGGGCCCACATCAACCGTTCACTGCTGGCGTTGGGGAACTGCATCAACGCGCTGAGCGACAAGAACGGCAACAAGTACGTCAACTACCGGGACAGCAAGCTGACACGCCTCCTCAAGGTGATCGGTGGTGTGGCCTCGTCGTCCTCGTGCGTTTTCTTGATGGATTAGTGACGGCTGACGTCTTTGATTGACAGGACTCCCTGGGCGGGAACAGCCGAACCATCATGATAGCCCACATAAGCCCCGCCTCCGTGGCCTTCGAGGAGTCCCGCAACACGCTGACGTATGCGGACCGCGCCAAAAGTATTCGCACACGGGTGAGATGAAAAGCTCATCAATAATGAAATCACATCATCTTTCTACATTCATTCAAATGGAACAACATTTCAAATGATGCCTTTTTCAAAAACGAGCTAAACCCCGCAAAAAAGCTCAGTGAGGACAAGAGAATCCCTTGTTTTTCAAATCACCGATATTACTTTTAGCTGATTTAATGTTCAAACGCTAAAATGATGCATAAAGTTAACAATAAGCTGCTAATACTTCTCCAGCGGAGAGGAGAAATATGATCTTGGGGAAAAATTCAACTTGAAAGACTTACAGGACGACGCTAAAACCCACAACATCAGCTGTGGAAGCCAATGAAGGAACAATTCCAAAAACAATACAAGCAGTTGATGTTGGCTAAACTTGTTTAGTTATGCTTGTCTCTATTATTGATTATTATGCTGATTGTTATATCAATTGTGAAAATATCACTTAACATTGTTAATCACACACGGAATGCAGGAAGTGAATAATATGTACTGCACAGAATGTGGAATGGATGTGGGGTAGGGTTAAATACACTTTGCTTCTTGCTACTCCTTTTGAACATGTGGAACTGTGAAAGAATCATGTGATGTATTCCATTGTAACCTGCATGCATGTTCAAATCAAATGTACCCATAACCACACCCACACCCATAACCACACCCACACCCATAACCACACCCATAACCATAACCACACCCATACCCATAACCACACCCACAACCATAACCACACCCATTCCCATACCCATAACCACACCCATAACCATAACCACACCCATACCCATAACCACACCCATAACCACACCCACACCCATAACCACACCCACACCCATACCCATACCCATAACCATAACCATAACCATACCTATAAGCATACCCACACCCATACCCATAATCACAAGGATGTATTTTTGTCAATAATGCAGGGATAATTAAGTAATATTAAGGTGAATAACTATAACTAGCTAACTAGCTAGCTGCCACCAGAGAGACAGTGGAGCCAGGCAAAATGTGTAAACAAAGACGGTAGAATAGTGCAAGCTAATGTGAGTCCAGCTGGCATGGATAGCTTTAGACTGAGACAAGCTGTCATCAGCTTCACACACTGTTTTTCACTGTCACCATAAGAAGGGACGCCCTTTGTCACCGTAATACTTTTATCTGGTCGCACGTGCACGACGTGCAGATGAAAACTTCACTCACAAAATGCAACCATTTCATTGAAGTCTGGAACCCCGTAGTGTAAGAACTGAATGATAATAGTAATAATAGTAATGATAATAAGCAGAAGACTGCATGCTAATCAAGCGTTTGTGTTCCTCAGGTGAAAAAGAACCTGATAAACGTGTCCTACCACATCGCTCAGTACACTAACATCATCTCGGACCTTCGTTGCGAGATTGAACGCCTGAAGAAGAAGATCGCCGACCAGGCGGGCCGCCAGCACAGCTCTGATAGGGCCGACATCCGCCACGTGCAGGGTGAAGCCCCACCTCCTCTTGGCCGTCACCTGACAACGATCATGGCTTCAGTTCTGATGCTCCGCTGATGCTTTATCTTCTAAACCAGCGGAGGTCCAAGCCCACTCGTGCAAGCAGAGCCGGGCCGACATGGACCAGCTGAGGGAGCAGCTCCTGGACGGTTTCCGCCAGCAGATGGAGATCCGCAGGAATCTGATGGAGCTGGAGAATAATAACATGGAGATCCAGATTGACACGTCCAAACAGCTGTTCGCTATCGCAGAGTCAGTCTCCAAGTCACCTGAAGGTTGATGAGCGTTAGGAAGCTTTAGAATATTTGTGTCTTATGTGCAGCTGGGAGCATGAGTGCAGCCGGCGAAGGAGGAAGTGGCGAGCAGAAAAGCGAAAGGAACGCATGAGTAAGGATGACAGCGACAAGGACTCGGATTCCCCGGACTCTCCGCCGGAAACCAACGAGACAGAGGAGGTTGTGATGGCCAGAGAGAACCTGGCGGCCCTCATGACGGAGCAGAAGAAGCTCCACAAGCAGAAGGTCTTCATCTCCAAGAAAGTCCAAATACTCCGCCTACTTTGACATGAAACTGAGTACTTCCCCGTCTTTCTACCTGTTGAAGGCGCAGCTGGAGCGCAGGTTTTTGGATCTGCGGGATCGGGCTCGCCACTTGGAGGAGCTTCTGCCGCGGAGGGTGAGCTCGGAGGAGCAGCGGGAGGTACTGGGCCTCCTGTGCAAGGTGCACGAGCTGGAGATCGAGAATGCAGAGATGCAGTCGCACGCTCTGCTGAAGGACAATGTGATCCGACGGAAGAACTTTGTGGTGCAGCGTTTCGAGATGCACCGGCACCTCTGTGACGAAATCATACAACAACAGCGGCAGTTAATTGACGGTCAGTCTGGAACTTCTACTGAAGTCTTCTATTGAGGCCTACTGAAGATCTTTATTTGGTCGTGATCTGCTTCCTTCATTGTTTGACTTTGTGTTCTTCAGACCACAGCCTTCTAGTCCCGCCCCACCTGCAGGAGCTCTACGAAATATACGCCAGAGAGCTGGACAAGAGGAAGCTGGACTGTGCGGTGGCTTTGGACAAGGTGACCACCAGGCACACCATCAAGGTACAAACTACCAAACAAAGATCTCAAGTAGCCTCGGACCAGGTGATTAACCCCTGATCCTCCCAGGCGGGCTCTCTACCCAAGATCGCCCTGCCCGCTCAGGGTCGTGATGCCACCCAGGACGTGGACTCGGACCAGGAAAGCGTACGCAACGTGTGCGCCAATGAACGACAAGGACAAGCCAAACTTCGCAGGCACACCTTGCCTCCCATCCTGCCAGAGCCTGAGCAGTGAGGACACCTTGTGGAGCAAATCACCACCATCCCCACCACCATGCCCACCACTGCTCCACATGTTTGTCCTTTGTCTCATATCAGGGACGGCAACAAAGTTTTTAGGAACACCACTCAGGCCCGGCACATGAAGACCTCTGCTGTCATGACGCCGCCCCCCATCCACCTCAACGGAAAGGGCAGCAGAGAGGTGAGCTTCCGTTTCCCAACTTGCCCTCTAGATGCCACGTGGGGTACCTTGTGGCTCTCTGGAATCACTTTAATTCTGCCTTGTCATGGTTTGATGCGCTTAAACGTCTTTTAGCATCAGTGAAGCGGGACCTTTACTGACCTGAAACAGGACGTTGGAGAGTTCCATGCTTTAGAGTGCATGAGAAAGCGGAACGGAAAGAAGATCATTCATGAACAAAATATTTCAAAACATGGCGTTTTGAAAGCGTGTCTTTTTCATGGCGTGGTGTACCTTGAAGCCGCTAACGTGCGCATGCGGATACGGAATAGCAGATACCTGCTCAGCCTGCACTGATGACCTCATCGGAGGCAAAAGTAATGAAACATGCATGACAGCTGAGGAGAGTAGCCAACATTTTAAAGCGTAAGCAGAGGTAGACAAAGCTGTGATATTCAAATCTTCATCAGGAAGTTGCCTACAGCCGCAGCTGTTAAGGCTGAAGAGTTTTGGCACACACCCTAGCAGTTATTTGCTTTTGTACACCCGGCGATGATAGAGACCCGCTTGGTTGAACAGAGGTGCTGATTGGCGCGTTACTGTAGATCAGCTGTAGACGGAGATGCTTTATGGACCTTTCACGTGTGAAAGGAATGTAAATATGACCTCCAAGACTTTTCTGCACCTGACCTTGTAAAAGTGACTGACCTTGATGATGGTGCAAACGTATTCAAGCTGCTTGTTTGATGGTTTGATGGTTCAGCTGCAGCCGCTGGTTCCAGTCAGCTCGCTGAGCTTCACTCAACTCAGCCACAGCGTCAGCAGCCACCTGGACTCATCGCCTGAGAGCAGCGAGGCGGGTCCTGATGCCCCCCTTTCACAAAACGGTAGGACGTCCATGGCTGCCTCCCCCGACAGCAGTGACAAAATAACTTTGTGTGTCCACAGAGCGGCAGCAGATCCTCAAGGGCGTCCACAACATTTCAGTCAAGGCAGCACGGCGGCGCTCCAAAGCCCGGGAGGTGGAGGCCTTGCGGTTGCCCCCCGCGTCCTCGCCGACGGAGCCCCCAAAGCAGAAGAGCGGCCTCTTTTCCTGTGAGGCGCTCCCTAGAAGTCTGCCGGTGCGGCGCGGCAGACAGCCCAGCCCCGAACTCCGACGCACCACCTCCGACGACAACCTGTCCTGCAGCACCGGCGAGGGCCCCAGCACGCAGGTGACCTGGACATGCCCCCACAAGGCCACCAGCAAGAACCAAACCCACCGAGAGGCAGACTTTGAGGCGCGTTGCAAGAAGAGGCGCTCGCATTCGTTTGAGGTCACCGGGCAAGCAGTGAGTGGGTCTAGCATACGTTGGATTGTTTGCCAAAAAAATCCACACGAAGGACGCAGCCATAAAAACTCTAGAAATGCTTTTCCTCTAAAGCTGATCACATGCTTCTCACTGATAGCAGCTCATTCTGCCATCGAATAGGATTACATACATGTTTCATTCACGCCTCTCGCCCCAAGTCAGCCGGAATAGGCTCCAGCATACCTGCAACCCTAGTGAGGAACCTAGTGAGGAACCTATTGGGGACCCTAGTGAAGACAGCTATTGAAAATAATACGGTATACTGTATTGTACCAACCGTGCATTACACGACATGGTGTCTTGTCAAAGCAGCTTCCTGCTGGAAAATGTTGACTATAGTACTCTTTTTCTCCTGCAGATAGCACAGTCCAAGTTAGCATTTTTCAAAAAACTTAAATTAGTTTACAGTTGCAAATAGGCAGGGATATTCTGTATTCATATTTAACTATGCTATATTTAACTAATATGCTATATTGAATATGCTATATTGAACATATTTAAGTAATATAACATCTTAAATTGCAGCTGCCTCAGTCCAAAGCAACCACAGCTGTGAGGTTCAGACCTCTGGACAGCACATCAGACCCTCATCTCCATGTCAACGGTCAGCCGCAGGTGCCCCTGCTGCGCCCCCAGTTCAGAGGAGTCCCGCCTCTTGCCAAAATCAGGGCCCCAGTCAGCAACCAGCAAGCGGGTCAGACAGCATCACATTTCCTTTTTGAAGATCCTTTTCCACTTGAACTTCTTCTTTCCCTCTCAGTCTCCACAGGCCCCACCTCAGAAGCTTCCATGGCGCAGATGAACAATACGAAGCGAATTCCCTTCCTGCGGCAACCCCAGCCCCCCCTCCACATCACCAACGGGGGCCAGCGTCCACGCAGACACTGACTTTTACATTTGACAGACACACCAGCCAGGCCGTAGAAGCCATGGTGTCGCCAAAGACTGTTAGATGTCCACTTTGGGTCACAATGTGTCTTCTTGTCACTTGTAAGCAACAGTAGTTGTGATTGTTGTGTACTTCTTCAGACAATAAGTTTAAAGTCAATGCCTTCTCTCACCAAGGACAATTCAATGTTTTTAGCAGCACGAAATGCTTCTCCAGATCAGTCAGCTGTGTTTTTGTATTATTTAACCGTTGCCTTTATGTTGTTGGCATTGTAATTACTTCTACTTCCTATGCTTTATTTTGTACGTTTTTTAATTTGTACTCAAATAAATTCAAACAAGAAAGTAACATGCTTGTTTTTAATTCATTACTTACATTTATTTGCAGCATAAGGGAAAAGTGAGTAATATTTGCAAATACATCACTTTTCAAACTATCCAACTCATTTGAACACTCCTATTGTTATGAAGTGCTTTGAAAGAATAGTCATGACCCACATC
Source organism: Dunckerocampus dactyliophorus (assembly GCF_027744805.1). Classification (NCBI taxonomy): domain Eukaryota; kingdom Metazoa; phylum Chordata; class Actinopteri; order Syngnathiformes; family Syngnathidae; genus Dunckerocampus; species Dunckerocampus dactyliophorus. The sequence goes on along the minus strand of NC_072833.1, from coordinate 241,567 downwards.
AAAAAGAGCATCCCGGCCACTGTGGACCCTCTACAGTTTGCATATCGCCAGAACCGGTCCACGGATGATGCAGTCAACACTGCCATCCACACAGCCCTTTCTCACCTACAGGGCCAGGACACATACGTCAGAATGCTATTTATAGACTATAGCTCTGCTTTTAATACAGTCTGCCCCCACAAACTCACAAATAAGCTCCTCACACTTGGCCTGTCTCCCTCCCTCTGTAACTGGGTGTTTAACTTTCTAACAGGCAGACCCCAGTCAGTCAGAGTCCACAATCGCACATCCAGCTCAAGAATTGTGAGCACTGGGACCCCACAGGGGTGTGTGCTGAGTCCGCTCCTCTACACGCTCTTCACCTACGATTGCGTGGCCTCCCAGAACAACACCAGCATCATTAAGTTTGCGGATGACACTACAGTCATCGGCCTGATCACTGGTGGTGTTGAAACATCATACAGAAGAGAGGTGGCGGACCTCATAGCTTGGTGTCGTGATAACAATCTCCTTCTCAATACAGATAAGACTAAAGAGATGATCATCGACCCAAGAACAAGGGAAAAGGAGCCGCATAGACCCCTGTTTATTGATGAGACTGAGGTGGAGAGGGTGAAAACCTTCAAGTTCCTTGGCACACACATCAGCGAGGACCTCAGCTGGTCTCACAACACCCAACAAATTCTGAAGAAGTCCCAAAGGAGACTGTACTTCCTGAGAAGACTGAGGAAATTTGGCATGTCCACCACAATCCTGAGTTGCTTCTACAGATGCACTATGGAAAGTGTCCTTACCGCCTCCATCACTGTTTGGTACGGTAACTGTACGACACGTGATAGGAAGGCACTCCAGCGGGTGATCAAGACCTCACAGAACATTGTTGGGGCAGCCCTCCCCTCACTGCAAGACATTTATAAAACTAGAGTCCTACGAAGAACACACAACCTCATCAAGGACAGCACACATCCACAACACTCATTATTCACACTCCTACCGTCAGGCAGACGCTACAGGAGTTTGAAGTCCAGGACCACAAGGCTGGCAAACAGCTTTTACCCACAGGCCATCAGGCTTCTCAACAAAGCACTCACACACGCGCACACTCATAGCACTTTATTATTTATTAATTTATTTGTTTGTTTGTATTCATGTCTCTTCTGTTGTTGTTGCTTAATTTATTGGTATTTATGTTTCTTATGTTCTTATTCTTTTTCTTGTGTTTTCTTTCTTTTCTTGGAAGAATGAACAGAATAAGAATTTCATTGCATAGCAGAACTGCTGTTTTACTGTGCATATGACAATAAAACTCTTGAATCTTGAAATATAAAGTACAACCAAACAAAATGAATAACGTCAAGTCAAAAATCTATTTAAAGTTAGACTTACTTAGTAGAAATATTTGGACGGAAGACGGAAATACGGACTCACGCGTCACAGTGGCAGCTGCTCTGGCCAATAGAAAGTCACTTCCTGGATGACTGACGTGCCAACCGACCAATCGACGCTCGTCTGAAGTCTACTCGGCTGTGGTGCGCGTGGAGCTGATTTGCAACCCGCCGAAGCAACAGCAAAGAAGAAGGGAAAATGTCGCTTGGCTCGACGAGGACCGTTCTAGGATCAGTGTGACCGCATAGCAAGCCGGTGAGTGGAACCACCGGCATTAGTTGCGTCTTCGAGACCGGCGGTGCTGGCTTGTATTGAAGGTCCGGTCCAAAAACAGCGCACGCTTCTCCGAAAAGGTTTTGTGTGTTCGGGCTTGGAACCGCAGCACAAAACAGCAAGACTGTGGCAGCCATTTTGTTTGCAATGTGAGAGAATATTACAACGGTTGCAATGTTTCATCTCGATTGGCTAATAAATGAAAATAATTTCAACTTTGTGTTGTTCATTAGTATATTTACAGTGCCACCAAAGTGGCCCATAACAGGAAAAATAACAACAAAATTTTATGTTTATTTTTTTCTTACCTTACAGAATCGGAGTGTTGTGACGTCATCCCATGACATCTAAAGTAAAGCAAAGCAGATGAAGACTGAAGAATTACAACATTTATCATGCGTGGAAATGTGAAATATATTAAATATTGGCGTACATCAGGATAGCATGTATGGTGTAAAGCAGGGCTGTACAGTCAGTGATCTTATTTTGCTTATTTTATTTATTATGGATTCTTTTTCCTTTGATATCCTTACTCGTGTGTTTTATGTTGCAAACAATTCCTAGTTTGTGAAACAATGGCAATAAAAACCATTGTGATGGTGAGTAGGTAATATATGTTATTGATGAAGAATGCATCTATTGTTCTTCTTATTCCGCTGGTCGGGATGGTGTATTTGTGTTTGTAGGTGTGCTGCAGACACGCAGGCTGCTCTGATGTCTGATATCATTCCAGATTTGCCCTGCCAGCCGCCAGTTGATTTATTTTGCTTTCTGCTAATACCAGATACGTGTTTTGTTTGGTCTTGTCTTGTAGGAAGCGTTTGCTGCCGCCCAGAGTGATGACGAGCCCCCTAAAGGTGTAAAAAGGCATCTTAAAGTGTCCACAGACCGTCAGTCTTGATGGATCAGTCCACAAGGGTGCTGGGTCTGGATGCGCAGGGCAACATGGTGTTCACAGTGGTCAAGCCTGTCATGGGACTCTTCCAGGTGTCCTCCTCAGACCAAGTGGGCACTGTGACCCAGGGGGGTATGGGTCTGCAGGGCTTAGCTGAAAACACGCTGGTCCTCCCTCCCACACAAGACCAGGTCTCGCTGGAGACCACCCAGGTGGAAATGGAAGCCGTCCAGCCTCAGATGCAGGGTCCCGCCCCAGTCCAGGCTGAGGAAGCGGTGCAGAATCAGGGACCTCCACAGAACTCAGACTTCTCCACCCAGATGCCCTTTGCAGAGGTGTCCTCCCTCCTGGACCCCAACATGAAGGGCTCCAAGGCTCGTAAGTGGCAGGAATAATCATCCCACCGTGTTGGGCGTTATCACTGACATCCGTCCCCCAATTTTCTTAGGAAAACATCTCATCTCCTACGAGGAGATCAAACGTCGCCTGCAGGCTCCGGAGAAGATGTCCCTGCGCTCTCTGGCTGCCTACACCCGAGTGAGCCGAGGGCCAGCCAGCAAGAAGACGCTCCTGGAGTCCCTGAACGTCCTCGGCCTCACGCCCAGCACCACGACCTCCGTTTCCTCCTCCTTCTCCAAACTCACTGAAGGTTTGAACATCTCCTCGAAGTGCACCACGCTATGAAAAAGCTCCTCAGGTGTGTGGAAAACATCCTCCGTGTTTTCACGTCTTGTCAGGTGACACCAGAGCGTTGTGCGAGGACATGAAGGACTTCTCACACGACTACATTGACTACGGCAACATGGCCAAACAGCTCATCCCCGAGACAAACACAGTCCAACACTGGTCCAAAATCATCGAGACCAAGTACGTGACAGGTTGTGTAGGACAGAAGACAAGTACTCAAAGCACTTCCTTTGTGTAGGAACCACCTGGAGGACATGAGGAAGTGTTTCAAGGATCCCACCAATAGCGGCTCGTTCGACAGCGTGACGCACGGCCTGGGTCTGGGGATGCTGGACGTGGCTCTGGACGTGATCGTCATGGTCATCGAGCAGCAGATTCACATCCTGTCAGGCGCCGCTGCCACCGTGGGGACGTCCCACTCCGCCCGGCACACGCAACGCATCCGCAGGCGGCAGCGCAAGACCTCCAACAGAGCGTCCCTCGGGGTCAAGGAGCAAGGGAAGGTCATCTCCAAGGGCAAGGGGCCAAGCAGAGTGAAGAAGGAGATCCATCAGGAAGGCGGAGCTGCCAGCCCAGTGCAGCCTTGCAAGATGGATGACATGCAGGACAACGTGATCACGCTGGTGGCTGTGGGGTATGAGACGGTTTCTACTGGGCTTGCTGGGTCCACACCGGCCTGACGCCACTGGAGGTCTCACGAGGACCAAAAAGTAACATTTGATCACGTGGAAATGACCTTGGCTATCCTTGGGAGTAGCCAGTGTACAGCTTGTATGCATGTATGGACATGCAGCTCTCCCTTAATCCTCTTGGGTGTGGACTTACTGGAATCCTAAATGCTTCCTTCCTTCCTCCCTGTCACTTCCTTCCTTCCTTCCTTCTGCTTGAGTTGCCCCATAGATGCTCAGTTGACATATTCACCTTCATCCTCATCTTCCTCAGGAAGACACTTGGTACCTTGGGATGAGTTTGGACTCCCCGTGTTGGACCCCCAGGTTGTGCTTCTCAGTGCCACACCACATGTTGAATGCATCTGTCCCCTCAGCGAACCGCAGCTCCTCCAGTGCCGACGGCACTCGTGCAGTCTTGGACTTGTGTTACCAAGTATTGAGACCACAGTGGCTGTGAGTGGACTCCTTTTCAATAGTGCTGTAGAAGATGTACGCTGGCTACTCTAAAGTTGGCTTTGTTTAGGACTGCTCCCTGACAGGGCCTAATAAAGATGCTACGTGGTTAGCATTTGTGTTTCTGCAGTATTCCGTGTCAAAGAAGGTGTACTTGGACTAGCTTGTCGTGATGGTAGGAATATCAGCCGGCTCGCTAATACCTCCACTGTGCACAAACATGCGCAGATGGGAGAGAGGAGCTTTGGGGGGATTTGCACGGCGCTAAACCCCCAACAGGCCAGGAAAGAGAGCTGGCAGCGCCACCAGACGCTGGCAGCCTTCACTTGGCGCTAGGAGCTGTGGCAGGCAGCAGGAGGGCGCAGTGTGAGCTTTAAAAGGAGGCCTGTTTAAAACGTGGAGAGAAAGCAACAGGAGCTAAGAGGAGAGCAGGATGGGACATCCCCACATGCTGCTGACGTTCACGTACCCATCCGTCCACAAGTCCAGCAGCCTGCAGCCCCACGCGCCCCACGGTGAGTTGGACGCTCTGTGGTCCTTGGATGCTTGAGAAGTGGAAAATGTGCTTGCGGGCGCCACAGAAGTTCTTGTGTCTGATGACACCATTAGTCTCCAGAGGTGGTTGATCTTCTACCTAAGGGGGGTTTGGTGACTTGGCGGCGTTTGCCCAAACTTCCCATTAGACGCACCCTCCATCCTGCGTGCTGGTGCATTTGATGATGCTTTCTTTGTCCCCCCCAGCCACAGAGAATCTGAACAATGCTTTAGGCGCCATCAGAGTCCTCGGACTGGAGATGATTGAAGATGAGCTGAAGCCTCACTTGTGCACGGTGCTGGTGACCATCCAGGAGGGAAGTGAGTTGCTCTACTTTGTGGGCTGCATGTCTTCATCAGCCAATCAGCCGTCCTGGTGTGACGTGACGCTGTGGTTAGTCATTTAGTTTGGTTTAATTACGCGAGCTAACTGTCCTGGGCCAGCATGCTTCTGCACACCCAACGCAACAGAGGGGGCGAGTGTGCATGAAGCATCAAGTCCTCCTGAGGCTAGGTAGACATTCCACGCATTGAACGTCATCAGCTAGGATTTGTTCTTCCTGAGCTTGTATGATCCACACTTTTAGGTGCCTGAAGTTCACGTATCAAAACACGTTGTTCCGCTCGTGTCCAGACAAGGGCGCCGCTGAGCAGGTGGTGATTAGCGGCATCCTTCCGGTTCTGGCGTGGTTGCTGAGGAGCAGAGGTCCTTTGGCGCTGCTGACGGCCAGACTGGTGTCGGAACTCGCCAAGGAATGTAAGTCCACCCGTGAAGGGTTGTGAAGGGTACCGATGCGTACCCATGGTACGGCACCCAAGGGGCACCCGCATTGGCATCGACACCGCATCACGGTGAGCTCAGCTGGAATGAATGTTACTTTTCCTGGCAGCTGTGGTGCGTAAAGGGTTCGGAGACTCTGGCCTGGTCGTGGCTCTGCTGTCCGTGCTGACCAGTCCGGACCAGGACCTGCTGAGACACGCTGCCCAGGCCGTCGCTCGAGTGTCTTATGACAGCTGTAAGTGGAGGAAGGTAAGGAAAACACGCCAAGTGCTCGTTTGATAGTTCTCCCGCTGTGTCCGTCAGCTAAACATCAGCAGTCGCTCCTACGCAAAGGGGCGGTGCCTCGGCTGGTGGCCGTCCTGCTCCGCTTCCCCGGCAACGAGGTCCTGGAGGAGGTGTGCCTTCGGGCCCTGTGCAACCTCAGCGGCATGGGCGTACCGGAAGATGCAGGGGTGGTGTGGGAGAGGAACGAGTCCGCCACACCCGGGGAGTCTGTCTTCCACGGCGTCTCCTCACACACGTGCGGCTTCCTGTCCTCTGTGACATTGGTGCGCGTGTGCCACTGGGCGCCGGCGCAGCACGCCATCAGCATCGAAGTGGTGCAGCGATGCTCCACCTCCTTCTTGAACTTGCACGCCAACAAACAGGCCACCGGATGGTTCCCCTTCACTGGTTTGTGGAGATGTTCAAAGACCCCAGGGAGGAATGCCCCCAGGCGCTCCAGCCTGAGCACGCTGATGTTCCACACCTTCCTCTGATAGCCGCAAAGACGCTAGGCTAGGCTAGGCTAGGCTAGGCTAGGCTAGGCTAACTCACCGCCACTCTGTTTCTTCCTTGTTTGCCTCATGAAGTGGACTGTAAAGAGTTTACGTACGAAAAAAGGCAGCTTGCGTTAGATTCTGTTGTTTTCAGGATCAGTGTTGTTGTTGAACAACTGAAAGTACGAAAGCGGCTTCACGATGTGTACTACCCTTCCACAACTGCATGAAAAAGCAACATTTTAGCATCTCACTTCTCTAACAAACTGGGCAAACAAAGCTAATCTTAGTGTTAACCACTAGGTGGGGGGCTCGTACTGTACACCCCTTCCACGTAGTCTATGAGCTACTTCTTCCTTCAAGTTAACGTTGAAGTGAAGAATATTGGGCTTGTAATTGTAATTAGCGCTGCCATTATTGCTTGTAACTGGCTGCAGGCAGGCCTCCTCCCTCCCCCGTCCTAACTTTATTAGACTCTGCTAAGCACTGGAATGTTTCATGGCAGGAGACCAGTAACGCATAGCAAAGTTCACTCGGTGAAAGCTTCCAGAAGATCACTTGGACAGCAACGCATGGATGTTTAGACGGACATGATGGTCCAGTGTGGTGTTGAAATGAAGCGTTTGGGCTGGATGAAGCACGTTGGTGAGGCCAAGGAAACTTCAGGGCTACAAACTGCATCCAGTGACCCCCAGTTAAGTTGGGTCCGAGTGAGCAGGGCCGCATCAAGTACTCGGTCTGGAATCTGGGAGTGCTTCCGACTACCCAGCATGCTTTGCAGCATTGTAAAAAGTTAGGTGTTTAGAGTTGGTATAGTTAATGGTGTCCATCTTGCCTCGTGTGCGTTACCTTAGCTGGTACACGTCGGGCATGTTGTGAAGAGGCAACACGGGGCTCTTCTTCATCGCAAACAAACACGTTTAATCACCAAAGCTGAAGATGCAGGAAATTTGGCTCGGTTATATTACAGTCATATAACTCTGATCAATAATTCATCAGGAACGTTAGCATGGAAGGCTTTTAATTGCTGCTCGTCTTTGCTCATGAGTGCTTTCAGCTTGAATCCTGACTGTGTTTTCTGAGAAAGCAGCGCTGTGCCTAACATGGCCGTCATCCTAACAGGAAACACTTTGGCATTAAAGCCCATGAGATGATGGGCGTCTGTGTGATGTCTCATGAAAGTCAGCCATTTGTATTTTTTGGAAGTCAAATTGCTCCACGGCCTCCTGCTGTGAGCGACAGAATGAATACATACATCTGAATGAATGTTGCCCCTCATCCACAATCCTCATGTGGGACGTGAACACACTCCTTTCTTCTTTCTGTGCCTTCTAAAGACATAAAAACTGGTAAAAAGAGGCAACTAATTAATGCACGCCATGGGACTCGCCTATGAAAACACCTCCAAAAGGTTCCAACAAGGTGTAGTGGTTTTCCATCCATGCTGTGAGCGTGTAGTAGCAGCTACATTCATCATAACATGGAATACTTCCTTCCTGGGTGCATTGGTGTCACATAGCAACATAGAAAGGAACGCTACACCTAGCATCAAACACAAAAACACAGCTCCAATATGCATTGTTAACGAGTGTGTGGTGAAGCTAGTCGCTAGCCGGCTAGTAGCTAGCCGGTGTGGTGTGGCGAGGTGTCACTACGCCAGTAAGGTAGTTCTTGGGTGTAACGATGTTAATAAGAATAATAATAACAATGTGCTTCATATGCAGCTCACATGATGCAAACGGAGGTTTTTTCAGAAGCCTCATAGGTGGAATAGGTGTGTCCCATTACATGCATTCTTAGCTGCCTCTTGCTAGCTGTTTTTATATCTTTACAAGGCACAGAGAAGAGAAAGACGTGTTCATGTCTCACACAAGGATTGTGGATGATGGACAACATTCTTTTAAAAAGTACACTTTTCCTTTAAATCAATGTATGTTTTGCATCCTTATTCATTCATTCATTCATCAGGACTTTTTCTTAAGTGTATAAAAGCTTGTTCTGCATCACATGGCACCAAGACGCCCTCTACAGGCAGGAATACTTAATGACATCCTCTGACCGTCCTAACCTGGTGACCTTTAACCCTCACAGCACTGTCGCAGGTTGAAGTGACGTAGAAGCAGGGAGGAAGAAGGGAAAGGAAGGCGCAGGTGATGATGGAGGGAGGAGGCAAGGATACTGATGGTGGAAGAGTCGATGACAAGTGACTGCTGCTCTATGAGTCATGTAAACAAAGATGGCGGCTGAAGGGGAAGCGGTCACGCGCAACACAAGATAAAGGAAGGCGTCAGTGGCAGATATAACAATGGAGGATAGAGCGGAAAAGTAAAAGCCATCCGTCCATTGAAATGTCGTTTGCTTGTCCATGATGCCAGCTAGCCCCACAGTGGCACCCCCCATGTGCAAATGCTAGCGTACGTGTAATACTGTGCTGCACACATCAGGTTTGATCATCATGAGACAAATGGATCATTCGATGGTGAAGCATCCTTGCGTGCCATGAAGACGCTCGCATCTTCTTCCGCTGGGCAACACTCACATGAACAGGGGGGGGCATCCATTGAGGTGTGATTCTTTGGTGGAGGTATTTTTATGATGTCTCTTCACAACACATATGGAAGGTGAAATGGTGAAAGTTAAAAGTTTTAAGTCTGATGTTTTTTGCACTCAGGTTTCCTCCCACATTCCAAAACATGCATGCTGGCTTCATGGAGACTAATTGTCCACAGGTATGAATGTGATTGGTTGTCTAGATGTGCCCTGCCATTGGCTGGACACCAGTTCAGGGTGTACCCCGCCCCCGCCTCTCGTCCCAAGTCAGCTGGGATAGGCTCCAGCATGCCCCCTTGACCCTAATGAGGAGAAGCGGCATAGAAAATGGATGGATGGAAGATTTTTGCTAAAAGAATAAAAGATGAAGCCTTGATGCTGAGGTATCAGTCACTGGATGAACACCTGACATGGAAATCACATGCATCGTATGTTAAAAACATGTTTATAGTATTTACATTGCATAATGAGCATGTTGTATTGCTCATTGCATACACGGCCTTACTTGAGGTATAGTGCAGACGTCCAGCATGTGAGCAGTCCTCACCCTTCACAGTCACACGTGGAGAACACAGCAATAGTTGATTATTCTGTCAGGCTTATTGAAACTTCCACAGATCGACAGTGGAACCAGACGTTACTTTTTATGGTCAAAGCCACAAAACAGAAAAGCTGCAAAAACTTTGTTTATTTCAAAAGATGAGAATCGTAGAAGAAAATGAGATTTTAGGCAACAAGTTGCTCGGACTGGCCGAGTGGTTAGCATGTTGGCCCCACAGCCAGGAGATGTGGAAGACCTAGGTTGGATTCTCCCTTGGGCATTTCTGTGTGGAGTTTGCATGTTCTCCCCGTGTGTGTGTGTGTGTGTCGGGGGGGGGGGGGGGGGGGGGGGTTCTGGGTACTTCGGTTTCCTCCCACATTCCAAAAACATGCATGTTAGCTTCATTGGAGACTCTAAATGGTCCATAGGTATGAATGTGAGTGTTTGTCTATATGTGCCCTGCCATTGGCTGGACACCAGTCCAGGGTGTACCCCACCTCTCGCCCAAAGTCAGCTGGGATAGGCTCCAGCATACCTGCAACCCTAGTGAGGAGAAGCAGCATAGAAGATGGATGGATGGAAGCTGCTCGGACTACTTTGAAAAAGACGTGTATTTCCGTAATCTGGAAGATTTCAAAGGTTGTACAAATATTTATAGATAAAAATAATGCAGAAAAAAAGCTCCAAACTTGAAGTGGATGTTGATGATTCATTGTTGAGCTTGTAAAAATCTATTTGCTTGGCTTATTATTATGATTTGTTGTGTGTTGTTATAATCCAAGTGTTGATGGTGTAGGTGATTAAAAATCTAATGCATGTGATGCCTTGTCTTTGTTCAAGTGGGGGGGGGGGGGGGGGGGGGCAGGCAAAGGAGACTGTACTTCCTGAGAAGACTGAGGAAATTTGGCATGTCCACCACAATCCTGAGTTGCTTCTACAGATGCACTATGGAAAGTGTCCTTACCGCCTCCATCACTGTTTGGTACGGTAACTGTACGACACGTGATAGGAAGGCACTCCAGCGGGTGATCAAGACCTCACAGAACATTGTTGGGGCAGCCCTCCCCTCACTGCAAGACATTTATAAAACTAGAGTCCTACGAAGAACACAACCTCATCAAGGACAGCACACATCCACAACACTCATTATTCACACTCCTACCGTCAGGCAGACGCTACAGGAGTTTGAAGTCCAGGACCACAAGGCTGGCAAACAGCTTTTACCCACAGGCCATCAGGCTCCTCAACGAAGCACTCACACACTCATAACACTTTATTTATTTATTTATTTATTTATTGGTATTAATATCTCTTCCGTTGTTGTTGCTTAATTTATTGTTATTTATGTTTCTTATGTTCTTATTCTTTCTTGTGTTTTCTTTCTTTTCTTGGGAGAATGAACAGAATAAGAATTTCATTGCATAGCAGAACTGCTGTTTTACTGTGCATATGACAATAAAACTCTTCAATGAATGAATGAAGGTGTTCATCTGCAACTCTAAAGTGTAATTATGTACCAACAAAAATAGACTAGTTACTGAGGAACTGATGACTAGTGACTTGTGGTTATGGTTAGCTAGGGTCCTGTTTGCTAACACTTTACAATAAAGTACACTAGGTCCCCAACTTACGAACATCCGACATGCGAACATTCGTGGATACGAACGCAAGCTGATGGTCTATATTTTATTTTATTTTTCCTTGTAGTCGCTCCATCAGGGTTTCTACTGCTACTGTACATGCTTGACCAGCAGAGGGCACTGTGACACTGCTAATGGGGCCAACGGGAGAACAAGAGGAAGAGGAAGGGAGGAGAGAGAAAGCTACATTGTAGTTTTATGATAGAACCTGGACAGAGCGTGTGATTAAAGTTTATGAAGAGTTAATAGGCCTGCTTAATTCTACACCACCCACAGAACACTACCTCTTTTAGAAGAGTCTAACCACCACCACCATTTGTCCTTTTTTCAATAACTCCTCCTCCTCCTCCACAACGACGTATGCTCGACCACTCCTCTTCAAAGGTAAATAACATTTATCATTACGTATTATTATATCATTTTTATTATTGTTTTTTTCATTAATTATCCTGGTTTAATATTACTACTGCATCCAAACTCATATTTACATACATACACATATACTGTATATGTATACACGTACATGTAGTAGCTATATCATTGGTAATATTACCTTTTACCCTATTTACTCATATTTACATACATACACATATACTGTATATGTATACATGTACATGTAGTACCTATATCATTGGTAATATTACCTTTTACCCGACTTAAGAACGATTCAACTTAAGAACGGTCGTCTGGAACCAATTGTGTTTGTAAGTTGGGGACTTAGTGTACACTAAATTACAGTAGCTAATGAGGAACCACCCTACCTAACCCTAACCACTACTCATGCTCCACTGCTGATGGGGGTGTCATACAAGTTCATGTCAAAAACTCCCAACTATCCCTTTAAATTGTGTGTGGACGCAGATGCCAGCTCCTTTGATGTGGTTTTAGCTAGCGCGTGTGAGGATACACCTTTACCTTGAATCAGGTGCAATGTTACATGTTTTGGACGCAGCCAAATGCCTGTTGTGCCCAGTGAGGTGTGGAGGAATACTGCAGGAATGGCTGAAGCGTCACTTCTATTATTTATTTCATTGTCTTTGTCACAAACCTTTTCACGTCCCAGAATGCTGATGCGCAAACAGGCAGAAATTGATCAGCAAGTATTCCATCATGTAGCGCACCACACAACGCTAGCCCGCCTCTCCCCACAGGGACAAAGAGAGTGAATGGCTGACAGGAGGGTTCACTCATGCCGTTTATTCTACGAGAGAACCAACACGGCCAGGTGTTGAGACATGTCATCCAGCCTGTGGCGTGTTGTTGATGTATGTTACGTGATGCACGGGTGCTGTTCATTCATTCATTGATTATGGTGGCAGGGTTACTGTACTGTACTGTACTGTACTGTACTTTACCTAGACTACATTACCTTTCACCCTGCATGCAGAACCAGCAGAATGTTATCATTGTGTTGTGAGACACCTGGTGGCCAGCCTAGGGTACTACACTCACAAGTGGAATGCTGCCTTATTTCTATTTGACTTCATTTTCATGCTTCATTGTGGCAAAAAGCAGGAAGCGTTTGTTGAAATGTGGACACTTTCCCACCAAAAACAGGCTGGGATGATTCGCTACTGAATGAAGGAACGCATGACGCTGAAACGCTGAAGCAGCGCAGGACCAGCGTGCCATCCTGTGGGGAGATCCATGCCAACGTGGCATGACGTGCCGTCCTGTGGGGAGATCCATGCCAACGTGGCATGACGTGCCCTCCTGTAGGGAGATCCATGCCAACGTGGCATGACGTGGTGTTGCTGTCAGGCTTCACCTTCTCAAGCTGCCACTGACGTTCTCCGGGTAAGATGACTGTGGAGAGGGGGGGGGGGCGACTGATGGACTGATTGATTGGCTGCTGATGAAGGGGGGCGTCGGCAAGGAAGGGGCATCAACAGGTGCAACTTTTTGCGTGCAGCCTTCCCTCCTTCACCCGTCATCCTCTTCGCTCGTTCCTCCTCATTGGTCTCCGTCTGTCAGCGTGAGTTTTCCGGCCCGTCACTCCGCCGCCGCCCGTCATCTCCAGAGGCATGGAGGGACGCTAGCGGCTGTGGCGCTGGGGAAGGCATGAGAGGAATATGTGGCCATTACCAACGTCACGAGGGAGCTGTTTGATGTCCAAAAGACGGAGAGATGGTGCTTTCATCACCTTTGAACTCTCAGGAAGTCCAATGAAGGAATGGACATCACCACCAAGGCGGCGAGGAATCTCCAGAGGAGATGTGAAGATCAACACGTCATGATTGTCCTCAGGAAATGTCAGCAGGTTCTTTCCAACAGAATTAGTGATGAGCGCGACAGAAAAGGTGGACGACCCATTGTGATTGAAGTCCTCCTTCCGCAACCAATTTCTGTGAAAGATTCTCGGCTTTTGGAGGAATTGTGTCTTCCTGTGTGGAATAAAACAGCAGGGGACAGAAAAAGCTGAAAAGTTACCTTTTCATTTGAGGCCAGAGCTCCGCTTCAATCTGCGTGACGGAATGACGCACGGCTTCCTGGCGCCCGAACAGCACATTAGCACACGCACGTGACCGTGTTAGCATGCGACGTATGCCCGCCACTGCTGTTATGCTGATTGATGGCCAGCTAACTGATAGCATGGCTTACGTTTAGCCCTCACACCTTCCCCGTATGCTTGCTTGGCATATCCCACATCAAGAAGGTCATCAAAGGTCATAAAATCTCATGCTAACAGTATGTTGCTCACAACGCACTTTACGCTGTTTATGTCACAAACGCGGATGAAGAAAGCAAACGTAACACTGACACGTGTTTCCATGTGCTGGTCCAGCTTCATGCTAGCAGCCCACTTCCTGCTCCGCAAAATCTCCACCAAAAAGTTGCCTGTAAGAAATGAAGAGCTGTCACTCATAGTCTTCCTGGACAAATAAATAAGTATAAAATACACAATGGCAATGAACGCAGCAGCCTCCCGGGTATGACGTGACATCATTAGTGCCCCAATGCTGCTCAATGTAACGACCCGATGAAAAAGCATGAAAAGACCCTTGAAAGCATGAACACCAAAGAATGAGAAACCAATGAAAAAATACATAAAACCATGAAAACCAGTGAAAAAAACATAAGGGCATGATGAAAAATCAACGGATAAAAATGTGAAAACCAGTGAAAAAAAACATAAAAAGGATGAGAAAACCCCATAAAAAGCATGACAAACAATGAAAACCAATAAAAGAACCATAAGAATGATGAGAATCCAATGGAAAAACCCATAAAAGCATGAAAAACTGTGAAAAAAAAACATAAAAAGGATGAGAAAGCATGAACAACTATGAAAACCCCCCATAGAACGCATGAGAAGCCAATGGAAAACAACAAGAAACAAGACATTTCCATCACTTTCGAGGACTTTGCAAGACGTCCAGTACAGGAAGTGAAAAGAGGACGTGTCCTGGGAAAACAGGACATTTGTCTGGTCAGTCATAACGTGTAAATATGTGATGCGTTTGTTATCTTCTTTGACGATGAAGCACTTGTATCCTGCTTCTTAATGAAAGTGAAGAAAAGGCTTTTTGTTAGTTAGCACATGTGTTGCTACTTCCTGCTTTGTGGAAGCTCAGCTGACCAAGCATCCAGTTTTCCCAGGGCATGTCCTCTTTTCATATCCTGTCATGGCCGTCGAGGGTCTTGTTTAGAAAGTGGTGAAAATGTGCTGCTTGTTATTGTTTTTCACACTAAAGCTGACAGACATCATGGCTCTTTTACCTTCCAGGATCCTTTGTCGTTGCTGGCGGTTGTCCTGGTTTTGGCTAATGAAAATATGGTCACACTCATGGAAGGTGGGGAATGGGGAGGCAGTTCCATCGTGCCTGAAATTGTGAGCAAAAGAAAAAGAAATGATACTTTTGAGTTAGTTAGTTAGTTAGGTAGTTAAAGTTAGCAGGCTACCTCCTGGTGTTTGAGTATTAGCTAGCTAACAAGTTAGCAAATAATAGCTCGTCATTTCACAGTTTGATTAGTATGTTTGATGTTAAACTCAAATAAAGGTCAGCTTAGCCGAAATGTGAAGAAAGAGCTAATCTTGCTAACGTGGAAGCTCGCCATGGAACGTCTGACCGCACGTAGCAAACGTGAATGCATTTTCCTTTTCATGTGTTTTTATTTGGACGTTTTGGCCATTAGAGAAGCAGCCTTTCATGCCGGATTAAAGCTGCAAGACACCTGTGTGAATCTATTAGGATGAGCGTCGCTCTCAGGCTGCTTTTTTCATGTCACACGTCTACGCTGCCCGCTGCACTTAAGCTAACGTGACACCTTTTTCATCTCCGGCTTCCCTGCTGCTCTTTTGTCCTTGACTCACTCTCTCGCGGTCTGTGCATCCACGTCGTATTCATCAGGTATCGACCATCTCGCCGCGTCTCGGCACGCCGTCTACCGAGACAGATGTCGCCCCGGGAGACGATCGGCCAAATCCATCTGGGAGGACGTAACAAGCACAGACATGACAACATCTCATTGTTAACAATGGCCTGTGCTAGCATGCGGGCGCCATAACACCCTCATGTGGACACAACATTAGGTACAGCATGCTAGCATGCGGTCACCATAATAGCGTCACTTGTCAGATAAACGTGGAGATTAGGACGTCGTTGTTGCATAACACGGAAGTGACGTCATCCGACACGAGCGCCTCGAGCAGAGACGTCAAAAGCGTTGAGCAGAAAAGTCATTTTTATTTTGTTTCAGCTGCTGTTTCCATCCTGAAACTGAACTAATCCAACCCACAAGGGCACAAAACAAACCCTCGGCCGTCAGCTAGCATAGCTTCAGCTACTAAACAGCTCCTCCTCCTATGAGATCCACATCCACATCGGCAGGCCCGGGATCGGTCCCGTTCCATGATCTTCCATACTTTATTACAGAAGTCCTTCAGCACAGGGGGCTCCTATTGGGAGCCCCTGCATAGCCTAAAATCCTCTGTGGCCCCACCCACCTCTGCGAGCGACTGCCACAGTTGCTCGCGTCCCATCTCGCCGCTAAGACCATCCAACCGGAATGGCGAACATCCGCACTCCACCAGGTCCGTGAAGCCCAACTCCAACTTTAACACCCGAACGCTCACGTCCGGCTCTGACTCCGAGCCGTCCTCAGGCGCCCCCGCCGATACGCTGGTATATTTATACTACGATTTAGTGTATTGATACTTTAGTAGAAATATAGTGGAAAAAGTATATTATACTTGAGGAAATGTAATCCACCCTGTTTCGCACTGCCCGCACCGGGACTAGAACACACGACCTTCGTGATGGGAGGCGAGGGCGCTGACCACGCGACTAAAAGCCTGGACTGTCGGCCGCGTGTTCAGCGCAGCTCTTGAGGCAGAGGGAGTAAGCTTTACCAACGTACACTGGCACAGCCCACAGGCTGGCATCCGTTACATATGCACAGTATGTACTTAAGTACATTCTACTTGAATATGAAGGTAAGTTACTAATTAGTCTTCCAGCCTCACCGTCCGTTCATCTTTTAGCTGCTGGAAGCTCGTCTGCCTGCTCTCCTTCCGCAGCACCGCAGGACACATGGAAAACGTGCATGTGTGTGTGTGCGTGCGCGCATGCTAGCATAAGACGTGAGTTCAAGGAAGTGGTCCTTGATAAGAGAACATTGATGAAGGATGTGATGAATCACATGACAGGAAGTTCTTTGATGAATGCAATCATCAACTTCCTCTGAGGACCTTCATCATTACATGGTATGTTCATCATCATCATCATCATCATCATGTACTTTTCATGCACAAATACACTCCTTTAACACTTCGTGATGGTGATGATGATGATTATAGCTCTAGCTCCCCTTTAGAGCCCCCCCATCAAAGTATATTTTTGTGTGTATTTTTGTGCATGCAAAAAGGCCATGTTGATGTCACATGACTTGATTTCACGCTTTAGGTGACAGACGACCTTTTATTGGCCTTCATGAACAATAACACATGTATGACACTTAGAACATACACATATACATATATGTGTATATATATATGTATATATATATATATATATATGTTTTTGGAAATGTGGGAGGAAGCCGGAGTGCCCGGAGAAAACCCACACGCGGGGAGAACATGCAAACTCCAAACAGAAATGACCAGGGGAGAATCCAACCCAGTTCTTCCCTGTTACTGTGTTGGCCAACGTGCTAACCACTAGACCACCGTGCAGCCCATATACATACATATATACACATATTCATACATACATACATACACATATATACATATATATATACATACATATATACACATATTCATACATACATACATACACATATATACATATATATATACATACATATATACACATATTCATACATACATACATACACATATATACATATATATATACATACATATATACACATATTCATACATACATACATACACATATATACATATATATATACATACATATATACACATATTCATACATACATACATACACATATATACATATATATACATACATACATATATACACATATTCATACATACATACATACACATATATACATATATATATACATACATATATACACATATTCATACATACATACATACACATATATACATATATATACATACATATATACACATATTCATACATACATACATACACATATATACATATATATACATACATATATACACATATTCATACATACATACATACACATATATACATATATATACATACATATATACACATATTCATACATACATACATACACATATATACATATATATATACATACATATATACACATATTCATACATACATACATACACATATATACATATATATATATATACATACATATATACACATATTCATACATACATACATACACATATATACATATATATATATACATACATATATACACATATTCATACATACATACATACACATATATACATATATATATACATACATATATACACATATTCATACATACATACATACACATATATACATATATATATATATATACATACATATATACACATATTCATACATACATACATACACATATATACATATATATACATACATATATACACATATTCATACATACATACATACACATATATACATATATATATATACATACATATATACACATATTCATACATACATACATACACATATATACATATATATATATACATACATATATACACATATTCATACATACATACATACACATATATACATATATATACATACATATATACACATATTCATACATACATACATACACATATATACACATATTCATACATACATACATACACATATATACATATATATACATACATATATACACATATTCATACATACATACATACACATATATACATATATATATACATACACATATACACATACAGACATACATACATACATATATACACATATACAGACATACATACATACATACACATATATACATACATATATACACATATACATACATACATACACATATACATATATACATACATATATACATATACAGACATACATACATACATACATACACATACACATATACATACATACACATATATACATATATACACATACATACACATATATACATACATACATATACATACATACATACATACATATATACACAT
The DNA here is from genome assembly GCF_027744805.1 of Dunckerocampus dactyliophorus. NCBI lineage: Eukaryota > Metazoa > Chordata > Actinopteri > Syngnathiformes > Syngnathidae > Dunckerocampus > Dunckerocampus dactyliophorus. Next base: position 222,741 of record NC_072833.1, on the reverse strand, counting down.
ATACAGACATACATACATACATACACATATATACATACATATATACACATATACATACATACATACACATATACATATATACATACATATATACATATACAGACATACATACATACATACATACACATATACATACATACACATATATACATATATATACACATACATACACATATATACATACATACATATACATACATACATACATACATACAGACACATATATACATATATACATACATATATACACATATACATACATACACATACATACACATACATACATACATACATACACACATACATACATACATACACATATGTATATATACATATATATACATACATATATACACATATACATACATACATACACATATACAGTATATACATACATATACACATACATACTGTATATACACATATACATACATACACATATATACATACATACAGTATATACATACGTACATACACATATATACATACTGTACATATATACACATATACCTACATACATACATACGTACACATTGTTACGGCGAACAGCTGTTTTGCCAGCTGAAGCGCGAGTCCGTGACTGTGGCGGCCCACTGAAATAATTTAGTTAAAATCTGTTTTAACTTAAAGGGAGAGAATTAATTATTTTTATGTACTTGTGTAGTGCTTCAAGGTTAATATTTAAGGGTTTGATAATAATTAATTGTGTTGTATTAAGACATACATACATACATACATACATATATACACATACATACATACATACATACATATAGTATACACATACATACATATATATATACATATACTGTATATATACATACATATATACACATACATACATACATACATACATACAGTATATACATATATATATATACATACATATATACACATATACATACATACATACATACATACACATATATATATATACACACTTCCCAACTCTCTCCAAACTCACAGCTAGCACTGAGCCTAGCTCTCCTGCTCGGGACGCCCACCGTCACTTCCTGTCACTTCCTGATGAACTAAAGCTGTCATGACACTCTGCCGTATAAAAAGTAAAATATTAACAACTAGCACAGCTTGGTTCTGTGGGTCGTAGATAATAACAAGCCTAGGAGATTCAAGATTCAAGAGTTTTATTTTCATATGCATAGTAAAACAGCAGTTATACCATGCAATGAAATTCTTATTCTGTTCATTCTCCCAAGAAAAGAAAGAAAACACAAGAAAAAGAATAAGAACATTAGTAGTGCTGTACAACTTTTATCCGCAGTCCCACAGTGCCCTCTACTGGTCAACATTATTATTATTATTCTGTCCTTTTTTTTCCTTTTTTTTCCTCTACTGGTCAACATTCAAACTGGATGCCAACCTGTCTATAGAGGCCACCTGTCTATAGCAGCCACTTTTACAGACTCCCTCTAGTGGCCGCTATAGACAAGTTTGACTGTATATATATATATATATATATACTGCTAAAAAAATGAGAGGAACACTTGGAAAACACATCAGATCTAAACTGGGGTGAAAATGATGTTGAATATGTTTCCTGATAATAAGTGGGTGATGTATTAGTAACAAAATGATGCCACATCATTTGATAGAAATGAAAATGATCACCCTATAGAGGGGGGAAATCAAAGACACCCCAAAAATGAAAGTCTGATGTGTTTTCCAAGTGTTCCACTAATTTTTTTGAGCAGTGTACATACATATAGATACATATATACATACATATATATATATATATATATAGATATATATATACATACATATATATATACTGTACATACATACGTAGAATGTGGTATTTGGTGTACTGTACTTCATGTCACCTGTAAGAAGTATCACAGTACTGTACTTTATCATATGCTAGGATACATTATATTTCTTTGTGCATCTCTCACATCCAAAATGTATCAAGGCCCCCCCCCCCCAGGAGGAAACAGTTTGCCCCCCACCCCCGCTGAGGTGAGTGGTAAACAAAGTGTGACAGGAAAGCTTCTCTGCTAGCGACGGAGGAATTAGCCATGGTGAGACGATGATTAGCGTCTTTGCTTCCCTTTCGGCCTCTCGGCTCGCCGTCGCTACGGAGCGTCATCCATCAAGGCACGCTGCCCACGGCCCCCGTCGCTGACAGATGTGATTCATTCCCGCGGCTTTGCCTTCTCATTACACACAGACGCCATTGAGATTACGTAGAGAAGGAAGTTGTCTTTGTGTCTCTGGTGTCCAATCATCATGGAAGTCCTCATTACTGCCATCAATCACACTGATTGGCTTCCTGCTCAAAGCTTCACGTGCTTCACAAGGGCTCACCTGAGGACATCTTCTAATCACCTTGCAAGCCATCTCCTCCAACTCCAAGCCTTTTATTGTGGCCAGCCTGCTGTTGGTGTGCTACACCCGTGTGGGGGTGCAGCATGGCCTACGGACGCTACAAAGACACGTTTAGACATCTTTGACTTCACTTGGGTTTGTGGCCCCCACATCCTCTGCTTTTTCACTATGCAGCCCTCACAGGAAAAGGTTTGGACACCCCCAACCTATTCCAAAACCACCAGTCAAAGATCCTCTACATGACAGGAGCTCTCTGCTGTGTTTCAACATGGTAGCCATTGTTTGTGATTATGTTCTACGCTGGTCCACAAGCGGAAATGAGCACAAATGACATTTCTAGTAGCTGACGGCGCCACCCTTGACCAACTTGAAGCTTCATTCCGGAAGTGACGTCATCGGGTGACGCCTCTTAGCTAAAGCAGAGTAAACAAACGCTTGTGGAGGAAGATGGTGGACTTGGTTCAGCAGATTTTTCATCCAACTAGTAGTCATGCAACAACGTGTTGCTGCTGGATGTTCACAGTCGTCGTATATCTCTCAGGTTTGCTTTCTTTTGCTAAACAGGACGGTCTAAGACAACAAAGGATGAAGCAAGTGCAGAGAAGAGGGATGGATGGACACCCACCTCGAGTTCTGTTCTTAGCAGTGATCATTTCGTTTGGCTTGAAAGTACGCTGTAAACGCATCTTGAATACCCTCCGCAGGAAAAGAATAGGACAACAAAGAACAACCACTATGTCACCAGAGAGTAAGTCAGGTCTTGTTTACATCATGTCTTCTAAACACAATTCCACAATAGCGACAAGGCTGTTGTAGAAACATCCTGTCTTCTCACGATGATGGTGCCATCTGTCACTGTTGATGCGAGGCCACTCGTGCATCAAATCAGACTATAAAAGCGCCTTGACGCTCATTTAGAAGAATATTGAATGCTGATTTACACTTTCCAGTCCGTGTCTTGAAGATGACCAATCTTCATCTCCAAGCTTAAGTCTATGTTCTAAAAGTTCTCCATTTCATCTCCAGATGTTTCTTCCTCCTCCAAAACGATTGACACATTTTCAGATCTTCACTGGAATCACTCTAAGCATCCTCTGTCTCCTACACCCCCCCCTTTGAGTGACAGTACTCCGATGGCATCGCCTCCCGAAAAACACAAGACAAAGATCATCTATAAGACAGGAGCTCTCTGCTGTTTTTGGGTATTGATGGTGATGATGCTGAAGAGGAGAGGCAAAGGGATCCCACACACCTTCATCATCGCGTCCACGTTCACCTCAGGCTCAAAATGCAACTCACTCGTCTTCCAGGAGCCAACGGGATTGAAGGAGCAGTGCAGCGTTCACAGCGTTCACGCTCACGCTCTTGGCTTGCTCACGCTCACGTTCACGCTCACGTTCACGCTCACGTTCACACTCACGCTCACGTTCACGCTCACACTCACGTTCACGCTCCTGGCTTGCTCACGTTCACACGCCCGCTCACGCTCACGTTCACGCTCTTGGCTTGCTCACGTTCACGTTCACGCTCACGTTCACGCTCACGTTCACACTCACGCTCACGCTCACGTTCACGCTCACGTTCACACGCCCGCTCACGCTCACGTTCACGCTCTTGGCTTGCTCACGTTCACGTTCACGCTCACGTTCACACTTACGCTCACGTTCACGCTCCTGGCTTGCTCACGTTCACACGCCCGCTCACGCTCACGTTCACGCTCTTGGCTTGCTCACGTTCACGTTCACGCTCACGTTCACACTTACGCTCACGTTCACGCTCTTGGCTTGCTCACGTTCACACTCACGGTCACGTTCACGCTCACATTCACGCTCACGTTCACGCTCACGTTCACACTCACACTCACGCTCACGTTCACGCTCTTGGCTTGCTCACGTTCACGTTCACACTCACGTTCACACTCACGCTCAGGTTCACGCTCTTGGCTTGCTCACGTTCACACTCACACTCACACTCACATTCACGCTCACGTTCACGCTCACGTTCACGCTCACGTTCACACTCACGTTCACGCTCTTGGCTTGCTCATGTTCACGCTCACGCTCACGCTCAGGCTCACGCTCAGGCTCACGTTCACGCTCACACTCACACCCACGCTCACGCTCATGCTCACGCTCACGTTCACACTCACGCTCAGGCTCACGTTCACACTCACGCTCACGTTCCCGCTCTCGGAAACTGGTAAGATGGGAGGGAAAAACACGGTAGATTCCTGGTGAAACGGTAGCATTACCACGTATATAGAAACTAGCAGCTAGAAGCTAGCAGCTACAACCCAGAACGAACCCGGAATGAACACAGAGTGGGCCCTCATCTCATTCAGCCTCTTTGTGGAGGCGGGGCTACTACGGGGATAGCAGTTAGCTTCGTGAGGCAGCATACGCTAACATGAATGAAGGCACAGAAGCGATGTTTTCTGAGGCAAACGCCACAGTGTGGGAATACTTGGCTTTTAAACAGAATGAACACGGTGAGCACATGAACACCCACGACCGACACGGACAGTTTTCTCAACGGGGAAAAAAACCTACTGATGGAGGTGCCTTCGTCCCGACAGTCAACGCTTACTGAGGCGTTAATAGCTAGCAGCTAGAAGCTAGCAGCTACAACCCAGCAGCTAGAATTTAGCATCTATTTAGCATCTAGAAGCTAGCAGCTAGAATTTAGCAGCTACATCCCAGCAGCTAGAATTTAGCATTTAAAAGCTAGCAGCTAGAATTTCGTAGCTAGAAATTAGCAGCTAGAAGCTAGCAGCTAGAATTTAGCAGCTACAATTAGCAGGTAGAGGCTAGCAGCTAGAAGCTAGCAGATGGATGTAAATGGTAAACCTTTTTGGTTGTATGGGTAAAATCCACTTAGTGTTCCATCTGAGTCGTGTAAAGTTTTTATTGCGTTGAATCAAGCTAAGGTATGCTCAGAGGCAGCACACAAGAAAAAAAGGCTGATGAGTTAGAAAAGCAAATTAGAATGAACGTTGCTTTCCTGCTGCAAAGAAAGACGACCAAAATAAAAACATTCACAATCACGTCCATTTTCAATGTCTTTCATTTTGTGTTTTTGGGTTGCAGGGCGCAAGAGAAGAGGAGGGGATGTAGAGAGTGAAGTCATTAGTGGCTTGCACACCTTCCAACGTATCCGTGACCCTTCTGCGGTGTCACCGAAACACCGGAGGCTTTCTACGCAAACTAATCAAACAAAATGGCCGCGACCCTTTAACACCACGCCATTCGTGTCCTAATTTCCCCTGCAGTAAAAGTGAGAGCCATGTGATTCATTTCTGATCAAATAATGGTTTTGTTGTTTTGTGAGCCACCCGGGTTGGAGCAAACACTGAGGTTTGAACGCGGCGCCCACGGGGGACTCGCGAGATGAAACAACACAGGTCGCATGACTTCCTGGCGGGGAGAGAAACGAGAGAAGCCAAGCAAACAGGAAGAAGCACATGATGTGATTATGCTGAATTAAAGAGTATTAAATGCCGCACCGCAATTACACCCTCACCGTGCCGCCGTTTGTAATGGATGAGCACGTCGCCGCTCATTTGAAGGCGGAGGGGTGAGAGCGGCGCCGACATCCGGGATGAAATCAGCGTGAATAAATAAGCGAGGGAAATAAGAAGAGCAGTAACCTTTGCAGCCGACTTCCACACTGCAGAACAACATTCACCAACGTACGCGGGGGTGCCTGCTTGCTAAACACTACTTTTCATGTGCCCGTTTGTATCACCAAAGAAATGCCACTTGTCAATGCCAACGCAAAGCGTCCGGGAAGTGACGTGCACGTGCAAAAGCACCACGTCACGCGTATTTCCTTGTGCTTAGCGCAGTAAAGAGTCAAGGATTTTGTGCAACGGGAGTCAGTCTTTGTCAACCAAACGATCCTGCACAGCAGATGAAGAACAACGAGGACTTTGTGGAGAACTTGCTGCCACGTCTGTTCCAAAGCGCATGTGCGCCACAAACGTTTTACAATCATTTTCAAATGAGAACAAGAAGAGCTTTTGCCCACATGGGTGAGTACCTTTGATCCAAGTCTCGATAGGCTCGGCATCGCGCGTCCTTCCAAGACGTGAAGCTGGCATACGGTATAAGTGGGCCCGTCACGATCAGAGATCAATCGATGAGTCAAAGATAAAAGCAGGTAGATAATGATGACTGCCTGGAGAAATGCACATGTGCGTGTATGCGTGGGTTTCATCTTCACTCTGCATCTGTCTGTGTGCATTGCTTCTATAGTGGAATGAACACAGAGTGGGCCCTCATCTCATTCAGCCTCTTTGTGGAGGCGGGGCTACTACGGGGATAGCAGTTAGCTTCGTGAGGCAGCATACGCTAACATGAATGAAGGCACGGAAGCGATGCTTTCTGAGGCGAACGCCACAGTGTGGGAATACTTGGCTTTTAAACAGAATGAACACGGTGAGCACATGAACACCCACGACCGACACGGACAGTTTTCTCAACGGGGAAAAAAACCTACTGATGGAGGTGCCTTCGTCCCGACAGTCAACGCTCACTGAGGCGTTAATATAAACAAAATGGTGCACACTCCCAGACAGTGTTGCTCGCTACATTGGAAAAGCAATGCAACCGTTCAGTACGGTTATATGGCATCTATGGCATGCTTTTTAAACAACATACGTACAGGAAACTTGCAGTTAGATCGACTGTACAGAAGAAGGAGGCCTGAGTCACATTTGAAAAAATCTTAATTGTGTCCCACTGCCATGAAAAAGTCAGATACAGGTCACGCATGAGCAAAAACATGGGACTTGACCTGCAGTGTGACCTTAGCCTCAGTGTCCTCAATTGTTTCTCTTCCTTCTTTTCCACAACCAAACTGGAAAGTTGTTGAAAAATGCCACCTCCACCCGACTAATATGCATGCCAGGCCACTAGTTGGCGATGTCCCTTTGTAAAGAAACATGAACTGCTCATCAGTTAAGTGACCTGCTGGAGAAAATGGTTGGAGAGAAAACCTGCAGTTTCTCGGCCCTCCATTGACACGGGTGCTAGACTGAACCCGTTAGATGCAGACACACAGCCACACTGATCCACATAGGGGAGCGGTACCACCCCTGCGAGGGTGTGACCCAGGAATGGGATAACAGAGCAAGCACTTCCTGGTTCAGGGCTTTTTCCTCCACACATTGGATGGACTGAAGTCCAGCGCTGAGCTTTGTGAAATCCTAAAGATTGAAAGTACAGAAAAGAGTGTCCAATCAATGATTAATTCAGGATAAATGAACTTTTCACATTCCAGACATTTGTTGTTCAACATTTAGTACGACATATTTCGTTTGGAACGTGCACGCCAGACGACGAGTTGGAAACTTAATCCTTTGATGTTTTCTTCATCAAAGACAAAACTGCGAAGACGTTTTGTTCTGATGTCAAGTTGTCCGAGCTTCCAAAGCTATCCAAAAGTGTTCATGACACGGAAACACAAGTTCATCTTGTTCTTTCCAACACATTTCCTGTGTTTGACGTGTGCCCCAATGTTCAAATATTGATTCTTTTTCATCACTTCTCTCACTCCTTCCGGGCCTGGGGGAGGCAGAGCAGGTGACGTCAGATCCGGACCGTCCTACTCGCCGCTTCTGCTTCACAGCAGCACATTCGCTGATACATGCGCCACCTCTCAGTCACGTCCTGTTTGTTGTATATTTATTGATCGATATCGTGTGCAAGGCTTTTGCTGGAACACTCGAGGAGACCCTCGAGCAAGCTTGTTCATGTGTTCACCACAGTAGCCCGCCCACATGGAAAAGAAGTAGAAAAAAAACGATAGAAAAGGTAACTTTCAGTCGCTATGTTTCATATGTTGTGCATCATATATGATTTAGTCTTCAAAGTGCTCATGCACATACAAGATAATAAAGTACGCTTCATGAGAATCATGTGAAAACTATGTAGTATAATGAATATATAAACATATACCTGTATATCATTTTGAAATAGTCATCTGGTAATGTCTGTATGCAATGTATGCTTATAACACAAACATTCAAATATTGCAAAGTTTATAAGCTGTTACGTTTTGCAGCTCAGGACTATTTTTCTTTAGGGGGCGAGGGGGCAAAATGGCTCTTTTGCTCGTAAAGGTTGGTGACCCTGCTCGAGAGGAACCGGTGTGGTGTCAGCCACAGCTTTGTTGCTTTGAAGCTTTCTTTCTTCCAACAACTGATAGCAAAGCCAGTTTCATCTTAAAAGCTTGATTGGCAGCTTCTTTACTTTTGTGCTTCCTGTGGACGTGCTAAAGCAACGTCTAAGAGAAATATGGAAAGTAATGTGGTGAGAGACACAAAATGTCATTGTCTTCCCGCACCCAGCGGGTTTGAATCATCTTCCTCAAATTTCTAATAGTCAGTATCTCCTCCTCCTCTGCTCCTGCTCATTGATTTGCTTGGGGGTGCAAACTGAAATGGACGATGCTTAATTCAGGATACATTACAATGAAGACTTCTATTTCACGCTGTTCCTTCTGTATCACCCACAAGGAAGGGTCTGCATATCCAATGAAGACTTCTATTTCACGCTGTTCCTTCTGTATCACCCACAAGGAAGGGTCTGCATATCCCAGGGTAAAAACAGCCAAAAAGAGGCGGAATTGGGCCTGTCCACCAGAAAAGCACTTAGGGGATCACAGGAATGATAAAACTGATCTTGTGTCAAGAAGTCAAGAAGCCTTAGAATCCTAGAATCCTACGGATCTCCTTCAAGTGGCTTTGTCTGGTTGGCAGACGCAGGGATCTTGTGGAGTCCAAGCAAGCTACAACTTTTGGTACTTTAAGGGTATTTATTGAACTCTAAAAGGGGACAGATAAGGGACTCTGTCCTCCAGGACTTAGTTGACATTTTGGTGGGGCCTCATTCAATCCAAAGGTTAGGATCCGTGGACTTCAAGCAATCCAAACTGAGACTTCATCTCTGTCTGGTTTTTCCGGTTTTCTTCAAAAGGGTCTGGACTCTTTGGTTCATCTCCAGTTGATCTAAGTTAGCTCGTTTCAGAGGGGACTGAGGAGTTTGTATAGCTGGATGGACCTGATCAGCACAAGAACGTCAGGAAGTCAAACTCCTGCTGAGAACCTTCCAAACATGAATGCACCAAAAAGGGATTTTTCATTCTGTTCATTCTCTTTCTTCTATTTTTGGTAGCCCCCCTCCTCCAGGTCCTCCAGGTCAAGGACAGGTCAAGAAGTGGTTGATAATAAGGCAGCTCTTGGCTATCAGGTTGTGCGGGGTATAGAGGGAGACTGCTTAATTAGAAGGCCACGCTTTGGCTACTGTGCCGAATGTCTGTTGTCGCCCTGTGAAGACACGTGTTAGCCGGCAGGGTGCTGAGCTGCTGGCAGCTCATCGGGAGAGCTTGCCGACAAAGCTCAGTCACCTCGGAAGAACGAGAGGAAAACGGACAGCATGTCCCACTGCGGTGTTGTTAGCAAGATGCGACACCCGCTAATCACAGCCGCCGCCTTCAACCTGTGACCCATGCGATGTACTCCAAGCCTCCCTGGCAAACTTCGGGGGTTCCGTGTTGTTCTTTGGGGTTTCCAGCTGATGATGGAGAGGCCGTGCAGGCAGCCCCTCGTGGAAAGCGGCCACAGTGAAACTGCTCACGGGGAAACCCGTGAGACGAGAGATCGTGGCAGTGGTGAGGGCCGGAAGGGACGGGAATCAAGCACATGTGAAGCTGATGAAAGCAGCCTACGAGGTGAACACGTCATTTGCTTTTTGGCTGACTTTGCTGGAAATTGAGGCGAAATGAATGGAAAAGTAGCATCCAAAGCAGGCTTTTCATTTGTTAATTAAGATGCAATCTGCCTCATTAAGTGGCTTAGCCTCTCTTTAAGTCTTTTAACGTCCTAACAGACAGACTTCTCTGGCAAAGCTTTTATGATCTGTCATCACACCAGCTAGTTTGGAGATTTCATATTTTAAAGGCGCAGAGAAGAATGTTTCTCCGGATTCCATCTTTATTGTTCTGCTTATTTGATTTTATTCGTTCTGCCCTCCTCCCCTGAAATCAGGTTTGAATGTGAAGCCTGGGCCTGGTTCTGGGCTGCCTGAATGGGCAGAGCTCCGAGATGGGAGCGATTGTGTGAATTGTGCTGAAGATTGCTGAAGTAATTAACGTTCCTGCTGGCTGGCAGATCCAATCGTCGCGAATGAGAGACAAGCTGCGGCCCCGACACGCAAACACACACACACACACACACACACACACACACACACACACACGTGGATGGGAGACAGGCTGCGGCCCCGACACACACACACACACACACACACACACACATATACTCGACATTGTTTCCAGTTTTATTTGCAAACTGTTGCAGTTCCGCTCTGCTTTCATGAGGACAACCTGTCTGAGTCTTCTGACTGCATTTGTGTGTTAGCGCTGATGAGGTTGTCAAAGAGCCTTCCAGACATCTTTCAAGGGGTTTTCCCCAGCTTCGCCCAGTTGTCCCTCATTACCCCCCTTCATTGATGCAATCCCCACCTTCCATCTCTCACTCACTTACCACTTGTTGTCATATATCTCACCCCTCGTCTTACCCCCTTTCAAAGCAGACCACCGGACCGTCACATTAGGTTAGAAGTTGTCTTGTTAGGGTTTGTGGTGGTAGCTGGGAGGCACATTGGAATTGGGCTTTGGTCCACTTTCTCAACAGCTTTCGGCAGTTCTTCAACTTTTCTTAGAGCTGTCAAGAGTTGGTAAAGGTAGACCAGACTAGATCCTTCCATTCTTAGTGTTCCATTCTTAGCACTAACCCTAACTCTAACTCTAGCCTTAACCTGAACCCTAACCTAACCCTAACTCTAGCCTTAACCGGAACCCTAACTCTAGCCTTAACCCTAACCTAACCCTAGCCTTAACCTGAACCCTAACCTAACCTTAACTCTAACCTTAACCTAAACCCTAACCTAACCCTAACCCTAGCCTTAACCTGAACACTAACCTAACCCTTAGTCTGGAAAGTGTAATGGCTTATTTTCTGAGAATCAGTTTCTGTGCAATCCTGCTAACACTCAAAAATGATCAAACACAATTAAAATCATTGCGTACCTTGATGGATCCATCTTCGGATCTTGCTTCGGATGCATGTCAATCAGCAGTCGACTCACTCCCCCAACACCATATCCGCTAGGATGCTAACCATCACAACGCAACATCAGTTGCAGTTGGTTTCAGACGGTGGAACTTTGGATGAAAAGTGGAATTATTCTTGCTCATTGCCAGTTAAAAGTCCTGCTGGAACCATCTGTCTGCTTCAAGCAGCTCACTAGCTAACCCTACTCCTTAACCCTTGCCCTGAGATTGACCAAACCGTTTAAGGCAGGAAACAAGTCGATGAATCTGAATGAAGATGTGACTCAAGGCTCTTTGCAAAAAGAGACACGTACTTGTATTCATCCAAAAAGGCTCTTTAATTGGTCTAAGTGATTAATTACAGGGGTGAGGACGATGGGTGATACAGATAGTATAATAGCGCTCAATCACCTCATTTAAAATTGATCATTAAGCAATTAGAAGGGACGAGAGAGCGGGAGAAGGAAGGGGGGAATACAAAAGAGGGGAAAAAAGGAGGGGAGATGTAAATCCTACTAGGCAAACAGAGCTGAGTTATGAATACAATAAGAACAAAGAGGCTAGCGTTACATCATGTGCCAGAAATTGGAAAATATCTAAAAGTGAGTATAAATTCCGATCATAAGTAGATTACGTGAATAAAGACACTCAATAACACATGAATATATAATTCAGGAATAAATACTGTGAGGCCCTGTGTGTTGTCTGTGCTGTACTGCAGCCTCACGCTGAGGAAGACGAGCCCATGGTTTCGTTAATAAGACACCTCGTGCTGGTCAGTGCTGTCCAGGTCATCACTTTGTGTTCATGTGGACTGCTTTCTTTCAAGGAAAAGTGCACTTTTTCTGGAATTTTTCCATCCACAATCCTTGTGTGAGACATGAACACGTCTTTCTCTTCTCTGTGCCTTGTAAAGATATAAAAACAGCTAGCAAGAGGCAGCTAAGAATGCATGTAATGGGACAAACCTATTCCACCTATGAGGCTTCTGAAAAAACCTCCGTTTGCATCATGTGAGCTGCATATGAAGCACATTGTTATTATTATTCTTATTAACATCGTTACACCCAAGAACTACCTTACTGGCGTAGTGACACCTCGCCACACCACACCGGCTAGCTACTAGCCGGCTAGCGGCTAGCTTCACCACACACTAGCTCACAATGCATCAGGCCACTAACCAATGTAACGCTACATATTGGAGCTGTGTTTTTGTGTTTAATGCTAGGTGTAGCGTTCCTTTCTATGTTGCTATGTGACACCAATGCACCCAGGAAGGAAGCTCCCAAAATACTACAAGTATGACATGTTATCATGAATGTACCATGAATGTTAGCATGGATAGAGAACCACTAAACCTTGTTGGAGGTGTTTTCAAAGGCAGAATAGGCGTGTCCCATTACATGCATTCATGAGCTGCCTCTTTTTACCCGTTTTTACATCTTTAGAATGCACAGAAAACAGAAAGACGTGTGGTCAAGTGTCACATAAGGATTGGGGATTGTGGGCAAAATTCCCAAAAAAGTGTACTTTTCTTTTAAGAGCTGCTCATTGGATGCCCTCACATTCCTTTTATGGCCACTTGGCGGCAGTAGCGATATTAGGTAGGTTAGCAAAAACAGTTGTTTCTTTTTCGATTGAGAGGAAGTCTAACCTCCTTCACCTTTGATTTTGGTCTCTGTCAACACCTGAGGGAAATGTTGGGCTCTCAAGCTGCTACATGCGACAGTAGTTAGCTATTAGCTTGCAGCTAGCTAACTGGTGACCAACGTCTCTCTTCCTCGGCTACGAGCCTCAGGTCAAACTAACGTGTTAAAAGTCTTTTCTAGCTGGCAGGTTACTTCCTGGTTCATGGAAGACAAACAGTCCTGTTGTGATTCTGGGTGGAGGACAAAAGAAAATATGCACCAAAATGTTGGTAAGTTCTTCACTGGCCCGTGCACCACTTGCCTACAAGGTTCTCAGGAAATGGGTTGTGCAGTTTTTGCATGAACCTGCCAACAGAAGCTTCTGCAAAGACAAGCTTTCAGATCTGCGATGCTTCTTCACTTCTTTGAAAACAGACTTTATAATCTAGTAAACTGCTGCAAAAATAGACAGGCGCTTTAAAGAAGGTACCTGATATCTTTTTGCAGATCCTCTAACTGATTATGTCCACCCAAAAAAACGCTACTCTGTCAAAATGTCTCATTTGTGTGCATCCTATCATGATGCGTCGCTACTGTGTCTGCTTTGTATTGTTTCTTTTTGGTGACACTTTTCAAAGATCCTTTAATCTCCTCACAACTTTATCATGTCAGCAACACCACAGCGTGAATTCCATCCACGGTAAAATATCTACACCACAATCACAGCAGGACAACTCTGGTTCTACATCCACCACGCACACTTCAGGGCACATTTAAAGCCCATAAAATGGACAAGAAAGCAGCGAGAGGCTCAGTCTTGCCAACTTTCAACAGTATTCTCAAGGCTAAACTAATTCAACTCACAAGAACCTAAAGACACCTCCCTTGTACAATAAGGACCGAACCTTCTCCACAGTGGTCTGTTGTCTCCTTCTGGTTCACACCTCCGACTCCAAACTGGACACCCGTCTCCAGGGGCGGAGCACACACGGGCTCCCCACAGGCTGGCCAACTCCCCCTTGACTCACATGAGTCTCGGATCCAGTCTGAGAGCCCTGATAGACCCCGTAACCTCCGTACACACTGTCCTGGTACAGGAGCGCCCGCTGACCCCCACATCGTCCACCACCACAGGCAAGCAGCTGGCACACCGGGCTGGGGCCCGGGTGGCTGCCTGGGGTCTGGTTGTGGTGCTGCAGGGGAGAATGGCAGAGTGGTAGTCCAGGATAAGAGTTCAGGTAGTGGGCGTATTGTTTGCTGAGCAAGCTAGTGGCTCTCCGCACCATCCCTCGCCCAAGACCAGCACCATGCCGCACCGCCTCACCATACGTCGGGAGATGGGTGGAGTGCGAGTAACTCAGCCTTTGGGCTTTACGGCCAGTGGGCCTCCTGTGGTCCTCCCTTATGTGGAGGTAGGCCTGGTTCCGAGGGTGGCACAGATTGTTCCGGACGTGGGCGGGGTTGTAGGCCTTAGCAGGTGTGGTCTGCGTGAGGATGCAAGGGAACAGGTCTGGAAGCAAGGAGGGCGACTGGCTGGAGAGAGATGACTGGGACTCGTCCAGCTGGTGGACCTGCTCACTGCCCCAAGTAGCTTTAAGGAAAGAGGAGCGGCGGCGCCTTCGTTTTCCCCTCAGCATGAGGTCTTCTGGGGGCCAGGAACTGTAGTTCTCTACCTGGGGACACGTGCCCTCCACAGAGTAGATGCTCTCCATGCTGGGAGCAGAGATGTGGTTGTCCTGCAGGTGGTTGGCTTTCAGCTCACTGAGGCAGATGGGAGGCTCATTATTTTCAGGATTCCTGAATTTTCTCCTCTCTGCATCCCCATCCCCACACTGGAAGCTCTTAGACCTGCTTTTCCTCTGGTAGACGCCCGCTTCCGTGTGCTGGTTTTGGAGCAAGGAGATGGGGTGGGACGTATAGATGTCAGGCAGCTGCAAGTCGGTGTAAGAGATGAACTGCGAGTGCGGGTGGGCGTCCACATAGAATCTTCCAGTGGTCTGGTCGTGGTGGGGATGTTGATGGGGGAGTGTCTCGCTAACTGCCAGTTGGGGGGTGCTGAGGCTGGAAACAGGAAGCGAACGCTCGTACAAACAGGAAGTAGAGCGAGTAGGGAGCGTGTAGCGCAGTGGCGTGGGCCTGGCCACGCTTCTCTGCTGTTTTAGTGACGTCATGGCAGCCAGAGGCGGGGAGATGGATCTCTGTGGTATGTGGTTCTCCATGATGTATGCAAATCCCCCCGGTACGGTCTCCGTAGTGACGTGCGGGACACGAACGGGCAAGCTGCCGCCATGCCGACTCAAGTGCTCTATGGTCTTGGTGGCGTTGTCCAGAGAGCTCTCCACATTGGCGGTGGAGACCAAGTCTTTGGCGGTGCGCAGCATCTTCAGCATGTTGGCTTGGGCGTAGTTGGACGTCAGGTCTGGTTTGGCAAGACCAGACCGCCCGTGATCCTCCACCCCCTTGAAACAACTGTAGATACCCTGGAAGAGAAAGACAAGAGATGAAAACACAGAAGCCAACAAGAGAAAAGAGAGTTTGTGTGAAAGAAACATTTTTGCCTTGGAAAATGGAAAGCGGCATTGGACTATAGAGGTTCCTGGTCAGAATTGTTCTTAAAGGTCCCACATTATAGCATTTTTCAACAGTTTTGAATAAGTCTCAGAGGTCCCACAATAGTGTAGTGGAAGTGTGTTGTCCAAAGGCTAGCCTTGATGCTGGAATGTAGGCCGTTTCAAAGTGTTTTTAGGAAGCCCTACTGAGAACACATGCTTTTGAGCGTCTGTAGCTTTAATGCTAATGTTTGTCTCCAAGAAAAGATGTTGTGTCCTTTTGACATATAATCCCATACAACGTGGTAACACAAAGGAGTGGGACACCTTAGCAACACTAGCATAGCTAAAGTGCTAACATTACATTCACATTTTAACAGCATCACCATGCTAGGTTAGCATGTTCACGGAAGAAAGGAAGTTTCATGCCTATGAGGAAGGAGGTTTTTCCTTCATTTCATCGTTACAAGCTGCAACTTCAGAAGCGAGCCTTTCAGTGCCTCTTCTCTCAAACGTTCAGCAAGCAAGTGATGGAGATGACAGGTTTTTCTCAGGTTTGGTTCCCGTAAAAAGGCTTTATGGAAAGATGTCACTCTTAGAACATCATTAAGAAGCAGCGTTGACACTAGCAAAGTCATTTTGTTGACAAAGCTTTTTTTTCATGTTGAAAATGAGGCGGTGATGAGCTAAACGTGGCTCTTTGATGACTAAACCCCACGCCTCATGTGGTCGTGGGGTTGCTACCTGGTGCCCGCAGGCACCACGTTGGTGACCCCTGCTCTACAGTGTGCATATCAACCTCATGTTAGGGTTCGGGTGATGCTGTCGTCTACCTGCTGCTTCCTGCTCACTCTTACCTGTGTAGTCTCTAAAACTAGACTGAAATGTTTTTAGTTTTTGTTGACTCAAACTATCACGTATAGAACTGACTAAAATGTGACTAAAACAAGAAGCGTTTTTGTCCAGAAAATTAAGACTAAAAATAAAATGGCTGCCAAAAACAAGACTGATGAAAAAGTCACTTTTGCATAATAGAAGACCTTTCAAGTTGATCAATGAAGTGCTCACAAAGGGAACATTCCAGAAACAAGTAAGCAAACAGTAAAACAGCAGCAACGATCTCCTTTTGTCACCGAGGAAATTGATGATGCATTCTCCTGAGACTCAAAAGAAGAAGTGCCAGCGCTGAGAGGAAGAGAGACGACCCACTAAACTGACGAGTCAAACGACGCCCGCAGAACAAACTGCACGGACTAACACAAATCCTACGGACGCTCAATTTAATGATGCCCTCGGGGGCGCCTAGTGAGGCTTTAGGATCTGATAGTCCTTTTAGCTGTTAATCTGATCCGGGCTGAATGATGTCATTACACAGAAGAGCAGCAGAGAGGCAGGAGTTCGTTGGCCCTTTACGTCCCGATGGTCACATTCCAGCAACAACAATTTACTGAGTGAATTCCACAATGACACCTTGAAAGTTCAGTGATGAGCAAACAACCCAAATGAATGCTTCTCCACCTCCTTGCCTGTACATTTTCTACAGCCTCAACAGTCATTGGGCCTCATTTACGAACATCTTCTTAAAAGTCTTCTTAAGAAGTGTACGTACTTAAGAAGGCGCGGGTTGGAAACTGCGCCACATTCACGACACGTTCTTAAGTAGGGATAATCGTTCGCACCGGCGTTCTTAGGTTGATGAATGCCAACTGCGATGCCAGTGCATGTAAGGCCTAATTTGCATAGGTCACCGCCTATTATTTCCCATACAAGGTCAAAAATGTGCCGTGCGCAACAGGCAGCTGGAGGCGGATATGGCAACGCGCAAGGGCAAGACTGAGGAGCAGCTGGACAACAAACAGAAGAAAAACTTCAATTGTACTGAAATAGAGGTGCTTTTACAAGGAGTGAGCGAACACAAGACCACCTTATTTTCACGTGTATCCACCGGTCATCAGGCCATCCAAAAAGAGTCGGCATGGAGCACCATTGCAGGAAACATAAATGCCATTTCCACGGAGAAACGCACCACCGCAGAGGTTAAAAAGAAGTGTTTTGACTTAAAATGGACTAAAAAAAAAAAGATTGGACTGCACCGGAGGGATCTGGAGGAAACGGGAGGCGGGCCATCAATCAGAAACCAAACCATTTCGGAAACTCTAGAAAATATTTACACAATCATGATGGAAAAATAAAGTCAAAATACATAGTTTGTGTGTGACAATGTATTTTTTCTGTGGTTACATTTGATTAGACGCTGCCTAATTAATTCAGCAGCCCCGTGCTCTGGCTCAAGACGTCGTTATCTGGGGGTGCTCCGTGCACAATAGGCACACCACGTTTCATTGCGATGTTATTCTGATGATCCTGCACACCTGCAAGAACAGAGAGGGAAGCCTGAAGCCTGAAGCGGGACATCAAATATTCGTCGCTTTCAGCAAATAAATCTACATGGTGTCACATTCTGTGTCTGTCCTTTTTGCTGCCGCCTGTCTGCTGTGTCTTGCAGTTGCCACCAAGCCAGCGGAGGCAGAGCTACCTGAACACACCTGCACACTATTACAGGCGGTGTGTACTTAAGCAGGACACTCGGACTTGTTAGTCGCCAGATTGTACCTTCAGCTAGGTTGCTCCTTGAGCTCTCGTCTTAGCTATTCCCGATTGGTCCCCTCGTCTTTGACCTACAGCCTTCGTGAGTACTTCTTCCTGCTTGGCAACCCCAGCAGCGCCTCTGTACCAGACTCTCACCTGTTCCCTGCTACCGTCTGTAGTGGTGCTTTTTAGTTGTCCAGTCCTTTTTCCTTTTTTTGTTTTTTGTTACTTCTGCTAGGCTCGGCCTGTGTGTTTTGTTTGGACTCTCTTACCGCCTTTTTCTGTTCCTACCCTCTGTTGTACATTAAAACTTTTGTTAAACCTTCAAGCGTCACTCTCTGCATTGGGATCCTTACTCCGGCTTAGCCGTTCATGACACATGGTCCCTACACATTCTCTCTCTGCGCAGCGCACGTCCAGCCAGGTACTTTTTTTTTTTTTTGATGAATTGGGATTTGAATATATATTTATCGATGGAATATATTTGAGTTGTTTTGATGATAAATAATTGTTGGGATATTTTATTTACTCTACATTTTTTGGGATCAGGTTGCAAAATCCATCATGAGGGCGATTGCGCATTGAAAGTGCAAGCTTTGTTTGTGCGTAAGAGTCCTCCTGAGCGTTCGTAGAATTTGTTCTTATATCTAAGAACTGTGAGTTGAGAACACGTTTTGTGAATGCCAAAAATCTTCTTAAAAAGGCTTTAAGAACACATTTGTGCGTAAGAACGTTTCATGAATGAGGCCCATTGTTTTTAACCAGGCTCCTCAATCCCAACATCAGTCTACGCTGACCTAGCGCTGCCTACCTGGCATTTGGAATGGAGCCATCACTTTCTGCCACAATGATGCTATCTTTCATTTGTTAGCCAATCAGTGAACAAATGTGAAAGTGAGTGAAGCCAGGACGAACATACCACAACCAACGCTGCATTCTGGAAGTCGGAAAGATCACCTCCAACTCCTTCAAACCTCCTTCTGATCTACATTTATTGTGAAGGATATTGTTTGTAGTTCATGTTGGGGGCAGAATGGCTCAGGTGGTAGAGGGGTAGTGGTTGACCATGTCAAAGTATCCTTGGGCAAGATGCTGAACCCCAGTGGCTCCTGATGCCATGTCATCAGCAGGTAAAAGTGCTAACTCTGTCAAAGCGCTTTGAGTACCTTGAGGGTCGTGAAAGTCCATTTCCTGTTATTGATACACAAAATGATTTCGATTGGCAGCCATGTTTTTGTTTACTGAGATGTTCTAGTGCGTAATGTCCTACTTCCCAGTACTCCCAAACGCATCACGACTCATGAGAAGCCTCACCCTGCTGATGGCCAACAGGAAGTCCAGCTTATGCGACTTGTGCAGCGAGTGTCGCAGCTTCCAGTAGAGCAGGTGCTCCCAGGCGAAGACCAGCAGGCTGAGGCCCATGGCCACCAGCAGCATGTAGAAGACGCCTGCCATGTTGTCGATGTCCAGCTTGCTGCTCATCACCTCGTTCTTCTCGTTCTGGCAGATGCCCGACAGCCACACCGTCTCCAGGCGCTGAGTGTCTCCTGCGGATGGAATGACAAATGAAATGATGATGATGACGCCTGCAGGGAAGAGAAGGCTTGCTCTATTTCAATCCATCTACAATATCTCCAAAAACACGCCGCCTTGTGCCCCCATGGCCCATTTTGTCACTCGCATATGTGCATTACGTGTTTATGAATACACTGAAAGCCTCTCAGTGGAGGTAGGATATTAAGTTCACACAGGCAGCTTTCATGGTGTGTGTGTGGGTGTGTGTGAGATAATCATTTCCCTCACACTCCACACTGTTCTGCAGGGTTTTATATCTTCCCAGAAAGCCAGCCTCTTTGCTGCAAAGCAAGCTGGACTGTCACCAATTGCTTGGGCGCTACGAGTCGTGGAGTACAGGGGGTGTCCATTTCTGTCCCTATAATGGAGCCCATAGGCAATAATCATTGGACCGGTACAGGGTTGGATTGGTCGCCCACCGTCTCCGAGGAACTGCAGTAGCGCCAGGTCGATGAGCCTCTTCCAGTGCGAGTCCTTCTGCAGGGCGATGCCGTACCCTGTGGTGGCAAAGACTTTGCCGCTGCCGATGGTCACCAGCTTGCAGCCTTCGTCTTTGCCCGCCATGTAGTTCAGCACGGCTGCGTCATAGATGAAGGCATCCAGCTTCCTGCCAATAGACAATCTCTGTCTACACTCAGTATGCAATAGATGTGTTGCCAGGCACATGATCCATTGCTTTATTTGCACTCAACATGTCGAGACAATTCAGGCAGTAATCTACACTCATTTTTACAAAAAAGTTTTTTTCACAGAAATCCAATCCAATTTTGCATTTGAAGTGCAGCCATGTTTGGAAATGTTCCAAGTAAAGTTTCTACTCCATCAGCGACCATCGGTCTCCACAAAAGTCAATAACAGCCGGGGCCGCTGATTAGCGCCAAGTTAAAAACACATTAACACGTGAACAGCTGTGGCTGTAGTCAACCTCCCGATGTTGTTTTTATGAACTCCACAGGATGGCAGTAGCTGTGTCATGAGTGGTCAGCATCCAGAAGCTTTATCTAGCTCTGCATGCGCTTCAAAATGTCACTACTCAGCTGCTGATGTGAAAGTTCGGCGTGTTATGCTTGCTCTACTGCTTTTTTACCATCAACTGATCAGCCTTGGTAATGGCAACTTATCTCTATTACAACATTGGTTCTGTTGCTGCTGTGTTGAACAACATACTTTTTAATAAATGAAAGAGGTCTGGAGGCAACCTCGTATGTAGTTGGTTAAAATGAACTCCACAAGATGGTGCAAGCTGATTCATTCATGACAAGCAAAGTGAGCCCATCAACACGAATGAGCCAATTAAGATCGTCTCGTGACACCCCCAGCATATGCGTTCACATTTATTGAATGTTTAAGAAGAAATATATGTGCATGAATAGTGCACACATATTTTATTTTTGTAACATTTTTGAATATAAATAACATTTTTAAATATTCTACATATGACCTCGTAATCCCAAATCTGGGCCACATTCATGGCCTCCAACTCTCATACAAGACAGCACGTTAAAACAAATGAAGTTTCATCTAAAAATACATCCACCATCTTCCTTAAATATGCGCTTCTAAAAAACTTGTGATGTGACAAAAGGCCAAGTTAAATATAAGTCTTTTTGTGATGTGATAAAAAAAAGCTGGGTACCCGTTCTTGAGGCTGTCGAGCGCCTCCTCCACCCCCTTCTGGTTGTACTTCATCATGTGCGTGTGCATGTCGGGATAGTTGCTGCGGATGTTTCTCTCCGTGCTGCCGTTCGGGACCGTCCCAAAGCGGAAAGGAGGGTAATGCTCGTGTGGCTTCTGGAACTGGAGGAAGATGAAGGGGGCGGGGAGAGAGGATGAGGGAAGAAACAGGAGATGATGGGATGAGAGGAAAAGGAGAGGAGAGAAACTGAAGCGAGGGGGAGTGTAAAAAGGGGAGAAGGAACGCAGGAGAGATAAAAGGAAAATGAGGAAGGAGGTGACGTGAGGACTCCAAAGAAGGAGTGGTGAATGGGGTCGCATAAAGGAGGCAAACGAGGGGGGAGGGGAGAAGGATGAGGCACTTCTCAGTTCAATGAAATCCAATTTTACAATCATTCTGTCTTTTTTCCATGGCTAGCCAACCAGGAGGCAGCAAGCATTGTAGAGTCTGACCGGGGTCCATAGGGAGCGTCATGCCCCCCAGGGTGGAACCAGACCAGAGTGAGTGCTCTACAAACATCCTATCATCACATTTTGAGACATTGGTGCATAAGTCAGAGAAAGGGCATCACTGAATGCAGCGTGAATGTGATTGGTTGATAGTTAAACAGTTCCACGCCAGTCCTGTAGGTGGCAGTGAAGCACATTACACAAAGATAGGCGCAAACTGCCACACGCTATTGTTGCATCTGCTGGATCTGGAGAGTCCGTGGCCACTGTAATCCTCAGTCTGCACCAAACACTAAGTAGCATGTGAAAATGTTGACATTTAGAGATGGGATGAAAGGAGACCACTAAGGGGTGGATTATTGATGGACAAACACGAGCAACAAAAGCTTGTGCTGCCACCAAAGTCAGCTATTGATTAGCTTATCGACACCGCTGTGCTCCATGCTGACGTTCCAACGTCTGGAAGGACTTTTGTCCCTCTGATATGAAGAGGAAGGACTCAGCTTCTTACCTTCTTGTCCGAGAGCCCCGACACCGTGTCGATGTACTGCTCCTGGATCATGAAGGCGGCCAGGTTGGCGGTGTAGGAGGCCAGGAAGATGACGGCGAAGAAGGCCCAGATGAGCACCATGATCTTACTGGTGGTACCCTTAGGGTTCTCAATGGGCACCGAGTTGTTGAAGACGATGCCCCACAGCAGCCACACAGACTTGCCGATGGTGAAGGTGGGGCCGCCCGAAGCTGGAGACACAGAAAAGGAGGCCAGGGTGAGCCTGAGAGGAGTTCCTCAACCACAAGAAAAATATCTGTTTACTGAGTTTTTATGGAAAGATTGTCAAAACCAGTGCAGTGCAAACCTCTGCCAAGGCTGAAAAATGCTAATATTGATCAGCAACCCTCCCGTTTTCCCCGGAAACTCTCTTATTTTGCCCTTCTTTTTCAGCGCCCTCACATTTGAACAGTTTCTGACGGTATTTTAACTCTCATGCAGTTTCAGCATTTTCCATTATTTTCAAGCGCACTGTAAATGTGGGCAGGTGGTCGGCATCAAACTCTACACCTTCATCGACACTCACCTCTTGTGAAAAAATGGAACCTCAACAGTTCTGATGGCTTCCAACGTTACTGGCATGACAAGGAGATCCCACCTGAGATGTTTTCCATCATCATGATCCATCAATGGAACAATGGGGCTTCAGGATGTGCAGGGGCGTCAAACGGCAGAAGGCTATGTGGAGATGTTGCAGGGTGCATCCCTCATGACCAAAGGCCATCGCTTGTGTGGTGATGACTGGCTTTTTTAACAGGACAACGCTGCACTTCACAAAGAGGAATACGCTCACTCTTTTGGACCATCCTGCGTGTTCCCCTCATCTAAATCCAATGGAGAACATTTGGGGACGGATTTAGAAAAATGGACATGAGTTCCAGACAATGAAGCCATCTTCACCACCTGGAGCAACATTCCCACCAGCCTCCTGGACACACTGGCATCAAGCACGCCCAAACCCATTTTGCACCTCATTAACAAGACTGGCACAGCTACTCATTACTCACTCCTTTTTTGGACGTTTTACTTCTATTTTAGGGGGATTTGGGGTTTTCTGAGCTATGGCCTTAAGCTTTTGATGAGGAGTAAAATGTGTGTACTGTATAATTAATACATACTGTATATAGTAATAATATCAAAAGGATCATTGTAGAGTTTTTCACTCTAAGTGAAGTTACCATAAATGGTTCCTTTAGAGCTGAAGTGTAAATCTTATAAGATGATGATTTTCCTTTGATGTTGCATGTTTGTAGGTTGGTGGATCATTGATTGATTGATGACCCTGCCGTTTGTCACATTTGATGCTCGCCCAACTCGCAACGGGTCTCATTTCACGCCGCCATTATTCACGTGTTGCAAACTTCCAGAGGAACACTTTCCATCAAGCAAGCGGGAGCTACCGCCATCCATCTAACTTTGATTATCGCACTGACGAACGCTAATTAAAAGGAGAAAATGACCTTTCAGACCTGCAGACAAGGCACGCTCAGTCGGGGTTGCATGCTGGGATTGATTAGCTCCGGGCCTCGGAAGCCAACGGAGGTGCTCGCGTGCTAGCAGGACACGGGAAAGCGGGATAAAGCTCACCTTTGGCGCTCACAAGGCTGCGGTTGTAGCCCACTGGACTGAAGTACTCGAACACGAACACGGTGACGGCCACCACCGTCAAGCACATGACAAACATCATGACCCATACGGCCGGGCTGTACGGTTCTGCAGGGGGAGACAAATAGGAGTGGGCAGTACAGATGGTGAATGTGTGGAGTTTGGGGATTTTGTTGTAGGCTGCGGCTGTCAGCAGGATAAAAGCTTCATGAAACTTTTCCTGAAGAAGTGGTGGCAACGGCAGATGAGGGGGAGGTAGGTTTTAAAAGTAGGCCATCCCAGGAGAAGCAGCGAGGGGGAAGGCAAACGGGAATCAAACATGGGAGGAGTCTGATGATGTTCGTACCGAGGAAGGCAGATGGGGAGACGGTCCCGTTGCTGCGGGCGACCATGACGCTGATGCCCGTCTCCACAAACGGCACGGAGAAGTCGATGATTTCCGAGCGTTCCTCATTGATGGTGAGGGAGCCGATGGCCATGTCTGCACGCCTGTAGACCACCTAGGAAGACAGACATTGTTCAGTAACCTCATACCAGTTTCAGAAGATTTTAGGGGGTGTCCACTGTTCCACTTCATCCCACAGGTGTTGGATGGGCTTCTTCTGCACCAAACTCATCCAAGCATATCTGGCTTTTTGCAGTGGGAACAGAAAGGGGTCTTCCTGAAAGTGTTCCCACAAATTTGGAAGCAAAATGTCCTGCTACAGGTGCAGAATTAAATGTGCACAAAAAAAAGTGTCATCCTAGGACCTGGCAGGCGACACACAGGAAACGTGTGTTTTAGAAAAGCAGCAACTGTGCGGGAATGATTTTGTCATCGTGGAATAGCAGGAGCAGGTGCACAAACGAAACACCTCCTGAAGAACACCTGCTCGCGCTGCCTCGCTCTTACATGCAGCTGTTTGATGTGTGTGTGCACGCATGTGTGTGTGTGT
This sequence comes from Dunckerocampus dactyliophorus, assembly GCF_027744805.1. Classification (NCBI taxonomy): domain Eukaryota; kingdom Metazoa; phylum Chordata; class Actinopteri; order Syngnathiformes; family Syngnathidae; genus Dunckerocampus; species Dunckerocampus dactyliophorus. The sequence continues at coordinate 197,723 of NC_072833.1, read as the reverse complement.
GCGCACACTGTCGCACCACTGACCCACTTGAAGTCCATCAAAGAGACGCCACTGTAGTGAAGCAGATGGATGCTAGCAGCCCAGCCATCATGCAACAAACCTGCACGATACAACCTACACACGCCTCAAATATTAACAGCAGTTGAAACATGCCAAGAATGCACATTTTGTACTGTTGGACCTTAAGGAGGTTCTAAGTAGAGCTTCAAAATGCAAAAAGAAGAAATGGGAGGGAGACAAAAAGGACACAATTTATAGCAAAGAAGCATTCAAGTGAAATAGGCTGTTCATCAAACGTTGAAGAGCACAGCCTATAAAAGGCAAAATGTTGGCAAAAATGTGGAGTGAATGTGATTTAGTGTGGTCATGATCTCTCGATGACAAAGGCAAAACAGCTTTCTCTCTTTGAAGGCGGTACCATGAATGCTGGGGTTGGACGCAGTAAGACAGCCATTTCAAACTTCTGAAAAACACCCTGAGGCTCATGGAACAAAACTGGACATGAGTTCCAGCCGGTGGATGCCCTCCGTGAAGCCATCTTCACCACCTGGAGCAACATTCCCACCAGCCTCCTGGACATACTAGCATCAAGCACGCCCAAACCCAACTTTCACCTCATTAACAAGACTGGCACAGCTACTCATTACTCACTCCTTTTTAGACATTTTACTTCTATTTTAGGGGGGTTTCTGTTTTTTTTAGCTATGACCTTAAACTTCTGATCAGCTGATGAACAGCCTATTGCTTCTTTGCAATAAATAGATTTTTTTGTCTCCTTCCCATTTCTTGTTTTTGCATTTTGAAGCTCGACTGAGAACCTCCTTAAGGTCCAACAGTGCAAAATGTACATTCTTCACATTTTTCAGCTGCTTGTAACATTTTGAGTGGGAGTGTGTACTGTCATTATTTGATGGGTTTTAAAGGAGTACTTATGGCTGCCAACGATGAGTACTTGTTGATCATTGTCTCAGCAAATTAGTTGATTTGGTCTGACATGATGAAAACATTCATTTGTTGGGCCTCAAATGCCAAGAAGGTCATCTTGTTTCACCCAAAAAAGTTGGAGTATTCAATAAATGGATTTAATCAAATATATGTAAATAAGAGAATTAAGAGAATAAAAAAACTGTGATTTCTGCCTGAAAAATAAGCCAGCAATTGAATGTAATTGAATGTAATGTCATTTATTTCAATATTATATGGTAGTTTTTATAAATGACATAATTGTATTCTAATTACGTCCATAATTAAATGAAATTACATGACATGCTTCCACTGTGAAAAGTGTCTTTATGTTTTCAGAAATGTGTCATTCGTGTTGCAGCTGGAAAGAATCCCAAAGCTCCCAAGCAGCAGCAGCAGCTTTTTGTTTGCAACCCATGACTTGAAGCATATTTAAAGATGCAAGAGCTTGTTGCCCTGCAGGTGAAACCACAACAACAATGAAGGATCCTTGTTTTTCTTCACTGAATATTTTACTTTATGTCAAACTTTTTACCTGGAACTTTCTTGGAGGCCACGTTGAAGATGTTTATGCTTGTAAAGGGGAATAAAGTATGTGTCTTGATTAGATGTCCGTTCTTCTGGCTCTCACCTCTCCGATCATTCCGTTCCAAATTCCTCGGACCAGCTTGCCGTGCTTCCCGTTGGTGACCAGGTAGAGGTCGTAGGAGAACTTGATGGTGCGGGACAGCTTCTTCAGGATGTCGATGCAGAAGCCTTTGCAGCACAGTTTGGTGTAGGACTCAGAGTGGCCGATGATGCTGAGAAAAAGAACATTTTAGTTGTCTGTGATTTGAATCAATCGTGGCCTGCTGTGGTGTCACTTTGGGCTCAGACAGAAGGCCGGGCAGCTGCCGTCTGCCGCTTTATTGGCTGCAATCAATGAGCGTTAACAAGACACAAGTGGAAAAAGGCGCACAGCGAGGCGACGTGGCAGAAGCCTGAGCGGAGGGTCTATAACGAGCGTGATGGCGTCTAATCAAGGAGCGTCAAGGTGCATGTTCAACGCTGCCTTCCTGTGTGGCCTCGCTGCTTAATGAGGTGTAGAAGACCGGGGGGGAGGAGGAAACGGTGATGAAGATGAAATAAGAACCTCCACCAAGGTTGAAATATTTCTCACCCTTGAAATCAATGAGTGAACAATGCAGGACCTCCACAGCAACAACAGAAAAGAAGACATACAAAGATGGCACCATCCATTTTTAGCAGTATTATGACTAGCATGATCATGACAGCAATTATTATTAGCACTATGGTGATCACTATTACTATCACCATTATCATTATGACTATTATAATTTTGTAGTTATTTATTTTTCATTATTATTATTACTATTATCATTATGTCTATTTGTGTTGTTATTATTATTATGGGTATCTATTTGCATTGTGGTTGTTATTATTATTATTGTTGTTATTTGGTATTTACAGTATATATATATATATATGAGTGTGTAAACACATAGCACCACTTGTTTGCATAAAATATGGGATTTAAAAAAAAATGTAACAAATATTGAAATATATACAGGAAGTCCTCGAGTGACGAGCGAGTTCCGTTGCTACGCTGGTGACGTAAACCGAATTACCGCGTAAATCGCATTTCACCGTTAAGTCAAAATACTCCGTATAAAAAAACAAAAATACATTACATTAACAAAAACTAAGATGCTGTACTTACCATTGCTGTTGAGAGGCGGCTGGAGAAGAAGGAGGGGAGGCTGTGAGAGCTATTGCTGAGGAAGCATGTGCAGAAAACTTGCTCCGCAAGATACCCACCCTCCCGGATTATCTTGGCGAGATGACCCGGAAAAACTTTTTCTCAGCCGCTTCATCTGCGGAAGCAGCTCCCCCCTGGACCCGGATATTATGAAGATTAGCACGGGCTTTGAATCTCATAAACCAGCCCTTGCTGGCAGAAAATTCCTCCTTCTCAGCGTCCTTGCCTTTCTGCTCTTTCAAAGTTGGGAAAATACGTTGTGCCTTTTCCTTAATGAGCATTAGGCTGATATTAAGCCTGCGCTGATTCTGATCTTCGATCCATAAGGTAAGTCATCTTTCCATCTCGGCAAGGATGGAAGAACGTTGCTTTGTGATTACTGTGTCCCTCATAGGGGCGAAACCCCTCACGTGCTTTAAAATACGGACCTTGTCCTTAATGGTTGCCACGGTCGACCGACTGAAGCCCAAGTCTTTTCCGATGTTTGTCGGTGTCTCTCCTTTCTCCGATCTTTTTATGATATTAAGCTTTGTTTCCATGGTAATTGCTTTTCTTTTGGTTGGACCATTATCACTAGAAGACCCAGCTTTCTTCTTTGGGGCCATAATGTGAAAAAGGGAGGGCGAAAAAGGCAAAGATACTCCCGGCGCACAAACACGATGCACTAGCTAAGCAGAAACACTATGGTCCTGGGGACAAAATGGCGGACGAGGCATGGGCGTCATAAAGTCGAAACGTTGTACGTCGAGTACATCGTAACTGGAGGACTTCCTGTACTGTATATAAAAATATAATGGAAATATGATGTCAAAGTAAAATGCAAAGAGGGCCACAGGAAGTGGAAAGGCGTTTCTAAAGCATTTCCTGGTCTGGCCTAATCACATTGGCCGTGAGGACGTAGGACACAGCGTGAATGACTGATTAAAAGTCAAATAGAAAAAAACCTCAAGTGTTAAATTGGACCTTGCGTGTTTTCACGTTAGTTTGAAAACTTGGAGGCTACATGCTCCTTTGGCATGAGCGCTGACAATTGCGGAATCAATTAATTGCGGCGGGAGCCGGCCACCTGGCGTCATTTAGATGCTGCATTATTGTACACACATGCGCGCACGCACACACAAACACACACACACACACACACACAGGTGCATCAGGCATTACATACATTGGAGTGAGAGTCCTCGGAGGATTGGAACAGCCTTGCCAAAATGGCCACAGTGCAGCATGGCTGGCGACCTGGTGATGAATATTATGGGATGTATGGGCGACAGCTTTGTTTTCAAGGCTAAAGGAGGGCAGGAATAGATACTAACTAAAAAATTCAATGAATGTACGAAAGCCACGTTTTCCTCAACGAACCGCAGCTCCCTCTGCTCCGGCAGCACTCATGCGGCCCCAGGCCGTGACACTTCCACCATCAGATGTCATTGATACTGAGAATAAGGCTCTAAATAAGGCAGGAAGAACATCTGCTGTGCACTGACAGCTTTATTTCTTCCCAGTCTGCTTGGGCTCGCTCCAAACGGGACATGCTAGCCAGACTCGGCTGGGATGTCCCCCAGTGTTGGACTCATACATCTTCCGAAGCGACAATCAATGTGACATATATACACTATATACCGCTCTGGAATGAATGAAGCGCAGGGTGCATGATCCATACGTATGAAGGATGATATTTAACATATTGGACAGCTGACATTTGGACTTGGTCATCAATAATCACATGACACTGGATATTAATATGACATTCTAGCAGACTGCAGTAAAGGAATAGCACAAGTCCAGAAATAGAACAGCAATGTGTGGGTTACAGACCTCTGCCAAGGCCCATCTGAGACTGCAGGATTCTCACTGAGAAATTAGGGAATATGTCCTAAAATAGAAACAATAAATGAAAGGGATTCTTCCGCGACCTACACTCCATCTCACCACAAACATAAGCAACTCTTCTAAAAAAACTAACTCTACAGCTGATCCTCGCTTTTCATGGGAGTTACATTCCATGCCTACCAGCAATGACAAAAACTGTAATTAGCTGTAAAAAATAGTCATTGAATTAATTTATCAAACCCTGGTTCACTTTTCACACAGCACAGCTCAGTCATCACACAAAAGTGACTCTTAAAATGGAGGAGTTCTCCAAACAAGAGCAAGGAGAGTGCATCCAATTTGCATAAAATTGCCAAATTTAGCCTCGGCTTGCAAGCTTTTTGATCAACGAAACAAACAAGTCAGCACCACAGCTTGCTCTTGACCTTGCAAACAAAATCTTATCCCAGCAACGCCTCACGAGGAGGTCAGCATGACACACAAAAGAAGATGGCAGAGAAGGTCATACAATGGTTCAGGCGTACCTCTCAGTGTGATTGGACTGGCGCCTGCACGGCACCGTATTGCGGACGCACGTGCCCGTCCCGGGGTCCACGTTCTCCACCATGACAAAAGGATGCTCCTCCAGCGTGGCCACAGTCAGGTGGCGGTCGTCGGTCACGTGCTCAAGGAAGTTTCCATAGCGGGGCCAGACGGGGTAGCGCACCTGGAGGATGCCACGGGCGTAGGTGCCCACCTGGGGGAGGGCGGAATCAGCAGATAATGGATGTATAATAAAAAATATTGGCATGCCAAAGATGCCAATGTTGTTAGCCATGACTGTATGGAATACAAGACTCATACAGAAATACATTGGGCATGACTGTATGGAATTTGGAATGCTCCTCCGTGAATCACCACCTGATCGTGGTGGAGGGATGTGAGTGTCCAAGCGAGCCGAGGAGCTATGTTGTCTGAGGCTACATGCCCCTGGTAGGGTCTCCCAAGGCAGCAGGTCCTAAGTAACGGGCCAGGCAAAGAATGATTCAGAAGACCCTATGAAAAAAAACAAGAGGAGGGACGTAGGACACCGGGGCCTCACCCTAGAGCCAGGCCGTGGGGGAGGGGCTCACAGGCGAGCGCCTGGTGGTCGGGCCTTAACCCGTGGTACCCAGCCGGGCCCAGCCCGAAGAAGCAACACGGGATCTCCCCCCCCAGACCCACCATCGGCAGGGGAAAGCATTAGGTTCCGGTGCAATGAGATGTGGGTGGCATTCAAGGGCTGGTGCCTGGGCGACCTGGTCTTCGGTGGCCAAATTTGGTTCTTCGGACAGGGAACGTTACTTCTCTGGTGGGGAAGGAGACCAAGCTTGTGCGAGAGGTTGAGTCATTCCAACTAGACATAGTCGATCTCACCTGGACCCACAATTTGGGTTCTGGAACCAAACTCCTCAAGAGGGGCTGGACCTTGTTCTACTCTGGAGTTGCTGCAGGGGAGAGGCAACGACCTGGTGTGGTCTTATTAATAGCCCCTCGGCTCGATGCCTCCATGTTGGAGTCATCCCCAGTGAACGAGAGGGTCATTTCCCTACGCCTTTGGGTTGGGGAAAGGTTCCTGATTGACCTTTTTACGCACCAAATGGCGCCTTTATGGGGTCTATCAGGGGATGCTGGAGAACACCCCAGCTGGTGACTCTGTAGTTCCATAGTTCTACTGGGAGACTTCAGCACCCATGTGGGCAATGACAGTGTGACGTGGAGGGGCGTGATTGGGACAAACAACCTTCCCGATCTGAACCTGTGCAATGTGATGTTATTGGACTTCTGTGCCAACAACAGTTTGTCCAAAACAAACACCATGTTCAAACATAAGGATGTCCACAAGTGCACTCGGCACCAGGACAGCCTACGCCGCAGGTCGATGATCGACTTTGTAGTCCTATCATCAGACCTGCTTCCGCATGTTCTGGACACAGTGTAGAGAGGGGCTGAGCTGTCCACGGATCACCACCTGGTGATGAGCGCAGTGCCCAGCCTGCTGACCTCGACTAAGGATATAGTCAGATGGTGGGAGGAATACCCTTCTGAATCCCACTGACATACATTCCATAGAGGAAGCGGAGTCTGAGGACATGAACGTGCAAAATTCCATCACCGTGTTTGAGGCATCTGGGGTAGTTAAAACACTCCCCAGTGGCAAAGGGGTGGACAAGTTTTGCCTTGATTCCTCAAGGCTCTGGATGTTGAGGGAGTGTCTTGGTTGCCACGTCTCTTCAACATTGCATGGAAGTCGGGAACAGTACCTCTATTTAAGAAGGGTGACCACAGGGGGTGTTCCAACTACAGGGGATCACACCCCTCAGACACCCTGGGAAAGTCTATTCCAGGATGCTGGAGAGAAGGGTAACACCGTTAGTCCAACCTCGGCTACAGGAGGTGCAATGTGGTTTTCGTCTTGGTCGCGGAACACTGGACCAGCTCTACACCCTTGCAAGGGTACTGGAGGGTACTTGGGAGTTGACCCAACCGGTCTACAGCCGTAAGTCCAGCCTGTTTCTGGTGAACGTTGGCCTTCGCCAAGGCTGCCTTTTGTCACCCGTTCTGTTCATCACTTCCATGGACACAATTTCTAGGTGCAGCCAAGGTGTCGAGGGAGTCCAGTTCGGGGGCCTTAGGATCTGGTCTCTGCTATTTGCAGATGATGTGGTCCTGATGGCCTCAATGGGCTATGACCTTCAGCTTTTACTGGGGAGGTTTGCATCTAAGTGTGAAGGTTCTGGTATGAGACTCAGCACCTCAAAATCTGAGGCCGTGGTTCTCAGTAGGAATAGGGTGGATTGCCCCCTCCGGCTTGGGAATGAGGTCCTGCCCCAGGCGGAGGAGTTCAAGTATCTCAGGGTCTTGTTCACAAGTGAGGGAAGGTTGGAGTGTGAGGTTGACAGGCGGATCGGGCGCAGAGTCTGCAGTAATACCAGACCGTCATGGTGAAGAGAGAGCTGAGCCGGAAGGCAAAGCTCTCAATTTACCCCCCCATTTATGTTCCCACCCTCACCTATGGTCATGAGCTGTGGGTCGTGACCGATAAAAGGAGATGGTGGATACAAGCGGCTGAAATGGGTTTCCTCCATAGGATGGCTGGACTCACCCTATCTCTTAGAGTGAGTCCAGCCACCCTATCTAAACTTCTATTGGTCCTTCATTCTTGCCATATGAATAAAAAACGATTGAAAAGGTCGAGTAGCTGAATGTATACGAGTGCTTCTTGGGGGCATACCTTCACTCATTCATCAAGCCTAGCCCATCCGTGGTACTAATGTCTTGTATTTCATGTCATTAATCTATGATATAAATTGCGATCAGCAGCATCATTTGGGGGTTGAAATGACGATGAAAGCGCGATCAAAAGCAGCGGTACCTTATCCCACACTCTCTCTCGGTCCAGGGCGACGATAACCATAGAGGGGTTGGAGAGGAATCCTTGGCCGTTGAAGGACAGGTCTCTCCTCTCCCACGTCACATTCCGCATGTGCCTGCATACGTCACAGGAATACAAAGGCTTTATCTCTTCCCCAATCAAGACATTTGCATATTCATTCATGCAGGCAATCATCACCTTCTAATGGAACCTGCAGCAGCCCCGGGGGGCCAGGCTGCAAGTAACTCATTAGGGGATAATAGGTGTTGTTCCCTTTGGGTTATTTGGCTACACGAGGATCTACGTAGCACGCTACATCGCCATGACACAGTGGCCTCTGAATAATCAATCACGCAATCAATCACATTTGCATGCTAGAAGGGCTGTGAATGACTCCTGAGTCCAAGATAAGACTCTGAGATGTTTCATGAGGTGGAAGCCATACTTGCCATCATCTGAAATGTACTTTTTGTGTAAGCAAGGAACCATAGTCGCTTCAACTTCAGGCAGTTGAAAAAATAGCAACAACAATGAAATTTTTGTGCAAAATGGCAATATTTTAGTTTTGTCTCATTCCAGTACATCCAACACTAATAATGAACAGAAACGTGCGTGCCTCGTGCGTCTTGTTTCATCCGAGACTGACTTTGTAGGATGAAATGGCCTGCAGGGAAACACGTATTCATTCAATAAAATATATGTACTGTAATGTATGTGTCTTTTTAAGATATGTACTGTATTGTATATGTATGTACTGTACATGTACTGTACTGTATATGTATGTACTGTATGTGTATGCACTGTATATGTAATGTACTGTATGTGTATGTACTGTATGTGTATGTACTGTATATGTAATGTACTGTATGTGTATGTGCTGTATGTGTATGTACTGTATATGTATGTACTGTATATGTATGTACTATATATATATGTACTGTATATGTATGTGCTGTATGTGTATGTACTGTATATGTATGTACAGTATATGTATGTACAGTATATGTATGTACTGTATGTGTATGTACTGTATGTGTATGTACTGTATATGTATGTACAGTATATGTATGTACTGTATGTGTATGTACTGTATGTGTATGTACTGTATATGTATGTACAGTATATGTATGTACTGTATGTGTATGTACTGTATGTGTATTTACTGTATGTGCATGTACTGTATGTGTATGTACTGTATATGTATGTACTGTATATGTATGTACTGTATGTGTATGTACTGTATGTGTATTTACTGTATGTGTATTTACTGTATGTGCATGTACTGTATGTGTATGTACTGTATATGTATGTACAGTATATGTATGTACTGTATGTGTATGTACTGTATGTGTATGTACTGTATGTGTATTTACTGTATATGTATGTACAGTATATGTATGTACTGTATGTGCATGTACTGTATGTGTATGTACTGTATGTGTATTTACTGTATGTGTATTTACTGTATGTGTATGTACTGTATGTGTATGTAATGTATATGTATGTACTGTATGTGTAAGTACTGTATGTGTCTTTTTGAGATGACTTTTGTTCATCTTTATGACTAGCTATAGCATTTGTATATAAAGAATTAAAAATGGCTCTTACTATGGCCCAGCAACAACTGAATGAAATAATGAAATCATATTTTCAAATTGAAGTCATTTAAATGGGTAATGAAATTACATTTGAAATAATTAATATAGCATTGAATTAAATATTTAAAAAATGAAATAATGTCATTTAATTTTGAAAATAAATCCAGTTAAATTTTGTTCAATTCTGAAACACCCCACATTTTTAACAAAGAATAAATCAAATTAAATTAAATGTAAAAAATATTTCATTTGAAAATGTCATCACATGCTGAAATAATATTACAATTGAAATGAATCCTTTTAAAATGGAATTGAATTATGAAATGAAATGCGATTGATGCTTGATAGAAATGCTGGCATGAACTTCCTATTGAAGCGTTTCGATGATCCGTAAGTAAGTACACTAGGTCCGCAACTTACGAACACCCGACTAGCAAACATTCATGAATACGAACACAAGCCGACTGGTCTATATTTTATTTTATTTTGCCTTGTAGTCGCTCAATCAATGTTTATACTGCTACTGTACATGCTTGACCAGTAGAGGGCACTGTGACACTGCTAATGAGACCAACAGAGGAAGAGTTAGACGCTGGGGAGATACAGTGTAAAGCTAAATGGAAAGCTAAATTGTACAACACGGACAGAGCGTGTGATTAAAGTTTATGAAGAGTTAATAGGCCTGCTTAATTCTACACCACCCACAGAACACTACCTCTTTTAGAAGAGTCTAACCACCACCACCATTTGTCCTTTTTTTCAATATCTCCTCCTCCTCCTCCTCCTCCACAACGACGTATGCTCGACCACTCCTCTTCAAAGGTAAATAACATTTATCATTACGTATTATTATATCATTTTTATTATTGTTTTTTTCATTAATTATCCTGGTTTAATATTACTACTGCATCCAAACTCATATTTACATACATACACATATACTGTATATGTATACAAGTACATGTAGTACCTATATCATTGGTAATATTACCTTTTACCCTATTTACTCATATTTACATACATACACATATACTGTATATGTATACAAGTACATGTAGTACCTATATCATTGGTAATATTACCTTTTCCCCTACTTAAGAACGATTCGACTTAAGAACGGTCGTCTGGAGCCAATTGTGTTCGTAAGTTGGGGACCTAGTGTATAGTGGAAGGATTGAATCTAGAACATCTGAACGCAGCCGCTGCTATGCTACACTTCATAGAAAAGTCATACATCAGAAGATAAGACATAAGCGCTAAATGTTAGCCAAGGTGCTGTTTGGAGGCTGAAGGAGTTGAGGTGAGAGATGGAAACCACAGTGCAACAAGAAAAACACCTGAAGAGCGTGTTGTTGTCGGAGAGTTTAGCGGGCTTGCTGCAGTCCCCGTGTCCCTCAGGGATGAAGCCCCGCTGCTTTTTGAAGCTTTCGGCGCCCTTGGCGACGATGGCCACGCCCTCCCTCACACGCTGCCGCAAGCTCTTCCTCCACTGCTCGGTGATGACGCCGATCACGCCCACGGGGAAGCTGGCGGGCGGCTGGATCTCGGGGTTGCCCACAGCCAGGCTGGGGAGGATCCAGATGTAGCCTGGACCCAACAGGCCCACCTCGGACGCCTGATGGAACAGGAACTGGGCCTCCTCGAAGGAGCAGTACAACAGCAGGACTTGAGAGTCCACCTGTGGACAAAAACACAATTAAAGCGGTGAAGAACTTCCAAGGTTTTCCACTTTTAATCTTACCTGCTGCAGAATGCGCCTGGTCCTCGCATCGTTTGTACCGACAGACATCTCCATGGACAGGACATCCTGGAGGTTCCACACAAAGTAGGAGGTGTCCGTGTAGGACTCGGCTATGTCCACAAAGGTGTCGTATCCGGGAAGCAAACTGGTGATGATGGCGAACTCGCCCCAGTCGTATTCTTCCATGAGCTGGGACAAAAGTTCACGTTAACAAAACACAGAGGACCCTGGGACCTAGGACCTTGGACCCGCTCCAGGAGCATGGGGGCAATGTTTTAACACCATTAGCTGTAATGTGTAACAACAATAAAACATGGCGCTCACAGGAATTACCACTCTTGGTTCTCGTTTTGACTTCTATCCTGAGCATTTCTTTCTTTCTTTAGTTATCACCACTGCTAGCCTTATGAAAGGGAATGTGCACGCAAGAATACAAAATATAGAAAGTCAACTAGGAGAGAAAGTCCAATGGATACTAAAAGAAGCACTTGTGTTTATTTCTCCAGCTAAATGTGTCCTCAGTAGAACTAAGAAGCAACTGTATGTGATCTCACAGGCAGCAACAGCCAGCTAGCTTAGTTTCATTAGCATTAGCATTAGCATTAGCATTAGCATGGCGCGAAACAACAAGCTAACTATGGAGTGTTGCCAGATGGGAAAGCAGATGCCAACAATGATCACTAGCCTAACCCTGCTAGAGAAAAACATAGCAAGGACGCTACATGAACAACAATCAACATACAAAATAATACCTACTGGAAGTATAATTCACTGTATTGAAGTATTACTGCAGTGATGGCATTCATTCATACATGTGATAGACTATCATCTAAATCATCATCATCATCACTGACTTGTCATGAATTTAACTCATCACCCAGAGAAACTAGTTAGTGTCTCATGCACACAAGACACACTTCAAGTTTATTAAGCTTATTTACCAACAACAAAACATTTTTATCACACGTACCTGTCTTTGTTTTTGGGGAATTCAAGATGGTCTATGAGAGCAATTCCTGTCTGAGTGTGCTGAGGACACGTTTCCAAGGCAATGCTTCGGCATTCTGCACACCATCATGGCAGCCAAACCCGGCAGGGCGTACTACAGAAATGTGTCCTTGATGCATACCATGTATGGTAGAACTTATAAAGCACTTTTACCTGCAAATAAACTAACAGCCACTGGCAGAACAGCGCCCCCACCTGGCTGTAAACCAAGACACGTACGTAATCATACGTATCACAACACAATATCAGTCAATGTGACAGTCACGTGTTATTGTTGTGAATATTTGTTTGGATGAGTTTGCTCCTCCATGTGAGAGTAAGACGATGACGCTTCACAACACTCACTGCTTGATAATCGCAACTTCACTTCACTCCTGTTTTACAGCTGGACGACGAAAAACGTTTACATTTCTTCACTTTTGTGGTGACATGAGCACTTTAACTTTGAAGGTTTATGCTAGGCTAATGTCCAAGCAACCAGATGTAGCTTTGAACAAACTATTCCCATAAATGATCCCATTCATTCCCCAAACAGCCGTGAGGTCAGGGCGTCTAATCCTGACATCATGAGGCAATCTGTATGCATTTGTAATCTGGCATCTGCATGCTGCCTCGTTAATCAGCCTGCCGATTAAAGACGGCCGGCTTGGTGGGACAAGCCGTGCATGTTTTAGCTGTACCTTAAACATGCAGACCACCTGCTGCTCCAGAGATGCTCCCATCTGCAGGAAGGACGAGCCCTCAGCCTGCCGAGAGGAAGACAAAATGGAATTTAGCTTCTTTTACATGAGCAGTACTTTGTCTGTGGTAGCTTATCACGTGTTGTTCTACAGTTGACAAGAAAAGGAAGCACAAAATCCTAGTCATCACAGCCCTCCTTAAGAGAAAGTAGATTCAAGATTCAAGAGTTTTATTGTCATATGCACAGTAAAACAGGTAGTTATACTATGCAATGAAATTCTTATTCTGTTCATTCTCCCAAAAAAGAAAGAAAAACACAAGAAAATGAATAAGAACAGAAGAAACATTAATACCAATAAAAGAAGAAACATTAATAACAATAAATTAAGCAACAACAGAAGACACATTAATACAAATAAATTAATAAATAAATAATAAAGTGCTATGAGTGTGTGTGTGTGTGTGTGTGTGTGTTAGTAGAACCATGTGGTCTGTCTCAGCCAATCAGGGAAAAGAGATCACGATAACGTGGAAACGTTTATGAATGGAGCATCACTGGGAACACTTCCTGCTTCCCAGCATGCTTTGCTGGACTGCTTTGTAAATAGGTGTGACTGTTATCCATCCATTTTCTATGCCGCTTATCCTCATTAGGGTTGCAGGTATGCTGGAGCCTATCCCAGCTGACTTGGGGTGACAGGCATAGTACACCCTGGACTGGTGTCCAGCCAATGGCAGGGCACATATAGACAAACACTCACATTCATACCTATGGACCATTTAGAGTCTCCAATGAAGCTAACATGCATGTTTTTGGAATGTGGGAGGAAACTGGAGTACCCAGAAAACCCACACACACACGGGGAGAACATGCAAACGCCACACAGAAATGCCCAACGTAGATTCCAACCCAGATCTTTCACATTTCCTGGCGGTGTGGCCAACATGCTAACCACTCGGCCACCGTGCAGCCCGGAGTGAATATGAATGTTCTATAAATGATAGTTGTGTTACGTGTAAACAGGAGTGAATATGAATGTTCTATAAATGATAGTTGTGTTACGTGTAAACAGGAGTGAATATGAATGTTCTATAAATGATAGTTGCATGTGTGTGTGCTCATGTGTTGCTGTGTTGTGTGTTGATGGTTTTGTGTACCCATGTACCACCATGGCGCTGGTTAGCATTCTCTGTAGTTGTGTCCAATGATTGCGCGGTGTGTCCTGGTGAATGCCTGTCACGGCCAAATAAAGAGCAACTTCCTTTCAAGCAGCTGATGTTCTTGGGTACGATGATGTCAAATGAGTTCTAAAATGGCTTTTTTGAATGAAAATGAAAATGCAATCATCTCATTGCAAAGTCTTTCTAGTAATTGAAGTGGATGACTTTGTGTCGAAAATAATGTGCTCATTGACGCTAACATGAACATCTTGCTCACATTTAACAACACTACTCTTTTAATCAGCGTGTGCGTGTGTGTGTGTGTGTGCGTGTGCAGGTGTGTGTGTGTGTGTGTGCGTGTGTACAAGCTGCTCTCTTTCTGACACCGTAGCAATGTGGCATGTGTTAGCCTGTCCTGTGTGTGTGTGTTAGCATACATTAGCATATGCACGGATCCATGCTGACACACAAGACGAGCCAGATGTGACGTTTTTAAAGGAGCACATATTGTTATTGTTATGAGTGTGATTACCATCATTACTAATTGTGTAGTGCTTTAATAGCATAGTGAAGCATCTTCTTTTGTAAGTTACTTATCAAATATGCATGTAAAAATATGATCATTTTGTTTCGATAGTTCGAAATGCAACATGTAGGTGATTTGTAGAATTTGGGGGAAGTGAGGGGCTTCAGCTGTGATGTAAGAAGGTGCAAGCATGTCAGCTGAATCCAAATCTTCCCAATTTGAGGTGATTTCTGGTGCAAGAGGGCAACACTTTGGAGTAATGTTATCAGGTTGATGAAAACATGTCAGACACGTGCACCCATAAAGAAGTTGGGAGGAGAAGGCAGGAATCGCACAGCGTTAAACTGTCAAAGCGCCTTTTGGGAGCCGACTCTCTGGGGCTCGTCTCCGAAGGCGAGGAGCTGTCATCTTCCTTCCGTCTCCCACAGCTGAGAGGCTGTGAAAACCCCCCCCCCCCCCCCCCCCCACCCCCCCCACGAGAGCCGTGAGCCTGAGGAACACCAAAAGAGTATAGCAGCCAGACTCGCCGTCATTCAATGTAATCTCAGTCTGGGGTGGTTTGGTCCTCGCCCCGAGAGGCTGTGAGCCCCGGCAGAACACTGAGTGGGCCGTAAAAATAGCACACATGCAAGACAGCATGGCAGGCTGTCACCCAAGCAGCAAAAATAATGCTGGGGGGGGCATGCTTGGACCCTAGTGTTTGTGCAGCCGCTCCTTAAAACCAGCAGAGCATTCCTGTCAAATAGAGGATCTTTGATGGTACAGTGTGTGACAAAGACAGGGGGAATGTGTTGAAGTTGCAATTCATGAACAAGCAGCGGTTTCCAGCAGGGAATATTGCCGGGCTTCTTTGGTGGCCTGCTTCTGCTTTCTGGATCAGCAAGGCCGAGCGAGAGCCAGAAATGAAGGCTAGAAGGGGAGTGGAGGAGGACATACACTGAAAGGAGGTCAAACTGGCCCAAATAAATGAATAAGTAGGGGCCAAAAAGAGGAAAGTGTGATCCAGTAAGCGATGTCCAATATCACAAATCATTGTTTATGCCTCAAACATTCATCAAGTTTATGTTTACATTGCAAAACCACCAGAAGCCTATCCGCCTTATGGTTTATTCCCCACGTAATCATCCCATTACTCTATATAATGTTTGCACTGCCATTACTCTATATAATGTTTGCACATAATCATCCCGGTACACTATATACACTATATAATGTTTGTACAGAATCATCCCATTACACTATAAAATGTTTGCACGTAATCATACCATTACTCTATATAATGTTGGTACATAAACATCCCATTACTCTATATAATGTTTGCTCTCCCATTACTCTATATAATGTTTGCACATAATCATACCATTACTCTATATAATGTTGGTACTCCCATTACTCTATATAATGTTTGCATATAATCATCTCATATATAGAGTACTGTTGGACATGTTGGACATGTGCATGGACCTGTTGGACATGTGCATGGACCTGTTGCTTTGAAGACGTGTGGAAATTTGATGTGTTTCATTGTTTGACAAAGTTGTCGAGTTGGGAATCAGTGAAGTAGTTTTGGCATTGATCTGCTAACTAACTTACGGACCAACCAACCAACCAACCAACTAACTAACTAACTAACTAACTAACTAACTAATGAACCAGCTAGCTAGCTAACTACCTAACTAGCTGGCTAACTAACTATCAATTCAATTTGATTGACATAGCACCAAATCACAAGAAAAGTTAACAAACTGCTATTGTTTGTAACATTTGTTCACTATTGTGTACTCAACATGACAAACAACAAAGTACTACAATACAAGCAGTATTTGATGTACTACAATACAAACAGTATTTGAAGTACTGCAACCCAAGCAGTATTTGAAGTACTGCAATCCAAGCAGTATTTGAAGTGTTAAATGAGTTCGGTATGAAAACTGCGTTGTGCTGATTTGGTAAAGGCTGAATGAATGAATGAATGATGGCTGCTTCATTCATTCATCTCCAAGAGAAGAAAACATTAGAGTTTGCTGGTGTGCCTAATATTGTGGCCAGTGCATATATGAAAAATGATGTACTCCTCATGGACGCACCACACACACACACACACACACACACACACACACACAAACATGTTTTCATTTCCTCCTCGCTGCTCCACACGTGACAAAAGACTTCCTCCTCTGCCTTCCGTCTTTTGTCTTCTGTCTTTCCGTCTTTGTTGTTCTCCACCAAGAGGCCATGGTGACTATAAATAGGCGTCCCGGGGAGGTGCGGCTGCTGCTTCTTTCCTTTGCCGCGATTATTGATAATCAAGCGCTATTGAGCGGGGGGGGTGTCGTCACCCGATCCACCTGCACTTTTGCGTGAGACCTCCTTGATGAGGAGAAAAGGCCTCATGCAGTAGGATGTGGCGTCCATTGAGAACTTCCATCATTTACTGCCATTTGTCTCCAAGCAGACTGGAGCACCAAGGTTGTCAAAAGCAGAGCACACGAGGTGTTGAACGGAGAGAGCGGCCGGCTTGACTCGATGGATCAAAACTGCAGGAAAAGTTGGAGTGGATGCTTTGGGAGTCTTGGGGATAAGAGCTCATAGCTGCGGGGGCCGGGCCCTCCTGAAGGGTCTCATTAAGGGTTTTAATGGGGTCCTGGAGACACATCCTTAATTGAATTCAACACACAAGTCAGACGCGGGCAAGGAGGTTGGTGTGCTCCAACTGGAGGCCAGGAAGCTCATGGAGGAGGAGAAACGAGGCAGAAGGACGGAAGACACGTTAGTGAGTTAGCTCAGTGAACTTGTCCTTCACCCATCCTCTCATGCGCTTCAGCTGTGCTTTGGAACGTATTGATAACAGATCTAGCTGGGAAATATCACATCAAAACACCAAACACCTAACAGCTGCAGCAGGGGGGGTCAACTGGTGGCTCACGGGCCAAAGCTGGCCCGTCAACGACATCAAATCATCCCACAGCAGATGTCATATAGAGGATCTTTGACTAGTATTTTTTGCAGTAGGGCTTTAAAAACAGCAGAGTGTCTCTGTCATATAGAGCAGTGGTCCCCAACCTTTTTTGACCCACGGACCGGCTTGTGTTCCCAAAAAATTCCGCAGACCGGAGGGTGGGGGCGGGAGGGGGGCTGGGGGGTCGTACATTATAGCGATCTAAGCCAAGTGTTTCCAGAGAGATGATGACATGGCTGTTTGACGTGTGTGCTAAAAGGCAGTGTGCTAGCATGAATTAACTTGAGACAAATTCAAAGTCATCCAAACTTACCTTTATGCATTCCCACATAGTTTCAGCATTTGATACCAAATATGAGGTGAAAGAAAAATGATAAAAATACAGTAGTAGTCTATCTGTGCGGCATGAGATAAAGTTAGCACACCCACAATGGACATGCGTCAAGTGAGACGGCTATAACAGAGAGAATCCGGCCACTTTTCAAAATAAAACATAAAAAAAAGAAAATGGACATTTTTTTTTTCTGTGCGGCCCGGTACCAAATGACCCACGGCCCGGTCTCCCGGCGGTTGGGGACCACTGATATAGAGGATCTTTGACTGGATTGCTTGTTCTTTACTTTATTCTGATGATATTATCATTGGGTGAGGTATAAATGTCACTTGACATGAAAGTATTTTATTCTATAATAATAGAAAATAAAAGTGAAGGTAGAAGTCCAGCCCCCTTCCATCAGCTTTCTAAAATTGTGTCCCCCTAAACCAATTTACTGCACCAGCCCAGACCGCCATTGTAAATCCATCCTAGGAGAAGCCAAAATTGGGTATAAAACCCTCAATTTTGGCCACAGCTAACGTTGGTCCTGTGGGCCCGGTGGCCTAATGGATGAGGCATCAGCCTCCGGTGCTGGGGATTGTGGGTTCCAGTTTGTGGGGGGATCACTGTCATGCTGTTAGAAAGTAGCGCTTGGCCTTAAACTTGAAGTAGTTTGTTGAAAGCATTGTTTGCATTGTTAAAGAACTGATCAGAAGTCAGTGTTTGGCACCCTCCTACAACAGTGGGAGAGTACCTAAAGGGCGGAGCTGAACACGCTGCAGTCCTTTGATTGGCTGACAAAGAATGTACTTCCTTTCTCCAATTAAGTGCAAAAACAAAGGACCCCAATAACAAGAAATGCATCACAGAGTAGAAGCTCCAGTGCTCCTGAGCAAGGCACGCGAGCGCCGGCATCTCCCCCTCGCCATGTGTGTGTGTGAGGTGAGGCGAGGGTGTTGGCTTGCGTGTCTACGTGTGAGAGCGGCTGCTAAAAATACGAGGTGTTGATGAAGGCGGTTGCGCAATTAAAGCAAGGTGGGGAGCGTGTGAGGAGGAGGAGTTGAGCGGAGGGGTGTCGGGTACTCAAGTATGTTGCAACCCCCAAAAAGCATTTCTTCCTGCGGTCCCTCCAAACAAAAACAACTTTTTCATTAGAGAGATACGTGTTACGTGAGTCTCAGAGATGATTGATGACATCTCTTCTCATCGTTGTTTTTCCTCCCAGCACTTCCAGAGATTAGAGGTGCTCAATGAGGTCAAAGGCTGCTGATATTTGCCGTCAAAAGTGTTTGCATGCAAGGCGATGACTGCAGAGTGGAGTTTAGTAATTGTGCAATAGTGTATCCCCTGGCCTTGAAGCTGGAATGTCGACAGTTTCAAAGTGCTTTTAGTGAGCCCTCTTTTCCTTTGTGTGTGTGTGTGTGTGTGTGTGTAGCTTTTATGCTAATGAGCTGTGTTTGACTCCAAGCGAGTGCGTCTCCAAGAAGTCTCCGTGCTTGATATACACACTGAAAACACCACATATCACATATATCACATATAACCTACTCACCAATGACACGTCATTGTTAGCAACACTAGCATAGCTACGTGAGCTAAAGTGCTAAGATTCCGCTCACATTTGAACGCACTCGATTGGACATTTAATAGTTTTTGCTTCTCCTGCTAGTTTCTCTGCCATCCAGCCTGGCCAACTGCTTTCTTAGTTTCACAAGAGGAAGTTTTCATGTTGCCTTTTTCAGTTTGCTCCATCGCCTGTGGCTTCTGCTCCATCCTTAATCCTAGCTCACAACCGGACGTACGCACATCACAAGCGCGCCCTCCGTTTCTTGAATTTTTTTGCACATGGACCAGCTGTGGGAGCCCAGACGAGCGCTGCTTGCCTAGGCTTGAGTTAGCTTGGCTGTTCTTTGTCCCTTTAAAGACCATCTCACTCTGTTTCAACCTCACCCCTGCGCACCTGAGGTTCAGACTTTCACGACACATGAGACTTTAGAGTGAAAAATGGTCTACAAGGTTGGCAAAGAGCTTGGAAGTAAGATTGCACCGGTGGTACCTTGTATGGGATGACCACAGCTGAGCCGCCACTGATGCCCACGATTGGCAGAGCGGTCTGGGTCGACAGGAAGTCCAGAATTTGTGCCACCTCAGCCACCTGAAGACACAAAGATCTCTAAAAGAATGACTCTTGAAGGCGGATCACAGTGGTCCATGAGAAGGTTGTGATGACAGATAAAAGTGACATGGTCCCCCCTCCCAATACATGTTATTTATCCTACCTGTGCACCTGAACTCGACCCCACGTCGTCCTCAAACACCACGCCGTGCAGCTTCTCTGTCGCCATGGTATCACAGAGGCGTGTCAGCAGGTCTCGAGGGTTGGTGTCATTGACCAGCACCGTCACTGGGCTCACCACCACGGGCAGGTCCACGAAGTTCTCACCGCTGAGCCGACCTCTGACCTCATTCTGGTAGCTGGAGCCACTGAACACCACGGCCACGTTGATGGACGAGTGCAGGAGGAGGGGCCGGGCGTGAAGGGTACCCGGGGATGCGGTTAGGAGGAGGAGGAGGAAGGGCCAGGTAGAGGGTGGAGGGTGTCTCCTGGGAGCGGCCATGTTGGCACTTTACTGCCTGCAGAGAGAAGACAATCATCCAGGCTGCTTTACGTTTAATCCCTCCGTGCATCCATTATTCACTCCCCTGCCCTTTTGTAGTCTTAGCTTGTATTCAGACTCTTGTGGAAAACTGTGTGTGTGTGTGTGCGTGTGTGTGTGTGTGTGGGTGTGTGTGTGAAAGCGTGTGCGCATGTAATCCACTCTAATCCCAGCCTAGTGTCGTGGCTGTAATCACCTCGCCATCTCCACTTGTCTGCATGAGTCACAGACAAGCCAAAAGCAAACTGTTGTATGCCGTTAAATGCTGTGTGCTTGTCAGTCTTCTCCTGAAGGGTGAAAAGTGATCCCAATATGCACCCCTGCTGTGCTGCCTGTGCTATCATTTTCTGGTCAATACACCAAATGGGGGCGGGGTTTGACATCCCACATTTTGAGCCCATAGGTCAGGTTGAATTGACATGTCTCACACAGCTCTACCAACTCCCCTACCGTCACTTTGAGGTGTCTAGGGTGGCCGGATCCCCATGGAGTTTGGTCCGCACCTTCAGCGGCATGCTTGAGCAAGATGGGTGGAAAAACATGGCAGCCATCAAGCTAAATGCCTTTGGTCTAATGCAGGGCTTCTCACTGGGGGGGCATGGTGAGGTGTCAAGGGGTCATGTGGTGTTTTAGGTTAGCAGGTCTGTTAGTGGCTTCATTCATGCTTGAACAGTGCTGGTGCCAGCAACTCATGCAGTAGTTTGTACAGATACACACGGAAACATCAGCTTCCTAATAGCCTCTCAAATGGGGGCGGGGTCCGCTGCTCTAATGACCACTCATTTTCACCACAACCCAAAGGGTGGCGCCACAAACCTCATTTGGGGTGTGGCCATTTTCCACATGACATGACTTTCCATGACCGGTGAAAGCCTGAACGTCTGGCTGGGACATTGTCCCCCCCAACGGGACGTGTCTGGTGGGACGACAATGCCACCTGCTGGTGTGCAGGGCTGGCTCCGTGCATACTGAAGAAGTAGATTATTTGTATTGTGCCTAGTTCACATGTAGTTGCATTATATAGTTGACTTGCATTGCTAATGAAGGTCACTGGCTTCTTCTTCTTCTTCCTTTTGTATTGTATTGTTAATTTGCATCTGCATTGAGATGTAGTGGTCGCCTTGTAGGTACACCACCCCCCTGTTGTGCATGTCTGTTCTGTTATCATATCAAAGCAGGAAGAGCTCAAGGCTGTTGAGTGTTCCAGGGGCCACAGTTTGACGCCGCAGACACGGAGGTAAATCAACATGAAAGGAGGCGATGGCAAGAGCTGATTGGTCACCAACTTCCTGCACAATGGTCCACACCGCCGACTTCCTGCAAGAGCTGATTGGTCGACGTCAGCAGCCCCCTGCACGAGCTGATTGGTCCACGATCGCCAGACTTCCTGCATCCTACACAATCTCAAAATGTATAAAATGCCAGGCAGGGAAAGAAAGGGTGCTTATTCCAGCTGCGCTGTCGTAACACCCGCTTAGTAGTCGGCATGCAGGGACTGTTATAGGCCCGGACGTCTGGACGAGATCTTTTTGTCAGGAATAAATCTCACCGGTTCATATTCTTTGGTTTGGTTATTTAGACGCCCATAGCCTCAGATAGAAACTCATGCAATAACACACAATAACACACAATAACACACACAATAACACTCACAATAACACACAATAACACTCACAATAACACACAATAACACACGCAATGACACACACACGTCATCAAAACACTCGTACGTGACCTCTCTGCTTATGCCCAACACCCCCCCCATTTCGCTATGCAAGACGGACGCCTCATTAAATATTCACAAGGTCAGCGTTGGGGTTAAGTCACAGGCAGGCCAATCAGGTTTGCACGTTTGTCATGAATGTTAACGAGTTTCCCCTCCCACCTTTTAGGACTCCAGGGAGGAAACGACGAGTAGAAGAAATGAAGCCCACGTTTAAGGTTTCACCAGTTATGTCCTCACCTTGGCCACTCGCGGGACAAGGAAGCAACCTTATTGTTTTATTTATTCTTACTCTATTTGTGTGTTTTATTTTGAAGTTTACTGTGAGACTTGTGCAGAGCTGCTGGAGATGTGAGCTAAAGAAAGCAGTTATCTGTCAACCCTCCCATTATTTTCTGTGTGAATACAACGATGGAGGAACAATGGAGGAGTGGTGAATGGCGTTACGTGAACGGTGCTAAACGCATCTTTAGGTGTCCAGTAAGAACAAGTCACAGCCATCACATGTTGACCGTTTGTCATGGAAATAAAAGTAATAAACGCGTTGAATAGCGTTGAGCTTCTCCTTACAGCACAGTTGGGCTTTCCTTCCACTTCTTTGATAGTGTGCAGTACGCCAGCATCATCTGTGGGATAATTAACAACCCCCACCTCATAGAAAAGCCTGGTCTTTCAAAGCCAGGCTGGGGTTAAAAGCACCACTCTCCACACTGCTGCATATCAATCATTCATCTCAATAAGGTCTCATGCTCCTGGGGGCCTTCAGGCGCATGCAAACAAAAGCGCCGTTATTAGTTGCTGCCGCCAGATGAGCTTCAGTTGCTACGACGGGTCAAGGCTGGACATAATGGACAGGAGAGCAAAGTAGCCATGTTTGACTGCTGTGGTCCCACAGCGGTGTCCAAAATTTAGGAGCTGATTTTACTTGATCAAGATGTGCAGCAAAGCCCGATTTTCCTTTGCAAAGTGGTGGGACAGTCTCATGCAGCATCGGGCAGGTCAGGGAGGGTATCACGTCCATGAGGAAGAGGGTTTTTCCTTCATGATGCCATGTCTCCTGTTTTGGTCATTTTCTATGAATAAAGTTTGTCCACAGAAGCCAAATTGTCTTTTGTCTATTTTATTCCCAAATCTTTGAGAGCACTAACTATCAAGCAGAGAGGACAGACCGTACCTGCACAACGTTGCCGTTTACTGGAGAGCACACACGCTCATGTCATCAGGGCATACAAGCACGTACACGGGGGCTTTTCATGCAACACTTCTTCTCCCAAAATAAGGAACAATAAATGAGAGAAGCACCACCAGGCACCACTTGGAAACCTCTGGCTGGTCAAGGTCACTGCATGACCCTGACCGTCTCACAGCAGAGAAATAACACTTCATAAAAATATGAGGACTGTTTAGACTAAAATTGTTAAAAGAAAAGATGAGTCCAAAATTCATTTTGCTATCACATTCTCAAAAATAAAGCAAACAAGTGAAGGAGATGATGGATTTTTCTCACATTTGGTGCTCATAAACAAGCTGTAATGACACATTACTGCTAGAACATCATTAGAAAGTCTCTTCTGCATCATAGGAGGCTGATAAGGTTCTTTTATACTTTAAAGGAGGAAATTGCTCAATACATATTTGGAATCTTTAATACACTCAGTGGAGCAAAGTAACATAGTATTTGTATTTATCTATACAGTATATATTTCTGACATCATCTCATACAATGCATAAATCATTTCCCCTAAATAGTAGAAACAGCTGCACGTGTCATGTGACTGGAAGCCAAACAAACACTGAGCACAAAGCTGGACAGTGGATCAAGTGTTCCTTTAACAGTTTAATCTCTGCTAGATGATGCAGATTGCCAGTCTTGTATGGATAACGGAGAGAGATTATGGCATAGAAAGAATGTGATTTGAGTTTAATCAGACATAAACAAAGCACATCGGATGACTTTTTCCAAAAAGAAAAGACTGATCCATTGCATGTGATATACTGTATGTTGTATTGTCCTATCCTGTTACACCAAAATGTGGGACACACACACTACACTACACTACACCACATGACCATACAACACACTACACCACACCACACGACCATACAACACACTACACCACACCACACGACCAATGCACTACACTACACTACATTACACGACCATACAACACACTACACCACACCACACGACCGACGCACTACACTACACTACACTACACGACCATACAACACACTACACCACACCACACGACCAACGCACTACACTACACTACACTACACGACCATACAACACACTACACTACACTACACCACACCACATGACCATACAACAGACTACACTAAACTACACCACACAACCATACAACAGACTACACTAAACTACACTACACGACCATACAACACACTACACTACACTACACCACACCACATGACCATACAACAGACAACACTAAACTACACTACACGACCATACAGTACAGTACAGTGTAGTATAGTACAGTGTAGTGCAGTACAGTGCAGTACAGTGTCATATAGTACAGTGTAGTGCAGTAGAGTTCAGTACAGTGCAGTGCAGTCCAGTTTAGCACAGTACAGTGTGGTATAGTACAGTGTAGTATAGTACAGTGCGGTACAGTACAGTGTAGTATAGTGCAGTGTAGTATAGTACAGTGTAGTATAGTACAGTGTGGTACAGAGAGTATAGAGTATAGTAGAGTATAGTAGAGAGTAGTGAGAGTGAAGTGATGTGTGCAATAATCTGTGGCATGATGGAGTCGTCATGCTGAGACCCAAAGGAGGTGGGGATGAAAAAGGAGAGGATCTACTTGATGGGATGAGCTTCACCATCCTCCTCCTCCTCCTCATCAGAGTCACCAGAGAATTATCAACATGTGTGGCCTGAAGCGCACCTTTAGCATTTTGATCGCATGGATGAGGCAGCTTGAATTAGCGTTATGCTAACCTTCCCCTCATCAACGTTTTGTAAACTCTCCAGAGCCACAAATCTTTTGTGGAAATGTTTGTAGACCTCATATCCTTTGTAGCTCCATGACAAAACTTCCCTTCAGATGAATTTCATGCATTCGAGTGCACACTCCCAACTGAAGTTGTGAAGCATGCGATGCATGAGTCGGCCACCGGTGGCAGGGTTACGCTAATTCATGTCTAATTCACTTTGATATCATTCTTCCACCTGTACATCATTCTTCCGCGTTTACATCATTCTTCCACTTTGACATCATTCTTCCACTTTGATATTATTCTTCCACCTGTACATCATTCTTCCACTTTGACATCATTCTTCCACGTTGACATTATTCTTCCACTTTGATATCATTCTTCCACTTTGACATCATTCTTCCACTTTGACATCATTCTTCCACTTTGATATCATTCTTCCACTTTGACATCATTCTTCCACTTTGTCATCATTCTTCCACTTTGATATGATTCTTCCACTTTGACATCATTCTTCCACTTTGATATCATTCTTCCACTTTGACATCATTCTTCCACTTTGACATCATTCTTCTACTTTGATATCATTCTTCCACTTTGATATCAATCTTCCATTTGTACACCATTCTTCCACTTTGATATCATTCTTCCACTTTGACATCATTCTTCCACTTGTACATCATTCTTCCACTTTGATATCATTCTTCCACTTTGACATCATTCTTCCACTTTGATATCATTCTTCCACCTGTACATCATTCTTCCACTTGACATCTTTCTTCCACTTTGATATCATTCTTCAACTTTGTTATCATTCTTCCACCTGTACATCATTCTTCGGCTTTTACATCATTCTTCCACTTTGTTATCATTCTTCCACTTTGATATCATTCTTCCACCTGTACATCATTCTTCTGCTTTTACATCATTCTTCCACTTTGTTATCATTCTTCCACTTTGATATCATTCTTCCACCTGTACATCATTCTTCTGCTTTTACATCATTCTTCCACTTTGACATCATTCTTCCACTTTGATATCATTCTTCCACTTTGTTATCATTCTTCCACTTTGTTATCATTCTTCCACTTTGATATCATTCTTCCACCTGTACATCATTCGTCCGCTTTGACATCATTCTTCCCCTTTGATATCATTCTTCCACTTTGATATCATTCTTCCACCTGTACATCATTCTTCTGCTTTTACATCATTCTTCCACTTGTACATCATTCTTCCACTTTGATATCATTCTTCCACTTTGACATCATTCTTCCACTTTGATATCATTCTTCCACCTGTACATCATTCTTCCACTTTGACATCTTTCTTCCACTTTGATATCATTCTTCAACTTTGTTATCATTCTTCCACCTGTACATCATTCTTCGGCTTTTACATCATTCTTCCACTTTGTTATCATTCTTCCACTTTGATATCATTCTTCCACCTGTACATCATTCTTCTGCTTTTACATCATTCTTCCACTTTGTTATCATTCTTCCACTTTGATATCATTCTTCCACTTTGTTATCATTCTTCCACTTTGTTATCATTCTTCCACTTTGATATCATTCTTCCACCTGTAAATCTTTCGTCCGCTTTGACATCATTCTTCCCCTTTGATATCATTCTTCCACTTTGATATCATTCTTCCACCTGTACATCATTCTTCCGCTTTTACATCATTCTTCCACTTTGTTATCATTCTTCCACTTTGTTGTCATTCTTCCACTTTGATATCATTCTTCCACCTGTACATCATTCTTCTGCTTTTACATCATTCTTCCACTTTGTTATCATTCTTCCACTTTGTTGTCATTCTTCCACTTTGATATCATTCTTCCACTTTGTTATCATTCTTCCACTTTGTTGTCATTCTTCCACTTTGATATCATTCTTCCACCTGTACATCATTCGTCCGCTTTGACATCATTCTTCCACTTTGACATCATTCTTCCACCTGTACATCATTCTTCCGCTTTGACATCATTCTTCCGCTTTTACATCATTCTTCCACTTTGACATCTTTCTTCCACATTGACATCTTTCTTCCACTTTGATATCATTCTTCCACTTTGACATCATTCTTCCACTTTGATATCATTCTTCCACTTTGACATCATTCTTCGACTTTGTCATCATTCTTCCACTTTGACATCATTCTTCCACTTTGACATCTTTCTTCCACTTTGTCATCATTCTTCCAGTTTGATATTAATCTTTCACTTTGACATCTTTCTTCCACTTTGATATCATTCTTCCACTTTATCATTCTTCCACTTTGACATCATTATTCCACTTTGATATCATTCTTCCACTTTGTTATCATTCTTCCACTTTGACATCATTCTTCCACTTTGATATCATTCTTCCACTTTGACATCATTCTTCCACTTTGATATCATTCTTCCACTTTATCATTCTTCCACTTTGATATCATTCTTCCACTTTGACATCATTCTTCCACTTTGATATTTTTCTTCCACCTGTACATCATTCTTCCACTTTGATATCATTCTTCCACTTTGACATCATTCTTCCACTTTGATATCATTCTTCCAGTTGTACATCATTCTTCTACTTTGATATCATTCTTCCACTTCGATATCAATCTTCCACTTTGACATCATTTTTCTACATGATTTGACTTTTAACTGGCAATTCTCCAGATGGTGTGTACAGGGGTGTGTGTGTGTGTGTGTGTGTGTGTGTGTGTGCGTGTAGGTGAGCTTTTGTGTGTGTGGTTGTGTGCGTGTGTTTATGTGTGTATGTGTGTGTGTGTGCGTGGTTCTTGTGTGTGTGTGTGTGCTCACCTGGGCTTCCCATGGTCATCCAGCAATAACTCCCGCCGCTCCATCCCGCCTCCCAACGCTAATCCGGTCACTTGTCGCAGTTGAGAGCTTCCAGCGTCCTGGTAGCTTCCTGCGTGTCACCAGTGGGAAGACGCATGGAATTCCCTCCTTGTGATTCTTTTATGGTCCGGTGTCTGGTTCTGATGGTAGGGATGAGGAGGCACGAGGGGCGGGAGGAGAGGAGAGTGATGGAGGTTAACACCTGCACTTCCCGGTCGCCGCCACCCTTCCCTGGTCCCTCGTCCAGCGCTGAGCATCCATGGGAAGTCAGCAAAGTTTTCCTGCGAGTGTGCAGGAAGTCCAGTAGCAAGGATGATCAGAGAGGATAAAAGCAGGATGAGAGTGGAGTTCTTGGCAGGAAGTCCAGATGTTGGCGCGTCAGGAACAAGAGGGAAAGGAATAGCGATGACAGGAAGGTCCGCCGGGTCAGCAGTGGGCTATCACGTCCGCGTCCTGATTTTTTTTAAGGAACTTTGTCCGCCTCTTACTCACCTTTTCATCCCTCCTCTGTTGGCATGTGAGGTGGGAAAATGAGAGTGTGAGGATTTAGCCTCCCTTGCTTCCTCGCTCGCTCACTTCAACCCCTCCTCCTCCTCGTCCTCCTCCTCCTCACCGCGCTCCCTTTTCCTCGCCATTATTGACTTTTTCTCATCACATCAGCCGCCTTTCCTTTTTGAACCCCTGCAGGCTGAGCTCTTCGTCAACAAGCGGCCACAGACGTCACATGACCAGCAGAAACAGTTCTATGCATTTCTCTATTCTATTCATTCTTAAACTTTGGGGGGGGGGGGGTCCTGTATGGCGCAAGAAACCTATATTCCAGATGCATCACACGACTGCCAGCATCAAGCGCTCATGTCGGCCAAAACAATCAGGTATCAACTGATAAGCCATCCTTGTGAACAGTGGGTGCACCTCGGGCACCAAACATGTTGCTCCTTTGATGTTTTTGATTCTTTCCACGGTTGTTTAGGACGTTTGCATACGTGTCTGCGCTCTTTATTGTTGATTGATCAATCTACCATATGTTATTGATCACACTCATACGCCCTCGCAGCCCGGTGGCCCCCCTGAACTCGCACATGCTTGATTGATTTTACAATGAAAACCTCATCAATCCCAGCCTCTGCCTTTCAGAATAAAAGGAAAACATGTTTTATGTGTGAGTTGATTCACACATTGTTGCACTTTAGGAAAAAGACCATTTTGGGACGTAACTTTATTAAGTTACTTTATTACCTTTAACTGTATTACCTGTAACTTTATTACCTGTAACTTTATTATCCGTAACTTTGTTAAGCAACTTTATTACCTGTAACTTTATTACTTGTAACTTTATTAAGTTACTTTATTACCTGTAACTGTATTACCTGTAACTTTATTACCAGTAGCTTTATTACCTGTAACTTTATTAAGTTACTTTATTACCTGTAACTTTATTACCTGTAACTTTATTATCCGTAACTTTGTTAAGCAACTTTATTACCTGTAACTTTATTACTTGTAACTTTATTAAGTTACTTTATTACCTGTAACTGTATTACCTGTATACCTGTAACTTTATTACCTGTAACTTTATTACCGTAACTTTGCAAAGCAACTTTATTACCTGTAACTTTATTAATTAAATTATTACCTGTATTTTTATTAAGTTACTTTATTACCTGTAACTTTAGTACCTGGAACTGTATTACCTGTAACGTTATTACCTGTAACTTTAGTAAGCAACTTTATTAAGTAACTTAAAATAACTTTATGACCTGTAAGTTTATTAAGTAACTTTATTACTTGTAACTTTATTTCCTGTAACTTTATTACCTGTAACTTAAGTATGAATTAATGAATTAATTAAGTAACTTAAAGTAACTTTATTAAGTAACTCAAAGTAACTTTATGACCTGTAGGTTTATTAAGTAACTTTATTACTTGTAACTTTCTTTCCTGTAACTTTATTACCTGTAACTTAAGTATGAATAAATGAATTAATTAAGTAACTTAAAGTAACTTTATTAAGTAACTCAAAGTAACTTTATGACCTGTAAGTTTATTTATTAAGGGGCCTGGAGGGTTCAAGGTCCGTCGGTGTTTTTTCTTATGTCTCAAGAAACCTACTGTTTTTTTTACATGCAAAGTTGTCAAATCAGCAAAAATCAGGTAGCAATTCAGCTGCTTTTCTATGTCGCAGCAAGAAGCCTACTGATTTTGTCACACGATTATCAAGACAGAAATAAATCAGGTGTTCCTTTTTTACAATAAGTTTTTTATACGGTAAAATGATAGAGTAGGAAATGTACGGCAACACGAATGACTTGTTCCAGTCAATTGGACAGTTCAATATGAACATTTAGTGATATTCTCTTCTAAATGTCATAATATCAGACCTCATTATTCAGTCCTTTCAATGCAGTTCCAGCTGTGGTGTTAGCATTGTGACGACTATTATTCTATTCTAGAATCACCGCATTCATATGTCGGTTCACAGTAGATAGAGACAATGTAGATAGATGATTTTCTTTCCTTCCAGTCATGTTATGAATGATAATAATGAATGAATTATAACACGGAGGGAATATTAGCGTAGCGTTAGCATAAAAGTGAAGGCGTTAGAGAGGAGGAAAAAACAAGCAACCATCACACAAGTGAGGAGAAAAAAAGGCTTTTTGAGCGTGTTCATGACAGACGTTTGTTTCTTCCTCGCTTGTCGCGCTCGTCACACTCACGCCGGCCGACAGGCGTCAGGCGCTTCTTCTTTGAGTTTGTTTGCGCCGCCGCTGATGAAAGGCAGGCGGTGCGGTCAGGTGACAGGCCCTTTGCGGCTATAAATAGACACGTGAGAGCGCTAAAATAGAAGGTTTGAGACGATGAGGCCGGATGATGACAACGCTCCAGAGATGGGACAGAACGTTTGGAGCCC
Organism: Dunckerocampus dactyliophorus; assembly: GCF_027744805.1. Lineage (NCBI taxonomy): Eukaryota > Metazoa > Chordata > Actinopteri > Syngnathiformes > Syngnathidae > Dunckerocampus > Dunckerocampus dactyliophorus. The sequence continues at coordinate 166,680 of NC_072833.1, read as the reverse complement.
CGACCCACGAGTTGCTCCAATAGTCGCACGACGTACGGCACAAGAACGCCGTGGAAGATGCTGGTATTTGTTTCGTCATATCATCGTGCGTGCAGTTGGCGTCGTTTGACTTCTTGTGAAAACGTTTCTCTTTGACTGCATTCGGGCGTGGCGCAGGAACCTCCATGTCAGCGCCGTCGTCAGCAACTTCACTGGTGCTCCGAGCCACAAACAACTCAGCCTCCGTCTTCCCAAATGACTTGTTTTCATTTCATTTACGTTCGCCACTAGCTAAGCAGAGCCTGACAGCTAGCTCATCTTAAAGTCGTGCATAGGCACATTTCTCACTTGGCAAGTTTATGGGGGGGTGTCGTGATCAGCTATAACATAATGACACACACAAGGAGAACATGCAAATCGAACCACTCAACCACGGTGCATCTGCCCCCCAACCACTAATTGGTGTTAGATATCAAAGACAGCCACACAAGCAACAGCACCCTCTGCTGGATGTGGTGCGGCACTGCCCCCTTTGCCCCAAACACAGCACAGGCATTTACCGTGCCTTCCTGTTGATTTGAATGCATTTGATGTTTTGTTTAGGTCATAAATAATTTCATATTTTGTTGCTTGTTGGCCACTCGACCTGTTTGTCTGTTTCAACTTCCTCCTCCTCTTCCTCCTCCTCCTCCCGCTGCTCCTGAAGCCGCGTTTGAAAGCAGAAAATAGCTCAAGAGCAGAAGGACTTGAAAGGCGTCAGATGTGCAACTAAATTGTCTCTTTGTGCACCTTGTTTAAGACCGGCTGCCAGCTATTAATACCCCCCACCCCCTGAGACAACACTCGTGCCAATGGGCGTGCATAAACGTGGAAGTGGAGATGTTAGTGTGGATGGACGCTTGGTGACTTGTGTGGGCCGGGGGGGGCGGTCATGCTGAATGTCAACATAAATAAAGTTTCAATGTCATTCTTGCTCTTACGCTGTTGCCCTTATTGATGGATTTGATGGGGGGGCAGCAGTAATTATGTGCACACGTCAAAGCGAGCGGGCTCGGGGTCACCTGTGATTCTGATTGAGGTCCGGAGACTCTCACACGCATGCACACACGCACACACACACGCACACACCGCAGCAGACGTTTGATTCCACTTGTGATTTGGTCATCCATCATGTCGCCGTGGGGGTCACCACACTGGTCACCACATGTTTGGGGTTCTTTCACTTTTAGCAACGTGAAATCCATCCAGGGTTCTTTCAGTGAATAAAAATACATGTATTCACAACAATTTACCTTCACTTTTCATCTTTATGCTCCACTTGTGTGGGGGCCGAGTTGTGCAGTGACCCACCCCTTCCAGCAGATGGTGCTGAGCCAACAAGTATGCTGTTATTCTGCTTTCAATCTTCATTCCTTACTTGTTTTTTAAAGTAGCAACTCTGCAATGATTATGCTTTGAATGCATGTTTCACTTAGGCCTCCGTTAAAGCTGGCATTGAAAAGTAGCAGACAGATCATCAACACGACACTCGTTTCTTTACTTTGGTGGACTTTTAAAGCCTCAGGTGTGCAAACACACACACACGCGCGCACGCACACACACAGGAAGGCTTCTTTTAACAAATGCACACCTCGGTGGAACATTAAGCACGCTGCATACATTTGCTGCTTGTTGCTAAGCTAATGTATGAATGGACCACACAAGGACATCCCTGTGTGGTTATTGTCAGGCGACTTTTGGATGCTCCTGCTCAGAAATATCCCCCCCCCCCGAGATGATGCATGTGGGCTCCTAGAAAAACACATGATAATATTATATTTGAGTTACATATTAATGTATATTCAGCTCATGCAAGCTAACATTGTATTTTGCAGGTTAATGTATATTCAGCTCGTGCATCTTGTATTCTTTTGACATGAAATATTTAAAGTTCAAAAATTGCACAAGCGAGCCTGTTTGTTGGATGTGCTGCTTTGCTCCCATCTTGCGGCCAATGTTAGTCATTACAGCAAAAATACAAACTTATTGAATTTCTCATAAATTAAATAACTTCCAAATGAAATTATATGAATAAATGCTCGTATTATTATTTATTATATATGTGTATATTTTTGAAATTTCTGTGTAAAGTAATTTTTGGTCAAGTAGTGCCATCTCGAGGTCATCACACCCAAACACTAACCGTCCTTGAACTGTTCATACATTGAATAGAAGTGACAAAAATGTATATTACAAGTCTTTTTTTGTGTGTATCACTATATTTAGCGTCATCTAGTGGCCTGTTTCAATTATTACAGCAAAAAATGTGACTTCAAAATATCATCATTTATATTTGATAACACACACACACACACACACACACACATATACATACATACATATATGTATATATATATATATACACTGCTCAAAAAATGAGAGGAACACTTGGAAAACACATCAGATCTAAACTGGGGGAAAAATGATGTTGAATATGTTTCCTGATAATAAGTGGGTGATGTATTAGTAACAAAATGATGCCACATCATTTGATAGAAATGAAAATGATCACCCTATAGAGGGGGGAAATCAAAGACACCCCAAAAATGAAAGTGAAAAAATGATGCAGCACACTGGTCCATTTAGCTAAAATGTCATTGTAGCAACTCAAAATGATTCTCAGTAGTTTGTGTGGCCCCCACGTGCTTGTATGCATGCCTGACAACGTCGGGGCATGCTCCTAATGAGACTACGGATGGTGTGCTGGGGGATCTCCTCCCAGATCTGGACCAGGGCATCACTGCGGTACCTGGACGCATGGAGGAGATTCCAGGAGACAGGTAGTTACTCCAGGAGAGCTGGACAGGGCCGTAGAAGGTCCTTCAACCCTCAGCAGGATCGGTATCTGCTCCTTTGTGCAAGGAGGAACAGGATGAGCACTGCCAGAGCCCTACAAAATGACCTCCAGCAGGCCACTGGTGTGAATGTTTCTGACCAAACAATCAGAAACAGGCTCCATGAGGGTGGCCTGAGGGCCCGACGTCCTGTAGTGGGCCCTGTGCTCACTGCCCAGCACCGTAGAGCTCGATTGGCATTTGCCATAGACCACCAGAATTGGCAACTACACCCCTGGTGCCCTGTGCTCTTCACTGATGAGAGCAAGTTCAACCTGAGCACATGCGACAGACGTGAAAGGGTCTGGAGATGCCGTGGAGAACGTTATGCTGCCTGAACATCATTCAGCATGACCGCTTTGGTGGTGGGTCAGTGATGGTCTGGGGAGGCATATCCCTGGAAGGACGTACAGACCTCTACAGGTTAGATAACGGCACCCTGACTGCTATTAGGTATCGGGATGAAATCCTTGGACCCATTGTCAGAACCTACGCTGGTGCAGTGGGACCTGGGTTCCTCCTGGTCCACGACAATGCCCGACCTCATGTGGCTAGTGTATGCAGGTAGTTCCTGGAGGATGAAGGAATTGATACAATTGACTGGCCCCCACGTTCACCTGACCTAAACCCAATAGAACACCTCTGGGACATTATGTTTAGGTCCATCCGGCGCCGCCAGGTTGCTCCTCAGACTGTCCAGGAGCTCATGGATGCCCTGGTCCAGATCTGGGAGGAGACATTTTAGCTAAATGGACCAGTGTGCTGCATCATTTTTTCACTTTCATTTTTGGGGTGTCTTTGATTTCCCCCCTCTATAGGGTGATCATTTTCATTTCTATCAAATGATGTGGCATCATTTTGTTACTAATACATCACCCACTTATTATCAGGAAACATATTCAACATCATTTTTTTGAGCAGTGTATATATATAGCTATATGTACTGTACATACAGTATGTACCTGTTGGTGTACATATATACATGTACATCAACAGGTAAGCACGCACACACATTGTGGGGCAACATTGTGTGTTGCAACATTACTGCAATTACTGCAACATTAAAGATGTCTTATTATTTACAAAGCAGTCTAGCCAAGCTTGCTGGGAAGCAGGAAATGCTCCCAGTGATATCATGATTTTATTTAGAAAAAAAGGAAGCAAAGGGATTTGCTGAAAGGTGGAGCAGGGGTAGGGGGGGATAGATCGTACTCTAATGGAGAGGTCCCCAACCCTCGGGCCGTGGGTCATTTGATACCGAGTCGCACAGAATGAACAAATAATTTCCATTATTTATGTTTTTATTTTTTGATGTTTTATTTTGAAAAGTGGCCAGATTCTCTCTGTTACATCCGTGTCACTTGCATGACACGGATGTAATGCATGTCCATTGTGGGTGTGCTAACTTTATCTCATGCCGCACAGATAGACTACTACTGTATTTTTACCATTTTTCTTTCACCTCATATGTGGTGTAAATGCTGATACTATGTGGGAATGCATGAAGGTAAGTTTGATGACTTATTGAGTGCTAATGTGCACATTTGTCTCAAGTTAACTCATGCTAGCACACTGCCTTTTACCACACACGTCAAACAGCCATGTCATCATCTCTCTGGAAAAACTCCAGGCTTAAACTGGTGGATGGTGGGTCGCATTCATTTTGTGCTTTTAATTTGATGTTATTCATGTCTTAGTTTTACACAATACATCATAAATAAGATACATTAGATTGCTATAATGATTTGCAGGAACACCAGCTGGTCCCGTGGGTCAAAAAGGTTGGGGACCACTGCTCTCATGTGTACACTGTTAACCCGAAAGTTCATTCTATGCAAACAGTTTGAGTAAATACCACTTTTAAAAATGAGTTTTATCACATTACTTAAACAGTATGAGTATATGAAGAGTGTATGAGACAGTCATTGGGTGTACTCATTTTTTGTAAGTTTAACAGAGAGGACTTCCAGTCATTCTTGGGAATGATGCATCACACCTGATCAGCAGCACACCTGAGGAGTCACACTGTCCAATACACCAACTACTGTGAAAATATGGGATCTACACCACAACAAACACCTATACGTGAACACACAAAAAACAGCTTGTTTACACAACATTATCTAAAATAAAACCACTGTGAATGATGAAAATCATAATATTTATGAAGACCACACAACTGATTGTAGATAAATTGCTGTTATCCTGAATCCTCTTTTTGTCTTGTTTCTCGCACTATAGAATCTTAATGAGGGAGCCTCCATGGACATTCCCGTGGGAATCCTCTGCTATGAGGACACCAGCGCTGCAAGCCCTGAATGATCTTGCAGTGTAAGACACATTTATGCTCATGGCACAATTCTTCAGGTCCGTGTCTGGATTGTTGCAGTTGCTCATTTTGTATGTGGTTCTTCTTGTACTGGATGTGTCTAGTATTGCTTGTTTTACTGAAATTATTCTACAGAGGACACACTTTAGAAAGTTGCAGGGTTGTTTTTTTTTTACCAACTCTGGTCCTCACTGCATAGTTGTTCTTAATGCCCGCTTTGTTGTGTGGCAGACAAAGCATGCCGTTTTTTCCTTTTGCACTTGCAGTACATGCTGCTACATGATCAGTGTTTTTGTTGTTGTTTTTTTTTTCTTTTTCAAACTTGCAGTGTAAAACACATTTATGATCATGGCACAATTCTCAATGTCCATGTCTGGATTGTTGCACAAATACATTGCACTCAGGGGAGCAAATATTCTTGCAGTTGCTCATTTTGTATATGATACTTCTTGTACCGCATGTGTCTAGTATTGTTCAGTTTACTGAAATAATTCTATAGAGGACACATGGAGAAAGGTGCAGTTTTTTTTAACAACTCTGGTCCTCGCTGCATAGTTATTCTTAATGCCTACTTTGTGTGGCACACAAAGCATAGAGTTTTTCCTTTAGCACTCGCACTTTGCTGCTACATGGTCAGTGTTGTTGTTTTTTTCATACTTGAAAATTGTTCACAGAACAAATAATAATAATAATAATAAACTGTGCTGCGGTTGTATTTGGAAGGAAATTGTTTCATAATTCAATACACATGTTCTGTTTGCTGCATCATAGAATGGTACTGCAAGGTAATATCTGCAGCAAAAAGTAAGAATATACTGTTGTAATTGTTGGCAAAGACCCATTTTGATAATTTTATGAAAAAAAGGTCTTACTGTTATTGTGTTTGTTGTGTTGTGTGTACTGTTTTTGTGTGTCTAAATAAAATAAATAAAATGTACTGCATAGTGTGGTCATTGACAAAAGAAGAATTAAATTGGAATTTTCTTATCCCAAATATAATATTAAATTTAATATATTCATATTGTTAATAAAACTAGAAATTTAAGTAGACTCCACAATTTATTTTTTAAAATTGTTGATTACTTAAATCATTTAGGTTTATTTAACTTGAAAATGTTAAATTCTGACTATTGTACATTTAAGTTGACTATACTTGAACAAATTAATTTTCTCTGCTGTCAATTACTTAAACCATTTGAGGCAATCACTCGACACAAATAGTTTAAGTACAATCAACTTATCCGGGTTTACAGTGTAATGACAATAAAGTTTCTGATTCTGAGAAGCTTCTGCTTCTTCCAGCTCCTTTTCAGATGTTCGGTGATGAAATTCAAAACCGTGTCTCTTATTTCCCTGGCTCGACTCTCGTAGAGTGTTTTAGAACCACGGCCTGACCACCGTCTCCAGGGCTGTATGTATTTCCACGCTGTGGATGTGAAACGTGGACACCATGTAGAAGCCACATCCTGAGCCTTGAAGCCTAGAACATGCTGGGTCTAACATGGAAGACCAACTAACGCTCACCTCCGACCGAGACACTGTACTCCTTCGCTTGCATCCACATAGAAGCTCGAACCTTCAAGTATTTTTCGTTTTTCGTCAAGTAGCGCCATCTAGTGGTCAATTGTAGTCATCCCAGGCAAGTTTGACCATTTGAAATGTCCGCATTGGAATGCTTGAAGTACAAGACCTGTCCAAATGCACATTTACGATATTAAGACACAAGTCATTTCTTTATTGAGGCACTTGACACTAGTGTGACATGACAACGTGTGAAAAGTAAGTTGAATGTGTAAACATGGCGTCATGTGAGCGCCGTACAGCAGCTACTGTACAAATACAGAAGTATTTGTGTAAACGTGCTCCCATAACTGGAGTGTAAAGGTTCAGTAAAGAGGCACAAAGCATCATCTTAGTGTTGATATCCTCTTTGGCTTACTGTCAAATGAAATATTATTCTTAGTTGATGACTCATTTCCAACGTGTGTATTTGTAAGGCAAACATAATAAATAAGGTGTACAGTATGTATAATAACCATAATAACAATGATAAAAATACTTTATGAAGTTTGCATGTCAACGCTACAAGTCACTGCAGTCGTAAAAGCTTTTACACCATGGGTGTCCAAAGTGGAGCCCAGGGGCCAAAGTTGTTTTTTATGGGCCCCCAGCATATTGGAAAAAAATAATTCAGTATTGATAAAAGATGTGTTGTTGGATATTCCACCAATTTCCCTGCAGGACAAAGCTAAGAAGTCAGTTAGCTTAGCAGATATCAACCTACGCTTTTTCTGCCTGCGACTCTCGGTGGACCAAATTTGGACACCCACGTGGTGGACAAATATTGGGATATATTTATTTGACCTCTTTAGTCTCTGGGGTGGAATGTGACGATGTTCAAAGCCCATCCGGTACCTTCTGATTAGCTGGTCCCGTTGTGAGGAGCGAGGCTCTCCCAGGGGCAGATGATCTCCTTGGCTCCTAAAGCGGCTCGGGTCTCATCTTCCTCGTCCTCCGATTCGATGGGGTAGATCCGGCACTCGGGCGGGATGTCCACTTTGATCTGGAAAAAGCTAGTGGACAGCGGCGGAAATTCAGCTTGAGTTTGGGTTTACGTGTCTGGATCTGCACCACTCACTTGCCCATCCTCCTGGGTGGGGCCTGGCTGGGCGGGCCCGGGCTGATTGGCTGGATCCGCCCACTCATCCCAGCCGCTGTGTGGCATTTGGGCGACAGGCTGGCCAACACGGCGGACGGCCCGCATCCTCGCCTCAGCAGCCGTCGCAGGGACAGCGCCATCTTTGACTTGCACACATTCTCTCCCGCAGGGGCTCCGACCTCACCATCTTGGTCAGCTCCACCCGATTCCGCTCGCCGCTCGGAGGTGCTATCCAAGGCCACACTGATGGGGGACGGCCAGGCCGGGGGTTGGGCCAGGGTGGAGAGGGAGGACGAGGCGTTGGTGGAGGGGGACTCGGTGATGCCGGAGTAGACGGCCAAGTGGGGGATGGGGGTGGTGAAGCGGCATAGCTGTGATTTGAAGGTCAAGAGGAGAGAGAGAGTCAGTCCAAAAATGTCAAACAATTTTTAAAAAAGGCTCCAGTAGACATTTTGGGGGAGTAATGTAATAAAAAGCAAACACATGCAAAGTAAAAGCAACATGGAATTTCAATGGTGCCCTCTGCTGGTAGAACTTGTAATTACATGTCCGTTTGCGATAACAATAATTCTTGCTTACGTTTTTCCGCCAAAAGCTCTTGGCTGTCCTCTGAGTGCAACTCACGAGGACGTCCACGATGGACACGGAGGAGGACGTTGGCGAGGACAGGGACACGGAATGACGGCAAGGACAGATGAGGCGCTTGGTGGACATTTTATTGGTGATGACATGGACAGCAGTCAAGCAGAAGACCATGCATGGACTCAAACAAAATGACGTGCAGCAAACACAAATATGTGGTGGACGGCAGCGTGTTAGCATTCCCGCTAACTGCTAGTAGCATATGAAAGCAAAGACAGAAACTAATTGAGAAGCATAATTTTGGGGACATGGCTGCAAGTGAACAATCATTTTAGGGATTTTCGTAGTTAAAACGGCAGGAAAGGTTTAATGGCTCCACCTCGTGGGCAGATTGGTGAACTACAGGTTCATCCACCTTTGCACCCTCTGATAAAAAGGTAATCAATTTCACAGCAGCAGCTGCTAACATTTTGTATGCATCATTTCTGGGGTGGAGGGGGCGGGGCGGCCCCCTTCTGCTGCTTGCTGAGTTTGCTCATGACCTGTGTGATGTCCATGGGAGCGTTGGCAGCCATCTTGGCCCGCTCCTCCAGCTCCTGCTGGCGGAGGATGATAGGGCTGATGCTGGGCCGGCGGTTCTTGGAGTTGTGCTCCAGCTGGGCGTCGCTGGGAGAGCAGAGGTGTTGTTAACAGAAGGAGAAGAGAAAAAGTAGGGGATGAGACACGGGGTGGACCACCTACGTGAACTTGTGCTCCTCCGGGCATATGGCCCTCTTCAACGTGTCCTTAAACACCTGAGATTTCATGTAGCGGCCGTACGAGTCCTGCAATGCAAAGGTTTTAGGAATGTTTCCACACGGAGCTTCTCCTGGCGGGTGCTTACTGACTTTCTTCATCAGCATGTAGATGTGGGTCTGGGCGGCATCCAGGACGTATCTGTGTGGATGCTTCAGGCCGTTCACCGTGATTTCCATCGTCTTTCCGTCTATGTTGATCCAGCGGGGGGCGCCACGGGCCAGGAAGGTCCTAGGACAGGTGTGGGCCAACTTTTGGACTCGGCATTGAGTTAACAAAATTGGCTGGGGGGGCCAGACTACATGCACACTATTTTACGCTTATAATAATAATGTCAATCCACCTGGAATCCCAGCGTCATGCAATCTGCTATCTGCACTTTAAACATCAGACCACATCAAATAACAATTGCATTTTTACTGAATAAGACAGCCTGAATGTACGTGAATAAAGGATGTGATGTGCAGTGTGAACTATGAATGCTGAATGTGACTTCCCAAGCAGTGCAGTGGGGAGGTGAACTTGTGTGTCACATATTTGTTGACTTGTGTTTGTTTGGCACCATGGCTGAGGTAGTTGTTTGGATCACTGCGTGCAAAAAGATACTTCTACCATCAAAAGGTTGTCTCAGACTGACTGACTCTGACTGACTACTTAAATGCTTTGGAAGCAACTGGCGACCCGGATTCAAACACTTGTTTGCCCACCCGTGTCCTAGGATGAGGAGATCAACAGCAATGATCTTCTCATTCCCACAACGGATGTGAGAAGTAGGGGGGACAAAGCTTGGACTATTAAACGCCTTTAGGCACTCACACAAGTCTTTTTCTTCCCAGAGGAGCAGAAGCTGTTAGCATCACACAAAATACTACAGGAATGAACCTGGATGTGCTTTAGAGTAGTCAGTGTACAGCTTGTATTGCAGTGTAGATTTACTGTCAACGTGCTGCCATTCTCTAAGTAACAGGTCAGTACACATCACATGTCCAAATCATGTCCTTGGTGTGAATATTTAGTTATGTAGCACTGCCTTAATCCTCTTGGACATGGAATTGAGCTGCACGGGTTGTCACTGGAATCCTCTTCCACTCCTCCATGATGACACGATTGGTGGGTGTTAGACACCTTGCACTCCTCCACAGGTGCTCACTTGGGTGGCAGCACTCGTGCCACCTCAGACCGTGACACTACCACCACCATGTTTTACTTATCTTGTTACTCACTTGACATTCATGGCTGTCTGCTGACTCTTTTTCACTGGACAGTAAAACCTACTCTGCTATACAAGCTGTACGCTGACTACTCTAATTGCTGAAATGTGGGGGTGTACTCACTTCTGTCAGATACTGTAGCTGCAAAAGCGCTGCGCATTTTCTTACACATGTCCCAGTACTTGAGTCCACAAGTGGTTATGTAATGTAATGTAATGTAACGTAACGTCTTGTAATTTCATGTATTGCAACAAAACGTAATGTAATGTAATGCAATGTTATATTATGCAATGTAATGTAATGCAATGTAACACAATGCAATGTAATGTAATGTAATGTTATGTAATGTAATGTTATGTAATGTAATGCAATGTAACACAATGTAATGTAATGCAATGCAATGTAATGTAATGTAATGGCAGTGGTTACTTGTAGATCTGCTCGGCTTTCTCCTTCATGGTGGTGGCCGCACCCCACTTTAAGTCCTCGCAACCTTCCCAGAAGGCCAAGTTCTCGCCTGTAAAAGTTGACAGCATCTGTGATGAATATAATCATGCAACAAGGACGCTTCCTCCTTCGTCACCCTCGTCGTCGTACCACTGAACTCTTTCTTCAGGAAGCGCCTGAAGTCGTCACGGCCTCGCGGGTCCGAGAGAAGCTCGCCAAAGCTGAACGTCCAGCGCTCCACGCGCATCTTTGTTGGCGTCTCCACGCTGAGGCACATAAGATGAGATGGTAGAGTGACATGTGGCCTGTTGTCATGTGCAGCGTTGGCGTACTTGGGCATGTTCAGGGACCAGTAGGTGACATCGTCGGTGAGCCAGGGGTTGCTGGGTGGACATCTGGACAGGAAGGGGTCGTGGCTGTTGTAGGTGGCGCAGTATTTCACCAACCTGCAAACACAACAATCTTACAATACCTTCAAAATAAAAGCAGGGCAACGGAGGCGCAATGTTCTTTAAATAACCCAACTTCCAACACACCGCCCCCTGGTGGTCTGGAGTGGGAACGATGCCAGGAACATGCTCAGATAAACATGCTTCCGGGCTGATTGCAAGCAATTTAAGACAACTTACGCTCCGATGGACACCGATGACTTGACCCTGGGCCTCATGATGGACTGCTGGGTGAAGATCATCTGCAGGAGGAAGAGGAGCGGATGAGACAAAGACAACACACGGCTAAAATAAGGCTGGAATCTAAATTGGCACCATTCTCTCGTAGAAGTCGGGTGTTTTGGCCTTCAAGGAGGGTAAACAAAGACAGGATGAGAGGCCAGATGACATACACTGAGGAATTTATACTGACATATATTGCATATGGCTTTATGCTACTGTCGGAGAAACACCTGCAGAAGAGAGAAAAGGAAAATAAGCTTTGAGTATTTTATTGGCTGCAAGGGAAGCAGAAAGATGGAATTGAGTCCAGGTCACTCACCCGTTACCTCGTCTGCGTTAGGATCGACTCGTCTATCAAGTCCATAGTCCATGGCGCTCACGCTGCCTGGCTGCACACACAACTACACACTATCACTGCTGAAATACTACACACAACACTACAAGCTGACATCACTGGAAATAGCAAATATTAGCATTTTTCATCTTCGATTCCTCCCTGGACCCACATTCTTAGCAGGACTTCATTTGCTGCTTGCTAGTATGGCTTTTACCACCTTCACAAGTTCAGAGCTTATCAACTGGCGGCCAGAGGGCCAGACTTGGTCCTTGAATGACATCACAGCCACCCGTGTGTTCAGTTTAACCAGTTCTGTCATATAGAGGATCTTTGACTAACATTTTTGTACTAAGTTCAGAACAGCAGAGAAGTTCTGTCTAATACAGGATCTTTGGCTAGATTTTTTGCAGTAGTGGGGTATGCCAACTGTAATGGGGGTACGGGATTAAAAATGAAAAACAATTAGTACCTAACACTCAAAATTATGAGTGCGAAGTTGTTCATTCCTATGTGTGCATCACATGAACCAATAAGTACATTTGATGATTATTTTGTGCATTAAGAGTGTTTAATCTTGAAGAGTTCATTTATGTTGGTGTTCCAATCCCCGCACGGCACAGCGGTGAAACCCCACGCTCACGTTCAAGCCATTCAAAAGGAAGCATGGCGGCATCAAACTGGAATAAAAGTTTATCAAACTTAAAACTTATAAAAATATCACCATGACATTTTTGACCTGGAACTGCTATAAAATAAATTAACAACTTTGTTCTGTTCAATATTTCAAATAAATTAAGATTTAAAAAAAGGTGTATGTTCATTTTTTAAGTGTGCAGGCTTGTGTACATGGCTTCAGGTCACATGTTTGAATGGGGATGCCACTGTAAAAAGTTTGGGAACCACTGACTTTTGGCTTTTTTGTAGTAGATCCTTAAAAACAGCAGAGCGCTCCGGCCAAATAATGGATCTTTGCCTAGCGTAAAGATTTTGCTTGTGTTTTAATGTATGATAATACAGTATAAATAGTAGTACTGTCAGTCAACGTTCCCTCTAAGCTGCACCGATCTTGGGTTGTCAGTGCACTGCAAATCCAACCTGTACAGTAAGTAAAATAAAGGTCTGATGGTTTAATCTGTGGCATTTTGCAAGGCAACAGGTGACAACATGATGACCAACACAGTCCAGCCAATGATGACACTTATTTTTACTTACGTTACGTGCTACATGCTGTTTTGCAGGTTAGCGTTTAGCTACTGGTGCAGGGGAGTGGCTTGCCAACTGGCATCATGGTGGCACCACCGGGCAGCGCCACGTCTGCTCACCAAGCTCAAGTTAAAAAAAAGGTATTTTAAGGTGGAATGGCTGTTGGCGTAACAAGAGTTGAATATGAGAGACTTGCTCTTTGCGGAATGAGAAAAGGCTGCTCTCAGAAAGTGAAAAGTAAACGAGTGCTTTAACTGTGCATCTGGCACTGGCGTGCTTTTATTTTGATGGCCGGACTTACCAAATACAGGAAGTGTAACGCAGAGTTTGCCCGAGTGATGCAAAGGGACCGGAAGGCAGTTGTTTTTTTTAGTTGGGATTTGTTTTATTTTCATTTTTTATTTAGCAAATTTGGCATCACTGTCACGTACGTTTCCACGATGAAATAGTGCCACAACAGAAAGCAAACAAACAAAGAAAAGAAAGGGACAATGAAATGATAAAGACTGAGATGATGGATTGGATGACATACTGTACTTCCATGAGGTGAACAAAAAACCAAGCGACGTTGTACTCGTATAAAAATAGCAGAGAATGGAAGTTGGACCAGCAGAGCTCAAGCTGGCAGCTTTTGGTCAGGCGTGACAGTGCAAGTGTGCACGTCACAGCGGGCGATGCTCAGGTCGTGAATCTACATCTGAAATGTCAACTCCAGTTTGCACGCACTCACGCACAGTCAACTCTTAACAGACGTCTCGGGTCCAGCCCGAGCGACACCTGGCTGGCGCGAGACTCGAGAGCATGGCAAATTCTCCTACGTGGGTGTGAAATATTAATCAGCCGTGCCCTTTCCCTCTGACTGCAGATGGAACGGCAATGAGGCATCGTGGGTAGAGATAATGAGATACCCTGGGAAGAATTCATCTTCAGTCTTTCTCTCCTGTCTGCTGGCGAGTCCACGACACCCACCTTTATTCAGGGTGCGTGTGCGTGTGCACGTGCATGTGTGTGTGTGTGTGTGTCTCACCGGAGGTCTGTGGACCACCCAGTAGGCCCTCTCCTGGCAGTCAAACACCACACGGTCCGGTTTCTTCCTCTCCTTTGCAGCCCTAAAGACAAAGACACACACACACGTGCACACACAAGTGCACACACATCACAGTGAGGCCTTCCCATCCTTTTAATGTTCAGCATTGCTTTGAATAATTCATAAATGACTTGAATGAATAATTTTGTCTTTTATTTCTTTTAATTGAAGCACCACACATTTCTATTTCATAAAGATATTTTGTTTCTATTATTTTATTCTGCTATCTTGAAGTAAAAAATACATTAGGAAAATGTATTTTCCATGTAATGCCATCAAATGAAATTCAGGTTTGTGTCAGATAGTACAAAAATCCTTTCACACAAATAAAGGCAAAAAGTTTCTTTTTCTTACGCCCCCCCTACCTGTACTGCTCATTCTGGATCCTTACCGGGGGAACGCCACCTACCTGTACTGCTCATTCTGGATCCTTACCGGGGTACGCCCCCCTACCTGTACTACTCATACTGGATCCTTACCGGGGTACGCCCCCCTACCTGTACTACTCATACTGGATCCTTACCGGGGTACGCCCCCTACCTGTACTGCTCTTTAGCCTGCATCACAATGAAGTCCCACTTGTGATTCATCCACTTGTGAAGATGGTTGTACTGCTCCTGAGGACAACAACAACACAACATAAATAAATGTTGGGTCTGGGGCCCGTGTGCCGGTTCTGACCTGCTCGTGCATCTCCAGGATTCCCTTCTTGCGTATGTTCCTCTTGGCCAAGTAGATTGCTGCAGTCACAGGGAGGAAGACCTTAGAGGGACGGAATAGCACTTCAATGTGAGCTCCACACTCACCATAATCCGTGTCCTCCACGGGCCACTGCTGGGCGGGCCAGAAATACGGCGTCTGCAAACAGGAACTCAGAATTCAAGTTTGAAAAGTATCTTGTTGGTGCATGTACTCGTGTTACCTGGAAGCGGTAGAGGGACGAATCAGGCTTGAGGACCAAGCGTTTGTGGTCCTGCAGAGGGTAGACATAGCCCAGCGCCACCAGCATGGAGCCCAGACTCCTGGCCTCTGACCACAACCACAGGGGGCGCTATTCCAACTGTTTTTTTCCACTTGATTTCACATATGATTCCTTTGAAAATGTTCCCGTAAACTCACCTTGCGTGTCTATTTGGAATCTGTCAGTCAGCCATGCCATGATGTCTTCACCTGCGGAGGACGTGTGCAGATGAAGACTTCCACACAGATCTACAGTGATCTACTTGACTCCCAATAAGACGTACAGCCAGTCAAAAGGAAATAGCAACTGACCTAAAAGCACTTAAGTGTTCACCTGGATGCAATAAAAATGAGAATTCAACAATAAAATGCACAACTGTATGTTGTAAAAAAACACCAGTAATATCATAAGTGTATAAAAATGACGAGCTTAAAATGAAAATGTGAATTTACAAGCTGTAATAAAAGCATAAAAATGTACACCAGCAAGCAATAAAACAACAATATCAAGAGAAATATGAATTTACAACTTTTAAAAACTTAACACTTGGAAGCAATTCAATCTGCATGCAATAAAAATAACAATATTGTTAGAGCCAAAATTTATCAGTTCCATTTATGACGCATAAGGACTCTTGGGACTCTTGGCACCAGTGACCTTTGCCAGCAAAGATTTTATTGTAAGAGCTCTGTAGGAGAAGGTGTGGCTGGGATGATGATGTGCCGGAGGACATCAAAGAACGCTTGACAGAATGGCTGGTGGATTTGGAGAAACTCTCGACATGCGAAATCAAGAGATGTATCAAGCCCAGAGACTTTGCACCACCTATGTTTGCACAGCTACATCATTTTTCTGATGCAAGTACAGATGGATTTGGAGTTGTAACTTACATCAGAATGGAAAACCAAGAAAACTGCATCCATGTTTAGTTTCTCCTTGGAAAAGCAAGAGTAACTCCATTAAAGAGCATCACCATTCCCCGACTTGAGCTGGCTGCTGACTGATAGTACTTCTGTCCTGGGGTACATATAAAGAGGACAAGCGCTTCCACACATTTGTGGCCCATCGAATTTCGACCATCAGAGAAGCAAGTGCAGTACATCAGTGGTTATGTAAACACCAAGGAAAATCCAGCCGAAGTAGCGCCAAAAGGGGTGAAGTTCGACGACCTACTGCAGAACAGCAGATGGATTGAAGGTCCGAAGTTTCTGTCACAGCCTGAAAGAGAATGGCCAGTGTTTGTCCCGGAGAATGTCATCGGTATTGACGATCCAGAAGTCAAACGGGAGGCGGTCGTCAACACTGTGGTAAAGGCATCATGCACTTCTACTGACCAATTGATCACCTATTTTTCGGACTGGCATCGATTAAATGTTTTGGTAGCATGGTTGTTGCGGTTCCGACGGCTTCTATTGGATCAGAAGCAGAGGAAGAGAGATGTTTTTAAAATAGAGCCACAGGTTGGAAGTGGGCCCAGCAACAGTCTGGAGTCAACCAATAAAGGCAAACCACAGTATTTCTCACTGCAGGAATTTAGGGAAGCAGAACTTGCTGTGATTCAACACTGTCATAATCAAAGATTTCCAGAAGAAATCTGGGCATTGGAGTCGGGAAGGTTGAGGATCCATACTTGGATGATGGACGGCTGAGAGTTGGTGGAAGATTGAGTAGGGCATCTACAGTATGCCTGAAGAATCAAAGCATCCTGTCATCTTGTCAAAAGACCTGCATATTTCATCCCTCATATTACGACATATTCACAAGCACTTGGGTCATGGAGGCAGGAATCATACATTGTCTACGTTAAGGAACAGATTTTGGATCACCAAAGCGCATTCGGCTGTGAGAAAGATCATATCCCAATGCAGTTCCTGCAGACGCTTGAATGGTAGACTGACTGATCAAAAAAAGTCTGATCTGCTCCAGGAGGGAGTTTTGCCCGATTTGCCTCCATTCACAAATGTAGGAGTGGATCACTTCGGTGCCATCAAAGTTAGAAGAGGACTCCTTGTATGTAAACCATATGGGGTGATATCCACCTGTTTGTCGAGCTCTATCTTTTGATCCTGATGCATGTATCATCGTCTCAGGCCCATTCACACTCGTTATATTTTATAGTTACAATATATAGTAACTATATTTTACCACATCCCGTAACACGTAGGGGCAATCTCTAAACGTGTACAGCCTGCGCGTCATGCATCCATTGCAATTGACAACGGACGTGCGATCATGCACGGCGTGTGATGTCACACTGACGTTGACGCTGTACGTTTTATCGCTGCATCAGATATATACAAAATATGCCCGTACATTATGCCCGTACATACAGTATACGGATCAAAATGGGTCGCCCTCAAAAAAGAGTTAAGAATTTAGAGAAGGCTGCCAAAAAGTGCAGGAAGCTGGAGACTTTTTTTAAAAGTCAAGAAGGAGAAGAAAGTAAGTACATGTGCCTTAATTAAATATGATTAATTGTCCTATTTATGGACGCTAACAGACTGAGTCCAAGTTAGTAGTAAGTTAAGAATGCCACTAAATGATTAATAGACTATATCGCGAATTGGCAAATATCAACTGAGGTGCTGCACCACAATGCATTGTGGTTTTTATTCGCGAGAAGGTCTCATGGTACCGACAGCAATACAGTTTGATGGTAGACTAGACTGCAGCCGCTTCGGCCAGGCTAGGCTAGCTATATAAACTAGCTAGCTAGGTCTACAGTAGTTGCGGAATAAAATAGAAAGGTGGCGCGCATTTATATAACTAAGGCCCAAGCCAGTGCGTGCACAAAAATTCATTTGCTTTTCCCCACAAAGTATCATCTGTTACCATGGCAACACACTCTTTACAACTTATCTTAGGAAGTGGTGGACATATTTTCCATGACACATCCAAAAAAGATGATGCTGAATTTGTGATAGGTAAGGCTGAAACACATTGTAGTGATTCAGATTGTGTAGCATCCACCACTGAAGCCATGGCATGCTCAGTCGCCCAGTAAACTGATGAACTTATCTAAATAGGGCAAGCTTGATGTTGGCTTGTAATTTGGAGCAAATAACATTGTTGTTATGTCTGTCCAAAATATGCATCAGAAAACTGTTTTTTCGGGCTCCAAATGCAAAATTTTCCCTGCTCTGGGAGGGGGGACACACCACTCCCACACCCTCCCACCGCTCGGTCGCTTCGCTCCCTCGCAAAAGGTCCATTCACTCAGATTTTTGAAGCCCCCCGAAAAATATCTGGTTACGGGCCTGCAGTGATGTTACCAGAAAAAGAAGTGGTTGGCAGGGATTGCTTGTTTGTACTATATGGACAATTTGTACACGTTGATACACTGGACCCTTTTTAACGATGGACTTATTATGAAGAAATAAAGCTGTAAGTTTGATTTTAACTATACGTGTGCCTGCATGTCTGTGATAGCTGTATCGTCAAGAAGCCACGCGTCAGACAAGCTTTGGTGACAAGTAGTGTTCCTGTGTCAGCGAGAACAGGACCCTACAAATATCATTTACAAAATAAAAGCATAAAAATGTACACCAGGAAGCAATCAAAATAGGCCAATAAAAGACACAACCTTCTTACATTTCTATGCTGATTGATACATTCATATTTCCTTTCATGTTTGGCAGATTTATGCCACAGAGGCCAGAAATGGTGTTTTGACTAAAGCATATGTTGATGTAAATGGCAGACCCCCCGCTGCATGTGAAAGCCTGCAGCCAATACACTGATCAAGCAGGGAAGAAAAGGAAGTCAATCACGTAGTAGCTGGTAGTAGGAGGGCTTGTCTGTTTCTACCTGACTTCACCTCTGTTACTTGTTATCTCCTCCCCCTACTTTATCCCTCACTCTCACCCTGTGACTCCAGCACGTTGTCATGGCGATGGAATCTGCAGCTCTTCAGCTGGAGGCCACGCAGATCAGCTATCATCCACTGATTGCACACACAAGCACCGTCACTCAAGCAGCTGCTCAACAACACTGACGGCCTCGTCAGCACACGCGTGTGTGTGTGTGCGTGTGTGCGCGTGTGTGTGTGCGTGTGTGTGCGTGCTCACCAGTGATGGCGTGCGGTATGGTGGTGATGACCAGTCGCTGCAGCTGTGACTTCACTCCTGATTTTGAATCCTGCATCTCCAGCAGCACCTTTTCTGCCTGCAGAGGGAGGCATGAGGAGGTTACCATGACGACTGATGTGAGGATGCTGAGGGACAGCAGACTTGTGAATGACATCTCTTTCCAAACAATAACCTGCTTTGGCACATCAAGAACATGGTGGTGATGTAATCCTCATCATCACTTGGTTGCATCCTTCAGTTCCAGCTTCCCAGTGCAAACATGAACACGTTCAAAAGGCAGTTGGGGCACTTCATTCAGTTTGTGTGTGCGTGTGTGGGGGTAACTGCTGTTTGCTGTGGCGTCAATGCTCGTCCATGAGTATACGGTGTCTGCTGTTAGATATTTTAGCTTGCTTATGCTCTTCCTGACACATAATGTTAGCTTATACAGTTTCTCAGTACGTAATCAATACATTCGGCTTATAAACAGTAGAATACATCATCAGTAACACATTCAGGGGCGGAAACACAGGCAATTGCCTAGGGACCTGAGATTTCCAGGGGCCCCCCAAAGGTCTAAAACTGATTATTGATTTTTTTTTTCTTTGGTTTAAAGTCCATATTACTGTTTTAGTCTTAATTCACGTGCTTAAACCTACAAAAACTGCATAATCTTCATAATCATGATTCCCCTCTACCTTCTGACGCAATGAACTATTCTATGTCACTGCACATGTGCACATTGATACAGGAAGACGGTAGTAAAAAAAACAAGCTTGTTGGCGTAGTTTGGAGAAAAATGAAGCGGAGCAGAGAAGAGGCGAAAGAGAGAGGAACACTAAACTACCAAAGATGTCAACCTTTTTCACAGTCACAACAAACACAGACACACAACAACAACAGCACTGTCAGTGTCAGCCATGGAGAATGCAGTAGTTCTAAAGATGAAGCTTTTCACCACAAACATGGGAGTATTAAAGCGGTAAACTATATTAGCTGTTGCTAAATGCTCTTATCAATGACAGTAAATGCATTGATGATTCACTTCTTAGCTAATAAGGACTTTAAGGACTTTATCTATCTCAGCCATGTCTCATATTCACACTTGTTAGTAGATGATAAACATGATTTCAAAGCGTTTTAAAAGAACTAATAATAAAAAAAGTAAATAAATGTAAAATAGAATACAGCTTTGGTCAGTGCAGTATGTGGATGTGGAGTATTACAATGACTAAACACGCCCCTGGACATTTTATACATACATCGATTACATAAACATGCAAGAATGCAACATACTTTACCAGCAATACAAGTATTAACACACACAGTGGAAGCCATCTTTAGCTTTGGAATCGGTGTTTCATTGAGTTCAACACAACAGATCATGGAAAGGGCAAATGTGTTTTTGGGTCCATATTGGGACCAAAACTGTTCAATTTGTAACGACATTTGTAAAGTGACAAAGGACTTAAAGTTGGTATTATTTGCGGATGATACCACTGCCTTTTGTTGTTGGGAAAGCACACAAGAACTCATTGAAAAGGTCAAGGATGAAATGACCATATTAAAGTCATGGTTTGATAAAAACAGATTATCCTTGAACTTAAGCACAACTAAAATAATGCTATTTGGAAATAGCAGAAGGGAAACGTACAATCAAATACAAATAGACAAAGTGGATATTGAAAGAGGGAAAGAAAATACATTCTTGGGATCATAATAAACAAAAAAAATGAGTTGGAGATCTCAGATCAAAAATATACAACAAAAGGTGGCAAGAAATACTTCAGTATTGAACAAAGCAAAATTTGTTCTTGATCAAAAATCCCTCCACACCAGAGGTCACCAACGTGGTGCCCGCAGGCACCAGGTAGCCCCCCACGACCACATGAGGTGCCCACAAGCCTGCTTTTCATTCAGGTTTTCAGATAATTAGTTGAGAACACTAGAAAGGTATTGTGAAACAAAAATGTGAGATGTGGATACCAGCATTTTGTGAATGTTCTGGTAAAACAAGCATATTTGATCTGTTTAAGTTGAAATAAGCTATGAAAATCATTTCTACAAAAATGAGTAGCTCGTGGCAATTTTCATTTTCTAAAAGTAGCTCTCACAAGAAAAAACGTTGGTGACCCCTGCTCCATACTCTTTCCTGTTCTTTGGTATGAGCATATCTAACTTATTGTGTGGCGATGCGGGGCAATCATTATAAAAGCAATCTTCACTCACTCACTGTACTGCAAAAAAGATGGCTGAGGATCATTCATAATGAGAACATACAAACCCTTTATTTTTAAAATCACAGATATTAAAATTTGCTCATTTAGTACATTTTCAAACTAAAATAATGCATAAAGTTAATATTAATTTGTTACCCAACAACGTCATACAGTATTTCTCTATAAGAGAGGAGAAATATGATCTTAGAGAAAAATGAAACTTAAAACACTTACAGTATATGCTAGAACAAGGCTGAAAAGCCACAGCATTTCAGTATGCTCAATGAAATCATGGAACGGATTGAGCAAGGAACTCAAACGATGTACCAAGACGACTGAATTCAAAAAACAATACAAGCAGCTGATGTTTGCTAAATACAAGGCAGAAGAGTCTTGAACTTGCTTTATTATGCTTGTCTTCATCTTATTTATATTTTATTATGTTGATTGTTCTGTAATGCTTGTTTTTATTTTTTATTATTTATTTATTATTACACTGATTATATGGGTTAGTATTCCATGGAATGCAGGAAGTGAATAATATGTACTGCACAAGATGTGGAATGGATGGGGGGGGGTAGGATGAAATACACTTTGCTTCTTCCTACTCCTTTTGGACATGTGGAACTGTGAATTGATTCATGAGATGTATTCCATTGTAACCTGCATGCATGTTCAAATCAAATGAAACCAAACCAAACCAAACCATCTTTGTGCTCAACTGAATATATCATCATTGAACTACAAGTTTCCTTCTCGTCCAAATACGCCTAGAGAATTTGGAATTTGCAACATCGCCCTTAAAAGAACATCCTGCACAACTTTAGACTTCAATCAATATAAAAATTGTGTCAATAAATAGCAGCTCCCCTGCCTTGTGAGTGATGTGGGCAGATGAGATGAGTCAAACTCCAGTACATCCATAGCTGGATTAATAGCTGGATTAACTTCTCTCTGGGAGTGGATGCACTGATACTGATCCTGGCCTAATGCTTATTAAACTCAATGACCTTATTACTAGCAGAGGTCAACACACTTTGTCATATGCCGCTAAGCATAACATGTTATTATGGATGAGTTATATATATATATATATATATATATATATATATATATATATATATATATATATATATATATATATATATATATATATATGTTTATAAATATGTGTGTGTGAGAGTATATACTGTACATATATATATATATATATATATATATATATATATATATATATATATATATATATATGTACAGTATATACAGTATATACTGTTTATATTGTACACTGTATATCAGTATGATGTTACTTGACACAATAACCCTCTTCCACATCCACTAGGCTGACTGAATGTATCGTCATGGAGCCATGGAGGCTGCTGTGATGTGATTAGAATAACCTACCTTTTTCAGACAGGCCATCCGTGGTCGATACCTCTGCCCGTGATCCCGGAGAGTGTTTCTAATTGTCATGATGCCCGATAACAAATTCCACTTTGGCTCACACACTCAATGCAACTGCGAGCTCTGTGTGTATGAGTGTGTGACGGGTAGGGATGTTGCTGCTGGAGGGAATGTGCAACGATCAATACCGATGGTGCCTTCATGTACTCCCAACAAGGTCGTAATATTGAGAATTATACGGTCATACTTACCGTGCATCGTTTTTATATCGACATATATCGATTGTTGCATTTCAATTAATAAATCTTAGAGAAAACGTTTCTAACTATCGTTAGATATTAATGTAATTGTAAAAGACAGTGCTTATTTCGTATGTCGGTGAATGCAACACACCTCCAGCCTGCGAGTAATAGACCGATGATTCCACAAGTGCCATCACCGACCAATAGAGGGCGACATTCTATTGTCGATTCGGTTTTAAATAGTTTTCGGTTTTGTTTTGTTAGTGATTAACTTGACGTCCATTCTAACATGAATTCATTGCTGTAGTTACAACCATAAATACACTTTATAAATGTTGTCACGGGTGGCACATCTGTACAAAAAGTAATTCTGCACTTGTTGTTTATCGCACTTTTGGTTATTTGCCAAACTATATTTCATTACCATGTACTTGGAGCATGTGGAATGCCAATACATTTGAATCGAATCTAATTTGCTTGTAAGAGTGTTTACCAATAGTGGGTTATGTGGGTTTCCGATGCTTGTGAACGGAACACGACTCAAACCTGAAAGAGCATGGACCAATGAGAAAGCTGCTTTCTTCTCGCCAGGAAAAGTATTACACAATAACCGCCACCAACCGCTAGGCGGCGGCGTTCCATCCTCAAATTGGGTTTAAAGAGTTTAAAGTTTTGTTTAGTGATCTTTAAAGTCCTTGTGACGTCGAATCTTTAATAACACCTATTTTGTAGCCGAAAAGTCCAGAAGTTGGGTTATATCTCGTTATATTGTGTATAGCTCCATCCCCCGAGACCTCCAAATGAAATACACGGAGTCCTTGTTAGCTAGCTAGAGCGTCATATGATCAGTTTGTAAACTAGTCAATATTAAATGCATCCGTTTGCAAAGGTAAAGCCGCCTAAATATAAGATACTGACGGTAAGGAGCTCATCTAAGTCTGTCCACAGACAAATAGACGATAACAGTCTACTTCCTGAGTGGAGGGAAGGGGCTTGGTCCCGTGCCTGCGCCCCGCGACCGCGCACCGAATTAGCATCGATGAAGTTGTCGCGAACATGGCGGATTTCCTGCCGACGCGGTCCGTGCTCAAAGTGTGCCTGCCCGTCTGCCTACTCAGCAGCGGCGAGGTGGAGCAGGTCCGCCGCTCCAAGGAGATCGACCGACGGCTCTCCCGGGAGAAGACGTACGTCAAGCGGCTGGTGAAGATCCTGCTTCTGGGCGCGGGCGAGAGCGGCAAGTCGACGTTCCTCAAACAAATGCGGATCATCCACGGCCAGGACTTCGACCAGCAAGCCCGGGAGGACTTCCGAGCCACCATTTACAGCAACGTGATCAAAGGTAACATTTTTTACATACAGCGACACAACACCTACTTTTATTTGTTGGGGAAAGTTGTTTAGTAGAAGCACATAAACAGCCTGCATCTCGACACACCCAACATTGAGCCCCCTTCCTTCTGTGTGTTCAAACTCCACCTTTATGTTTCCTTTTATAGTTTCTTTGTCTGTAATTGAATAGTGACATGAGCTTTGTCGACTAGCAGTTGCAAACAATGTGTTGCTTTACAAGGGATGGAGTTCAAGCAAGCTTGGAAGCGCGCAGCACCGCAACGCAGTGCATGCTGATGAAGTCTGGAAGGCAGAGGTGTCCAAAGTGTGGCCCAGGGGCCATAACAAGTACATTAGGGGGCGTTCGCACTTGCAGTCCGGTACTCTGGTCCGGGCCAAAAATGTTTTTAAAAAAGCTACTTTGCTGGTCACTTGGTGCCGTCTGGTTAGCATACACACTTGTCATTTTGTCAGCAGACCAAATAATGATTGCAGTTAAAGGTACTGTGTAACAATACATGTTTTGCCGTTAAAACACCTCCAAAAAGTTCCAACAAGGTTTAGTGGTTTTCTATCCATGCTGTGAGCGTGTAGTAACAGGTACATTCATGATAACATGTCATACTTTTATTATTTTAAGTATTTTAAGACTTCCTTCCTGGGTGCATTGGTTTCACATAGCAACATAGAAAGGAACGCAACACCTAGCGTCAAAAACAAAAAGACAGCTCCAATATGCAGCGTTACCTTTGGCTAGCGGCCTGACGCATTGTGAGCTAGTCGCTAGCTAGCTAGTGTGGCGAGGTGTCAAAACGCCAGTAAGGTAGTTCTTGGGCGTAACAATGTTAATAACAGTAATAATAACAATGTGCTTCATTTGCAGCTCACATTATGGAAATGGAGCCTTGTTGGAGGCGGAATAGGTGTGTCCCTTTACATGCATTCTTAGCTGCCTCTTTTTACCTCTTTTTATATCTTTAGAAGGCACAGACAAGAGAAAGACGTGTGTTCATGTCTGACATAAGGCTTGTGGATGATCCTTTAAGTTTATGCATAAAGTTGGCAGCAGTGCATCCTGTCATGATTTCGTAGCAATCAGGGTATTTGCAGGGCAACTAAGCAGGGTTGGGTTCAAAGATGTGCATATATGATATGATATGATATGATGTATTGTATTGTATTGTATGTACTTTATTTATCCCACAGCGGGGAAATGTACTTGTTACAGCAGCAAGCAAGCAAGACAAGTAAAGAGAACAGTAAAGTAAAGTAAAGTAATATGATATGATATATGATGTATGATATATGATATGATGTATGATATGATATGCTATATATTGCAAGACAGGAGACAATTCTGAAGTATATTAAAACCCTCAATAATGTGATAAGTAAGGTGTTCCTGTCTGGCCAGTTTTCATGGAAACAACACCTGCAGCACATTGCAATAAAATGCATCAAGCAAAGACAGCGTTGTCCAATGTTCAGCACGACTGTATCAGAGCATTCTACTTTATCTCCACTCTAACTTCTTCTACTATTTTGTCATTTGAAGTAAAGGATGCATAATTGAAGAGTTGTAAAAACACTAAGGCAGGGGTAAGCAAAGGGAGGTGGGGGAGGTCATTTGAGGCGCATTGTAGAAATAAAACGAACCAAAAAAACAGGGAAATAGAGCAAAAAGGCACAATGAATGGAACTGAAGTGCACCTGTGTATTATGTACCGTTTTTAAGCCTTTTTACAAATTACAAACACAGTTGCCCCTCGTTTGTGGTAGTGAATTGGTTCCTGACCCGACTGCGGTAAGTGAATTTTTGCAAAGTCGGATTCAATGTTAATAAATGGAATATGTTGGTAGTTGGAGCATAGAATACTTGTTTACCAACTTCTAAATACATTTGTATTAATATTAGAATGCTATAACTAGCAGCCATACAGTCACCTTTACACTTCTATTATTCTTTGTTTACATCACATTGCTAATACGCAGGCTACGGGATCACTGCAGGGACATAAGAGACGTATGCTGCTTCGACCATGGAATGCTAGCGAGCTAACTAGTTAGCCTCCATTTGATTTATTATAAACTTAAGAAAGGATTTCAAACGGAGTGGGGAAGAAGGACAAATAAGCAAAAAACTTACACTTCCACATGGAATGCGAAGAGAACTTTTTTCACTCAATCATGTTGGGCATGCCATGGCTGACTCAATGCACTGCTAAGCTAATATAAGCTAAGATAGTCTTTCTTCATTCATGTTCTGTGTCATTACTGACGCTCAGTGGCCAGGTGCAGCACCTGTAAGCACGTGTATGCGTGTGACAGATGACAGTCTTATCCAGCATAACCATCAAAGGCCTGCAGGTGTAACGTGATTTAGAAGGTGCATTTGATGTCAGTAAACAGGACTAGACAAGCTGATGATGTGTACATGGTATACAGTGTACAGTATATCATTGTGTTTTACTCCAATACTGCATGGATATCATTTCCTTGGAGTTTGTTGATCACATGTTGACTTTCTGGCTTTGCAATACGCATAGCAGCCATAATATTAGGAACATGCCGAGCAAAGAATGCACATTGTCATGTCATGATGACACTTCCAAAGTGCTGGCAAATGAGACATTAAAAATATATTTCACTTTTGTTACTTGATTTTTTTCGACATTGTTTTTGATTATTTTTTTGATTTCATCCATCCGACTGGCTCCTCCCTGTCCATGTGAAGGAGCAGCGGCTCAAGAAGGTTGGGTACTCTGAACTGCTGTTGGACGCGCACGCACGAACGCCAGTCAGGACCCTTTCCCCAACCCAAAGGCGTAGGGAAATGACCCTCTTGTTAACCGGGGATGACTCCAACACAGAGGCATTAATAAGCCCACACCAGCTGGCCGCTTCTCCCCTGCAGCAACTCCAGAAATGATTTGCTTTCATTGAGTTATTATTGTATTGCTTGAATGTATTAATTTCTTTATGTCATGTATTACTATTTGTATGATGAAAATATTAGTACAATATTGATGATAAATCTTATTCATTGCTTGTGCACCGTCAGGCATACGTGTGTTGGTGGACGCCCGGGAGAAGCTGCACATCCCGTGGGGGGACCCCAGAAACCAGCAGCACGGCGACAAGCTGATGTCGTTCGACACGCGCTCGGCCAAGATGGTCCGTGGGCAGCTGGAGACGCCCGTCTTCCTGCAGTACCTGCCCGCCATCAAGACCCTGTGGGCCGACTCTGGGATCCAGAACGCATACGACCGCCGTCGCGAGTTTCAGCTGGTGGGTGGAAAGCACTGGCAGATATTTGTCTCAAACCCAAATATTGCTGCTTTACAGTCTTCCGGCTGTCATGTGATTCCACCAGCTTCCCGTATACGCCATACTCCTCGGGCTTAGAAGGGAACGCTGGGCCATCAATCACCCTCGCTTCTTCTTGTGGTCATGTGACCCAGTCCTCGCACTGTCCGGCACTTCCTCATGTCTCTTTCACTGAGAAGGCACTTTTTACAAGTTGCACAAGCCAGTTCTCAGTGTTTTGCTACACAAACCAGTGGAAGTGTGATCGCAGTTGGAATGTTGATCTGTTGCTAAACTGCTTTATGAGGCGTGGCTTGCCCACTTGATCTTACTGACACACAGTTACTGACACACAGTTAAAGGCCTGACCCCACTGAAATATGACAAATTCATATTTGTCATGGTAGATCAAGTAGAAGACATCATGAAAGGAGCCTTCTCGCTGGCTGCCTAAATGGGCCTGGGTTGTTACAAACAGGAAGTAAGACTGTTATGCTAGCAAAGTTATATAATATTCAATACCAGGGACATGATAGAGTCAGGTACCATTATAATTATTACTGTATATACGAATGAGGAGAAGATGGTTGCGTAGCTACAAATGTAGCTACTGTACATTTGCTAATGACATGAAAGCACAGACGTGGCTCCTGGATTGGTATCAGATATTTCCCATGCGGGACTGGCTGTGGTATGGGAACCTGATACAGAAACTGGATCAGATCAGCCGCATCTCTAGTGTTCATCCTTTTCATCTTTTATTCCGTCACATTCGGATGACAAATCCGTGTCTTGGTGAAGTGTCCCGGCAGTGTGGCCATGCTAGGTGGCTTTCAGGCGTTGCATTTATGCCACCATATTGAAGTATTCCACTACTAAGTATCAGCGTGTGAAGAATGGTGGGAGAGTAGCTGTCACCAGTAGCCCTGAAGCGCTACCTGTGAGGGATGGAGATGGTGACTTTGTACGTAGCATCTCTCTGCAGTGGGCTAAAGCTAAAGTCCTCTTTTTCTGGGCTGGTAGCATGGCCACCTGACTACCATCACGCTGCTGTCTGGAGTAGCCTGTCAGGTGCAGCAAGAACGTTTTCTAATTCGATTTGACTGGAAAATTTCCATCCAGCAGGCGGGGCTTAGCAAACTGGTTCAGAATCTCGCTTTGTTTTGCATCCCAAACGGTCATGAGTTTGCATGCCAAGCACCCGCACCTCCTGCTGCTGATGTTTATCCTCACGTGTCATTTAAGAATGCTAAAGGTCACACGTTACGTGCACGCCATACGCCGGCCTTACGTCATGTAGTTTCACTTTCACAGCACTCGGAGTGATCGGTCTTCTCACTTCTCCTTCCCCCCCCCACGTCTGGCCAATGGTTGATTTCCAAAACCCTTGGCGTCCTCACTCGCCTCCACCTGATAGCCGAGTGTCTCCTTTACCTGAGCCACACGCCACGCCTCCTTTTGTATCACGCACACACATACTGGTTATTCACGTCAGATTGGGTTTTGAAAAAGATGAAAAGGTGTGTGCAGGAGGGGACATGATGATTCATCACGGGGATTGTTATTGTTAGCATTTGAAAGACAGCAGCAAACTTAATAATGCATCATGTCCACAAGCATGAACGGTTGCCTCAAAGTTGCTGTGTAAAAAATGCAAAGCCCTATGAGACACACACACACACACACACACACACACACAGATGAAGGAATGCATGTGAGTCTTGGCAGCCTCGTGTCAGGGCTTGCTCTAATTGCCCCTGAGCAGCATGACAACCTTCTAGAAAACACACACCAGTGTCTCAAATGTGCAACACTAAATGTTTGCATGCATGCAGCAACATCTCAGACCTCGCAGCTAATGCCATGCACCGCTAATTTGTGCTAATTTGGCACCCTCTTGTGTGTCCTGTCACAGGGCGAGTCGGTGAAGTATTTCTTGGATAATCTGGATAAGCTTGGCGAACTGGTAAGTTTTTTTTTTTTTTTTATTTCAGCTTGACTCATACGAGGTTCCACTCCATATTATGACGTGCTGGGACAGCAACGCTGCCCTGAGGAACTCCTGTTAAATAAGCACCATTGTGTGTATGTGTGTGTCTCCCCGAGGACTGCTATTGTGTACTTTATATACACTCCTGGTGAAAATCTTAAGACCAGTTGAAAAATTGCTAGAATTAGCATTTTGCACATTTGGATCTTAATGAGGTTTTAAGTAGAGCTGCAATATGCAAAAACAAGAAGGGGGAGTGAGACAAAAAACATTTGGTACTTGTAGGACATACAGGAACAACAACATTTGGCAGTCGGCGACAAGACACGTTCTTTGAGGATAATGAGAGCTACAACTGAATAACACCAATCAATGCAACCTGAACAGACTGCTTCTGGAGAAAACATTTGATTATTCATGCGAAAATGTTAGACGATGACCTAGACACCAAATGCTAGTTTTGAATCAGGTGATAAGCATGTGGAGAACTTCAGTTGGAGACAAGCGACCTCTAGCAGAGCAATCATAGCAACATTGTGTACTCATTAGGGTCGGGGGCATGCTGGAGCCTATCCCAGCTGACTTGGGGTGACAGGCATAGTACACCCTGGACTGGTGTCCAGCCAATGGCAGGGCACATATAGACAAACACTCACATTCATACCTATGGACAATTTAGAGTCTCCAATGAAGCTAACATGCATGTTTTTGGAATGTGGGAGGAAACCGGAGTACCCAGAAAACCCACACACGCACGGGGAGAACATGCAAACTCCACACAGAAATGCCCAACGGAGATTCCAACCTAGGTTGTCTTGATCTCCTGGCTGTGACTGTGTGGCCAACATTCAAGATTCAAGATTCAAGATTCAAGAGAGTTTTATTGTCATGTGCACAGTAAAACAGCAGTTATACCATGCAATGAAAATCTTATTCTGTTCATTCTCCCAAGAAAAGAAAGAAAACACAAGAAAGAATAAGAACATAAGAAACATAAACATATATACCAATAAATTAAGCAGCAACAAAAAGAAGAGACATTAATACAGATATAAATAAATAAATAAATAAATAAAGTGCTATGAGTGTGTGCGTGTGTTGCGTGCGGCGTGTGCGAGTGCTTCGTTGAGAAGCCTGATGGCCTGTGGGTAAAAGCTGTTTGCCAGCCTTGTGGTCCTGGACTTCAAACTCCTGTAGCGTCTGCCTGACGGTAGGAGTGTGAATAATGAGTGTTGTGGATGTGTGCTGTCCTTGATGAGGTTGTGTTCTTCGTAGGACTCTAGATTTATAAATGTCTTGCAGTGAGGGGAGGGCTGCCCCAACAATGTTCTGTGAGGTCTTGATCACCCGCTGGAGTGCCTTCCTATCACGTGTTGTACAGTTACCGTACCAAACAGTGATGGAGGCGGTAAGGACACTTTCCATAGTGCATCTGTAGAAGCAACTCAGGATTGTGGTGGACATGCCAAATTTCCTCAGTCTTCTCAGGAAGTACAGTCTCCTTTGGGACTTCTTCAGAATTTGTTGGGTGTTGTGAGACCAGGTGAGGTCCTCGCTGATGTGTGTGCCAAGGAACTTGAAGGTTTTCACCCTCTCCACCTCAGTCTCATCAATAAACAGGGGACTATGTGGCTCCTTTTCCCTTGTTCTTGGGTCGATGATCATCTCTTTAGTCTTATCTGTATTGAGAAGGAGATTGTTATCACGACACCAAGTTATGAGGTCCGCCACCTCTCTTCTGTATGATGTTTCAACACCACCAGTGATCAGTCCGATGACTGTAGTGTCATCCGCAAATTTAATGACATGCTCACCACTCGACCACCGTGCGGCCACGATGCATACAAACAGGAAAAAAAAGTATTTTTAGCGCATGAGTGGGATAGCAGTATAGTACGTCACAGAGAGCAGTCATCTTCCCCGTAGCACTCCAGCATCCAACTGATAACCAAGCTGGTTAGCTACGTCAGCGAGTGCAGCTTGTATGGCTGAGATGTCATCGCACTTCAACGCAGGTTGCTGATGTCAACCAAGAAAAGTTGTAGGAAACTTGTAGATTTACATCCAAAATGTTCCTCTACTGTGATTCACTTTGTATGGACTTCCAGTAGTTCAGGAGCAAAATGTGAAAGGGTTGAAAAAAGTAGTCGCACATGTGCTCTCTTTTTATTTTTTCTACTCGCAGTCTATTTCTATGCACATAAGTGAGTGAAACGCTGGCACTGTAAAGCCACGTCTTCCTTTCAACCATCAGCCGTTCCCTCATCGTCTGTTTCCCTTCTTGTTCAGGCTGGATGGGTGGAGTCATGTGACTACACACGCTGTACCTCGTCTTAAACAATGACCATAGCTTACCAGCAAACAGTCAAAACAGCACATTTGCCGACATGGGGCAAAATGACGTCAGTTATTGTGGGAAATTTCGGTAACTGTACATTTTTGGTTTATCACCCATGCCTTTTATATATATATACATACATATATATATATATACATACATATATATATATATATATATATATATATATATATAATGTATTAGCAACACTAGCATAGCTGTGTGATGCTAAAGTGCTAACATTTGAACAGAAACATCAACTCCCACATCAGTAGCTGACTAACAGACAAAAGCACTTATTTGCTTTTTTATTAAAACAGCGCATTTACCGACATGGGGCAAAATGGCGTCAGTTATTGTGGTAAATTTCGGTAACGGTACATTTTTGGTTTATCACCCATGCCTTTTTTATATATACAGACCCTTTCCAAAAAATTAGAATGTCATGAAAAAGTTGTTTAATTTCCATAATTCCATTCAAAAAGTTAAACTTTCATAGATTATAGATTCAGGGCCCACAATTTAAACAATTTCAAGTGTTTATTTGTTTATTTTTACATAATTTGGGCTTCCAGCTCATAAAACCCACGAAAACAGTAATTTAAAAAATTAGAATACTGTGAAGAAATCACCATTTACTTCTCAGTTTTTGCAGGAAAAAAAAAAAAAAGAAATTAGGATCACATCAAATCAATCAAAATATGGTACTTTCAAAACGATATGTCAATCTTCAATACTTGGTTGGGAATCCCTTTGCCTTAATCACTGCCTCGATGCCACGTGGCATTGAAGCAATCAGCCTGTGGCATTGCCTGGGAGTTATGGAAGCCCAGATTTCCTTGATGCTTGCTGTCAGCTCTTCTTTGTTGTTGGGTCTGGTGCCCCTCATTTTCCTCTTGAGAATACCCCATAGATTCTCAATGGGGTTTAGGTCCGGTGAGTTTGCTGGCCAGTCAAGCACTGTGATGGCATGGGCATCAAACCAGGTTTTGGTGCTTCTGACGGTATGGGCAGGGGCCAGGTCCTGCTGGAAGATGAAATCTGCATCTCCATACAGATCCTCAGCAGAAGGAATCATGAAGTCCTCTAAAACATTCTGGTAGACTGTTGCGGTGACCTTGGATTTAAGAAAGCAGAGTTTACCAACACCTGCACCGGACATTGCACCCCAAATCATGACGGACTGTGGATATTTCACACTGGACCTCAGGCAGCTTGGGTTCTGTTCCTCACCCGTCTTCCTCCAAACCCTTGGACCTTGATTCCCAAATGAAAGGCACACTTTACTTTCATCGGAAAAGAGGACCTTGGACCACTGGCCAACAGTCCAGTCCTTCTTCTCCTTGGCCCAGTGGAGACGCTTCCTACGTTGGTTCAGGTTCAGAAGTGGCTTGACCCGAGGAACCCGACAGTTGTAGCCCATCTCCCGGATGCGTCTGAATGTGGTGGTTTTTGAAGCTGTGACTCCCGCCTCATTCCACTCTTTCTGGATCTCTGCCAGATTCTTGAATCTTCCCTGTTTGAGAATCCGCTGAAGCCCACGGTCATCTCTTTTGCTGGTGCATCTTCTCCTGCCACATTTTGCCCTTCCTCTAGACTTTCCATTGATATGCTTGGACACAGCACTCTGTGAACAACCAGCCTCCTTAGCTATGAACATTTGTGGCTTACCCATCCTATGGAGGGTATCAATGATGGTCTTCTGGCCAGTTGTCATGTCTGCAGTCTTCCCCATATTGAACCCAACTGAGACAATTGAACCAAACTGAAGCAATTTAATGACACCTGGGGAAGCCTGTGCAGGTGATTTGACTTTAGTAGATGATTAGTGTGTGACACTCAGTTTAAAACATTCATGCCCTGCAAAATTTGGGCTGATTTCTTCACAGTATTCACATTTTTTTAATTCCTGTTTTCGTGGGTTTAATGAGCTGGAAGCCCAAATTATGTAAAAATAAACAAATAAATACTTGAAATCGTTTAAAGTGTGGGCCCTGAATCTATAATCTATGAAAGTTTAACTTTTTGAATGGAATTATGAAAATTAAACAACTTTTCCATGACATTCTAATTTTTTGGAAAGGGTCTATATATATATATATATATATATATATATATATATATATATATATATATATATATATATAAAGCATTAGCAACACTAGCATAGCTGTGTGATGCTAAAGTGCTAACATTTGAACAGAAACATCAACTGCATCAACTCCCACATCAGTAGCTGACTAAGATTTATTTTAAGATGTGTGGAGAAGCCTTTTTTCTTTTCTTTTCTAACAAGGTGGTGGCGTAGTGTACGTACGGGGTGGGCTCATCTAGCTTTAGGCTCTACAAAAAGCTGTACCTTCAAAAGCAAGCATTTGAGCGATGATATCTTTCACTCACATTTGGGATACTCATGACCCTGATCACATGAATAAACGTGATCACATGACACTGATCACATGATTAAAATGTTTGAAGGATGGTCTTTTTGTGTCGTCTGTGCCAGAATTATCTGCCGAGTCAGCAGGACATCCTGCTGGCACGAAAGCCCACCAAGGGCATCCACGAGTACGACTTTGATATCAAGAATGTGCCTTTCAAGATGGTGGACGTCGGGGGCCAGCGGTCGGAGCGGAGGCGCTGGTTCGAGTGCTTCGACTCTGTCACCTCCATCCTCTTCCTCGTCTCCTCCTCAGAGTATGACCAGGTACGTCCTTCCTCACTATTTGAATACAATGGATTCATTCAATGTCATGTAGGGCTGTCAAAATTAGCACATTGATAACGCATTATTGACACGTGATTAACGTGCGCACGTCCTGTTTGATCCTCGGCCCACACTGTAGATTGAGGAAAGGTAACAAATATTGATGAGAAATGGAGAAAGAAAATATGAGGTGAAAGAAAAAGGCTAAAAATACAGAATAGTAGTCTATCTGTGCAGCGTTGGACAAAGTTACATGGTGCATTCAAGGACCGTCCAACAAAGTGGGACAAATCGCCGCACACATTCTCTCAATGACCCGGGTAGGCTACCACATTATCCAATAATAATCCAGTTTTGGTGTTGGACCTGGAAAAATGGGAAGGACGGCTGGCATTTGCTTTCGCCGCCCGCATGCCGCTAGAAAATGGATAAATGGATTAAAATGCATGAGAAAGTTTTACATTTTGAACGTTATTTTTAATACTGTGATTTCTATAATGTTTTACTTTAAAATGTCAGCAAAAAAAAGAAAGAAATTTGATGGTGTTAACAAATGCCCGAGAGCCAGATGCAGTCATCAAAAGAGCAACATCTGGCTCCCGAGCCATAGGTTCCCTACCCCTCAAATATTGGAATGGATTGACAGCCTAGTGAAAAAGCGTCCTTCCTTGTGGTCTTCGTCAGGTTCTGATGGAGGATCGTCAGACCAACCGTCTGTGTGAATCCCTCAACATCTTTGAGACCATCGTCAACAACCGCGTCTTCGCCAACGTCTCCATCATCCTCTTCCTCAACAAGACGGACCTGCTGGAGGAGAAAGTGAAGAGCGTGCCGCTCAAGGACTACTTTCCCGACTACGCCGGGCCCGAGCACAGCCTGCCGAATGTCCAGGCCTTCATGGTGGAGTGCTTCAGGGCCAAGCGGCGCGATGCCACCCAGAAGCCTCTGTACCACCACTTCACCACGGCCATCAACACAGAGAACATCAGGCTGGTGTTCCGAGACGTCAAGGACACGATTCTCCACGACAACCTCAAGCAGCTCATGCTCCAATGACCCCCGTCAGACTCAAGAAGAATCCAGTAGAACTTGTCAGCGGCTTTTCTATTAGTCTGTGCTCTCCTCCTCGTGAAGAGTTGGTAGTCCGAGTTTGGTAGGAGAACACGTCACTGCTTTGTGGCATGGAGTGGACCAAATGCTGACGAGATATGTTGGACTTTTGGCGAAAGGCGTCACTGTGGAGAACAACAAAATGGTCAGAAGGTTTCATCCGTGCCATGCAGTGGTCTATTTTCCGAACACTGAATTGATCCAGATAACTCATTGTGTGTTGCACTGCTTTGTGAATACATGAACATTCCCTCTTCTTCCTGGTCTGCATCTTCAAGCCCAGAACCGTCTCCCTGTGATGCCTTTCCAGTAGTGTCTTAATCGAGACCTAGTTGCTCTTGAAATCCTGCATTTGTGCCAAAAAATGCAACTTTCCATTTTCCCTTGTGACATTTAGGGCCAACAGTTCTCAGGGTTGAATCGAAAGAAGCGATGACGTCACGATGGGTGAACTATGTCAACAATCTGTGTAGGTGTCAGTGAATCATCCGACACCACATGCCTTCTGGGGGTTGGTTGTTTTTCCCCTTCAAAACGAGCCCCTGTCAGCTTTGTACATACTGAAATCTCTTTCCGTGTAAATAATGTCCAGGTTTATCTCCTCGTGTGTAAATGGTTGTAGAAATTGCGTCATTTTCTTTTCCATTCTTGAATGTAACACGATCACTGCTTTTGTTCCTAATGAAGATAATGTTTCTTTTTTTCCACCATATTTTTGAAATTAATTCCTCTGTCCATTGTCATGGCACTCAATAAAACACACTTTTCTAAAGAAACATGCCTATTTGACAACATTTATGAGAGGGAGTTTTGCTGTGGTGGGAATTTTACACGAAACCGGAACTACGCCTGATGCAAGTTGTCTCATTACACCCATTTACGTTTCAGACGGGGGTCCTAATCCGACGCTTACGATCCAGTTAATAGTCCATTTATTAAATATAGCACCTAAACACCAACTCAAAGGTTTTATCAAACTCCGTTCAACCTTGAACGATTTTCGCTCAGGCTTCTGGCTGGTCATCTAAAACTCACAAGGGGTCCTTCCGTAGTAGTACAAGACCGAGGGCGCCTGTCTGGAATGATGTACGTTTTAAAACGTTACTGTCACAATTAGTGGCATAAGATATTGTTATATATTTTTAAATTTACTTTAAAATGTTGGATTAACTTGTCTGACTTCGTTCTTGTTTTTTGAAGCGTGCGAAATGAGCACTGGTAAGTTGGAAAACAGTTTGCGTCACGAGACCCGTCAGGTTTTACGTAAAGTGATATAAAGGCATCACGTGCAGTGACTGGAAACTGCTAATTATAAAATGCGCCATGAAATAGCATCTACTTAACTGGCGACACGTGATTTGTGGACTCATCGAGTTATTCTCCGCTTGTTTTTTCAATTAGAGGTGTGTCCATTCTGTGGGAATTCCTACAAAAGATTGAAGAGCCACCTTCCCCACTGCAAGGAAGCAGCCAAGCAACCTTTAACCCCCGATGCCCCGGCAGCATCGCAGACATCTAACAGCCTGGATGCAGACTGGCCCCAAAAGAAGGGGACAAAGTCATCAACACTCAAAAAGAAAGTTTCAGTGCCACCGGAGGTGCCCGAGAAAAATGTAAAGTCAACACCACCCTCATCTTCGTCTCTTAAGAAGCAAAAGTTGTCTGAACAAATCAAAATGGCCCTCGTCTCCTCGCCGGCATCTCCTGCTTCCTCTTCTAGACCAAAGAAGAAGAGCATCCGCACTTCCGTCGAAGCACCAAAACCAAGCCAGTTTTCATTTGTACAAAGCGATCCTCACAGATCCACCAAGTCTGCATACAAACCAGACAAAGATCGCTCAGACATTCCCTCCCCTGAGCCCAAAGCTAAAAGTGCCTCTAAAAAGAAACGGTCTCAAATCCAAAGTACGGCTCCTTTAGAAGTAGAGCGAGTGGACCTCTATGACGAAAGAAGCCAGGAAGGAAGTGGGGGCAGTCTGTCCAGGATTACACTGCAGCATGTTGGGAGCCCGTTAGGCAGGACTAAAAGCAGCGGGCCGACCATTCAGATCCAAACACACAGTCCAGATTTACAAAGGAGTCATGCTCACGTGAGCGCCACGTTGCAAGCAAAGGCGCTAGCTGCACCTAAACAAGCATCTTCCACACTAACCTCTCACAAGACTGCTCCTCTCACTGATCTCCAGCCATCACAGGTGAGCCAGGTCACGCCCCCTCCACGCACAGTCAACAGCCTCATGGAGGGCCTTCGTCACAGAGCTGAACTCCCCTCTGCCTTTCTGGGCCACTTTTCCGGCCCGCCGTCAAGAGCTGAAAATGCTTTAATGACCCAAAGGAAGACAGAGAATTGCTCTGGTTAGTATTTTTTTTAATAGCCATATAAACTAGTCACATTCTTGTGCCAAAGTACGGGTGTGACATATGAACTATTCCAGGCATGCAGGATCCAGTATTAGTGTCCTCCTGCTGGAAAGTATTGAGTGACACTGCTGCTGCAGCTTTTTTTCCCCTTGCAGATAGTTTTTGAAGTGGTTTGATGGCGCTATTTTAAAGCAGGGAAAAGGAATATGCAAGGATCTAATGTACTTCTTATTTTAAATGCAGGGCGCGGCTTTGGTCAGGTGATGCTGAGGGAGCTGCCCGGGTGGCTGGCCTTCAGGACCCCTTGCCGCCCAAAGGATGTGGTGGAAATGATGCAGAGAGGTGAAAGAAAAGTCACACATTAGCTGCACTTGTGCAATCTATGCCTTTGCAAATATACTGCTCAAAAAATAAAGGGAACACATCCTACATCTGAATTCATGAAATATTCTTATCAAATACTTTTGTCTTTACATAGTTGAATGTGCTGGCAACAACAAAATGATCAATGGAAATCAAATGTATTAACCCATGGAGGTCTGGATTTGGAGTCACAATAGAACCCCCCCAACCTGGTGTCTATTCCATCTGCTCAACACATTGTGAAATTGATGTCAATCTGTGTTGCTTCCTAAGTGGACAGTTTGAATAATGGGACAGCACTTTGGACTGAGTGTGAATTGAGTGTTCCCCTTTTTTTGAGCAGTGTATAATGGTCCATTGTGCCCCCTCCAGGCTGGGGGTGGTACTACAGAAAGTATATTGACGTGAGGAAAGGTGGCATTGGCGGCGTGGGCATGCTGTTGGCAGGGTATTGTGTGCTCAGCTACATCTGGTCTTACCCCCATCTTAGTAAGTATGGCAACATCTCTGTTTGCATTCAAGAATAAGAAGAAACAACACTTTGCACCTTTTTTTCTAGAGCGTGATCGCTGGAGGAAGTACCACTAGGTGACATCTTGCTCTTCTCGAAATGTCTTCTGCATTGTTGAATAGTTTGTGATATTTGTCTTTATTTCAACATGTTTTTATTTCTGTCACATACGTAGGACATGACGTTGCATTATTTATTTTGGGAGTTTAACTATGTGAGGTTTTACGTTGACAGGTGTGTAGGATCACAGTCCTCCACTGGGTGTCACTGTTGCCTCGTGCCACATGAAATGTGTTGCTGTTTGTGTGTGACGAGCTTCTTAGAAGATCAAAGGGAGCGAGCTGATTTTATGGTTAGATCAAATCTGGCTACCGAAATTCAAACTATCCTGAAGAATCTCTCGAGGGTTTTTTGTGGAGGTTGTGTAAGACCCCCTGTCCCATCATAGGATGTGATTATGCAGACTGGGTTCCTTGATCAGTGAACTTCTCAGACAAACTGGGCCTCTTTGTTTTTTGTATTCAAAATGAATTTATTGTTGCTGTTTAAGCTACAAATGAAGAAATTACTACATACAAAAATTATAAATATTTTGGATTTTTAGTTACTTCTAGAAAACAAACTATACAGATCAGACAAACTAGTGAGAAGCAGGAAACAATCGCAGGCCTGCACGCCAAAATAACAAAGCAGGGCTTAAAAATTACTTTTTCAAATAAAGGAAATGATTTTGTCAAGAACTTGACTTTCCACACCATGTTTTTAAAAAAGGCCTTCAGTGTGTTGCACAATCTATAACCAACACCAAAAAAAGCCTTTCAACTTTGGCAGCAATTGCTTGCTGGGCAAAGAAAAGAAGTGAAAACACGGCGGATATTCAGTTCTTCATGGTTTATACATGATTTGATATGTTGTGGATCACAACAGCAGTTTTATTGTGACTTCACGCTTGACCACGCTTTGTTTTGGTTGTGCTGCTGAGAAGAAGAAAGTTACTGAGTAGAAAGACCAAGGCAGTCCAAAGACCAGACTGCATAGATCAGTAATATAGAACAACATGCAAAAGGCAGACACGAGTGTACAATCAAGTTACGCTCCAGCATTCTCTTTTTTTTTTTTTTTAACAAAAACATCCACAAATAAAATTGCCGATTTAAAAAAATAACATAGTCATTTATCTTCCTCAATCTGAGGATTACTGATTAAGCTCCCCTAACACAAACACAATGAAATGATCTATGTGTGTGTGTGTGTGTGTGTGTGTGTAGGAGCTTGCATACCTTTAAGGTACAAAATAAAAGCCAAAGTGTGACTTAAGCGCCAGAAACAATATTGCAGTAACGCTCCTAAAGTAAAAGTGGCGGAGTGTGATGTGACAGGTTACCATCCAAGACAAGCAGTACCTGAAAACAAGCAATTTAGTGCAATTTGTTAACTGAAAAGGAGCCAGGTGAGTGTGATGCAGGTAGGAAAGCAGCCAACAGTGGAACCTCCAAAGTGGAACAAACCTGTACAGGTGTAAATGAAATGAACATTTTAATGTCAACATGTCGTACAGTGGAAGCCGCCTGTATCCACGACCGACGTCAACATTTCCACCAGAGACATAAGGAGAATGGGCCACGTTCACATGGGTTTTGTGCAGATTTGTACTTAGATTCTTGTGTTTTCATGCTATTTTATACTCTTACTCTAAGCTCATTTCCTTGTATGTCTCAACTACAATGGTTGGAGGCTAAGAATAAAAACAACCTAATAAAATGGCTGTTGAATCTAGGTTAATACTTCCATGCTCTTATTTTGAAGTTTACGTTGCACTGAACAGGAAGTCACTATACACATTTAAATGCTGCGTAACAGAACAGTAGTTGTTGCTTCACGCTGCTCGGCGATGAGGAAGTTGACAACACGTCATAAAGATTCAATTTGATGCCAACAAAGGAGGACAACTGTGTACGTCTACTTTGTCAGAGGAACATTGGACCAGGACTTGGGTTGGGTTGTAGAATAAAAGTACAACTAAGTCCAACTGCTGGGGGAAGAAGGTGTTTGTAGAGCAATAATGCCACCTAGTGGTGTTTTATGGGTATTGTTAGTCAGCATGACATCTTTTATGACTTGGACTGAGTTTTTGGAGGTTCCACTGTGTTGTTAAATGGGCATTGTTCATGTAAACAAGGAAGCAGAGGCACAGAGTTGCTAGCAAATTGCCTTGGTCGCTGTGTTGCCGCATGAAGAGGAACACAAAGCCCACAGCCATTAAAAAAAGATTTCCCACTAAATTGCACACATTCCCGCACCCTGACAGAAGCGCCTGTCTCCCACCTGCACCATCATGCTTCATGAACATGAAGAGCAGACACACATGACTTCCAGGGTGGACTTAGCGTTGATCGATGCTTTTAACATTCCAAGATGCTGTTGACCGCTGCCTCCAGAGCAGAGTCCGTGTCCAGGTGTGGGGGTGAGGTGAGCGGCTGGGCTGCCTGGTAGTGTGTCTGCCCCCCTGATGCTCCTGCAAAAGTTGCGTGGTTACCTTGCGAGTGGCCGCTGGGCCCAAAGCGCTGCTGGGATTTCTTCAGTTCCAAAAGGCTTTTATTCTCTAAAGGTGGACGTTGGAGTCTATCAGCTGTTAGCTGTACACCTCCTCCAGGGTCCCCAAACCCAGGCTGGGAATCTGTCCTGAACGGAAGCTCCTCGGAGCCCCTGTCGGGCCGATTCCTGCCGCAGACGGATGGCGGCGAGGGGACGGGATCTTTGAAACTTTTGGATTTAAGCCCACAGCAAAAGTCTTCCAAGAAAGTGTCTAGAAGAGCAAAGCGGACAATGAGACCGAAATCAGATACTTTATTCATCTCCAAGA
The DNA here is from genome assembly GCF_027744805.1 of Dunckerocampus dactyliophorus. Taxonomy (NCBI): domain Eukaryota; kingdom Metazoa; phylum Chordata; class Actinopteri; order Syngnathiformes; family Syngnathidae; genus Dunckerocampus; species Dunckerocampus dactyliophorus. The sequence continues at coordinate 124,736 of NC_072833.1, read as the reverse complement.
GAATCAGTCAATCAAGTACATGCATTAGTTTGTACCTGGATCCACCAAGACCATCCGCTTGTCTTGCGTCAGGTTGCCACGCTCCTCTTGATTGAAGGTCCTGTCAATCATCACCATCTCTGAAGAAGGACTGCAGTGTTGCTGAAACGGAAGACGGGAGACGTGAATATTTCACATCCTATTTCTGATAAATGAGGACAAATTCCAAAAACCATAAACCAAATCAGATCATATAAATAGCAGGATGTTGCTAGAATGTAGCATAGTAGAACAGGTGTCCAACAACACTAATGGCACATTTCACAATCTTTATTCTCCATAGCACAGTCCGTTTTAGCTCGCTAGCCACCAGAAGAAAGATTTACACGTGTACAAAAGTCTTGCCGTCACTAGTCAAGACATCAAATGTCATGAAAACACAAAGCTAAATAGAAATATGCACAAATGAAGGAATTACATCCACAAAATCCGTTATTATCAGCCATTTTCCTCAAGTCTCTGGCCAACATGACAAGTAATTGTGCAAGCAATGGCTAGTTGCGCTTATGTTGACAACCACTTATGTCAACATAAAAGGGCTGCGGCGTACTACGTTATGGTGATCTCCAGTCACTCGAGATGCTCAAAAGTGCTTCAGCTCTTATTTAAAAGAGAACTAGCAATGGAAGGACTCACTAACCAGTCACGCAAGAGGAATGATAAACAACAACTTACATAACATTAAACAAACAATATTCACAACTCCCTCTGCTGCAAAGCATGCTGGGAAGCAGGAAGTACTCACAGCGACGCTACAGCGGCAGTGTGTGTGTGTGTGTGTGTGTGTTAATACCTCCGACTCTGCCAAAAGTAGCCGCCTGTATTTATTTATCATGGCCTGCGTCCTCAGGAGCACCTGTGTCGCAACCGACTCAAATTCATCATCCACTGTGAAGAAACAAAAGCGTTACTCCGTACTCAAGCAGCCATTTTCCGCTGTTCTCTTGCACGGCGTGCAGCAAAAATAAAACATCCAGGTACCCTGTGAGAATTCCTCCTGTGTGGGCGGAGCTCCCTGGAACACGTGGTAGGGGAGGAGCCTTTGCAGCACGTCGCTGAATGACGTAAAGTGTTGTCTCTCGGGAGTATGGACTCTGTTGTGATCTTCTCTTAGCTGCTGTAGAACCCTAAACAGACAGGTTGTGGTTAAATCCAAAGCTTGGTGACTGAAGAAGCAACAATTTAACAGCTGACTTACACGCCTCCCTTTGTAAGCGGCACTGGGGCGGGTCTTTTCTGCGCACTGACCTGTTAGGAGGTTTCATGTGCAAAGTGGCGTGATGTGAATGGAAATGGAAAAGAGCAGTATTGCCATGAAACATACCTGCGTACTGATGCATAAATCAGGTGTCTGCAGTGCTGCAGGAGGGAACAGAAAGAAGAGTATGAGATCAAAAGGACGGCAAACATGAATCCATTTCCAAATCAAAGTTACCATGAACGCTGCTAAGCTGCGCTTGTTGGAGAGCAGGCGATGAAGAATTCTGTCCAAATCAGAAAGTGATGAGTCAGCTAAGAGAGTGACAAAGAACCAGCCAAGGTCCAAGGCGGAGTGTTATTTTTACCTGATCCTGTGCCAGTGTGTTGGGCAAAGAGGACAATGACGTACAGTTCTGAGTTTGCGTCACTAGCAGGCGCTGTACCGGACTGGCAGAAACCTGCCCTTGACTCGCCGGGCTGATCAGCGCCAGCCGCCCGGGAGTGCACGCTGTCTGTGCAGGTATGGTGCTGGTCCATGTTTGTGTCACACCCCCTCCGACCTGACTGCCCTGATTCAAAATGAGCGGCCCACCCGCTTGTGCTGTTAAGTTCTGACCAGCAACAATCTGCACCGTGTTCTGAGTGGTCATCAGTGTGCTAGAGCTGGGGTGCGTGGGGCCGTTGCGGACGGTGCCGGGCTGAGTGAGCGCCAAAGAAGTGGGCAACAAGAACTGTCCCGGTTGTAAATGTGTTTGTGCGTGCTGTTGGTCCAATGTCGGCTGCACCACGATGGAACCATTGGGGGTGTACTGTGCTCCTGGAGTAGCAGTGGTAGTGACGTTAGCCAAGGTGGAGGCTGCAGGTTGGAGGCTGTAGACAGTCTGAGCCCCAGCTTGATGAGGTTTAGGCTGGATTGCTCTCACGAGAGTCTGGGTCCCCCCTGGACCTCTCTGGATGATGACGTTTTGGAGGGGGATGTTCTTTAAAGGCAAGCCCACTTGGCCTAGTTGCCCCTGGGTGGGGGCAAACACTTGTCCCCCTGGAGCCACCACTGCCGGAGCTACAGCCCCCGCCGGCCTTAGCACAATCTGTGGAGTTCTTTCCAAACCACTCAAAGTCATGACTCCGCCTGCCGCCCCGAACGAGCCCAACACCTGGATGTGCTGGGTGGAGCCGTTAGGCAGCTGCGACACCCCTTGCAGGAGCTGCCCAGCCGGCTGCGACGCCGTCGCTGTAGTGACCACACTCCCTCCATAACCCCCAGAGACCAGCTGGGACGGGAAGGACACGGGGGCCTGCACAAGGGTGGGGGCTGGCTGGGAGTCCAGCAGGGCCTCCTGTGCCAGCGTTTGCTCCGTGATGTCAGCCTCCAGGAGGGATTTCTGCAAGATGTCAAAGGGTTGGTCTTCTCCGCCGAGATCAACTCCACCTCCTGGGGAGCTCCCAGGCCCCAGTTGGTCCTCGATAAATGAAAGGCTGCTGGAGAGCTGGAGGCCATCCCCGGACAAATCTGTGCCAAAGTCTGCCATTGTGGAGGAGCCATCTTTGAGCCCAGCGTTGGCACTCACCTAAATCAGGCATTTTGTGATGAGAGGAAAGCATGTCAGCTGCATATTAAACAGTATTTCCTGTGGCTTGCATCTTTCTTTCGTCTTTTTGTTAGCATGGAAAGCAGGGACTATAAAGGGCATCTGCAAGATTGTGTACCCTAAATCAAGTACCCATGTCTTCTCAATATACGTATGTGGATTTCCTGTTTACTTGGCTTGCACAGACCACCCAAACCATCACTTCCTGTCAAGTTAACATTCAAACCTGCACTCTCACAGTGTCACCAGGGAAGAAAGGTGCATCCGAGCTGTAAGTTGCATTAGCTACATCCTCCTCTTCAATCTGCAGAGAGAACACACTGTAAAAAGCCACTCAAAATGGCTTTCAAACATCCTCAGTGCGGCAGTCTATACAGGGGGTATTCTGCCAAAGTGGCTCAACCAACCCAGGCTTTGTGCTCAACATGCAGCTCAATAAAACCTAAGTTCCCCAAACAAAGTTAAATGATACTGCAACAGTGGCTATCAACTTACTTTGTCAAGTCCACTTCTCGCCTTTGTGCTCAGTGCACATTCACATAACAGGGGGCGTTTGATGTCATATTATTCTATTTCCACACAAAAATGAAGCAATCCCAGCCGGTGTATTTTACACAAGATGAGAAAGTCATTATTATGAAGCGTTATGAGCAGTTCAAGAGAAGATGATTACTGCCAAAAGCAGCACTGTTGTCACCGACAGAACGAGGGAGCACCGCTGGCAGAATAATGCTGAGCATGTAAATGTTAACATTGTTAAGTTAATATTGATTATGATATCAATTATACCCTATTAGATAGATACTTTATTGATCTCCAAGAGATCTCCTACTAGTCTTTTAATTAAACAACATTGCACAACTTTGACATATTAACAGCTATCCATTTAAAAATTAATAAACTTTTCACCTATGAAATATGCCTATATTGTTATCATATTTTACTGCTAAATGTTCTAGCTCATTGTCACCAATAGGTGGCAGTGTTGGTGTTTTGTGGTGACCTTTTTTATAAAAGTGTTTTTCCCAGTTGATTGAGGCCTCAGAGTGCTTATTCCTCCAGCAAATATTAACAAGGACTGCTGTGACATATACGTCTGCTAACATTGGCTGAGTTAATATTTCATATTGCATTTTATTCTTGATGCATGGCTCAAAAAGTAAGCAAATGTAGTGTATTATCTTGGCCAGAAATCTGAATCTCTTATCTAGAATTTCATCAGGGAATGCTAGCGAATCAGTGTGATCTCAAAGTAGCCACTACCGCCGTAGTTCTGCTCACATTATTCTTGCTCCCAGGTCCACCGGGTTCTCAATAAATGGTGACGCCATCTCCGAATGAGTTACACAGTGACACAGCGGCGCTTTCATAGCCGATTTTAAGCTGAAAGTCTGGACATAACCTGGTGGGGACCAGGTTATGAGTGTAGCCTAAGTTACCATGGTGATACAGCTACCTTTGCTGAACAGGCAAGCACAGCTTTCCACTCAACACACCTCACTAACCCACTAAACTCACTTGGCAGAATACCCACACAATCTTTTATGAATCACTCACAGACTTGCTGTTGCTGCCATGGAGATAGTCATTCAATGCATCCACATCTCTGAAAAACGACAGAAAAGAAATCTTCAATCTTGTATGGCTTGATCAGGTCTTATTGTACTGTTATTATGAGAAGCAGTGAAGGTTTTTTTTGGTGTTTTTTACCCTAAAATATCCAGAAGATGACAATCGTCCTCATCATCCATGACACCTGAAAACAAGCCAGGTGAGAGGTATGCTTAAACGTCTAAACACTTCATGGAGCACACCTGCACAGCTTAACAGGATCCAATGCATTCATTCTGCCTTTGCAAAACTAACTGTGCTCTACTTTTATTCATATGAACTCAACAATGTTTATTTTGCTTAGTTTGCAGGGATGTACAGCTGCCCTGTGTTACACTGTCAAACGTTTATTTTTGGCTTAGCAACATGAGAACTGTCTTGTGTTATGGTGCAGGTCCAGGCTGGTGTCATATTTACGACTACTGTATGTGTGTCACTCAGTTTTGTGTCAGGTTGGATAGATCCAGTTATGTAAACACCCTACTTTCCAGTGATGGGGCAGGCTGGGCGACAAAATGCAGTGGTGAGATGACAAAAAAGTTAAATGCAGACAGTGTGGGAGTGTTGCAAAGTGATAATGAAGCAATAATGTGCAACCATGGGAGAGCCCGTTGGCCTTGACACACTCCCAGCCCTTCTGCTTTACATTAGTCTGGGTAGAAATGTGCATTTGTATGGAAGTAAGATGCATGACACCCACAACGGAGGGTTGGCTTTATGTCAGCCAGCAAGTGTGCAGCTATACTGGGCATCTTGTGTATATAAAGCAATGTGTTCACAGAACACTGATCACAAAATATATCATTAGTAGTGGAATGTTATCTTTATTTTGAACTGACAACATTAAGCTTAAACGGCGTTTGAGACACATTTTCACTGTACAAACAGCAACGCTTTCAAAATGGCTGCCGTGCAGCCAGGCTGTCGTTTTAAGAGCTGCGCTATTTTCAGCCTCCATTTTCGAATGACTCGGACAGAAGAAGCGAGTGGGAAATATTGTTGATAATGATCGCTTAAGGACCTAAACGCACCTTTAAAATGATCACATCTCATTTACAACCGAGTGTTGTATTTTCATGCAGCCATTATATCAACGCCCAAGTAACAGTCATACAAGTACGGAAAACTAACGATCACATTATTAAAACTTTAAAGTACAAAAATAAAAACACTGTCATAATTCTGGATTAGCAAAAGGCAATGCGTTGATGTTCTCGTGTGGCTAAACAAGAGCAAAGGTCTAGGTTTAACATGGAATTTTAAGTGACCAACGACCGCAATTACGACTTCTTAAAGAACATTAAAATACGTATATCGCCATTTAGGCCGAACGTCGACTAACAATTAGATTCCGCGTCGCAATGATTGGTAAATTAGGACAGTACACCGCTCCAATTGTCCTCGAGTTCCGCCCTAGCTTCGTGCCTCTGTGTACGCCATGTTAGTCTTGTTGGTCCGCGTTGAATGTACGTCGGCGCAATTTGATTAAAAGTCAGCTAATGTACTAATGTGAGCTTTCGGTGCCAACGCATCGGCATTAGTCGCAAAAAACGCCAGTCGATGCTGACGTGTTCGGCTCCTCCGTGTGGGGAAGGCTTTCATTCGCGGCGTAAAACGTCACAGATCTTCCCCTTGAAAAGTCGAACCGAAACGGACCAGAAGAGCTCAGGTGAACCGTGTCTGCGTTGCGATGGGGTTAACTCGCTCATGCTTCGACATTTTGACGGCAAACAACGGCCTGTTCTTCTGGTAGCTAGCCGCGAAGTCGCCGACGCCTCCCTTTTGGCAGTGCTGCTTTCGGCAAAAACACACAGGACAAAAGAACCGGCGCCGATCTATAAATATTTCTCCCGATTAGCATAACACAAAGTCGAAGAGGCGAACCCTTTTACTCCTTCTCACTCCACTTGAAACCCAATATCTCCATTTGGCAACTTTTAATTTGCTCGCCCCCTCCTTCTCCACCACCACCTCCTCCTCCTTCTTCTTCTTCTCCCTCTCCCACTCATGTATTTTCCTCACTGTCCCTGCCTGCGCTGCCTCGACTACATTTTCCTCCCCGCTCAAGTTCTCTTCCCTCCCTGAAGGAAGAGAGGAAGGAGGCTGTGTGTTTTTTCCTTGAAATTTTTATCACAAAATTATAATACACTCAAAGGGGAACTCACCGTCATGAAAAAGCAGTGCCTTGTCAACGGGGTTTCCTCGCCATGGCAGCACGGGCTGGTTGGGGGGGCTAGCGCATACACAACCACTGGATGCTGTTCAAGTCAGTGAGCGGGAACGCCACTGTGGACTTTTTAGCCCGGGTGTGGATCAAGGTGTTATGATTGAAAAATTGATTATCCATAAATGATGTCCAACTTAAATTAAAACTGCACTATTAGCTGCCCGCCCCCCCCAAAATATTGCCAATATCAAATTACATTGTCAACACTAGGGGGCGGGGCTCTGATGTGTGAGCCACACCTACACGTCTGTCATGACAATTGCCTGTGTATAATGTGTGGTGGAAGTTACCTGCATGCACTCACCTTTCATACACAGCCAGTTTTCATGTCGTTCCTTTGCAGGAAATTACTTTGCCACAATAGCCACATTTACAGACACTATAGTACAGGGGTGTTATATTCAAAAAACAAAAAGGAAAGGGACGGGGGTAATGTTTTTTTATTTTGGAAAAAAAACTAAGGAAATAGGTGAGAACCTACCATTTGATAATTACTGCATGGGTTTTAATGTTTCAGCTGTTTAACCCCAACTGATGCAGTGAGAAGCTTCTCATTTGTTAAACCACCACATGGGAAAATGTTCATATATGTTTGAGAAGGTTGAAATTATCGGAAAGCATCAAGCATGAGGAAACATCTAAGGAGGTTGATGGAACTAATAAAATCTCTGGACAGAACTAGGATAGGAGGATAGGATTGTACTTTATGAATCCAACAGCGGGGAAATTCACTTGTTACAGCAGCAAGCAAGATACACAAGAAAAGAATACAAAATAAGGTAAGATAAAATATAGGTATAAAAGATATAAGAAGTACTTATTTCACATGAAATAATAATATAGTACTGTAAAAGTGACCCTGTTGTAAACACTACTGTAATGTAAACATTAAACTGTAATGAAAAAAATTATATAGAGATAAAAATAATACAATGTAAGTAACCAATACTATAAGTACAGTTACAGAGGAGGTAAAGTGACATAGTGACTACAACATGGTTCAGGTGGTGCAGGTGTTGTAGAGCCTGACAGCGGTTGGTATGAAGGACCTGCGGAACCTCTCCTTCTTACACCGTGGGTGTAACAGTCTGCTGCTGAAGGAGCTGCTAAGGGAACCCACAGTGTCATGTAGGGGGTGAGAGGTGTTGTCCATGATGGATCTCAGCTAAGCCAACATCCTTCTCTCCCCCACTTCCTCCACGGAACTAAATGTAACAGAAGCTCATAGAAACGATGACAAGGCGAATGCGTGCTGTGAACAAAGTTTGAGGCAGTCCAATGAAATACAATAACTATAGTGTGACCTATTTTTGGCCAGGTGGTGTCTGACAGCTACACAACAACTGCTGCTGTTGTAATGTATTGCATTGCACAGTCAGCTTCAAGCTTCAGTCTCAAGATTAGTGACTAAACATGGATAAGTACATCATTGTAAAGTAGCCACAAAACATGCAATCTGCCCTAAATAACTTGGTCTAGATCTTTCTTTTGGAGCAAGAGGTCTTAATTTTGCATTTCAGTTCCTTGTCCTTGAACAGCAAGTTGTCAAAAAAAGTACTGAAACACCGAATAGTGGTGTGTATTCCTCAATTGGCTTACTTTGGGCAAAGTGTCAAAAGTAGTATCTAAACAATAATTATGAAAATATGGATCATGTACTGTACAAGATGGACAAAATAACTGTCCAGGTCTTCTTCCTTTTGGAGAAAAGGGCCAGTCTGTTTGTGTTCACCTCCAAACACACCTCCATGCACCTAATCAAAGAACACACGTCTATTAACGTCAGACATTAACGTTAAGAGTGAAAATTTGTCGTGGTTGACAATCACTAGCTGCCAAATCAATGTATGTTTACCATAATCGTGACATCTTTTAATGTTGTTCTTAGAGAATATAGTGGTGATTATTAATATCATGATAACAGCAATGCAAGGTGTTGGTATGCACAAGTCCACACAAGTACTTTGTTTACGTCTAGGGCAGCCATATTGAAAGTTCAGCTCCGGTATAGTAGGTGGCGCTACTTAGTAAACGTCGCCCGCCTCTTGAGGGGGCAAAGGAGGAAGAAGGCTACTGAGGTCATCACTCCGTGACAAGGTACAAAGCAGCGCGACAACATGGAGGCGGATGAGCTAATAGGCCACAATGGTGTTTTCAAGGTGAAAGAACGACTCCTGAAACGCCACCAGGCGAGGATCGAGGACGTCGAGCGGAGAAAAGAAGCCAAAGAGAACCACACCGTCATCAAGGAGAGCGTCGACTACTTCCTCAGCACTTTCTCCGGCGAGCGGGCGGCCATCGAGGAGCTGCTGTCTCGCTGCATGGGAGTGGACCAGAAGGCGGCTGCTCAGCTGCTGGAGGAGGCTACGAATAAAACGGTACAGTTGCAGAAATTCCTCAATGACAGCATGGTATTTCTGACCACTTACGACCAAAGGCAAGCCCAGGCTGCCCTCCAGAAACTTCAAACTTGTCTCACCGAGACGAGAGAGCAGGCGCTGCCCAAGAAGAAGTTCGCTTTTCGGGCTCGTTGTAAAGCAGCAGACAAAGCCCCCGAATCAGTGATGGACCCTTTAAATGATGGTGCACCTGAAAAATGTGATAGTACACAAGTGGAAGGAGACCCTGCTGGTGTACAGTGTGGCTTCTCTCATATGAGCAACACAGTCCTTGCAAAGACAGCAGAGGAGATCCAGAAAGAGGATGTGCTGCTGTCTCACTTGTCCAACTGCAAAGTGTGTCTCTATGGAACCCCCAGCACTCTCCACCTGAAGCACATTGACAACTGTGAGATCCTGTGTGGACCCGTTTCCACCTCAGTGTTTGTGGATCAATGTCAACACAGCACTCTGGCATTGGCCTGCCAGCAGCTGCGGACCCACAACACCAGCGACACCCTGGTCTACCTGCACGTCACCAGCCGGGCCATCATAGAGGACTGCCAAAGGGTGAGCTTTGCCCCTTTCTCCTGGTCTTATCCCACGCTGGAGGACGACTTCCGTGCCGCCGGACTCGACCCGGACCGAAACAACTGGGATCAGGTGGACGACTTTAACTGGCTCGCTGCAGGAACACCTTCCCCCAACTGGGCTGTTATTCCGAAAGCAGAGCGGAGGACCACATGGGAAGCCTAAAACTGAATATTAATAGCATATGAGTGCTTATTTAAATCCAGTGTTTAATTTCAAGCAACAGCACAGCTTGAATTAGATTTTTGCTTTGTGTTAGCATCATGTCTTACAGAACAATGCCATATGTGTGCATCTGCATGGATAATTTCTGCCCAGTACACTTCTGTAACACATTTTGCCTTTTTAAAAATGTAATAAACATAACTACAAGTGTAAAGGATGCATGTTTCATGCTAATTTTATGTTAGCATCCAAAACATCTTTTAGGGAGCATTTCATTCAGTCATTGAATATTTTACTATAATATGTTTCAGGACAGGAAAAAAATAAGTTCTATATTTAAAGGTGGCTGGCCATTTCACATTTCACTTCCAATCTGATCCCTGAATTTGGATATCTGCTGATACAATTCCGATACCAGAGCTCTGTTTGCTTTAATATCATTATTATTGTATCTTCTACAGATGCCATAAGAATGATGAGGTGGTTGATCAATCTCTTCATTGAACAATACAACAATACTGTCTGTTGCAGCCATGCCAAAAGAATAAAAGAAAACAAAATATCAGCAAACATAGCTGCAAACAAGCGCTCAGCCTGATTTAACAGTCTGACAACACCTAAGTCTTAATGTCACACATAACTTTGGGTTGCTACTTTATCATTATTGTTGATTTTCTTTAAACTACTCTACAGGCAAGTATGACAACCACCGGGAAGTTTCATATACAGTAGTTTAAGAGTTTGTGACATCCAACTGTGTTGTGTGGCAGTGAACGTGTCAGGTGTGTGTGTGTGGTGCAAGTGAGCAAGACGGCTACACTAGCTGCTAATCTTTTGGCTACTTTTGCTGACAACATGAAAGCACAGACATGGCTATCCATCCATGCATTTTTTTTGCCGCTTATCCTAATTAGCTGACTGGACTGGTGTCCAGCCAATGGCAAGGCACATATAGACAACCATTCACACTCACATTCATACCTATGGACAATTTAGAGTTGCCAATTAACCTAACATGCATGCTTTTGGAATGTGGGAGGAAACTGGAGTACCCGGAGAAAACTCATGCACGCGTGCAAACTCCGCACAGAGATGCCAAACAGAGATTCAAACGCAGGTCTTCCCGATCTCCTGACTGTGTGGCCAACATGCTAACCACTCAGGCACCGTGCAGCCCCAGACGTGGCTAGTGAATCGGAAATCTCCACAGGTGCTATCAGAAATGTCTGATACTTGAATTACACTGGTATCGGAATCTGATAGCTGTACTGGATGATCGGCCCTGTCCCTGATTTAAAGGCAGCTTTGTTTTAATATTGGTGTCAAGATTTCAGCTTTTTCTGATTTAATTGTGCTGTTTTTTTCCTGTTTTTTTTGGTGCCAAATGCCAATAAAAAAACGCAGGCCCCTGCTTTAAGGTATTTAAGAAGTGTACTGGCATGTACAGTAGTTTTAGACAAGAATGATTACTACGGGTGTGATTAGTTCCATTGTTTCTTTGCGTAATTTACTCCACTGGGTTAGGGTTAGGGTTGAACTTGCAGACCTGTACCTGTGAATGGCTCCAGGCCTGGAATAGCTCCGCTTTCATGCGGGTTGTCTCTTACGATTCCCTGGAGATCCCAGTGAGTCCCATCAAGGTAAGGGTGACCACGTGAACAGTCAAACCAATTAAGTCCCCAGGCAGCAGCCTCAAATCAGGCTCATCTTGTGGAGGGGGATTTTTTGCAAATTGGATCAGGGACGCTTACAGGAGCTTAGCATGACGTACTGCAACTTTGAGTTTAATCATGAGGATCCTCAGCAATCCTCTGGGAGAAAAGCCACCGTCGGCCTGACGGTGTGTCCCGGTGTGTGCGGGAAGGGAAGGCGTCAAACTGGGAGTCTTGGGAACAATGGGAGAGGCGGTAGCTTTGAGAGAATAACATACTTTTGCTCCACCAGGGTCCTCCTGGTTCCTTATTTAGTGCTTTTTGCCGTGGGATGGATTACAGGCTGAGCTGACCCACCAAAGGAGACTGTCGAAGCAAACGACAGGACTGGATTTTTAAACGGCTTCTAGGGTTAAATTTCTTTTTAGACAAGCAAGGACGCACCACATTGAACAATGGCTTTGATGAAGGTCAAGTTTGATCTGAAAAAGCGAGTAAAACTCGCACAGAGCGTCTGGTTCCTGTTCTGGTTCGCCGTAATGGCTGGCGTGCTGGTCTTCAGCATGGGCCTCTTCTTCAAGATCGAGCTGCGAAAGCGCTCCGAACTGATGGACAACAACGAGAGCCACTTCCTGCCCAACCTGCTCATACTGATGGGCCTGCTCGCCTGCGGCATCAACGCCTTTGGAGGCAAAGTCTGCTACGACTCGTTGGACCCCACCAAGTTTGTCAAGTGGAAGCCCATGCTGAAGACCTTCCTGGCGGTATGCGTGGTTTTCAATGCCCTGCTGGTGGTGACGGCCCTGCTGTGCTTCGTGATGCGGATCCCGCTGCAGTTTACGCTGGCCGAGGGCCTGAGGAACGGCATGAGGTACTACAAGGAGACGGACACACCGGGACGCTGCTACATGAAGAGGACCCTGGACATGATGCAGATAGAGTTCCGTTGCTGTGGAAACAACAACTACAGAGACTGGTTTGAGATCCAGTGGGTCAGCAACCGGTACCTGGACTTCAGCGCAAAGGAGGTCAAAGAGTAAGTGACATAATCAAGCTTTGCATGGAAATATGAAATATGACGTGTCATGCAGGCCGGGCTGAGGCTGAGTTAAGCATAAGTGGATTCTGGGTGAAGGTACTGTAGGTCAGGGCAGGTGCGTTGTTGCCCCGCGAGGATTAGCATGACAGAAATGGTGACGGCAATGAGGATGTGGGTGGGGGGGTTACTAGGCAGTTTTCTTGGCAGTGGGGGGCTTTGGTGATTACGTGCAGAAACCAGTAAGAGGGGTCAAATGAGCACAACTGGGATTTGAAGTACACATCAATACCCTCACTGGCTGAAATATTAGGTACACATCCACCACACCACTTTTGATTGACACTTGTCTGAGTGGCATTCATGTAACAAATATGGTTGTTACACTGAGAGCTGTTTTGTTTGTGCCTACTAGTCCCTTTTAGTCTCTCCATCATGACTGGTAAAGCTGCAGGATTATAGTGACGAGCATCAGTGTCTCGTCCGATCAGCCATTGATTGGCCTGTGGAGGAAGAGTCAAGCTAAAGCTCATTTGTAGAGCTTTTACAGCTTTGCAGGGGGAGAAAGTGATTGGTGGAAACATTTGGGATGACGTTTCACACGTACCGACAGGGTGATATATAAGGTTTTTAAACATTTACAAAGCCACAAGTGTTGGTTTAGCGTATTCAACCCCTCCCCCCCGTTATCAATGAGGTTTTCCGGGTTGATTGTGGATTGTTTCCTCTGACCCCTAAATGTCAATCAACACTTCCTGCACACTCGAAATGACTTTTTACAAAAAAATTTCCATACATTCAAATGGTTTATTTATTAGATCATTAGGAAATGAACAACACTAGTGTAATATTTAGTATTATCTTCCATTTAATAAACTCTTCACCTTTAATCCCTGCTTTAAATGACACTAACCTTTTTGAGGTCTTTTTGTTGTTTTTTTCAGCCGCATCGGAAGCAACGTGGACGGCCAGTACCTGATGGATGGTGTGCCCTTTAGCTGCTGCAACCCAGGCTCTCCCAGGCCCTGCATCCAGCAGCAGATGACCAACAACTCGGCCCACTACAGCTACGATCACTACACTGAGGAGCTCAATGTGTGGAAGAGCGGCTGCCGAGACGCCCTGCTGTCCTACTACGGCGGCATGATGACCACCTTTGGTGTTCTGGTGCTGCTGGTTACCATGCTGGAGGTCAGTGACACACACATACAAGCATCACTGTTGTTATTGTACTGGATCACATTAGAGTGAGCATATGTACCTAATATTGTGGCCAGTTAACTATTTGAACTTACAGACATGCACTGTAGATTTCATTGATTCGAACATAGTGTGCCCCACGTGGCCCCCTACATGACATCAAAGTTTAGTGTAAGTGTGACAAGACTACAGGAATAACAAACAGCTTTGTTACCTCTAAACACATCAGTGTAGCAACTTATTACAAAACAAGTGCCACAAAGCATGCTGGGAAGCCAGAAGCTGTCGGCTCCCAGTAAGTTGTAAATATTTGCTCAAAGTACATGTTTAGAGTATAGAGAGCAGTAATTGTCTTGTGTATCCTTTATTTCTTTAATGACACCGTTAGTTAGATTCTTATGTTGAGTAATGATCTGTTGACAAGCTCATTCCTTACCTAACAGGTAAGTCAGGTTTCAGACCCCTGGTCTAGAGTAAAATGTCAGCTGAGGACTTTATGTCCTAATTGCAAGGCACCAAGAAGGAACCTCTTGACACTGTTGGCAATCCTGCTACATATTGCTTTTTCCTGCCTTTTGCTCAATTTCACTCAACAATGTGAGCTGTTGGTGTGCTGAGAACCTCACAAATAAGAGGACATAAGGTTCTAGTGGTTTGTTTGCTGCTAAATTGGTCTGACTTCCTGTCTGGGCTGCAGACAGTTTTAGGTAATGTTCCCCAAGACAGAAACCCAGCAGACAAAACCCTGCTCTAGAAACCTGGATTCAAGCTGATCCAGTTAGAGGGATCTCAGATTTCAAATAGTTATGCAAGCCACATGGTGCTGGCACAGATAGTGGACTTTGACACACTCACAGGGATGGCACTTATTTGTCCACAATGAATACACGTGCATATGTGATACTGTATATCACAGAGCTCCACTGAAAGATACCCATGCCCTCCTATATTTGCATTGACTTTGTCACTGAGAAATAAACTGGCAGCATTAACAAGGATGGATAATGGGTACGCAACCTTTGGCGAATCCAGACCAAAATGCTCCCCACTCACACACACACACGCACACACACACACACACACAAAGTGGAAATGGTTGAGTTTTTTTTTTTTGGTAAATCTGCTAAATAACAACAAATGGCCAGGGAGTTTCCATCTGACACTGTATTCATAGAAAATAATACCGTATTTGTAAACATAAGAAGGTGGGAAATACTATGAAATCGATACCTCGTTCCCAAGGCCAACCAATGCCTGGATCTCTTTAGAGAGTGCAAGTGAACCATAAAAGGCCTACATGCAGTTTGTTGAGTTGGAGGTCGAATACCTGATACCAGAATGGTGTCCATGCTCCAGTTTATTTGATCCATGGTCCTGTCCCACCCCGCCGCTGCAGGTTGCCGTGACTGTGGGCCTGCAGTACGTCCACAGCTCCCTGTCCACGCTGGCCAACCCGGAGGACCCTGAGAGCGAGAGCGAGGGCTGGATCCTGGAGAAGACAGTCAAGGAGACTTTCACTGACATCATGGCCAAAATGAAGTCCATGGGTAAAGGCGGCAAAGTGGAGGAGGGTGAGGAGGCCGCAGTGGCCACAGTGAGCTGAACAACCTCCAACCTCCTCCCCACTGCCAAAACTTACACCGCTCCCACCTGAAAAGGAACAAGAGGACGTGTGAGATGATTTTACGACCCCCACCTAAAAACATATTTGAAATGGTCTTTTTGCAGGGATATACTGTACATTCATAGTGATAACAAGAGGAGTAGTTAACCAAGATACTGACTTTGACACACAGCATATTTTAAAAATATGCTGTAAAAAGCAATGTGATGTTGTTGGATCAAACTGTCACAATCTAGTAGAATCCATGCAACACAGTGCAGTGCAGCTGATTCAATGATAGCACATTTAACACTATTACCCTCGTCCTGCATCTATTAGCATCGTGCAAGTGTACCTAATGTTGTGGCCGGCCAGTGTATTTTCCTCCCATGTACCATAATGTCATGGTTTTACAGTGAGTCTGCACTTTGGATGGGGATGGTGGTTACTATGCAACCCCCCTATCGCACAACCTGAAGATATTTATGGGCCAAGCAATGAAAAGACATTTCTTTTAGTTAAGTGGATTATAAATAACACTTGTCAGTAAATTTGGCAGCTAAATCTTTGCCCCCAAACCCTCCCTGCTGCGCTGCAATCTCACATTGTCTTTATTCATTCAGTCTGTACATTATACAATGGGGTGGCGGTCTTTGTACATAGTGTAGAAACTATAAGGATTTAACCTTTTTTTTTTTTTTTTTAAAAACATGTAATTAACCCATCTATTTGCTCCAACTCTATGTAAATGTGTTTATATGGGCCGTGTGTTTAGAAAGTGAGCATTAATTGGAAGAAATAAAAACTATTGTAGTGTTTATTTGAGTAAAATGTCGTGTGACTTTGAGCTGCTAGTCAAGGAGGCGGACATGCCGAGCGTCACAAGGTTCCTGATTAAGTCAACCGGATGAAGGCAATTATGGCATTACTGCTTTCACATGGACATGGGATGACTCTTCACATGCCCAACCTAAGTGCGTGCATGTGTGTGTGTGTGTGTGTGTGCGTGCGTGCATGCATGCGTGTGCGTGCGTGCGTGCATGTGTACTTGCGTGCTACACTTTATGGACTTAAGCATTGGTACGCTTTCCACCTGCAGGAAGTGAAAAGCCATACGTTCATCGAGACAACAAGGGATTTTGTGAGCTCAGAGGTCCAATTTGGGGGTTCTTCCACACTAAATTCATCCAAGCATGCCTTTATGGACCTTGCTTTGTGCACTTGGAAGAGAAAAAGTCCTTTTCCTAACTGTTCTTTTGCCAAAATGTATTGCTAAAATGAAGTGTTAAGATCCAGTAACAAGTTAGGGATGTATTCCGACACCTGGTCGATTCATTGTAGGCGTTGGCATTCATTGTGAGTCATGTTGCTGTTACCCGGGATGGTAAAGAGGCCGCCTCTAGCATGGTATTTCAGTTGTCCCAAAGCACATAAAAGCAGCACTGAGTAGATAAGGAGCCTAATCGGTTTTAGATTAGCCTGAGTCCCTCAACCAGGTGAGCGGGCGATGTCCTGCTGCAGGGACTTGCGTCATGGACACACAGTGTCAGGGAGGCACACGGTACAGGCAAACAAAAAAGGACTCTGCTCGAGTGGAGTGTTCTGATGACGGTGTGGCACGAGAATAAAGACTATCCGCTTGTTCATGATGCATTTAATGTGTCAAACTGATTAAATAGGTTATTAAAACAAAACTGTGGCTTTTTAGAATGATGTGCCTTGTGATTTAAATGTTTGGCCCAAATAGAATTTATGCTGAATATAATATAAATGTACACATATAACGAAAAAAAGACAAAAATAAGTTTATCTCTACAGTTCTTCCGAAGAATCTGCTGCCATCATCCTGCCTTTAGCGCCCCCTATTGGTGTCTGCAGGTACCACACGCAGACAACTTCATTAATAAGCGTTCCCTTTAACAGATCATCTGCAACAATTAGCCTCTCAAGCATCCAGTAGGCTTTGTTGGTGTTCACCTTTTTGTCCTTTTTTAGACGTGACGATGACGCGCGCATCATCTCAAGGTTGACAACCTCTGAACAGCAACAGCTGCACCAAGCGTCCACAAGAGGGCGTGTGTCCATCAGTGATGATGCAACCTCTTCACTAATGAATAAGCACAAACCATTATTTGAACGCAGATATTCCTAAATGTCTTTTTATCTGAAAATGCAGTTACTGAGTTGTAGAATATATGAATATTAAGTAGAGGTGCATGCCAGGGCACATTCTTTTGGAAAAACAGATTTGGAGCTATTAATGATTCATAAAGGAGAATATGTGGTCATGTGAAGGCGCAATGCATCGTGGCAGCACAAGCATGAATGACATGTGCTTTGATATGACAGCAGGCCTTGCTGCTTGACCTTCGCTCAAAGGTCAGGGGCACCGTGGCTCTCCCAACAACCAACACATCTCACTTTACACCTCGCCTTGGCTGAATAAATATGGCCGACGGAAAGAAAAGCACTGGAGAGAGGGGGAGAGAGGCCCGTGACTGGTAGATGTGTGGCGAGCTGCTCAGAGGGGCATTGTTGGGAGCCATGAGAAGACAATGCACAGCCCCCACCCTGAATACTCCCCATACCAGCTGACCACCCATTACCATGCTGCCCCGTCACAATTTCTGCTGCTGTCTCACACGCACACACACACACACACACACAGATATAGACAATGTGCATCCCACCCGCCCTCTGTCATACATTTGTTCTTGCAAAACAGACCCAGTGAGTGGAGACAGCAGCAGCCAGTTTAAGTCAAGGCATGCACAGCCACACACATATTGTCTCACCTATGTGTGTGTGTGTGACTTGCAGCAGGTTAAGTTTAGACTGTAGCACCTATCTGTTCCTTCAGTAGTGACATTTCAGTCAGCCAGCCAGCGAGAACAAGCACACGCTTCACACCAGCTTATTAGTTCAGTATCCACCTGGTAGAGGAAAACATAGGATAAAACACATCAGTCAGTCCTATACTCCTGTTCCATCATTGGCAATCATCCTTCTTTTAGACCGCTAACAAATGATATGTTTTTCTCTGTCAAACACACAATAACAACTTTACAGCCCCCTGATTTCAATACTTACTGAAGTAGGTAATAAGTCCTGTTAACTTTGCTTCAATTGCTTTGAAATTGTAATAAATGACGACTGACTCACATTTTCCACATACAGTAACTGAGAATGTGTAGAGCTAGCTTGCTATCACCATGATGTCATCATGTAATTTGATAAATTGACCATGACGCTGTAGGGGAGACAAAGTGAGCTGTCATAGCAAAACAAAATGTTTACAAATACAAATGGAACTATTTTCTGTCACTTCTATTGTCATTTTTTTTAAACATCACAAACAAGATGGATCCGTGCTGTGCTGCTGGTTGAGAAGAGCAATATGTGCTTTCATACCAGTCACAGCACGACCAGACAAAGTTGCCAGGTTGCTGGTCGCTTTTTTGAAAGAGTCTGTCAAGGCATCTGAATACTATAAATAAATATAGCAATATATAATATATAAATATAGCGACACTGATCCCTCTTGCTACGTCTTCTTACTCTGTGGCAGACCAAGTGTGTTAAGAAGTGGCGTTACCATGCAGACCACCACAGTTCCTTTCTAATGGCTTTGAAGTGAGGGGGAAAAGGTTGCGCCAAATCTATGCTGTGATGGTCCAAATTTTAAAAATACAAATCAATGAATGTTTGGGAAACACTGCACACTTGCTAGCTTGCTATATGTACTATTAAACATACAAATCAATGAATGTGTGGGAAACACTGCACCCTAACTTACTATACTAGTCTATTAAGATATGTAGCTCAACTATTTATTTGCATATCTATCTGTCAGTCTATATTACAGTATGGCTATCAAATAGCTAGCTAGTAACATATACGTACCTGTCCAGCGTGCTATCTATGTAGCTAGCTAGCTAACAAGGTAAAGCATACTTTATATACTATCTACCCTTCCAGCGAAACAATCTATCGGGTCATGGGGACATCTGAGGTGAAGTAACAGGTGGGCATACTTCCACATTGCCTTGTATTGTCGTGAGTGTGAGTATGCGCGTACCCGAGCGAGACAGCCATAGGGCAGTGGAGGGCGGTGTCGCGAACGAGCCTCCGGCCAGCCCCTCAGGCGCTGGCGGTGACGCGCAGCGCGCTCTCTCCCCAGAGCCCCACTCGTGCTCAGCCGCACTACAGTAATCATATGATAGCAGCCCGTCCACCTCTCCACCGGACCAACTTCTTCATTCTCCACTTGTAGGAGGCAACACGATCACAGCTGCAACGACTAAGAAATAAGCACTAAAAAGGAACTTTTTGCGAAAGTTTATTCGCATAGGGGACGAGGAGGGGCTCGCATCATTCCGAACTGGACTGAGATTCCGAGCCGCTTGAGAGACCACTCGGCTCGGCGGACGACTTTCCCCAACAAGTTTTTTGGGTTGTTTGTTTTTTTGTTTTAAATTCCATTAGGGCGCTTTGTGTGCGTGTGTGCGTGCCTGCGTGTGCGTGCGTGTGTGTGTGCGTGTGTGTGTGGACACTCCACAGTCATGGTCGGGGAGACAGAGGTGAAGGAGAGACCCAAGTCCAACCCGGACTACTTAATGCAGCTGATGAACGACCGGAAGGTGATGAGTTCACTGCCCAACTTCAGCGGCATCTTCACGCATCTGGAGCGGCTGCTGGATGAAGGTAAGCCGGCCTGGGGGGCTCACTGTGGGCGTAACGTCACATGTGATATTGCACGCGTTGTTAGTGTTGTATCATACAATCATGTGTGTCATACAATCAGCCTTGTTTCCCTTTTTAGTGGTTGTGTGACACACACACACACACATACACACACACACACACACACACACCCACACACACACACACACACACAGCGAGTGATGGGAACAAACAGACAGTTGTTAGTCTCCCCAGTGACCTCATGCAGGCTTATGGGAGTGATGCAGCCCATCCCTGCACAGGAACGACAAGCCTGTGCAGTGTGTTCCATCCAGGCCCCTTCATTAAAGCTTCAGTATGTGATAATATGACAGTTAGTTGATCATTGTCATGTGAGCGCTGTTGTACGTCCAGCAAGGCCAGAGCAGACGACCTCTGCGGCCCACTTGCTCATTATATGAAACACACACACGATAGTGTGACACCCATGCCCGTATTCTGAGTGTCCTGCCCGGCCTGAGTTATGTGGACAAGCGCCCAGACATGAGTGGCTCGGCAACAATACCGGTGTGGCCGTGCCAGACACACACACACACACACACACACACACACACACTCTTTTAGTAGAATTAAATACACTTTGCTGGCATTTTTCACTTCTCATTTTCCTGCAGCAGTTGTTAAAAGTCACTTTCAGAGGGGCGGGGGTTGACAGTAGGTCAAGGGTAGTTGTAGCTGGCGATGACGTCACCGTGAGAGCAGTGGAGGTCAAAGCCTGCTGAGGTCAGGTGGTCTTGTGCCTCAAGGCAGTCATTGTGTGTATTATTATTGTGCAGGGGTGTCATTGCAGGGGCATCAGGGTGAGCATAAACAAACATTAAACATGGCATTGTTGTCATGGGGGCCCTCTTTCATGAAATGCTGCTAAAACCCCCCAGCCTGCTAGTTTTGGCTTAAATTGTGTTGTCCACAGAGTGAATGATGAGAATGTTAGCAACTGTCCACCCTCTCGCAACGCCGCTGACAGTGACTCATCCTATCCGCGCGGCCTCATACTCGTCTGGTTTTCCCTCCAGAGATCGGGCGGGTACGCAAGGACATGTACAACGACACGGTGAATGGCGGCATGTTCAACGGGCGCGACATGGAGGAGCTGCCTGAGGCCGTCGGTCCCGTGGCTCAGCTGCAGGAGAAGCTCTATGTGCCCGTCAAAGAGTACCCTGATGTGAGTGCGTGGGGCCGGTGTTTGACCTTTGACCCTTCTCAACTGTTTACTTTTGGCTCTCGTCCCTTTTTTCTGCTCCCGGCACCAAAGTCTGTTTGGCTTGACGTTTTCCTTGAAAGAGATGCACAGGTCATCATGAAAAGTTCTCATTTTATTGATTGAAATGCCGTCTCTAAACTTTTGACTGTATACCAGGGCTGTCCAAACGACACCCCCAGAGAGCCAAATATTGAACAATCAAAGGACTCTGTGCCATTTTAATGGCATTTTTAGTGTTAAAAAGGAAAGAAGAATATCTTTCAAGGCAAAAACAGCCTGCATGTTAGCTTTGTGTTATTAGCATCAATATTTCAATGCTTTCTCACTATGATTTTGCCCTTTTTTCCATTTTTGCTGAGTTTGTTTAGTAACTGTGTTTTTAGAATGTGATCAAAATTATCTGCGGACCAAAAATGGCCACACAGCCAGACTTTGGTCACCCCTGCTGTATATATTTTTTGTATGTCAAAGCAACAGGTGGAACACCGTAAGAGCGTTTTAGCCGATCAGGACCCTGAGCAAAGGCACAATAACGAAATCAAATATTACACAGAACAAAAACACACTAGCGAGCTTTAAAACGTTTTATCCTCTCTAAAATTGTATGAAAAGTTAGGAGATGTGAAAGACCTGGGTTGGAATCTCCGTTGGGCATTTCTGTGTGGAGTTTGCATGTTCTCCCCGTGTGTGTGGGGGTTTTCTGGGTACTCCAGTTTCCTCCCACATTCCAAAAACATGCATGTTAGCTTCACTGGAGACTCTAAGGTATGAATGTGATTGGTTGTCTATATGTGCCCTGCCATTGGCTGGACACCAGTCCAGGGTGTACCCCACCTGTCACACAAAGTCAGCTGGGATAGGCTCCAGCATACCCCCGCGACCCTAGTGAGGATAAGCGGTATAGAAGATGGATGGATGGATTAGATTTTATATAGCGCTTTTCAAGGCACACAAAGTGCTTCACAGCGAAGTGAAGCCATTATTCAATCACTCCTCAGTGGTAATCAACATCTGTAGCCACAACTGCCCTGAGGTAGTCTGATGGAAACATGGCTGCCAATTCGCGCCTATGGCCTGTCCAACCTCCACCAAACATTCATACACCAGTGGGGGCAGTACTGGAGGCAAGGTGGGCAATAAAACTTTGGGGGTTTTGAAGGACTTGTTTGTCTCACATCTCTAATACGCATAGTGACCGTCAAAGTTTATTTTACTCACAAATGAATATTTGTGTAAATGTAATCAGTGTGACGCTGTTGGCAGAGGCCCCATAGCTAATATGTTCATATGATATACATGATGTACATATTTAATAGCTACTATGTTTATATGATATACATGATGTACATATTTAATAGCTACTATGTTTATATGATATACATGATATACATATTTAATAGCTAATATGTTTATATGATATACATATACATATTTAATAGCTAATATGTTCATATGATATACATGATATACATATTTAATAGCTACTATGTTCATATGATATACATGATGTACATATTTAATAGCTAATATGTTTATATGATATACATGATATACATATTTAATAGCTAATATGTTTATATGATATACATATACATATTTAATAGCTAATATGTTCATATGATATACATGATATACATATTTAATAGCTAATATGTTCATATGATATACATGATGTACATATTTAATAGCTACTATGTTTATATGATATACATGATATACATATTTAATAGCTAATATGTTCATATGATATACATGATATACATATTTAATAGCTAATATGTTCATATGATATACATGATATACATATTTAATAGCTAATATGTTTATATGATATACATGATATACATATGTACTAGCTAACAGGTTCATATGATATACATGATATACATATTTAATAGCTAATATGTTTATATGATATACATGATATACATATTTAATAGCTAATATGTTCATATGATATACATGATATACATATTTAATAGCTAATATGTTCATATGATATACATGATATACATATTTAATAGCTAATATGTTTATATGATATACATGATATACATATTTAATAGCTAATATGTTTATATGATATACATGATATACATATGTACTAGCTAACAGGTTCATATGATATACATGATATACATATTTAATAGCTAATATGTTTATATGATATACATGATATACATATTTAATAGCTAATATGTTCATATGATATACATGATATACATATTTAAGAGCTAATATGTTCATATGATATACTGTACATGATATACATATTTAATAGCTACTATGTTTATATGATATACATGATATACATATGTACTAGCTAACATGTAAATATGATGTACATGATATACATATTTAATAGCTAATATGTCAATATGTAACAATATACAGTACATATAGGTGATATACATATTTACTATGTAATATTTGTAAGTGCTTAAAGAGGTGGCTTAAGAATCTAAATATAAAAGTATCCAAAGTGGTGCACGTGGCTGTGAAGCGCATCCAGCACATCGTCTGGCTCGTGCCAAGTACACTTAAGTACTTCAATATGAGTTGTGTTGATCCACATTCAAGGGCTCACATGATTTTTATTTTTTTTTTCTCTAAACAATCCCCCCACCATCAGCCCTGCCGCCGCCATGCATCAGCTCGCCAATCAGTGAATACAATGACAGGCTGTCCTCACTCACATGATGGGGGGCACACACGGGAGGGGCAAACGCTTGACATCAAGGTTAAATTTAGAGATGCGTTTCCTCTATTAGTGTGTGAGTGCGTGCTGGTGTGAGTCAAAGGTCAACGTGAAGCGACCGAGGCCAGGCGAAAGAATAGTGGTGAGGAAACGCACGCGCACACGCACACGCACACGCAGGCAGCTGTCTTGTTAATCAGTCAGTCTTAGTGACAGATAAGGTTAAGTGAGCGCCGCCAAGCACCCCTATAATGATCTATTTCTGTCCCCCCCAGTAACACAAACACATCACACAAGCGCCCCCGGCCCCAAATGGACCCTCACACAAGGCGTGTGGTATGTGACCCTTTCTTTTTCTTCTTCTTCTTCCTTTTTGCGGTCTCTGTCCACAGTTTAACTTTGTCGGGAGGATCCTTGGCCCGCGAGGACTGACGGCCAAACAACTGGAGGCAGAGACGGGCTGCAAGATCATGGTGCGAGGGAAAGGATCCATGCGGGACAAGAAGAAGGTACGCCACGCCCACATCACAACACACGTTACTGGATCAGGCCGCATCCCTTTAAATAGGCACCAGGAATGTCTGCGTGTCTTCTTTATTGCATTTTCTGAAACAAATCACATATTAAAGCAGCAGGAAGACATTCAGGACTCCCCCCTAGAGAAGCTAAAGAGGACTAGCTAGTGAATGAACGTGCTAAATGCTAGCATAACACGTCACTACTTCCTGATAAAAGATATGAGGACTTTTGATGGTCGCGTTATAACATTTACTGAAAGGAATCACGCTATAAAGTCGCTGTAAGGGACAGTTGTGGCGCCAAGGCTTCCGCTAGAATGGGGACTTGTCATTTACTTTCAGCGCTAGCATAACGCTTGTGTGCCTCTCTTAAATAGACGTCAGGAATGCCTTTTTATTTTTGCACCTTACTAAAGCTGCATTAAGAGACAGTTGTGGCTTCAGGGTTCCCCCCAGCATTGTCAAGTGTCATTTACTTTTACGTGTTAGCCAACAGAAGCTAAAACATGCTGAATGCTAACAGTATGCGTTTCAGCTTCATGTTGATAGATGGCAGGAATGATGAAATACAATTACAGGGGAACCTTCGTTAGCGTCATTAATTCCTTCCAGAACATCAAAACGGATGTTCACCGAATAAATTTTTCCCAGAAGAAATGACGTAAATGTAATTCATCTGTTCCAGAAAGCCAAAAATGTTAAGACAAAACACATTTTTATAGTTTTACAAGCATAAAACAATGTGAAGTGCATATAAATACATATGAAAGGGACAGATCAACATTTAAGCTTGACTGAAGACGTGAAAAAGGGTGGTGGTGGTTGATCTCGCCGCCACACGGTGTCTTTGGGAACAGTCACGTCTTCAATGAAGGGAAAAGTAAGCGTCAATGTTCACGTATCCCTTTCATTCATCATTGATATGCATTTCACATTGTTTTATGCTTGTAAAGCTATAGAAACATATTTTGTGTTAACATGTTTGAGTCATGGACAGGTGACGTAACTTCCAGTTCCCATCTTGTGTAGCTAGCTAATAGGATGCTAACAAGGAAGGACGTTTTGTGATTAAAAAATGCATTAAGAACACAATTGGCCTCAGTCAGTGTTTTACAGTTGGTTTGGCAAAATGACCTTCTTTAAACAACATGGACAAACAAGCTGGCAGTTGTTCACAACACAATACAATTGTTGTTTATTCATGCCATCAAACTGCAAATGTGTCAATGTGGAGCTCCATCTTTGCAAGCTAGCTACAGTTAGCACAAGTAGCATACATTTAGCACAATAGAAAAGGTGCGCATAAATCACATGCGCAGTAGTCTGTTGAATTGCCAAAATGCGTCTGTGATGTACCGTAACATCGCATACGTGGAGTACTTGACAGCCAGGTGCAACTAGAACTGTGGTTGAGAACGTGTGACCAGACAGCAGTGTGAGGACGCCCGGGAGGTGAGAACGGTGGCCAGGAGAGGGAGGGTGAAGGACCAGGGAAGAAGTGTCAGTCAGGTGCTATTGTTGCCGTAAAATCTAACATCCAATGATTTTCACTTGTATACAGATATACAGTATATAGAGCAAACAAACAGCACAGGAAGCATTTTCAATGTAGGACTGGGCTAAGACTGAGGCAGACATGAGGGATATTTCAATGATCTTCTGCCATCGTGACAAAACATCCAAACATTCTGACTTGCAGTGCTTACACAGTGCCAAAGGGATGATGCATTTTGGGGGCACTGACAATTTATATAGGAAAGAAATGTAGCTGTGCCACACGAGTGGAGTGTTTTGGGAGAGATATGAGCTTTGCAGGTGAACCACGGTGTTGTGCTCGACTGTCCAAGTTTATTTTGGTCAAAGAACCAAGTCTAGTCTGTTTTAGGAAATGAGCCAAAGCAATTGAGAAGGATCTTTGCAGTTGGGCGGCACTGCCTATTTATAAGGGAAAGAAAGGAGCTTTGAAGCACGAGTGAACAGTTTTGGGAGAGATGTGAGCTTATCCTGCAAGCTGAACTGTGAGACTGCTTGGCCAAATGATCATAGAGTTTTGGCAATGTCCTTTCTGTTTCAAGAAATCAGCCAAACCGGTGGAGAAAAACTGTAATAACACGACAAGACGCATGCCATATTGTACGCTAGCCGTGCTAGTGCTCGCAGACGAAGGTAAAATTGTGGTGGAAATTTTCAACGTTAACCAAAAAACAGGCTAACCAAGGTTCCACTCTATCATGGTTAATAGATAGATAGATACTTTATTTATCTCCAAGAGCAAGAAATAATAATAATACCACATTACACCGCTACCTCGGTTAACGTCCAACCTGGTTAGCATGTTTTTTTTTCGGTTAACATCCAAAAGGTTTGCTAAAATTTTGCCTTGGCTTGCGTTCGCCCGCTTGTTTAGCTTCCACAATACCGTCCTGTTTGTTTACGGCACCATCTTGGATCGCTCGCCGAAGACGAAATCTTGCAATACTTGGACGTAATCATGCAATGTATTGTGGGCCACAGGCGCCACTTTAGAGCAACAGCGTTTGTTTACATGAGAGTTGTAGAGCGATACATAACACATAGCCTAGCATGTTCACACCACCCACAGTCAAACATAGCCTAGCGTTTGAGGTGTAGGGCGTCTAGGGTCACTCTTTGTGGGACAAGAACTCACAAACTTGTGCTCTTTGGAGAGGACGTGCCGGCTTTGTTTATGCAATACAACACGTGCAACCACATAAAGGCGTCACTATGCAATCGCTTCTGCACATGCATGTGACGTCATGTGCTGTGGTAGTTCTTATTTTTTAAATGTATGAACAGAAATGGTCAATAACCATATTCATATATGTCATATATTGGGGGGTTATTTTATTAGGGACTATTAATTTTTTATTTTTATTTTTTTTTTATTTTTGTTCCTACAATTTAATGCCACTATCGTCCCCATGACATTACATGCTATATTTTGTTTAAAAAAAACATTCCATCAATCAAATTTCAAATTGTAAGTCCGCTTCAGCCGTAAAGCATAACAAACTGGCATGTTCGCTCGACTACAGTTACAAATATGCCAAAGAATGTCAACTTTCTGAACCAATTTAATTTCTTTATATTAATAAGCTTTAAAAACTTCCAAATACTTTGTGTCCCTGTGTTGACTGTTCTCCCCGTTACTCTGACGAATATCCCTTCAAATACACCCAATGACCATTCCTCGAGTCACCAGATCTTCAGGAATTAACTAAATGTATTTGGAGAGAAATGTTGAAAAATGTGGTTAATATGTTGTAAACCTTCCTCTGCGGTCACCAGAAGCTAGTGCACTGTACAATGACAAAATATTTTTATTTTTTTTTTATTTTTTTTTTTCTTGTTATAAAGCAAATTTGGAGCTTTGGTTAGAGTCCGTTTTGGTTTGAGTCGGACCTTCTGGGACGGATTAATGACGTTAACCAATGCCCTACTGTATAAGAAAGCATTTACTTATTAAAGTAGCAGTAAGGGACAGTTGGATTACCGTGGTTGATCATTCATAAGAGTTGATCATTTTCTTTTACTGTAGTTATTAGCCATCAGACGCTAAAGAAGCTTAGCCAGTGAATAGATATGCTAAATGCGAACACAACATGTTTGTGCGTTTGTTAAAGTATCCCTTTTGGCGATGCAACAGAAGCAAAAGTATCCTGCTCTAAATGCTAACACAAACACGTCTGTGCTACTGCTGCTCTGCAGGAAAATGAATTCCTTGTTAAAGGAGTACAAGAGAACAATTTTGACACCACTGACATTCCTTTTGATTGTTAGCTAACTGAAGCAAATGTGGTCTACTCTAAACGCGAACACAACATGTACATGTACGTGCTCCTGCTACGGGTTAGGAATGTTTCCTTAGATTTATTGTCACATTTAGTGAAAGGGATTGCTTATTAAAGTAGCACTTATTAAAGTAGCACTTATTAAAGTAGGGATAACTGCCATTTAGTTTCATTTGTGAGCCAAGGGACGCTTAGCCTAGATGCTAGTAGCAACATGTCTGTGCTTTTGTGTATTTATTGTCATATTAGTCGGTAACTATTAACAAACTAGTGTACTGTCCACATGATTTCAAAAGGTCAAATCTCACTTATTTTTCCTTTAAGGGTAGCATGAAAGCTATAAGTGAGGACTTTGTGCTCACGGAATGTTTAGCTATAGTTTAGATATAGTATAGAGCAGGGGTCACCAACGTGGTGCCCGCAGGCGCCAGGTAGCCCCCCACGACCACATGAGGTGCCCGCAAGCCTGCTTTTCATTCAGGTTTTCAGATAATAATTAGAGAACACTAGAAAAGTATTGTGAAACAAAAATGTGAGTTGTGGATACCAGCATTTTGTGAATGTTCTGGTAAAACAAGCATATTTGATCTGTTTGGGTTGAAATAAGCTATGAAAATCATTTCTACAAAAATGAGTAGCTTGTGGCCATTTTCATTTTCTAAAAGTAGCTCTCACAAGAAAAAACGTTGGTGACCCCTGATGTAGATTATACACGGGACTCCCAGCCTGGGAAGAGTGTTCATAAGATTCATCGTCGCCAGCAAGCGGGAATTGCACTTCCTGTTTTGAGCACCACCCTACAGGAAGCCGTTCCTTTTGACATAGTGAGAATAATGTCAATGACCCCATCCACTAGTAGACATTGCACAATGTTCATGGCGGAAATGGACAGGGCCTTCATCAAGGGATGGGGGATTCATACCTACCTACCTACATGTACCTACCTACCTACTTACCTACATGTACCTACCTACCTACCTACCTACCTACCTACCTACATGTACCTACCTACCTACATGTACCGACCTACCTACCTACATGTACCTACCAACATCTACCTACCTACCTACATCTACCTACCTACTTACCTACATGTACCTACCAACATCTACCTACCTACCTACATCTACCTACCTACCTACCTACATGTACCTACCTACCTACTTACCTACATGTACCTACCTACCTACCTACCTACCTACCTACCTACCTACATGTACCTACCTACCTACATGTACCAACCTACCTACCTACATGTACCTACCAACATCTACCTACCTACCTACATCTACCTACCTACTTACCTACATGTACCTACCAACATCTACCTACCTACCTACCTACCTACATCTACCTACCTACCTACCTACATGTACCTACCTACCTACCTACATCTGCCTACCTACCTACCTACATGTACCTACCTACACGTACCTACCTACCTACCTACCTACAAGTACCTACCTACACGTACCTACCTACCTACATGTACCTACCTTCATCTACCTACCTACCTACCTACATGTACCTACCTACATCTACCTACCTACCTACATGTACCTACCTACCTACCTACATGTACCTACCAACATCTACCTACCTACCTACCTACATCTACCTACCTACCTACATGTACCTACCTACCTACCTACATGTACCTACCAACATCTACCTACCTACCTACATCTACCTACCTACCTACCTACATGTACCTACCAACATCTACCTACCTACCTACATCTACCTACCTACCTACCTACCTACATGTACCTACCTACATCTGCCTACCTACCTACCTACCTACATGTACCTACCTACACGTACCTAGCTACCTACCTACCTACAAGTACCTACCTACACGTACCTACCTACCTACCTACCTACCTACATGTACCTACCTACATCTACCTACCTACCTACATGTACCTACCTACATGTACCTACCTACCTACCTACCTACATCTACCTACCTACCTACCTACCTACATGTACCTACCTACATCTACCTACCTACATCTACCTACCTACCTACCTACCTACATGTACCTACCTACATCTACCTACCTACCTACCTACCTACCTACATGTACTTACCTACATGTACCTACCTACATCTACCTACCTACATCTACCTACCTACCTACATGTACCTACCTACATCTACCTACCTACCTACCTACATGTACCTACCTACATGTACCTACCTACATCTACCTACCTACCTACCTACATGTACCTACCTACATGTACCTACCTACCTACCTACCTACATGTACCTACCTACATCTACCTACCTACATCTACCTACCTACCTACCTACATGTACCTACCTACATGTACCTACCTACCTACCTACCTACATGTACCTACCTACATCTACCTACCTACATCTACCTACCTACCTACCTACATTTACCTACCTATCTATCTATCTATTGTGTCTGTGTACATATGTATCTACTGTGTATGTGTGTGTGTCTGTGTACATATGTATCTACTGTGTGTATATGTGTGTGTGTGTCTGTGTACATATGTATCTACTGTGTGTGTGTGTGTGTTTGTGTACATATGTATCTACTGTGTGTATATGTGTGTATCTATTTATCAGTGTATGTGTACAGTGCTGTGAAAAATTGTTTGTCCCCTTCCTGATTTCTTATCTTTTTTTCATGTTTGTCACACTTAAATGTTTCATATTATCAAAAAAATTAAATATTAGTCAATGACAACACAACTGTATGTACGTATGTATGTATGTATGTATGTAGACTATGAGTTTATGTATGTATATACAGTATGTATGTATGTAGAGTGTGAGTATATGCATGTATGTACAGTATGTATGTATGCATGTATGTATGTACAGTATGTATGTATGTAGAGTATGAGTATATGCATTTATGTACAGTATGTATGTATGCATGTATGTACGTACAGTATGTATGTATGTATGTATGTAGAGTATGTATGTACGTATGTATATATGTAGAGTATATATGTATGTGTGTTCGTATGTACGGTACATATGTATATATGTATGTATGTAGAGTATGTATGTACGTACGTATGTACGTATGTATGTATGTAGAGTATGTATGTATGTATGTACAGTATGTATGTACGTACGTATAGTATGTATGTAGGTAGAGTAAGAGTATATGTATGTATGTACAGTATGTATGTATGTACAGTATGTATTTATGTATGTATGTACAGTATGTAGAGTATGAGTATATGTATGTATGCACAGTATGTTTGTATGTATGTATGTATGTATGTAGAGTATGTATGTACAAATGTATGTAGAGTATGTATGTAGAGTATGTATGTACGTATGTACTGTATGTATGTATGTAGAGTATGTATGTATGTATGTATGTATGTATGTATGTAGAGTATGTATGTATGTACGTACGTATGTACGTATGTATGTATGTATGTATGTGTATGTATGTATGTAGAGTATGAGTATATGTATGTACAGTATGTATGTATGTATGTATGTAGAGTATGAGTATATGTATGTATGTATGTATGTACAGTATGTACAGTATGTATGTACAGTATGTATGTAGAGTATGAGTATATGTATGTATGTACAGTATGTATGTATGTATGTATCTACAGTATGTATGTATGTACAGTTTGAATGTATGTATCAGGCACAATGTGTTTCTACTTAGTGTGTCCTTGTCCCGCTGTTGCATCCATCTATCTTTCCTGCGTCTCCCCTGGTGTCTCCTCCTGTTGGACGGACTGGTCTCTAGCTTTCCAAACGGCAGGTGGAGCAAGTCCAGCATTCCATCACAACGCCCCCCAGCACCTCGAACCCCATCCTCCCTCCCTCTTTCTCTGTCTTTCTGTCTCTAGAACATTCCCTACCTCGCACACCCTGAGAGGAGACACACACAGAGACAGAGAGGAAGGAAAACAGAGACCCAGTGGGGGGTGGTGGGAGGAGGGCGAGAGAAAGATGTTGACTTTTAGTGCTCTCCATAACGATACATCTCACTTGACAAAACATTCGCAGACGGGGCCATCTCTTCCTCTGCCCCCCCCACACCAACATGTGTTCCCCCCGAGATTGGACGGTTTCATAACTTCACTGTCAGCTAGCCTAGCTTCATTAAAACTGTTGTCATGTAAGACGAGAGCTGTAAAAGCGTAAAAGCAACGGCCGCCTGCCTATGCATTTTGTCAGGGTATCGAATGGACAGCAACTTATCTGTTCAGGTTGTCTTAGCTGTTTCACCTCTCATCCGACCTGGACACTAGAGCCGTCCTATCTAGTCTTTAAGCATGACCTGATGATGCCTGCTCGTATGAAGGAATACAATGAGAATATTCACAGGCATTGCTTGTGCAAAGATCAGTAGAGGCTGCTGTGCTAATGCTAATGCTTAGCATAGCTTAGCCTAGCTTACTTTAGCATTGCATTCACTCTTGAGAGTGAACAGACATGGATGTTTAGTTTTTGTAGCGCAACATAAAAACAGCAGAGTGTAATTAGTCAACAAAAAAACAAATTCATCTCGGTCACTTTGAGAGCTAACAGAGCATTAGAATAGCAAGCTAACTCGACATATACATTTCAGGGAGGCTAGTAGGACTGTTATTAGTAAGTTTTTTCAACTTAAAGTTACTTTTTGAACGCTTTTACATATTAGGAAGTGAAAAATGTGATATTTGAATATCTATGGAAGTGGGAAGGTGATTTTTGCTGATGTTGTTACACTAAGGCAAGCATTACTAGCATGGTGAAAAAGAATCGATAGTTCAACTTCAAACTACTAAATACTGAGAACATTTGATGAGAGCAAGTGTTGGTCAATTAATTAAAAAAAACATTTTCTTTGTAATTCTGTAATTTTTCTTTGTAATTTGTAATAAAATGCTTAAATAGTAGTTCAAGTTTTGCAGCAATAAGTCATTATTTAATATGACAAGTCACATGACACCACCATGACTTCCAAGTAGTAGAAAGGTCACATGGCCTCTTGTAGCAACACCGCACTGATTCTAGTGCTGGACAAGAGATAAGCAGGAAGTCTTTTGCAACAACTGTGAGTTGTCAGAAAATAACAGGAATGTTCGGCGATTTCGAGAGAAAAGAACAAATGAGAGTACCAAACGTTTCAAAAAACACTGAGGAACAACAAAGTTATTTCATGGCTTTATAACACCCCCTGGAGTCACATTACACCACCTTGAGGCTTGTGTGTGTGCGTGTGTGTGTGTGTGTGTGTGTGTGTGTGTAAGAATGGGAAGACCCTCTCAAAGTTGCACCTTGTTGTGCTCCAGGAAGAGATGAACCGAGGCAAGCCCAACTGGGAGCACCTGAGTGAGGACCTCCACGTCCTGATCACTGTGGAGGACACACACAACCGGGCGAAGATCAAGCTGCAGCGGGCCATCAACGAGGTCAAGAAGCTCCTCGTCCCCGCCGTGAGTATCAGTCAGATCGCACAGCGTGTGGATGGGACCGATGGAAGAAAAAAAACTGTGTGACTGGATGAGAGTTCGACGTTTTGGTATGCATGGAAGGGGGAAGGGGATTGTCAGTCCAAAAGTAAGTGTGTGTGCGCGTGCGTGCATGTGTGTGTGTGAGAGAGTATGTGTAAGGGGTTAGGGTAATTAGGGAACACACATAAAGGGGTTTCCATGGTAACCCTGGGTTGTTTGAAAGGCTGAGGGAATGAATGGAGAGTCTGTTCACTCGTCCTCCCCACTCCATCACTCCTTTCACTCGTTCACAACTCACTTCATTCCCAACTACTGGC
Source organism: Dunckerocampus dactyliophorus (assembly GCF_027744805.1). Classification (NCBI taxonomy): domain Eukaryota; kingdom Metazoa; phylum Chordata; class Actinopteri; order Syngnathiformes; family Syngnathidae; genus Dunckerocampus; species Dunckerocampus dactyliophorus. The sequence goes on along the minus strand of NC_072833.1, from coordinate 90,690 downwards.
TACAATATTCCTTTTTCTCTCAACACACAAGAGGACATTTTGATTGGACTCCTCAGCATTTCTCACATTCCCCTGCGCCACCTACATCCCCGCCCTCCGCCGTTCACGTGCGCGCGTAGCACCGATGCACCGATGAACACATTTACACGCACGTAATGTGAAATCACAGGAAATCCTTGCTCTTTTTCCCTCGGCATTATTTGCCACAATGCGGGCAGAGTGGGAATTCTATGGCCGCACTCGTCCGTGGCTCTGCAGACCAAAAGGTTGGGGGCGTAAGACGTCAGGAGCCCAGCACCTGTTCATTCTATGTTGGTGCACATGTGCAAAGGGCACGGCTAATGATACGTGTTAGCTTAACCCCAACCACTTTGCTTTGAAACAGTAAATCAGTTGAGACTCTTGGCGAGCGGTAACCGGAGCTCAGGCGCAACCAGCATGTTGGACACAGGAGCAGCGGTGGTGGTATGTGGTACCATCTCTCTAGCTGCTCACCGTCTGCAACAACACCACTTGCACAACATACAGTAGCTATGCTACGCCAGTACTTTTAAAAACATAATGCAGCAAAATAGTCTAACTAGCTGCTAATAATGTGCACATCTCCACTTCCTTCCAAGATTTACCTTTTTTGTTAGCGTGCCTTTTCCGGATATGACTTTCTTCAAGCCTTTAATTGGCTGAAATGGCTTGACAGCAGCAAAAATAGTCACTTTTCCCTGGCAGAGCAAATTTGTTTAGCATGTAAGGGCATTTAGATCAGCAATACTATCTGCCCCAATGGCTGGACAGGACAAAACAAGACAAATTGTCACTTTTTGGACATTAAAGATGCTAAAACCAGTCACTTTATGCTAATCTATCTGAAAAAAACATCACCATCTTTAGCTTTGTGACAAAGCAAATTAGTGTAATATCATACAAATATAATACAAATTAGCATAACTGTAGTATTATTACCATATCACATTAAGAGTGCTGCATATCTTTGCTAAACTTTGTCAAATCACTATCCTTAGCTGACACGAAACATACATGAACTAAAGAAAGGAAGAGGTGGGGTTTAATGCTTGGAGCACTTTCCAAAGTCATTGCCCTCAATGCAGTACCTAACCAAGGCAGACAGACCTTTACTCATTCATTATTTCAATAAACATTGAAGAATTTATGAGAGCAAATGAAAAAAAAACAAGCAGCAGTTCAAAAATGGCCCCCGGGCTGCTCTTTAGACACCCCTGCTTTAGAGGTTATATTGTCAATTTCTTTGGCTTGTCTGCAATTGCTAACATCTGGAACTTGATTGACCAAAGTGAGCTAATTTTCCAACAATAACTTGTTCAAATGATATATTTCCAAGTATTTGGGGTTCAAACTATCACAAGAAAAATTGAAATAAATAATAATGCATTTTATTTGTAAGCACCTTTCAAGGACCCCAAGGACAGTGTACCAAGACCCAGTTAAAAGCAGCGCACACATAAAAAAAGAAATGAAATGAAGATGACATACATAGAGAATACAATGTCCTGGATAAGTGGGTTGTGAGTGTGAATTTGAAAAGAGGAAGAGAGTCTATGTTGCGGATGTCTGGTGGGAGAGCGTTCCAAAGTTTGGGAGCAGAGCACCTGAAAGCTCTGCAACCCACGGTGCTGAGGCGAGAAAGTGGGACAGTGAGGTGGACGGAGGAGGAGGATCTGAGGGAGGGGAGGTGGCAACGTTGAGGAGATCAGAGAGGTAGGGGGGCGAGCTTGTGCATGGCCTTGAATGTATACAGCAGGATTTTGAATTCAATTCTAAATGTGCCAATGGAGGTGCTGCAGGGTTGGGGTGATGTGATGAAAAGAGGGGGTTCTGGTGATGATGCGGGCAGCTGAATTCTGGACCATTTGAAGCTGATGGAGGGATTTGTGAGGGAGGCCAACAAGGAGAGAGGGGCAGTGATCTATACGGGTGGTAACCAGGCTGTGAACAAGAATAGCGGTAGTATGTTGGCTGAGGGAGGGGCGTAAGCCATTGATGTTGTGTGGATGGAAGTATGCTAATGTTATTGATGTGGGAATGGAATGACACCCACACGAGTGATCAGGCCGATGACTGTTATCTGAGACTGGGTCGCGGGGGCAACAGCCTAAGCAGGGAGGCCCAGATTTTCCTCTCCCTGGCCACTTCGTCCAGCTCCTCCCGGCGGATCCCGAGGCGTTCCCAGGCCAGTTGGGAAACATAGTCTCTCCAACGTGTCCTGGGTCTTCCCCGAGGCCTTCTACCGGTCGGACTTGTCCTGAACGCCTCCCCAGGGAGGCGTCCGGGAGGCATCCTGACCAGATGGCCAAGCCACCTCATCTGGCTCCTCTCAATGCGGAGGAGCAGCGGTTCAACTCCGAGTCTCTCCCGGATGACAGTGCTTCTCACCCTATCTCTAAGGGAGAGTCCAGTCACCCTACGGAGAAAACTCATTTCGGCCGCTTGTACCCGCGATCTTGTCCTTTCGGTCATTACCCAAAGCTCATGACCATAGGTGAGGGTAGGAATGTAGATCGACCAGTAAATTGAGAGCTTTGTCTTTTGGCTTAGCTCTCTCTTCACCACAACAGACCGATGTAGAGTCTGCATCACTGCAGACGCCGCACCAATTTGCTTATCGATCTCGCGTTCCATCCTTCCCTCACTCGTGAATAAGACCCCAAGGTACCTAAACTCCTCCACTTGGGGCAGAATCTCATCCCCGACCTGGAGATGGCATTCCACCCTTTTCCGGGCGAGAACCATGGACTCGGACTTGGAGGTGCTGATTCTCATCCCGGCCGCTTCGCACTCTGCTGCGAACCGATCCAGTGAAAGTTGAAGTTCACGGCTTGATGAAGCCAGCAGGACCACATCATCTGCAAAAAGCAGAGACTCAATCCTGCAGCCACCAAACCGGAACCCCTCAACGCCCTGGCTGCACCTAAAAATTCTGTCCATAAAAATAATGACCAGAATTGGTGACAAAGGGCAGCTCTGGCGGAGTCCAACCCTCACTGGAAACGGGTCCGACTTACTGCCGGCAATGCGAACCAAGCTCTGACACCGGTCATACAGAGAACGAATAGCTTGAATTAGCTGGTCCGATACCCCATACTCCCGGAGTACTCCCCACAAAATTCCTCGAGGAACACGGTCGAATGCCTTCTCCAAGTCCACAAAACACATGTAGACTGGTTGGGCAAACTCCCATGCACCCTCAAGGACCCTGCTGAGAGTGTAGAGCTGGTCCACAGTTCCACGACCAGGACGAAAATCACACTGCTCCTCCTGAATCCGAGATTCAACTATCCGGCGGATCCTCCTCTGCAGAACCCCTGAATAGACCTTACCAGGGAGGCTGAGGAGTGTGATTCCACGATAGTTGGAACACACCCTCCGGTCCCCCTTCTTAAAAAGGGGAACCACCACCCCGGTCTGCCAATCCAGAGGTACTGCCCCCGATGTCCACGCGATGCTGCAGAGTCGTGTCAACCAAGACATGCCTACAGCATCCATGGCCTTAAGGAACTCCGGGCGGATCTCATCCACCCCCGGGGCCCTGCCACCGAGGAGCTTTTTGACAGCCTCAGCAACCTCAGCCCCAGAGATAGGAGAGCCCACCGTGGAGTCCCCAGGCTCTGCTTCCTCATAGGAAGACGTGTCGGTGGGATTGAGGAGGTCTTCGAAGTATTCTTTCCACCGATCCACAACATCCCGAGTCGAGGTCAGCAGCACACCATCCCCACCATACACGGTGTTGACTGTGCATTGCTTGCCCCTCCTGAGACGCCGAATGGTGGTCCAGAATCTCTTCGAAGCCGTCCGGAAGTCGTTCTCCATGGCTTCTCCGAACTCCTCCCATGTCCGAGTTTTTGCCTCAGCGACTGCCAGAGCCGCAGACCGCTTGGCCTGCCGATACCTGTCAGCTGCTTCCAGAGTCCCATGAGCCAAAAAGGCCCGATAGGACTCCTTCTTCATCTTAACGGCATCCCTCACCACTGGTGTCCACCAACGGGTTCTGGGATTACCGCCACGACAGGCACCAACCACCTTACGGCCACAGCTCCGATCAGCTGCCTCGACAATAGAGGCACGGAACATGGCCCATTCAGACTCAATGTCCGCCACCTCCCTTGGAACATGGTCGAAGCTCTCCCGGAGGTGGGAGTTGAAACTCCTTCTGACAGGGGACTCTGCCAGTCGTTCCCAGCAGACCCTCACAGTACATTTGGTCCTGCCAGGTCTGACCGGCATCCTCCCCCACCATCAGAGCCAACTTACCACCAGGTGGTGATCAGTTGACAGCTCCGCCCCTCTCTTAATCCGAGTGTCCAAAACATATGGCCGCAAGTCCGTTGATACGACCGCAAAGTCAATCATGGAAGTGCGGCCTAGGGTGTCCTGGTGCCAAGTGCACATGTGGACACCCTTATGCTTGAACATTGTGTTTGTTATCGACAATCTGTGACAAGCACAGAAGTCCAATAACAAAGCACCGCTCGGGTTCAGATCAGGGGGGCCGTTCCTCCCAATCACGCCTCTCCAGGTCTCACTGTCGCTGCCAACGTGAGCATTGAAGTCCCCCAGCAGAACAAGGGAATCGCCTGAGGGAGCACTCTCCAGTACTTCCTCTAGAGACTCCAAAAAAGGTGGGTATTCTGAACTGCTGTTTGGCGCAATAGCACAAACAACAGTCAGGACCCGTCCCCCCACTCGAAGGCGGAGGGAAACTACCCTCTCGTTCACCGGGTTAAACTCCAACATGCCGGCCACAAGCCGGGGCGCAACAAGAATTGCCACCCCTCCCCGTCGCCTCTCACTGCTGGCAACGCCGGAGTGGAACAAGATCCAACCCCTCTCAAGAGGACTGGTTCCAGACCCCTTGCTGTGCGTTGAGGTGAGTCCGACTATATCTAGACGGAACTTCTCAACCTCATGCACCAGCTCAGGCTCTTTCCCTACCAGAGAGGTGACATTCCATGTCCCTAGAGCTAGTTTCTGTAACTGAGGATTGGACCGCCTTCGGCTGTCACCCAGCTCACTCTGCACCCGACCCCTTTGGCCCCTCCCATGAGTGGTGAGCTCATTGGAGGGGGGACCCATGTCGTCTCTTCGGGCTGTGCCCGGCTGGGCCCCATGGGCGTAGGCCCGACCACCAGACGCTCACCATCGTGCCCCTCCTCCAGGCCTCATTATCATTATCAACATATTTAAAACTATATATTACAGTACATATATATATATATATATATATATATATATATATATATATATATATATATATATATACACACATATATATATATATACACACACACACATATATACAGTATATATACATACATATATATACTGTATGTGTATATACATATATCATATATCGTACCCTCTGCTGTCTTCAACTTCACTTGAGTAGTATTTGAAGTTGTTGTTCTAACAATGTGTACTATCCCTATCACTCTGACGTTTATAGAGTGAGGAAGCTTACCAAACCATAAATTAAGCCTGTTCATGTTTTTATTTTGCGCTAGCACGGCTATGTTGTAAAAAAGTGTCTATATTTGGACATTGAAATGTTCCATGTAAAGCATGTCTTCTTTTGTTGTGAAAATAACAATATTTTCTCTGATCATTTTTTCATGATTTCTACTTAGAATTAAAGAATGATGTCTGAAATTGGTTTCTAATGTGTTTTATTCAAATATTCTCAGTGTAACAAGAAATAACTGTTGTGTAATCATTAGTGAAAAGTACATCACCTTCGTGTCCACCTGCCGATAAAGATTTTGAAGAACATAATTCCATGGAAAAACAAACCCCATGATGATTACAATGGTATATATTCATGGAATAATTACTCAACTCTGCAACTAAAGTGCTTTTTTGTGTATAAAAGAGTAAAATAAGATTATTTGAACAAAAGTCTAACACACCTAAATTTCATGTCAGGCCAGTAACACTTCGAGCTCACAGCGTAAATTGTGTATTGCTAGTAAATATTGAATTAGAAAATAAAAAGTGCCTTCTTGGGCCAAACAAAACTTGTGTCCTTTCGCCGGTTATTCGCCAAATACGCGTTCAGCAGGGGAATGTTTCACCGTGTCCGCCATTTTGTGTTAGCATAATGTACAGTCACGACCTCGGCAGCATCAAGCAGCATCATTCAATTCGACGAGCAATCGGCGGTTTAACAACCATTGTCAAGTCTAAGGTAAGATTTTTTCATTTTTATATATATTGGAGAAGATCTTTATGCACTTTGAAATGATTTTTTTCATCGGGTGAGTTACAAATTTTGTGTTTATCGAGCAGTGTAACTCGTTTTGACAGCCATTTTTTTTACTTCTCGTCGGTCGCCGTTCGTGTCGTGTGCACGAAGTGGCGAAAAAAAACACGTGAAGTGGGCAAAATTATTAATCATTACAGGTCGGATTTTACTTACTTTTATCCGTCGTATTATATGTCGTTGACATTTATCCGGAACAAATAAATTCTAGCGTGTTCGTTGATAAATGGCTCCGTATTTAACCCAGAAGCGATCGGCGTGTCCCTCATGGGAGGTCAAAGATTGCCTTGTAATTTTGTCTTTAGCATGATAATTCAAGAACCACTCACTCAGTGCATTTCACTGAATCCTGGCTCATGTTGCCACAGTGCTGCAATGATTAGCTTGTATTGTGGAGTTGATAGGTCAAAGTTGAGGTCATTACAGTCTTAAGAACGGCTGATGGGATTTGTAGTCTTTGTAGTGATACAACAATGGCATGGTAAGGACTGAAGGTCAATTTTTCTTTGCCATATTTTCAGAGCTTTAACTCAAGATCTAGATTTGATTGTCTCACACCAGGAAATAAACGGTGTCACTGTCTGCAACAAGCTCCAAAGAAGACGGCTTTTTTATGTGGAACAACTGACAGTTTGTGTGGATCTTGTGAATGATTGTGACTGAGCTAGGACTCAGTAATTAAAGTCTACACACGACGGCTTCATTGATTAAAAAACAAAATTTTTCGTGCATGAAGCTTCTGCTTGAGTCGGTATTTTGGCCGCTATATGCGATCAGATATTGACCAAGGGAGACAAAATGGGTGGCCGCTGGCCGCGTTAAACAGGTGGCCGCTATACACAGGGTCTATAACACAAACATTTTCTGCAGGGGATTTTTGACTGTATGTATACAGTCAAATCTGTCTTAGCAGCCACCTGTATATAACGGCCACCTGCCTATAGCGGCCACTGAAAAATCCCCCGCAGCAAATTTACATGTTATACATATGTAAATTACATTTACATATATATATACTACAGTATATACATACATATATATATATATATATATATATATATATATATATATATATAGTTTTATATACACACATATATATAAGGTACCTTTGTTTGTACTTGTATAAATATAACAATGACAACAAAAATAGCTCCTAAGAGTTACGTTTTTTGGCAGTACTGCGCTACAGCTATTCATTTCTACATATCAGCTTATTGTTATCATCATGATATTTGTCCAAACAAATGTACCTTTAGTTGCTCCATATATATAATATAATATATGTATATATATATGTACACTTGTATACCAGCATAATATACTTCTTTGTGTAGGCTGAAGGCGAGGACAACTTGAAGAAAATGCAGCTGATGGAGTTGGCCATCCTCAATGGAACCTACAGAGACGCCAATGTCAAGACACGTAAGGGTGACATAGGGGATGGGGGGGTGACTTTGCACAGGCGGCCACTGTATGTACAAACAATGCCTCTGTCCCCAGTCAAATAGAGTGTTGTCTGTCCTCGTCCCCTGTCCATTGTGTGGGCGTGGCCACACACAAACGTTGTCTGTGTGTGTCCCACAGCCACCGCTGGCTTTCCACTGGCCACCCCCCAGGCCCCTCGCATCATCACCGGACCGACGCCCGTCCTGCCACCCACCTTACGCAACCCAGCTCCTGTGACCACGCCCACCATCATGCCCCTGATTCGCCAGATCCAGAGCTCCGCCCTGGTGCCCGGCGCCAACCCACACCCGGCTCTGGTGCAGCAAGGACCCGAGTCGGGGATCATCTACACACCCTACGAGTATCCCTACACACTCACGCCCTCCATATTGGAATACCCCATCGACTCGACTGGAGTATTAGGTAAATACACGCAACACTTCACCCCCTCCCTATATGGGCAATGGATGTATTAGGAGACCTGGATGCTCGCCTCCAATCTTGTCAAGTCTAATATGGGGCTCGTGGCCTTCCCTTAAACAAACACCACACTCCCGTCGGAAAACAAATAACAGGTGGGAAGACATGGCATCTGTAAAGCTGACGTTCAGGGTTTATCCAGCTCTCATAATACATCCTGCAACACGTGACCCCGCATGCTGAGGCTCATCCTTGGGCTAATAGTCCCTTCGTCCTGTGTTTTCGCAGGTATGGCTTTCCCAACCAAAGGCTAAGCGATTAGCTATCCATCTTAGCACACAAGGACTGGCTTGCAGAGACACCCCCTCCCCAACACCCACCCCCACTCCCATCACCCCATCCTTTCTGTATACTGGGCAAAACGCTCAAAGCTCGCTCACACTTTAGGACGACAGATTATTTGCGCTCGAGTCGAGTGTCCGTGGCTTCCGTTTGGTTTTCCAACGTATTAGCAGACTAGCGTGGTGGTGTGACGCCTTCATTAACCCTTTTCTTTATTTGAAATGTGAGATAGTTCTGCTTGGAATTTTAACACGTTTTTTAGCCAACCTGTAGATGTTTGTGCTTGAATATATGTTACAAGTTTTGATTCCAGTGCCTCAGAGTGATTTTGCTAAGCTACCAGTGATGCTTTTGTTACATGAACGTAGCGCTTTAGATAGATCTGTCCTCTACAGAACACAAGACGGCAACACAAGATTCTGTCCTCTTTGGAAGCACTGATGTTTGACTTTAACTTTCACCCCCCACCCCCAAGCCAGCCTTAAGACGCCGCAGCCACAGTTTTGTGCACGTTTGCTCCTGGCCTCAGGCGCGTTGGCGCCAGTGGCTCTGGACTGTGTGATGTCTTTCTGATGAGTAACCTTCTGTGTTCTGTTTTGGCAACGTCATCGCACTGTTAGCAGGTGCCATGACCACTAAGGTACGCCGCCACGACAAGAGAATCCATCCTTACCAAAGGGTAGTGACCACAGACAGAGGTTAGTTAGCTCACCAGCCACTTTATATGTGTGTGCATGTGCGTGTGTGCATGTGCGTGCATGCTCGTGTGTACGTGCAGACCAAGGGACCAGTTTACGTGTGTGTTGCCGAAAGAGAAGTAACGGCGTAAAATGTGAAATCAGTGTTTTGTTGCAGTAAAAGCCAAGTTTGGGGGAGAAGCCATTTTTTGCGGGGGGGGGGGGGGGGGGGGGGGGGGGGTGTCTTCACTCGTTCGATAAACAGGGGAGGCCGCGGTCCTTGTGACTTCTAGACTCCTCCGGCAGAAGTAGTTTTTTGAAATTGTTGTTTTATTTATGCCCATTCCACTAGTTGTTCCCCCTCCCCGCCCGATGACTACCTGCCACTTAAAATCCAATTGAAGTACTCTACTACTAAAAAGACAGCGTGTGATAACTACTGAAGTCTGTGTTGCAAGCTCTTTTGTATGAAACGGTGTTTGTGGTCTCCTATCAGTCGCCCATGGACTTTATCATTGGGACTGTTTACATCACTTCCATGTTTCCTAGCCAGAGTGGTGCTGTTGCCTTGTCTTTAGCTGCAAACACACATTTGTATATAGGGATCTCAAGTATGCTTATATGAAGCTAATGGAACAAAATCGCTTGAAAAGTATTTGTAGTTTGCTTTTGTTTGTTTTAGTTTGTACATTTTTATTTTTACAGTGTGCTTTTGATAGATGAAGTGTCTCCATGTAAAACTTGCCACATTTATTCCGAGTGTTTAGCTCCTACTGTTCCTGGAAGGCGGCGATGAAGGCGGTGTTGTTGCTCTTTTGTGTGTGTTGTGTGTGTTTTTTTAAAGATGAGGTGACCTTCTCAATGCACAGGCCTCATGACTGTTTTATGCAATAGAAATGGATTAGCTAGATGCAATATTGGATGTGTGAGCAGTGGTGCTCCTGTTTGTACATGATGGACAACACAACACTAAAAGGCAATAAAGATGACTATTGAGGAAAAAAAGACATCTCCAAAGACAACCTAAGGACTCAAAATTCTTCTAGTTGGATTGTCTATTTGTAAGAAATGCCAACCAATCACCATCTTTTAACCTCTCATTGCTGTGTCTTACGGCACCTCTCTGCTTACAGTAGCCATCTGCGCTCTAATACGTAATTGATAATCAGTACTTGCTGCTAAAAAACGGCAAGGTAGGAGTCAGTAGGAGGCCACAGGTCACGCTCTCCCCCACATGAAACCATGCTATCTCCTCCTCTGTCTCATGGTTTCACTGTCTTGTCTGCTGGACGTAGCCCAGCTAGCATGAGTAGTGTCACGGTAGGCGCAGTCGCACGGCGGGAAGGGCGGTGCTGCTGACCACCCGCCGTAGCACGACCCGCAATAGAATCTGCCTTGTTGTCATCCTGACGCCACTAGCTGACACTAATCTCTCTTCTATCTTTTTGTTGTTGTTCTTTTTCTTTTCATGTCCCCTTCTGTGTTTGCCTCCTTTCCTGGTCCGTCTCGTCTGTGTCCGTCTAACTCTAGCTGCCACGGCAACTAACCCATGACCCCCTGACCTTCTGACCTTTCCACCCACTGATGACCCCACCCATCTCCGCCCTGCTGGCACGCTCATTGGCCAAGTGCCCCGTCGCTCTCCTCCCCTCCTTGCCCACCGGCTCAGCCAACCCAAGGCCGGCGCCGAGAGCGACGCAACTGCTTCTGCCTAACCAGCGGACGGCAGCTACGGCGGCCATAACCCGGCGGGGACCGCACCCATCGACAAGCCCCGACCTTTAGCCAACGTGCCTTCCTCTCACATTGTACTTGCAGCAGGGAGGGGGGCTGTCCCTCCCGAGTCCATCAGCAATAATTACTACTAAAGACTACTCATCCTGCGCACAAGACAGGTGTGCAATTCAAATCTTCAAATCAACAATCTCAGCGTGTATTCACAGATTATATTAACCATGTGGCCTCTTTTTCATGCAGCTCAATCGGGGGTGTCCACAGTGTGGCCTATGGGCCATTTTCAACCCGCATATTTTAAAGATAAAATGAATTAATGAGATATACAGTATTATTAGTCGTGCTGTCAAATAATTACAATGTTTATTATATAATATATATATATATATATATATGATATATATGTATATATAATATATATATATATTAATCACATGGTTGCTGTAGATTAATTTTGATGAATCAAGATGAAATATCTTTCATTTGAAATCTATTTTCATCGTGTTTCATGTTGCATGAGCAAACATTTTAGGGATTTGGAGTCATTCTCTGATGGCTTAATTGTGTTAAAAGTTTTAGTCTGATTAATAATGACTATGGATTAATTTGCATTAACTTTGCATCAATTTTGACAGCTGAGATTATTAAATGTTACCTTCATTTGTCACCAAGAACACAAAACTAAGATGAGATAGATGAGCATTTTGTCACCTTGGGTTGGTTTTTGCATCTCTGATGCATCCTTCAGTTTTTCCACATGTGGTCTTTGATGGGAAAGGTTTGGACACCCCTGAACTGAAACGTATTGGAATCAATGCAAACAGAGAGAGGCGGAATGTTTAAGAATATCACAGGTGGTCCTCGCTATAAACGTTTTGGGGTTATGAACACGCTGTCATAAAACCTCATTTTGGTCCAAAACACGATCCTGGCTGGAGGATCGTGGCTGACCAGTTCCCTATGAAGATTATGCAAAGTGCAGCTGAAGCACAGCTACACAGCTCTCAACACTCGACTGTCGCCAAAACAAAACAGACTACTGTTGGCCAAACCACGCCAAAAGAACATCAACAAACTCAACTGTACTCTCTGCACGCATGCATCGTACCCTTGAGCATGTTGACTTACAACGTGGAATAGAACTTCCTGAGGACCACCTGTAAAAGTGCCCCGCTGGGCTACTTTGTGATGTCACCATTCCGCAGCCTTCCAAGGACCGGGAATCATCATCAAAGAGTGCCTTATTTGTGCTAGCGTGGAGCGTAAAGTAGAATTCCAAAGTAGATCTTCTCTCTTATCGGAAAAAAAAAGGCAAATGCCAGTGCTTGTTTAAAGCGCACACATATGGGAGGCTTGCACTTACAAAACAACCAGCGTGAAGAAAAAGTGCCTTTTTTTTCCCACTATTAAATTGTGCAGATGAACTGCAGACTGTTTACTTCTTTAGCGCCTCAGTGGACTGCAAGTGCCAACCCAGTATTGATACCGCAGGCCGCACTGATCCATAATGTCTCTTTTATTGATGTGTGAGGGTGGAACAGTTATTTTGTGTGTGTTTGTTTGTTGTAACTTGCATTGTGTATCCCACATGCAACACCAGCCCGCCAGAGGCCTTAAAAACAAATCATGGAGTAGTAACACCTGTAACCAGTTCATAATGTATTTTGATATTCTATTTTGTACATGAAAATAACATTAAATGACTTTTCACATATGCTGCCTTACCATGGGATATATATACTGTGTATGTGTATATATATATATATATATATATATATATATATATATATATATACACATACATCTAAATAACAGTGTGTCCTGGAATACTGGAGATGTTTTCTGTGTGAACTGGAACCTGCGGAGATGAGCGCTCATTGCCTCCTGTGCTTTTCTTTTGTACACCAGTGTGACAGTTAACAATGTAGTTCCACATTAATCAACAGCCAAGGTAGACGATACTAAATCTGTGCTTTAACCACTTTAATTGTATGTGTCTCTGCTGTGGGTTTTCTTTGACGGTACACATAAAAGTTAGCGTTGGAATGATGATGAAGCAGGAATAACTTTGTACTGCAAAAGGCACACGATTAAACTCAATAGTTGTAAAACTAACCAACTTTGTTGCTTTTTCTCTCTAGCACTTAATTACTTCCTTTCTGCTTACTAATCACCAAACACTTCTTCACACCAACAACATCCAAGCCTTTTCACGCACAAACAAAAAATCCTTTAAGATCAAATGTAGGGAAAACGCCCCAAAATGTTCCGTCTCTTTTTGCTGCCTTCTATCCCTCTTTTCTCCCGCTCACACATATTTATGCAATAAGAGAGAACAAAACACCCGGGCTCGCCATGGTTTCTCTGAGGCATGCACATGTATAACGGGGGGTGGGGGGAATAGCCAAAGGAGGGGGTGTCAGGTTCAGAGGTCTAAATGTCCAGGGAATATAAGGGAAATTGATTGTGCAAGCTCGCCCTTAAACATCTGCAGAGGATCACTCTTGGACAGCCGGAAGACTTGAGCTGTGTCTCAATTTGCAAACTTCCGTACTTACACTTTGTCTTTGGAGTACAGAACGTGCAAGGGTGTGTCTTTTGCCCCATTCTCTTCTCCGTGTAGACCAATAACATCAGCTGCAACAGAGAAGCATGCAGATGATGTGGCTGGCAGTAAACCAGTGTCTGACTACAGGCAGTCAGTAACCTCATGAGCACTTTTCAGGGAAGCTCTCTGCTGCTAAATGTCACCAAAACCAAGGAGTTATACTGTCCACAGCAGGCTCCACTGTTTCAGCCCTGAGCATCAGTGGTCAGCTGGTGGACCAGGTGCAGACTTTTAACCCCTTCCGATCCGAAGGCTGTGGTGGACATGACATATGGATGAATAAAAACGCTGGATTTGGATGATGTCAGCACTTCTGGTTAATGATTGACTCCTAATGAACCAATCACAATCAAGAAATGACGTTTCACTTCCGTCCCCTGATAGCAAGAAAGCCGGCAAGACCAACACGACCAAGCCGGTTGAGGGAGGCAAACACGTGAGTGCTCATTTCCCATAAAAAAAGCAAAAATAATCAATCATAACAAACAAATATAAACTTGGTGAGTTTATATGACATGTTATCCTAGCATCCACAGGTGTGCACATGAAAAACAACTACAAGAAGATAAAACATGACATATAAAACATGACGTATGAAAACACGACATAAAAACTCGACATACAGTATAAAACATGACGTATAAAAACCACAACATATAAAACATGACGTATAAAAACATGACATAAAAACATGACGTATAAAATATCCATCCATCTATTTTCTATACCACTTCTCCTCGCTAGGGTTGTGGGGGTATGCTGGAGCCTATCCCAGCTGACTTTGGGCGACAGGCGGGGTACACCCTGGACTGGTGTCCAGCCAATGGCAGGGCACATATAGACAAACACTCACATTCATACCTATGGACCATTTAGAGTCTCCAATGAAGCTAACATGCATGTTTTTTGAATGTGGGAGGAAACCGGAGTACCCAGAAAACCCACACACACACGGGAATGACATGCAAACTCCACACAGAAATGCCCAACGGAGAATCCAACCCAGGTCTTCCCATCTCCAGACTGTTACTGTGTTGGCCAACATGCTAACCATGTGCGACCTGCTGCTACAAGTCACTCACATCAAAACATCAAACTAAACTTTCCGGAATAATAAAACATTACTATCATTCAGGACCCCACGCACCCACTGCACCAGTCCTTCCAGCTGCTACCATCCATCCATCCATCCATCCATCCATCCATCCATCCATCCGTCCGTCCGTCCGTCCGTCCGTCCGTCCGTCCGTCCGTCCGTCCATCGATCGATCTATCTATCTATCTATCTATCTATCTATCTATCTATCTATCTATCTATCTCTCTCTTTCTATCTGTCTGTCTGTCTGTCTGTCCGGCCATCTATCTACAAAATTGAATCTATCTATCCCAAGTGCATGAAATGGTGAGTGCTGGACACTTAGCACCTTCAATAGATGCCATTTGGGTTCATACTGTAGCAGAGGGGGAGGGTTTAAGTTGAAATAAAGTTGTGAACATGAAGAAGAAGAAGAAGAAGCAATCCCCATTTACGGTAAGTACACAACAACAATAATGGACGTGAGACAGCACTACACTGTCGAAATGTGCACACTCAGGAAGGAAGCAAACAGTGGAAACAGTACACTTCATAAAATAATGACGTGTACTGACGGAAGCATTTCTTTTGAGACAAAGCCCAAATAATGCTACCTTGAGTGGTTAGAATTCACCGTTAAAAAGGAGAGGAAGAAGAACAAAGGTAAATATTGCGATTGTGCCATGAATGGACGTGAGACAGCACTACACTGTCCAAATGTGCGCACTCAGGAAGTAAGTACACGGTGTACACTTTATTACTGAAGTGTGCTGACATAAGTGTTCATTTTGAGACACATTGCTGCACGAGTCCAAATAAAAACTAGCGGATGTCACGCACGTTTGAACAAAGTTTCTCTTTAAATCCCAAAGTTAAACAACACGGCTTCTCCATGCTGAATGCAGCCATGGGTGGCTCATCCGTCCTCTGCCTGCCCTTCCTGCTTTCATTGTGGAGGTTTTGTTGGAGCGGCGGGGGTGGAGGAGTTGGTGGGGGGCGTGATATTGAACTTCAGGCTTGGAGTTGAGCCTGCCCCCCACCCATCACTAAGTGAGAAAGAACATAATGTGACTGCTGCTGACAGTCCTTTGGACAGGAAGGAGCGGCCATAGCAGTAAAGGGATAGAATTAAAAAAAAAGGGGGGGGGGGGTGCTCTTGTCTGTGTTTTTCCTGTTTTCAATCAAGTTTTCATGCTGCTCTTGTCTCGCTCTTAAAGCGAGTGCTAATGTATTCTGCAGTCAGCTCAGGCCACTGCCAACACTGAGGCCTCGGCTCCGAGCTCTCACAATCCATGTGTGTGTGCGTGCGCGTGCATGTGTGCGTGTGTGTGTGTGTGAGAGACAAGTTGATTTACACAGCGATGTATGCACGGCATTCCCCACATAATGAACAGCTCTACATTTCCTCCGTTTGGTAAATATTTGACGAGTGAGTGAGCAGAATGATTTTAAGCAGCCCAGTGAAAACTGGGGGGTACTCGCTTCCAAAAGTTGTATTTCAAACCTTACCGTCACCCTCTTCCCATGTAAATAAGGCCAATCCCCCCACCCGAAAAAAACTCTCCACACACACCCCTCTGAAGCGGTTTAAAGACCCGACACTGTCTCCTCATCTCCGTGGCAACCACCATACACTGGGGGCCTGTCGTGGCCTCTCTTGTCTTTTGTGTTTGGGAGCTCAGAGAGCCAGAAAGGGAAGAAAGACGGAGAGAGAGACGGGATGAAAACAGGTTTTGAAAATAAAAGATGACATCACGCACAGCTATTTTACCCCACAACCAAAAATTTGATGATGATTAGCCCCCACGGGTGCAAAATAGGTGCATTCTGGGAGCAGAAAGAGAGAGAGAGCAGGAGCAAGAGAGTGAATGGGGCATTGTGGGAAGACAGTGGGCATACTGGGCAGCAACACAGAGAACACTAACTCACAGATGATGCCAGAGAGTCTGAAAACACCCACACTGGGCAACAATGGCAAACTTCATCGCTCCACTTGGCCCCTTGTGAATACACACACGCACGCACGCACACACACACACACACACACACACACACACACACACACACACACACACACACATACACACACACACACACACAATGGCAGAATCTAGCTAAATGCTCTGTTATTCGGGAAATTCAGCACACTAAATACCTTCAGTGGCGGCAGCAGATGGCCGGCCTGGTGGTGCATTTTAAAACATGCATGCGTGTGGCCCATGCTTTCTGCATCAAGGGAAAGTGCACAGTACACACTACACACTACACACTACACGCCACAAGGCACCTTTTCTCCATCAATATCAGAAAAATGTTACTGTGAGCATCAAACTCAACTACAAGTATATGCTACAAGTTCAACTGTCATGTCAAGACCAAACACATTTGGCCCCTTCTTCTACTTGTCTTTTATGTTGACTCTCTGCTGCCCCCTTATGTATAAACTATGAAGCACAGTCTTGCACTAATCTACAGGTCATCAGGAAAGGTCAATACTTGAAGTTTACACCTTTTGGGAGTATAAAAAACAGTTTGCTTTCTAGTGTTTGTTTCTGACTAGTCATAAAAACAGAAAAAAACAACAACGGGGGAAAAAATGAATCAAGTTTATGCGATGTTGGTTTACAGTAGTAAGAAATTATGTTTGTACTCATGGAAAACTGCAATTAAATCAACAATAAACCAAGGCAAAGGTTTGTTTTGTGGTAAATTCACAAAACCAAATGAGTAATCACACAAATTAGTTGAATGATTGTACCCTCTAGTGGCGGAAGGCTACTACACGGAAATAAAATGTTTTTTTTTTTATAAACCAGAACTTTATGATAATCAAAATGGCAACACAATATAGTGCAATCATAGTCATAGACTCACGTCAGATTCACATTTATTGATGGATAGCCCCTTGAGATGAATCACCTCGTTTTCAAGGGGGTCCAACATAAAACTTGAAATATACAATACAACGACACAATCACAAACAGCATACAGGCTCCTAGCTACCACCCCAACTCAACATCACCCCCACAAACCCACAGTCCTCACTCAAAGGATGAATAATATGTCACACCGTTACTACACCGTCCACAGAACAACAGAATCCCTAATGTGCTGTACAATAACCAATAGCAACAATTAGCCAAACCAAAATAGAACACAACATCACAGCCATTAAAAGCAGTTACATGATGTTTTAAGAAAACAAATATGGAATTCTTGAAAATACAAAATGAATTGATTATACGTATATTGTTAGGTAAGGACTTCCAATCTAATGGAGCTTTAAATTTAAAAGCACATCTATCTAATTCTTTATTAGTTTCAGGGACAAACAAAAAAGGTTGCTGAGTGTGTGGTGATGTAAATGAGATTAAATATTGTTTTAAATAACAGGGACAGTTAAAGTGAATGATTTTGAAAATAAATTGGAGCCAGTGGTAATGTCTTCTTTTATTGAGAGGTCATACATGGTGCAGTGATGAGTTCGATGTGGGCACCTTAAATCTGCTGACTGTTGTAAATGACGTTTAGGGATTGGAGATATGTTTCAAAGGGGTTCTGATAAACAATGTCAGCATAGTCCAGCATAGGAAGTCATAAAACAATTTATGAAACAATAGAGCGTGGCTACGTAACAACTTTGTTTGTGATGTATTCAATATGATACTCAAAGGAAAGCAAAGGATCAATCCAGAGGCCCAGATATTTAAATGAGGTTACTTGTGCAAGGGGTGAACCATCAGTAAAAGAAATGGTCAGATCTAAGGCATCACCAAGACCTGGGCTAGTGCCAAACAACATATAACATGATTATGTTTTTGTTCAGAATTAATTTGTTTGATGAGAGCCACCTCTGAACTGAGGCGAACTCATGTTGCAAAGTATTTTCAACGATAGACTTATTGACACTAGATGAATAAATTACGACGTCGTCAGCATACAGATGTACATGACAATTAGAGCATATTTTTGGAAGATCGTTAATGAAAGTAAAAAAAAGAAGTGGTCTTAAGGATAAGCCCTGTGGTACTCCCTTCATAAGAATTGCATAATCGAAGTTATGTCCATTAAAACGTACACACTGTCATCTATTATGAAGATATGAGTTAAACCAAAATAAGTTATTTTGAGAGATACCAATAAAGTAAAGTTTATCAAGTAATAAGTAATGGTCAACAATATCAAATGCCTTAGTTAGGTCAAGAAATATTGTGCTAGTGAGTTTACTGTTTTCAAAGGGAGGATACACATCATTAGTGAATTTAGCAGAGTTGTGGTTGTTGAAAAGTTAGGTCTGAAACCAGATTGGCATGGAATTAAATATTGTAATCAGTGATATATTGTCATCGTTGATTGAAAATTTATTTTTCATAATTTTTTGCAATAGAATTAATAATGGCAATTGGGCGGTAGTTATTAGTATCCTGTGGGTCTCCTCGCTTATGAAGTAGAGTGACAATAGCACCTTTCCAAGCAGAAGGATGGACACAGGTTGAAAGGGACAGATTGAACAGATCGCAAAGTGGATACATTAAAATATTTGCTTTAGTTCATGAATTGTACACTGAACTTCAGCAGGTAGTAGTAGTAAAAGGAAGCTACTAGAAGAAGCATATGCCAAGAATGAGTCGAACACATAGGAACTGCCAGCAGGTGTAAAGTGCCAGTTAAAAATATTTGAAATAGAAGATGGGTGCTGAATAATGTTATTACAAAAGCAAATCTGGTTGCTGGTGCTTTTGTTTGATTTGTTGAGGATATTATTCATGTTTTTCCAGAACTGTTTGGGTTTGTGGATACTTTCAAATAGTCATTTTTGTTTTTTGAATAAAAGTCTTATTTAGCATTAGGTGTTTTAGTTTTGCATAAATTCCTAAGTGATCTAGATTTTTTTCCCAGTCAGCAGCATCCTTACTCACTCTATAATACTTCCAGGCTTCATCCCGTTGTTTAAAGAGGGTAATCAAATCAGCGCTGATCCAGGATAAATGATTTCCTTTGACCTTAATTTCTTTCCAAGGAGCAACTGTATGACAGAGATAAAAGGAAAATAATAAGAAAACAACAACAACAAACTATGGGGTAAACAATAAAAAGCAAAGTTTAGGCTTTGTCACAATATAAAGTTACTAGGTGAGTATATAATTTGGGCATTTTTGGTCTTTATCAGTTTGAGAGATATGTGATATAATTTAAAGTTATTTTTAAAAGCAATTATGTTAGTTTTTCATTATTTTAATGTTATGCATTACTTATTCACTTTTGTTTAAAGGAATTACTCCAGTCACTTTTAATATGTAAAATGATTTTAATAAGACACATGATTTACATTATTAGTCTGATAACTATGTTTTACTCTGTATTTGGGCCTGTGGGTTAACTGCAGTAGTTCCTCTTCTTTTATTGTTTGTTGGCGGTTGGCAAGCAGCTTTTAGGTGTGCACCTTCTGAATAGGAGTGTGCATCATGTAGGATAAGAGTTTTTTAAAACTTGTTAGCTGAGACATATTTATTACAAGTAGATTATAGAAATACTGTTTTATTAATTTGTTAACTGTATGGATGAACATTTATTACAAGTAGATCATAGGAGCACAAAAGATAAAATACGTTCACATAATCAGCAGCCTGATATGGTTACAGAATTAAGCAACTGGGCCAAAGATAGGCTGTACTATGCTAGGAGTACATGTGCTATTTTGTGCAGGAAAATGTGCTGTACTGATGAGAGTTGTACCACGTCAGCTAAAATGCAATTCTCAGCTGTTGTCATCACACACACATCACCGAAGAATGCGAGATATCTTGGCGCCAGATTACACGTCAGCCGTGTGGGAAAACACCTATAAAAAGCTGGGAGACTCTCTCTTCTTCTGGTCAGGAAGCCGCAGGAGGACATTTGGAGAGTCAGTTAGCCCGGATATCCGAAGAATCTGAAACTATTCTGTCTGACATATTCTCAATACACTCTGTAAACGTTGGAGTGTGAGCCTTCTCACAATTGGAGATTAACAAACACGTAAGGGGGGGTGAAATGTATTTAACAGAGTGGTCCTTCAGACCTCTATTAGGTTGCTGAGAATTTCATCTCCAACAATCAGTATCTGACCTACTCTATAATATATATGAGTCCCATTTTCCTTAGAGTTCCATTTTCCTGCATTGCCTGCATTGAATTAAGACATGACTAAAACTTTCACAATAATGACAAAAGCTTGTTGTATGCTTCCATATCATTGTTAGAGTACTGTTAAGTCCTGTGTGTCCAACTCTCATTCTGGTTATGATGTCTTTTTTTCTCCTATTTCTGCTGGTCCTGCTTACTTGATCCACTCTTTTATGAATTTTATACAAATGCCTACCTTTTTATTCTCTGTCCCATTCTTCCTGCCACTTATTTAAAAGCCTTTCTGTCACAATTGACTTAATTTCAGCTTTATTGTACTTAATGTTTAGCCCTACTTGAACTCTCCTTTTTGCTGTCTTGGCATATGTATCTGCCAACTCATTCCCCTCCACTCCTGTATGTGCTGGCACACACACCAGAGTCATTGTTAACCCTGCTCTCTTCAGCCGACTAATAGTCTGGAGGATCTCAAAGATTACATCTTGTCTGGACTCTGAATTTGTTTACAAGAGTACTGCTGGAATCTGAGGCTGCAACAACTGATACTGGTTTAACACTTTCTACCCCTAGTAGAGCTAGACAAACATGTATGTACATGTATATATATATATATATATATATGTGTGTGTGTGTGTGTGTGTGTGTGTGTGTGTGTGTGTAAAAATCCATTATACTGCAGAAATATGACCTAAAGGTAGATGTCAATTCAAAAACGCAGTATGAAAGAAACCTTTTTCCTTCTTTATTTGACTTTTTCCCTTCTTACAGTGTTCCCAACGCTTAACAATCAACATACAAACTAGTTTGTTTTTTTTGTTTTTTTTTAACCTTTATTTAACCAGATAAAAAACCCACTGAGATCACGATCTCTTTTACAAGGGTGACCTGGCCAAGAGGTCAGCAGCACACGTCACAAGTGATAAAATATACAGATCTAAAAGATTACATACAATGTATATGAACACACATACTTTGTAAAGTGCAGGTGATTAGTGATAAAATACATAAAAAGCTATTTAAAACAAAGGCACTGTTCTGTGGTCTCACGCTCTTTGTCCAACAGCAAGGACCGAAAGGCTCCAAAAGGGATGAGTTCCGAGAGCTTTAGTTCAGCCTGTAAAAAATTCCACGCTGTGGGGGCTGCAAAACAGAATGCTTTCTTCCCCAGTTCAGTTCTCACACGGGGAACAGAGAGATGGAGGATGTCACATGATCGCAAGGCATACTGACTTTCAGTTCTCTGGAGTAAAGTACTTAAGTATGTTGGGACTAAGCCAAGCAGAGCCTTATAAATCAGGATCAGCCGGTGTGTATACCTATGCACACTTAAAGAGGGCAGTCCTGATTTTACATATAAGTCACAATGATGTGTAAGGCGACCATCACCAGTGACAAACCTCAAGGCACTGTGATAGACACTGTTTAAAGATTGGAGACGCTTGACAGGAGCCCCCAAATACAGCACATCTCCATAGTCAATCAGAGGGAGAAATGTAGCTGAAACAAGCAGTTTCCTGGCTCCAGTAATACTTATGTGGATAATTAACTAGAAGTATTTACACAATGCAAAATTTGTTTCAGTCATGGCAGTCATATGTCAGTTAATATACAGTATGTGATAGAGTATAACCTAATCATCATCATCACTGACTTATCATGAATTCAACTAATAACCCAGAGAAACAAATTAGCTTTAAGCTACATTGTGTGGGAGTCCCACACAATATACACTTAGTGAGTCTCCAATGTCCTGTTTATTTACAACAACCAGTGTTATAAATCTACTGTACAACCTTTTTATCACACTACATTGTTTTTGGGGAACTTGAAAAATGATGTTAGTGCAATGAATATGTTTCAAGGATATGCTTACAGGGCTGTTTATGTCACGAGCGCCGTGTGACACGGCAGGAGGTTAGGATCCCAATGCAAGACAAGGAGCAGTTCCTAAGATAAAAAGATTTAAAAAGATTTAATAAACAAAAAGAGCAAAGTACAACAAAGGAAAATCCACTATGGTAATACTAAAGAAAAGCACTTGACAGCAAAAGGCTGTCAGGAAAAAACACTAAAGCAGGGGTCACCGACGTGGTGCCCGCGGGCACCAGGTAGCCCCCCACGACCACATGAGGTGCCCGCAAGCCTGCTTTTCATTCAGGTTTTCAGTTAATAATGAAAACAGTAGAAAGAAATGCATTCTGAAATACAAAATGTGAGTTGTGGACACCAGCATTTTGTTAATGTTCTGGTAAAACAAGCATATTCGCTTCGTTTGGGTTTAAAATAAGCTCTGAAAATAAATGTTACAAAAATGAGTAGCTCGTGGCCATTTTCATTTTCTAAAAGTAGCTCTCACAAGGAAAAACGTTGGTGATGGTGACCCCTGCTCTAAAGTAACAACAAAAGACGCTGAAGGCAAACCTATCAGGAAATACAAAAATGCAAAAGAGCAGGTAATGTAGCAAAGGGTTGAGCCAGAAAGCAGGGTAAGGAACAAGGAGCCGGACTGAGCGGGAACAAGGCGCAAGTGATCAGGAAGTACAATCTGGCACTGGTGAATTGTCAGGCAGCTGCTTAAGAAGGCTGGCTGTAATGCGCTGCAGGTGTGACCAATTAAGTCCTGGGCAGGTTCAGGGATGTGCTGCAAAACATGAACGGCAGAGGGCAGCAGAGCAGCACACAGAACATGGCAGTTTACTCCGGTTTCCTCCCACATCCACAAACATGCAGGTTAGGTTAATTGGCGACTCTAAATTGTCCATAGGTATGAATGTGAGTGTGAATGGTTGTTTGTCTATATGTGCCCTGCGATTGGCTGGCGACCAGTCCAGGGTGTACCCCACCTGTCGCCCGAAGTCAGCTGGTATAGGCTCCAGCATACCCCCGCGACCCTAAAGAGGAGAAGCGATATTGAAACTGTATGGATAGATATGATTACACATGTTTCTGGGTTCTGCCCACCATCATGGCGGCCAAACCCGCACAGAGCGGACTACGGAAGTGGATTTCAGTTTCCTGTCACAGTCTAGTGGCCTTGGTGGCGACTGATCTCCTCTTATTGCACTTTAACTGCTGTAGTTCGTCCCGGACTGGCGTAAAATAGTAAACATGTAAAATCACAACAGTTGCTTTGAACGTTGTGGAAAAACGCCATTGGGCCATGTTGAAGAAGGTATGGTAGTGAAATCCTAACAACATCCTAACAACACCGTGGTTGTTTTTCATCTCTCTCCGCGTCATGACAGACCGATGTTGTTGACGTAACGACGATAGCATTGCTTTACGGCAGAGCGTGCTTGCTGGAGGTCAGGCGCTAAACAAAACAACTGGTTCTGTAAACTAGCGAGTGAATTGAGTGAATGCGAATTTTCTTCAGAAAATATACTTTTTGATAAAAACAGACAATCCAGGTCAACACTACAAGGTTTTGTTCAACCTATCTGCTCTGTGAGTGAGTGTCTCGGCTCAAATCCTAAGCGTTGCATCATATCTAGGCGCCTTAGCAGGGACGACCGAGCTCTTCGGAGATGGACAGCAACTCACAAGGCTCCGGAGGGCTTAAAGGGAGTCTCGGTGGTCTCTTCGGAGGTGGAGCACCAGAATATTCCAACACGGAGCTCGCCGGTGTTCCTTGTAAGCGTCATTGTTTAACAGCTACAGCTAGCTTGGATACTAGCTAACGTGCTTGGACGGTAAATACTTGTGCTGTCTTTCTAGTGACTGGAATGAGTCCCCTCTCCCCTTACCTCAATGTGGATCCTCGTTACCTAGTTCAGGTAAAGTACACAAATTATAGACAGCTATTTGATGAATATGTGGCTGTGAATTGCATAATGTTATATTTTCAGGACACAGATGAGTTCATTCTACCTACAGGCGCTAATAAAACGAGAGGAAGGTTTGAGCTGGCTTTCTTTACCATTGGAGGCTCCTGCATTACAGGTAGGACGCTGTAAAAATGTTTTGTGTCAGATTGACAAGCATTTCATGGGCCCAGGCATATTAGTATGCACACTCAGACATTATTATAAACATAGTTTTAAAACAATGAGAAGCATCAAGTCTCTTATTTATGGCCTTTTACTCACATATTTTCAAATAATCATTTGCTTGTTTTTATTACAGGTGCTACATTTGGCGCTTTAAACGGTCTCAGGATGGGCCTGAAGGAGACCAGAGACATGGGATGGTCCAAACCACGTAATGTACAGTGAGTATTGTTCCCTACAGGAGAAATGTATCCATCAGGTGATGATATCTCTGTTGATGTTATCTTGCCAGGATTATCAACATGGTGACCAGGCAAGGTGCTTCATGGGCCAACACTTTGGGATCAGTCGGTAGGCAAGATGATAGGATGGCAACATTTGTATACATTTTTGGTGCATCTGTTTAATGAGTCTTTTGTATATCTCTGCTGTTTCCCAGCCTTGTTGTACAGTGCTTTTGGTGTGGTGATCGAGAAAGCCCGAGGAGCAGAGGACGACATCAACACAGTTGCTGCTGGCACGCTAACGGGGATGCTCTTCAAATCAGCAAGTAGGTGTCGTTCTCCTCAGCATGAGATCCAACGCAAGAGATATATCAAAAATTCATTCTTTGTTTGTAGGCGGTCTAAAGGGAGTCGCCCGTGGGGGTCTGGCCGGTTTGGCCTTGTCCGGTGCCTATGCCATCTACAATAACTGGGACCACCTGACCGGAGCGTCGTCGTCATCCTCCAGGATATACTGAAACCCCGTGCCCTCTTTCACCTCCTCCTCTGACATTAAATCCAAAATATCATATCTCTAACCCCAGCTAAGACAACCTAGACGCTGGTCAGATGCAGTCTAGTACCACTTTCCAGGATGGGTTGCTCGTCCTGCATGGTTCCCCACATGATTGGCAGCAGTTCTGAGCTCAAACATGTCCAGGCAAGCTGCAAGTGGACCTTTTGTAATGATGAACTTCACCTTACAGTCAGTGCTACTGTTGTATTTATGAATAATGAGTGGTTAAGGGTCATTATTAGAAGCTGTGTGAGTCTCCAAAATTCGACATAATAAATTGTGGAAAGTAACTTCTACAAAATAGTAATCTATTTTGAAAAATACACTTTATTGTTAAAACTAGAGGCAGCTCAGTGCAGGAAGAAGTCCCGGATGCGGGTCCCCTCGATCCAGTGGATATATGCAGAGGTTCTGGTGAAGACGCTGGGCTTGTTCTCCACCGTGCACCCGATGGGGCCGAAGCTCACCACGCCATGCACCTCCCAGCGGTCCCGGCCCAGCTGGCACAGCAGAGGACCACCAGAGTCGCCCTGGATAGGAAAGAAGGTTGGATGGACAGTTCTTCCTCACTTCCCTCCACAGCGAGGTCACAATATGGCCAACCTACCTGACATGCTGCAGGAGGATCCTCCGTGTCTCTGAAGCCAGCGCAGATCATAGAGTCTCGGACGCGGTCACCCCAGAACTTCTTCTGCCGGCAGGTTTTGAAGTCAATGATGGGAAGTCGTGCTTGATTGAGGGCCTCCGCTAGAGACACGTTCTCCTTCCCTCCTGGGACATTTGAAACTGAATTGTATGAATTCTCAACATCTGACAATTAAACTAATGTAGTTCTCACCCCGGGTGTCGCCCCAACCCGTCACCCAGCAATAGTGCCCCGGCTTGAGGCTGGTCTGCTTGCGCGGCAGGCAGGCGTAGCGGACGAAGTTGGACGGGAGAATGTCGGCGCCGGCCTTCACCAGGGCGATGTCGTAGTCCAGCTGACTGTGGGCCGGGTAGCGGAAATTCTCGTGGCGGTAGATCCTCTTCACCGGAAAAACCCTCTCAGCCGTCTCGGAGAGCTTCAGACGATGCTTCCCCAGGACAATCCTCCACGAGCTGGCGTCCTCGGCCTTTCCTCTGGAAAGGGGAGAAAAAGCTTCACTAATAACAAAGGAAGTTCCTATTTGTGTTTCTTTTTCTTACTTTTGGAAGCAGTGAGCAGCAGTGAGGATCCAGTTCTTGTGGATCAGAGTTCCTCCACACACGTGAATGTGGTGTTTGCTCCCTCTGGGCCGAACCTGACAGAGCCAAAAACTTCAAAGTGTAAGTGTAAACTTCACAGAAGGAGTTATACAAGCACATTTACCAACTCTTACCAATTCTGCGAACCTAATAAAGTGAAGATAAATCCTGAGACTGAAACCATTTTTGCTGTTGCTGTGTTGTTTTTATTTAATTAGCTTGACTCTGCAGCCGTTCGCTTGTCTACACAGAAACAACAAGCTGGCATTTTCAGATTTTCCCACTCTGGAAGCCATTTAAAAAAAAAAAATACAGTTTCAGGGCACCCAAAACTCTGTTTGCGTGTGGCTGGCCCCTAAAAGTCAAAACTATTTTTTTAATATTTAAAAAACAGTTGTAAGAATTACAAGATTTTGTCTGGAATAAAGTTGTAATTTTACAAAGATAAAGTTATAAAATGAGACAAAAACAATAAATGTGACTGAGAATAAATTATTTAAAAAATGACATGATGGAGAATGCAATTTTTTTAAAATACAAAATTAATGACTGTATTACACATATTTGTGTTTGTATGCATATATATGTGTATATATATTAGGGGTGTAACGATTAATTCACTACATCCATGCATCGCTTTATATTCCTATGTTTCATTACATTCAACTGTGTTTAGCAAGTTTTTCATTCTGGACGTCATATATCAATCTAACATCGTTTTAAAGGTAATCAATCGATTGAATCGATACTAGGAAATAAAGCATTGTATTTCAGCACGACAGGCTTTATATGGATGTGTTTTTCCGATTTTTTTTAGCATTTTAATGATAAAGATTCGATAAAGACATTCAGTCTGACGTCATGGCCATCCGGGTATGTGTTGGTCATGGGAGTTGACATGTGAAACACAGTTGATTCGCGTCTTCTTTTTTTGGTCAGTGCATTCACTTCATTCAGTATTCATATTTAACTCATCTGGCCTTACTTCAAACTATGCAAAGTTAGGACGTTTTGTGCACCTCTTGGAGGAGTTTATCGTCCAGTAGTAGTGACTGTTAGTGACGTCATCATCCAGCGCGGCGTGTGCAGGTCAAAACAATATACAGTAGACGCCCCTACAACGTAAATAATCCATTCCGAGAACGTTTATGTTATAGGGTTTTTATGTTGTACGAAGCGTAAAATACATGTAAATAGCCTAATCCGTTCCAAGATCTTCCCAAACTCACACCTTTGGCCCTTCAAATATTCAAAGCCCACCAAATATGGTGGGAAAATATAAGAAAATGTTACCATAAACATAGTAGAGTAACATTCCAATATAAAATGAGGTAATAAATAAGATTACTGTAAATGAATAAAACTGAAAGGCGTCACCAAGTGTACAGTACTCTGTTAGTCTGAACTTGCTGTTTTCATGAAAGAACTGAAGCTGTACTTCAAATCAATATCCTCTGCTAATAACAAGAAAGCTATCAAGACTATAAATCTGTGCTCCCACTTCAATATCCTTCATTCAATTTAATTTTCATTGCTCATGTCCCCTGGTGTAACTTACTTGAATTATTATCTTTATTTATTTCACAGTCACACTGGGTGAATTTATGGCTAAAAAGTTACTGAACCGATTTAAAGTTACAGAATCGTTTTGGATCGTGTCATTCTAAATCAGTGGTGGGGAACCTATGGCTCGGGAGCCAGATGTGGCTCTTTTGATGATTGCATCTGGCTCTCAGACATTTCTTAACACCATCAAATTTCTTTTTTTTTTTTTTTTTTGCTGACGGTTTAAAGTAAAACATTATAGAAATCACGGCATTAAAAATAACGTTCAAAATATAAAACTTTCTCATGCACTTTAGTCCATCCATCTATTTTCTAGCGCCATGCGGGTGGCGAGAGCCAATGCCAGCCGTCCTTCCCATATTTTCCAGGTCCAACACCAAAACTTGATTATTATTGGATAATGTGCGAGCCTACCCGGGTCATTGAGAGGTCAAGAAGTAAACTTACCTCCTTTAAACAGTCAGCTAGCTAATTCTGCACAGCAAACCCTTTTGATGAAGAAGATGGCAAAAAGAAAGACCGATACGGAGTACGATGTAAAAACATGCAGCACCAGAAGTTGCATTCATGGTAAGAAATATTTTACTTAATATTGGTTAGCTTCAGTCGAACTGTGTTATTAAAGAGAATCAATTCAAGGACGTTTTGTATTCTAAAATTGCTTAAAAATGCACACATTTAGTTGTATTCAGTGTTGCAAAATATGATGTGGCTCTCACGGAAATACATTTTAAAATATGCGGCTTTCATGGCTCTCTTAGCCAAAAAGGTTCCCGACCCCTGTTCTAAATGAACCAATATTGTCGATGAATTGTATCGGAAACCACAAATCGTGATACAAATGGAATCGTTATTAAAACAAAGTGTTACATTCCTAATATATTTAAATATATACTGTATATATATATATATATATATATAGATATAGATATATAGATATAGATATATATGTATTATACAGTAATGTAATGTATTCAACATCATTAACAAAACAATTGAATGAATTACTGTATTATCCATATACATGTAGATATATACATATGTGTGTGTGTGTATACACATAATATACAATTTATTCTTCATCACATTTATTTATTTATCTCATATTTTGACAATGACTGTTCATATGAGAAAGAAAGGTGGAATTTTATCAGAATAGATATAATATTTGGAGAAAAATGTTTTTATTTTATTACATTTAAGTTATGTTTTGAGTATAGCGTCTGCTGGTGACGGTAATCGCCATCAACCAGTTTAAACCATTTATCACCCCTTATATAAGGATATCCTCGATGTAAAGCTGTACTAAAATGTTAATTTTATGCTGTTTTGACAGTTTCTGTCCAAAGTGAGCCTAATTATCAATATAAAGGCAGAAATTAGTTGTATTTATGCTATTATATTATAATATGTATACCTGTAGCGAGACCTGCCAGGGCCATGAGTGCGGTCTGGCCTCGTTGCCTGACACGATCCTCTCAGCCATGTTGGGCTTGAAGTAGGCTGTCCCGCAGTCTTTGGGCCAGTCTAGGAATAAAGAGACACATTTCAGACCAGAACTGTGTTTTCTGTAAGTATTATGTGTGTGTGTTCTCACCCAGGTGCAGCACCTTGTGCTGAGGTTGCCTGCTGGACGTCAGCGTGTATGCCGCCTGACTCAGCAGAGGCAGCAGCAGCAACAGCAAACACACAACATGAAGCAGTGCGTCCATCATGGTCTTATGCACAATCACCCAGCCTGTGCACACTGTGACATATTTATAGCAGCAGGCTAGCAGATGTACATGCACAGGTACACATGTGCTACACACGCACAATGAGTAATGTGACAACGAGGCGCTAGATTGTTCTCCTGCAGCGATGACTTTCCCTTTCACACACACGTCAGGGTACACAAGCATCATGTCATGTGATGTTGTACCATGACCTCAAAATGACCTCTTTGCAAGAGTACCTGAATGACCGGCACTCAGATCCTTCCTATTATAAATGTAAATAGAAGTACTCAAACATTAGTGGGGGATGGATCTTTAAGACATAAAAATAGGCAAAGAAGTCCACGTTGTTGCTGTGAAAATAAGCCACACAATGATCGCAGTGGAAGTCACCAGCGACTCTGTGGATGAGACAGAATGTGCACGCTCATCACTGCTCCCCAGTGTGGTTCAACAAGGTTAATGTAACTGTTGACAGCTAATAAGTTAGAAACTGTTTTTTGGTTTTTACACCATAGGCCTAAACTGAGGATATCCAAACATTTTTCACATTCGGCTCGCCATTTCATTTTATGTGCCTCAAGCCCGGAAATAATGCCCCTCAAAAAGACCACATTAAAAATGCAACATATATGAAATATTTGATTATTACATATGTGAGAATTTTGTGTAAGTTGTTATAAATCAACAGCCATAAAATACAATTTCAACATAATTGGGGCTCCCTTTTACATATTTGAAGATAATGCCACACAGATGTTGTCATATAAGCAAGTTGTGTGTTGGTTGTTGGAGATGAAATTCTCCACAATCTCTTAAAGGTGAAAGGACCACTTTGAAAAATTTTAATTTCACCTCCCCCTTACGTGTTCATTAATCTCCAATTATGAGAAGGAAATAAGATTCACACTCCAGATGAAGTTTTAAGAATTGTATTGAAATCAAGTCAAATCAGACATGTCAATATCTTTCGCAGCTTCAGAGCCCTGGACCCCGTTTCATTCACTTGTACCCATCTTCTGGCCAAATGAAAGAGAGTTTCCCTTGATTGTCCCATCTGTCAGTTTTACACTTTTGCTCGGACCATGGGCGCCAGTCTCTCCAAAGATAACTTTCTCCTGGATTCCTTGAGGAAGCTTATGACACCAGCCGTCCCAATAACACTTACTATAGTTGTTGACATTCTTGTTGTTCGCCTACTTCACGGCTCAGGCCAATGTTACATTCTGGCTGTTGACCCTGGCTGGAGCAAGCTGTTTTGCTCCGCCACTTTTCTGTTTAACCTTTGAAACACTTAATCTACTCAGCTAATTATTTAATAAAGCATTATTTGTATAAACTACTTGTAATCAATCACTAAGTTATTAGATTAATTGATTAAACAGTTATATTTCAACTGTACTTATTTTGAGGCACTCAACAATAATTCAATCAATAAACATCAATGCAAACAGTTATTCTAAAATCTACTTGTAATAATTATTTACCCACTCAGTCAATTCATTTTTTCCTACACGGTCCATAGCCAGTTTGAAGAGGACCCTCTGAAGGATCGACCCACGTAAGGCAGCTGGACAGGACAACATACCTGGACATGTTCTGAAGGGCTGTGTCGAGAAACTCCATGTCCTCACGGACATCTTTAACATCTCGACGAGCCAATCGACTGTCTCCGCATGTTTCAAATACCAGTCCCAAAGATACCCCACCTATCAAGCTACAACGACTACCGGCTTGTAGCACTGACTCCCATCATTATGAAGTGCTTCAAGCGGTTGGTCATGCAGAACATCAAGTCCTCATGTCCATGGTCATCCCATGACTAATTTCAATTTGCATATACTGTATAGGTCAAACAGGTCCACTGAGGACACCATCTCTGCTCTTCTCCACCCAGCCCTCACTCACCTGGATTCAAAGGACTCATATGTGCAAATGCTCTTCCTGACTCCAGTTCAGCATTTAACACAATCATCCCCCAGCAGCTCATACAAAAACTTGGACACTTGGGGCTTAAAACTTCTCTCTGCAACTGGGTGCTGGATTTTCTCACAGGGAGGCCACAAAAAGCGTGAGATGGCAGCATACACTCCCAAAACCATCACGCTGAGCACAGGGGACCCACAGGGGTGTGTGCTCAGGCCACTGCTCTTCACGCTGCTGACCCACTACTGTGGGCCAAAATCCAGCAGCAACCACATCATAAGGTTTGCGGGTGACACAACTGTGGTGGGCCTCGTCTCCAATAATGATGAGGCCAGCTAGGGGAACGAGATGGGCCAACTGGCTGAGTGGTGCAAGGACAACAATCTCTTTCTCAATGTAGGGAAGACCAAAGAGATTGTTGTAGACTGAAGGAAAAGACCCTGGCAGCACCCCCCACTGATCATCGACGACACTGCTGTGGACAGGGTGAACATCGCCAGGTTCTTGGGGATGCACATTTCTTAGGACCTCTCCTGGTCCAACAAGACCATGTCGCTAGCCAAGAAGGCCTAAACACGCCTCTACTTAATCTGCAAGCTGAAGAGAGCAGGATTCCCACCCCCCATCATGTATTCTTTCTGTGGAGGCAATATAGAGCGCATCATCACTGGCTGCATCACAGTGCGGTACGGAGGCTGCACTGTCTACTGTGTTAGCAAGATCATCGGTGTCCCTTTGTCCCCCCCTCCTTGACATCTTCAACCCTCGACTAAACTGCAGAGTCATCAGCATCGCTCGTGACACCTCCCAAGACTGCCCTTTGCACAGACTGGCTTTCTGCACTGCCTAGTTTCATTGTTTTAGTTTATTATTCTTATTATTTTAGCCTTTCTATTATTAAATTCTTCTATGCATGTCCTGCACATGCAGTATAGAAAACTGACAAAGAATCTTGAATCTTGAGTTAACCAAGCATCATCTGGTTGCAGTCAGTGTGTTTTTATTTTGAGCTTCAGGAGAGAAGCGGCCATTTTGTTTTAGTCCTCCTTTCTGGACCCCCCGCACCATCCTGGCCTCAGCGACCTCATCATACTCCTCTTCCGGATGAGTCCACTCCCACGTGAAGGTGAATTTGGGATGCTCTCATCTTCTCCCTCCGCTGTGCTTGCCTCCTCCTTCCTTCCTCCCTCATCCTCCTTCACACCTCCGTCGGCAGCTGTCCCAGGTGGAGTTGCCTCAGTGGGAAGAAGAGGAGGATTCGGAGCTTTCTTCTTTGTTGAAGGACGTTTGACAGGACGGGGGCTGTTGTGAATCTCCAGATGTTTTCGTATGGCTGCACTCAACACATCTGGGTCCACAGACGCTCCGTGGATGTCCCACGTCATTCCATCCTCGTCCCACTGCACCTGCTTCATGCTGCTCCTCCTCCCGCCAAGCTCGTCCTTCTCCTCCGCCTGGACCCTCAGACAGGACCTTCTGCGCTCCAGGTCATGAGAGGAAGCAGAGGTGACCTCCCACCTGGTGTTGTCTCCTTCCTTCCTCCCTGCCTCCTCCTCGCTGTTGCTGGCGGGGAACATGCTGGAAGAAGGCGACACCAGGTTGGAGTTGGAGCCCACCGAGGTTTTCAGGTTCAGCCTGGATCCAGGTGGCGAGCCCAGGAGGGAGTGGGAGCCTGTGTGGGATGTGTTTCTGCGGAGGTCCCACCAGGAGCCTGCAGGGGAGACGGTCTGCACGGCCACGTCCATCACCTCTAGCCAAGAAGTCATGGTTCCTTGCTCTCTTTTGACACCACCTCTGTAGCATCTACAACCTTCACGTAGCAGCGAGTCACTCATGGAGGAGACCATTACTGACGTCCCACCTCTGCCTGGCCTTTGCTCTGGTTGCCATGGTAACTGGAGGTGGCAGACAGAATTTGTTACATCTGGATCTTGCTCTTCTGCTGAACTCAGCCACACAATCTCTTCTCGAGGTTGGGACATCTCATGAACGGATGCAGGGGTTGATGATGCTCCTTCTTCTGAGCCCACAGAGGACACCATTGGAGAGGGATACTGGAAATAAAGCATGCGGGTGTCCTGGAAGGTGTCATCTTCTGTGCTTGCCATATGGAAAAAGCAGCCTGATGTCGTGAAGGTTGACGGTGTGGCGTCAACGTGTCGGGATGACGCCAGAGGAGAAGCTGGGTAGTCTTCCTGCGGGGGTGCGCTGAGTGCCGTTGATGAAGAGCAAAGATCCACCGATGGTAATGTGGGCGTCATCAGCGGGGAGATAAAAGGCGAGGAGGTCATGGTGGTAGGAGAGGCTACTTTGGACCCTGACAAGTCTGGCGCCGCACAGCACGACATGTCTTGCATGAGGCTGCAGGGACGCGACGCCCCGCTGCCACCCCACATCACCGTGTCAGGAGTGCTGCCACCACTCTGCGTACCGCCGCTGCACCGGCTCCAGCGCCGCATGTTGGCCATCCAGCGCTCACTGAGGGCGGGCAGGTTCTGCGGGTTCTCATGCTGCCACACGTGTGCCAGAGAGTTCTGCTCAGCGGGAACGCTGACGCTTGAGCTGCGGCGCAGGGCCATGCCAGTCCAGGAAGAGCACTTGTCCGTTGCCATGACATCCATGGAGCTCTTGGAGATGGAGAAGATGGGCGTCTGGTCGCCTGGCTCATACGTCCCAGACAAGCTGGAGTAGGACACAGACGGGCTGACTGAACAGCACACTGATTGGTAGTTCTCAGAGGCGGGTCGCACGGGCCTCATCGCCATGGCAACAACCTGACATAAGGACACGTCACTGAGCACCATCAAACATTAGTTAGCTATGCCTCTGTGTAGGCTCTCAGTCGTACAGGAGTTGTCCATCGAGGGAAAGGCTTCTTGAGACGTCATCTGTACTTCTGTGAAGAAGGTGTCGGACGTTTCGCTCCTCATCCGAAGAGCTTCGTCAGCGAACTAATAAGTGCTGGTAGCTTAGGCCTTTCTAACTGTATTTAAGGCCTAGGCTACCAGCACTTATTATCCGAAGAGCTTCGTCAGCGAACTAATAAGTGCTGGTAGCCTAGGCCTTAAATACAGTTAGAAAGGCCTAAGCTACCAGCACTTATTAGTTCGCTGACGAAGCTCTTCGGATGAGGAGCGAAACGTCCGACACCTTCTTCACAGAAGTACAGATGACGTCTCAAGAAGCCTTTCCCTCGATTAATTAGCTATGGTAAATTGCATAGAAATATTCCATAATTGTCCTAAATGGGATTCTACAACCTGGATTATATGAGCCTTATCTTTGCACTCAGTTTAATACATCAGAATTAAAAACTATTTGACCTTTTTATTCATATTTACTAACATTTATGTGTCAGCTGTAGCTAATTCAGATGTCAATTCTGGACTTCCTACCTTGAAGTTAACCCCTTGTTGAGATTCCTCACTGTCTTCTGCCTCACATTCCTTCCTTCTCTGCAGCTTGTGTTTGTATGTGTGTGTCATCCGTGTAAACAACGTGACAACCTGTAGCGTCAATACTGTGCTCATGAATCGTGCGTGAGAGCGGCCCGTGTGGGTGTGCCGTTTGGCCCGGGGATTAACTGCCACCTGTCATCGCATTAGCTGCTCTCCAATCTCTGACCGGTGTGTGTGTGTGAACACTGAGTTAAGATCAGGTCAGCTGGCAGGATATGCATGCACACTTATTCCTGCACTCATTGTTCACAGGCTGGATACGTTGCCTTTTTCTATGGTGAAAGTGTAGCTAATGTTGTGGTCCCTGAGTGCATCCATCCCTCTTCTATGCCGCTTATCCTCACTATGGTCGCGGGTATGCTGGAGCCTATCCCAGCCTTACTTCGGCGAGAGGCGGGGTACACCCTGGACTAGTGTCCAGCCAATGGCAGGGCACATGTAGACAACCACTCACATTCATACCTATGGACAATTTAGAGTCTCCAATGAAGCTAACATGCATGTTTTTGGAGTGTGGGAGGAAACCCGAGTACCCGGAGAAAACCCACACACACACGGGGAGAACATGAAAATTCCACACAGATTCGAACCCAGATCTTCACGATCTCCTGACTGTGAGGCCAACATGCTAACCACTAGTGCACTTCATTATAAACCAAGTAGAAATTATGGTTATTATTAGTTTCATGCTTTTCAAGCTTTTAATATTGACATTGTTGTGTAGTGTATTGTGTGTTTTAGTTCATGAGCGCTTGTGTCACGAAATCTTGCGAGATTAAAACATGACGAGCTTTCTCGTTTGGAGAAAAGGGTTAAGGTTATCACGAGAACAGGATAGCCAGAAGCCAATCAAACGGAACTAAGGCATGGCTACTATGACTAATAATACACATAATATGAAAGTGGCAGTGTGCAAGGCATTATTGGATGCACACATTAAGTGATTTACACACACTATAAACCTTGCAATCCAACCTACTTTGGTGTTCCCAGCATAAGCGTCAGCGAGTTACATGTGTATTTTTATGCAGTGCACAAATACTTCAAATACAACCCCCCAAACCCTCAAACTCAACACACTCTCCCACAACTGTTATCTATTACCTGTCAGAACAAAACATAACACAATAATTGCAGATAAGCATCTCTGAGTGCACCAACCAACTTCTTGGGATATTTAATTATTATTATTATTATTATGTATTATGTATTATTGCACTACAAATTTTATGTGATCTGTTCTGTATGTGTTTATTCTTATTCAATTTTCTTATTTTTCTCATCTCTCATGTCTTGCCTTGGTTGTTTTATGGTTAAGTGATTAAGTTCATTATGACATTTTTGCAGAGCTGCTGGAAATGTGAATTTCTCTTGGAGATGAATAAAGTGTCCATCTATCTATTGGTGCTGGCAACTTCTTCCATTCCTTTCACTCCTCAGTAAAAAGTTAAGTGCTACCTCACTTGTTCCTCTGCCAAGCACAAACATTAGAATGCTGTCCATCAGAACTGAAGACCAGCTCGGCGGGTCAGTGGACACAAGTATTAGTTACAGCATCACACATACACATTAATCATCAAATTACTTTGAATCATTTTGGTAAATTTAAATAAAGTTACTTTCAAGGATTCAAAAACTTTACTAAACTTAATTTACTTAATTTAGTAGTTTAATTTAGTAGTCGGTGATACTAATAAAACTCAAATACACATTGTTAGATTTCAAAGAAAACAGTTGACAAGCAAATAACTAGTGAACTACTAGTAGTACTGCTCGTAAAATACAGGCAGCTAAGATCATAAGAGACAATATGAAGTACGCAAAGACAGCAGCATTGGTAGCAGCACTTATTATATTATATTATATAGTCAACGCAGATCCCACTTAGTGGAATATTTAGAAAGTATGGCATCTTCTATCACTTTTATGCAGATGACTGCCAAATTTACTTACCACTCACAAAAAATGGCCATGCCCCCCTGACATCCCTTCTTGTGTGCTTAAGCGACATCAAGATCTGGTTGGCCCATAATTTCTTAAAGCTCAATAAGGGGAAGACAAACGTTATCCTGCTCAATCGTACCAGTACCCTTTTGGACCTGTGCCAGTTCAGTATTGTAGATTCTTCTCGCTAGCGAGCGATTTGTTTTAAAATACAACTTACACTGAACAGGCTAATGTGGTCGCTATCTAATCATTGTCTAATAATTTATTAAATGCAGTGGATTGCAGTGAAGTCAGATATCGGTGTTAGCCGGCTAGTTATAACTCACAAAAAACAACAATTCAAAAGATGGCGAATATTTACGTAGAGTAGCAAATGATTTAATATGTACTAAACCATGAGTGACATTACTGTGAAACTCAATAATTATGCGTAATTACTTACATGTACTGTATATGTTTCTTTCGGTCTCCGCTCTTCCATCTTATTGCAGAGATTAGAAAACTGGGTGGAAATCTGGTTCTGCTCTAAACTGGGTCAAGTCCTATCAGGGGGACACATGGTACTTTGTTGGAATTGGTAACTGTGTCTTAGAGCAAATGGCTATGACCTGTGGGGTTCCCCAGGGGCCAATCCTGGGACCCCTATTGTTCAATCTGTACATGCTTCCTTTAGGCCAACTGTGACGGAGCACAGCCACCACTAACTACCAGCGCTACATTTACACACACACTTTCCTCCCTCGTTTTCCCACTGTGTCGCCATCGCTTTCATTACCCTACAAACATATGCAATATGTTGATAAAATACACCAAGGGTGCACACTTGGGAGTATTTTTGTCATCACACATACACACACGCACACGTCACTTACCTCTGTTGCTCTGTTCCCACGGTCCAAACCACATCAACACTTCCGGGGTGCTTAAAAATGCAACTTTTGTGCAGCATGTTAATCACATGATGTGATGCATTTCATAAGCGTCTCAAATGCCCCAAAAGGACTTTATTATTGTTTGTTTTGATTTATTATGTCAGCAGTATATTTGGCGCTTTATTTTCGTTATTTTTTGAAATACTAAAGAAACTATTGACGCCCATAGGAGGGGCCTATGGGATTTAAAAGGAGAGCATTTTCAGGCAGGTAGGGGAACGTAGCTGGAGTTACACTGCAGGTAATGTGGCTGATTACTTTTTTTTTTGGACTATTTAATCGTGAGTGATTGCAGTACTTGCTAAATCATTTTTCTGGCTTATCTGTAAATACAGACCCTTTCCAAAAAATTTGAATGTCATGGAAAAGTTGTTTAATTTCCATAACTCCATTCAAAAAGTTAAACTTTCATAGATTATAGATTCAGGGCCCACAATTTAAACGATTTCAAGTGTTTATTTGTTTATTTTTACGTAATTTGGGTTTCCAGCTCATAAAACCCACAAAAACAGGAATTCAAAAAATGTGAATACTGTGAAGAAATCACCATTTACTTCTCAGTTTTTTCAGGAAAAAAAAAGAAAGAAATTAGGATCACATCAAATCAATCAAAATATGGTACTTTCAAAACGACATGACAATCTTCATTACTTGGTTGGGAATCCCTTTGCCTTAATCACTGCCTCGATGCCACGTGGCATTGAAGCAATCAGCCTGTGGCATTGCCTGGGAGTTATGGAAGCCCAGATTTCCTTGATGCTTGCTGTCAGCTCTTCTTTGTTGTTGGGTCTGGTGCCCCTCATTTTCCTCTTGAGAATACCCCATAGATTCTCAATGGAGTTTAGGTCCGGTGAGTTTGCTGGCCAGTCAAGCACTGTGATGGCATGGGCATCAAACCAGGTTTTGGTGCTTCTGGCGGTATGGGCAGGGGCCAGGTCCTGCTGGAAGCTGAAATCTGCATCTCCATACAGATCCTCAGCAGAAGGAATCATGAAGTCCTCTAAAACATTCTGGTAGACTGTTGCGGTGACCTTGTATTTAAGAAAGCAGACTTTACCAACACCTGCACCGGACATTGCACCCCAAATCATGACGGACTGTGGATATTTCACACTGGACCTCAGGCAGCTTGGGTTCTGCTCCTCACCCGTCTTCCTCCAAACCCTTGGACCTTGATTCCCAAATGAAAGGCACACTTTACTTTCATCGGAAAAGAGGACCTTGGACCACTGGCCAACAGTCCAGTCCTTCTTCTCCTTGGCCCAGTGGAGACGCTTCCTACGTTGGCTCAGGTTCAGAAGTGGCTTGACCCGAGGAACCCGACAGTTGTAGCCCATCTCCCGGATGCGTCTGAATGCCTCATTCCACTCTTTTTGGATCTCTGCCAGATTCTTGAATCTTCCCTGTTTGATAATCCGCTGAAGCCCACGGT
Organism: Dunckerocampus dactyliophorus; assembly: GCF_027744805.1. Classification (NCBI taxonomy): domain Eukaryota; kingdom Metazoa; phylum Chordata; class Actinopteri; order Syngnathiformes; family Syngnathidae; genus Dunckerocampus; species Dunckerocampus dactyliophorus. The sequence continues at coordinate 51,003 of NC_072833.1, read as the reverse complement.
CATCTCTTTTGCTGGTGCATCTTCTCCTGCCACATTTTGCCCTTCCTCTAGACTTTCCATTGATATGCTTGGACACAGCACTCTGTGAACAACCAGCCTCCTTAGCTATGAACATTTGTGGCTTACCCATCCTATGGAGGGTATCAATGATGGTCTTCTGGCCAGTTGTCATGTCTGCAGTCTTCCCCATATTGAACCCAACTGAGAAAATTGAACCAAACTGAAGCAATTTAATGACACCTGGGGAAGCCTGTGCAGGTGATTTGAGTTTAGTAGATGACACTCAGTTTAAAACATTCATGCCCTGCAAAATTTGGGCTGATTTCTTCACAGTATTCTAATTTTTGGAATTCCTGTTTTCGTGGGTTTAATGAGCTGGAAGCCCAAATTATGTAAAAATAAACAAATAAATACTTGAAATCGTTTAAATTGTGGGCCCTGAATCTATAATCTATGAAAGTTTAACTTTTTGAATGGAATTATGGAAATTAAACAACTTTTCCATGACATTCTAATTTTTTGGAAAGGGTCTGTATATGTACTTGTAAATATTTTTTGGACATTCTTGCTCTTTTTCCACAGTTAATATTTTGCACTGTTAGGATTTGCTGTGGTTTGCACTTTGGGATTGTAGCAATAAATACCACTTGAGCACTCACCCCTGACTTGGCCTGGGTCCGACTAGATCCCACCACACTAACTAATACACAACTGCAATGTGTCCTACCACAACTATTCAAGATTCAAGATTCAAGAGTTTTATTGTCATATGCATAGTAAAACAGGCAGTTATACTATGCAATGAAATTCTTATTCTGTTCATTCTCCCCAAAAAAAGATAGAAAACACAAGAAAGAATAAGAACATAAGAAACATAAATACTAATAAATTAAGCAACAACAACAGAAGAGACATTAATCCAAATAAATAATACAAATAAATAAATAAATAAATAAATAAAAGTGCTATGAGTGTGTGCGTGTGTTGCGTGCGGCGTGTGTGAGTGCTTCGTTGAGAAGCCTGATGGCCTGTGGGTAAAAGCTGTTTGCCAGCCTTGTGGCCCTGGACTTCAAACTCCTGTAGCGTCTGCGTCACTGATGGCAGGTGAAGCAGGTCAACATGGTCCTGCAGATGTACTTTGTCTCTGCATCAAACAGATCAGTGGGTGCAAGCAAAACAACTTTCTCCAGCTAGACTCAGACAAAACTGAAATCACTGTCTGTGGCCCACAGAAAGAGAAAGTGTTATTAGCCAGCCAGCACGTCCATGTGGGGCCCATAAGGGTTATATGCGGGCTATGTGGGTACTGAGTGGGCATGGTCTGGAACTGGGCAACATAATAGGGGACCCATATGATTTCAGTTACATGGGTGCCATGTGGGAAGCCCATATGGGTTGACTGCATGGGCCCTACAGGGTATAAAACTGGACCAAGTGGGCATGGTCTGGAACTGGGCAAGCACTACGGGGGACCCATATGGTTTTTAACAATGTGGGCCCCACAATTGAAACCCACAACGAATACAAAGCCCCCTTTACACAAAATTTGCATGACATGTATGTAAAGAAAGTCCACCTATAAGCCTTTGTCGATTTACACAGAACCAACCAAGGCTAAAGTGTTGCCTCACTGTGTGCTTTTAGCACTTCCAGTAAACAAAAAACTTGCAGACGCACGTGATGGTGCGTGTGAACAGCACCATCAGCCTGTCTTTTCCAGGAAAATACTTTTATACTGCAATTTAAGTGTGCAAGTGGTAAAAACCTGTCACCCATGCATGATGATCTGCTCCGCTACACCTGTCCCTAAATACTCTGCACCTGACACATCAGCCCACATGGTAACACGTGCAACCGGTATGCAAGAAATAAACAAATACAAAACCATAAACAATGGCTCCTGCAAAACTGAAGAGATCATGAGAAAAATAATTGCACTGAATTATGTCGGTTTATTTCAATTGAAAACATAACAAGACTGATCCTGTTTTTGCCCACTGAAAATCACTCATAGCAGCTTAAAATGAAGGGAAAAAGGAGGCATTGGAAGTGCTTGTACCGTTTGAAATGCAGCAGACACACCTTTAGAACACATTTTATTTTATTACCGTGTCTACAAGAATTTGAAACAATAGCCTATGTCATTGGTATGTTATGTTAATATCATAATATCCATCCATCCATTTTCTATACCGCTTCTCCTCTTTAGGGTCCTTTTTGTCGCGGTGCCCTTGGACTCTAGTTGGCACCGTTGTTTTTTGTTCCTTTGAGTTTAACTGCCTTGTGTTGGAATAAAGACCCTTTTTCTTACCTGGAGTTGTCTTGCTGCTGCATCTTGGGATCCTACACCAGACTCCTCACAACAGCCCTGACAATAATATTTTAATGGTGTTTTGGGAGAGGACACTTTTGCCCCTTAATTGGAAGTGTGAGTTTTTTGCCCCACAGTGTAAAAATAGGATTTGTCTTTAAAATTCCAAAATAAGTCAAAAAATACACACCTTTGCCAAATATGATGGCTAAAAACATAATCACTGCAAATATATAAAAAAATAAAACTTGCAAAGGACACTTTTGTCCTTAATAGGGCACAAGGGATATGTATTAGGTTATATTTTGTTTTAGATAAATACTGCTACTTTTGTATTGAAAAGTTATTTGAAAAAGTAACGCTTTCCGCCACACCACCATATTGCGGCTCACACCAGTGTAACCGTCCGCTTCACAGAAGAGTCCCACAACAAATTCACTTCGTGATGGTTAAAGTCCATTTGTTCACTCTTAATGTCATTATTTCCGACAAGTAATAGTTTAACCATAACTATCAGACACGTTGCAAATATTATTTTATGCAGGGAGTTTTAAGTGAGCTCTCTGCGGATGGATATACTATTTGAAAATCAATTCCTGGTGTCCAGACCATTTGGCTTTTGGCGCGCAGTTTGCGTCTCATCTTTTCCTCTATCGCTGTATGGATTCATTAAGGTAAGACAAACAAATGTTTATATGCATATACAACAAAACGTATGAGTGAGTTTTCACAGATTGTTTTATTTGTACAGAATTTAGTTTACAAAAATTTCGAGGGAATAAACATGCTTATCATGACGTATCATGACTGGCTAGGTGCACCTCCAGATAACTTAGATACTGAAAATGACTGAATCGTTTTTTTTTTTTTAATGTCAGGAGGAGTAACATTACATTTGTTTTTTTCTGCAAGTAACTTGCAACTAACGTTAATCTTTATTGGTCTCTTATTCCTGCACTTTGATCAGAGAGCAGGTGTGTCGACACAGACGCACTTAGCTCACTCTACCTGTGGTTGTGATATTAGCGATGTGTTACGTTGTTAGCAAAGTAGCCTGTAACAGCTGTAAACATGTTATGAAGTTAAAATAAGATGGACAGATTCATCTATATCTATAACAGTGGACCGGACCTATTAAGGCTGGAGTTAAAAGCAACTCCAGCCAGATGCTTCATGGACGACATACAGTGTGCGTGTAATTGGAAATGCAGGTAAAAAACAGAGTTTGAGGGAGTGGGAATGTCTGAAGCTGTATGAGCTTTAGATTAAGCTATGCGTTTTTGTCTTTTTAAGATACATATGGAGATGCTGGACGTAAGCTTGCACAAGCAGAAGTTTCATCTGATCTTCAAACAGACAATGATGTGCCAAAGAAGGTAATGTAAATGTACTTAAACCTGTTACGGACCAAAGTAGAAGTTTAGTTTCCTTCACAACATTTAAAGGAAGATTTAGCATATTTTACAGTTCTGTAGTCGTATAATGGCAGTTGTAGGGTTGCAACTCTATTTAAAAAAATGACACTTTTACAGAATTATTTTCAGCCAAGATGATAACTAAAAATGTCCTGCCTGTCATGGATGACGCATGTAAGAAGAATTATAATTTCACATTTTGGACTGTCTATAATTGAACATGGCTCTGAAATGAACCGTTAACATCGACTTAGGGGATTTCATAATTGTTTGATTTTTCAACTGGGCCAAACTTGTTTCATTATTTAGTGTGGGTGCTGAAATCTGTTTCTATCTATCTCTATCTATCTCTCTCTATCTATCTCTATCTAGCTCATCTATCTGGATTGTACAGGTTGTGGTGTGACTATGCATCTCTTTCTTGTGAATAAAAACTCAGTCACTCACTCACGCAAACACACACAGGATTACAGTTCATGAATCATCCTCTGAGTGATTTAGTATCTCTGAGGGGACTTGTTAAACACCTAACAATCTATTTTTCTTACACACACTTCAGTATGTTCTCTTCCTGACTTCTGGCTTTTCCACCTCTTTTAGACTTGTAACACATTTATTTTACATTTCCCTTTCTCACAGATGTATACATTCTACCTTCCTTTTGTTCTGAATGGACTTCTTCTCTCAACCCACTTGTTTCTTCAGCCATGTTAGTCATGTCACTGTCTTCTTCAAGATTTCAACTTTTCAGACTTTTCAAATATTACACTTAAATCTATAATTGTTACTCTGCCTCTTTAATGTTTCTACTGCTTTAAGCCCTTTTAAAGTCATTCAGAGTTCTCAGCTTTAGTGTTAGCCTTTTTCAACATTGCTTCAGCAGATTCTTCAGCTAATTCAGCGTTGCTTCAGCAATAGAGTTCAGCTGCTTTCAGCATCCACACGCATTTTCTGCAGGAAATGCTTTCTTTTTCTCGTTCATCTCTTGTCCTTGGCCAGTTACTGTACAATTTCTATTGAATCATATTGAACAACATGTACAACAATATGAACAAGATGATTAACAGTATTCTGTGATAGGCCATTGTAGGCTTGATTGTGCTTCTCTAAACTTAAGTGCATCCATGCCTGTAGTACTTGGACCATACTGACACATTTTAGGGTCTTACACCAAGTTCCTTACAGTAATTAATAAAGCATAATTGATGATTGATGCTAATGTTGTCCCAGTATATTTACTAAAACATTGCTATGCATGAGTAACCTGAATATCTTTTACCTGAATGTAGGCCACCCAAAAAAGCCCAGGTTCTTTCATCAAGTGAGGAGGAAGCTGACCCATGTGATGAGGACGAATTGCCACCTTCTCCTCCCCTTGAATTTGGCAGTCATTCAGCAGTAGGATATAAACCTAACATCACCTCAAGAGTGAGTGGCTCCAGTGCAACCCCGAGTGTACGGAGCCCCAGCGCACCCCTGAGTGTTCGACGTGCCAGTGCGACCCGAAGCACTAGTTCTTCCTCAAGTGTGAGCAGCCACAGCAACATTGAAGGAGCCTTGTTTGTAAAATTGGTAACTCTCCTCGAAGAAGTCAAGGACACTCCAAGAGTACACAGCAAAATGTTAAATACACTGATGAAGCAGTCGGTGGCTGTGCCAGTATTGGAACCACCTGAAGGAGCAGTGTTTCCACTGACCACTATCCAAGATGCGCAAGCCATGAACAAGAAGCTGTGCGACTCGGAGTTCATGTCTGGAGTTGTAAGTTCAAACTCTGATTCATGTTTGTATTTGGCACTGAAATGTAATCTGCCGTCTTATCTGAACTGATTTTGTTTCTTTCTTTCCTGTGCTTTTCATTCCATACACTCAGATTGCTATGGTTGGAGAAATAGGAGGTAGTTGATTGGATGATGCCACCAGAAGAATGATGGCATCATGTCCCATGAATTGGCACTGCAGTACAGTCTTTTTGGACGTCATGGCAAGAACAGTTTTTGAGAGCTGCGTCTTTTTGATGTTGTATATGGTAAATATCAGTTTATGTTACCTAATGTAACTTCCTTTATCTTTCTAGCTGAAAATATTGAAATTTGGCAAAATATCTGATCTACTGAAGTAGATACACGCTGAAGCTCACAGCTGGCCTAACTGATGAAAAGAGGGCACAACAAATCTGATCAGAGACCAGTGTTTGCAGTTCATGTGATGTTTCCGAATTGCCAACATGCACCATTCGTGTTTCCTCTGATGGTGGCTCATGAACTTTGTTATTCTGTACTACAACTTGGTGATTGTTTTATTTTTTAGCTTTGTGTTATTAGACAATTTATAATAGTCCTTCCTATACTTTGTAAAAGTGGTGGTGGTCTGCTTGTAAGAACTGGTTCGTATCCTCGATTTATGGGATGTTGAAGGAGCTGAAGTGTGTAACCATAACCTTTCTTGGAATATACAGATGTCCTTTAATGCCTCACAGGCTGATTTTCACGAGATGCTACAATGTACGAATGTTTTTTAAATGTATCACACAAATATTAATTGCTCCAGTTTTTCCAGTTTACCCAGTTTCATGAAACACTTGTCATACTGTGTGATTGGCTAGTAGCATCTTTTAATCACTTTTCCCACAAATGCTCAATAGGATTTATATCAGACAATTGTGCTGGCCAACCCATCAGACTGTACTCATCCGATAAGAACTTTGCAGTGGTTACAGACTTTTTTGAAAGGCTGTCTGTTTTTTCTGTCTGTAACAATAGTTTCATCATGTAAAAATCAGGCTACAGTTACTAAGTTGGGTCTTGTTGGGATTTATTTTTAGGCGCAATAAAGAGGAACACATTAACTCAAGGAATTACCCAGAAGGAAGCAGAGAAGGCCCTCTCCAAGTGGTTCACTGGAGCCCGTGACAGAGGCGGAAACAGGACGGTAAGAGCTCAGAGAGAGCTTTAAAAACATTGGCTGGTGGGGTAGGCCAAGTAGATGCACAGTCCCAGTAGGTGTTACCTGGTATTGGCATAGTGGTAAGAGCACATACACACACCTTCAGTTAAGTGTCTTTTACACCAAAATAATAGCCCATTAGCAGCTCTCAGAAATGTTGCCTATTTTATTGTTTGGAATTTTATGTTTGTTGCCCTGAATGTGTTTGAAAACAAAATAAGATTAATAAACAACAGAAAGTAGCAGGGAACACAGTTCCCTGTTCCACAGTTGTTAACGTTTATTCAGTTTTGTTTTGCAGAAATTGAGATGTTGGCATATCTGCTAACTTTAAGAAATGTGTAGTGAGTTGTTGACTTGTAGGAAATTTCATATCCTCCTGTCCTCTCTAGTAAATTTGGAAAATGTAACTGGAATACGAATTTGAAAAACTGTACACTGTATGTCCTTTTGAAAAATGTCAGTTTTACCAGTCAGTTTTACAAATGTCAAATGTCAGTTTTACCAGTCATCACCTACCCATCATCACCTACATTTCATTTCTGTCTCTACATAGTCGTGCGTTGGTTCCCCCCCCCCCCCCCCCCCCCCCCCCCAAAAAAAAAAAAAAAAAGCAGTAAACTAGGGGAAACAGTCCTTTTTAATCAAAGCCCATGTGAGCAGGAGTGGGGCCACTTTGGAAACTGAAATTTAGCCTGACCTAAGGCCCAGTAAAATCCCTCAAGCCCATATGGGAACACACAGGTGGAGCCTACATGGGTCTGATAGAACCGACCCACTTAGGCCCCACCTAAAACCCAGCTAGAGCTCACTTCAAGACCAAATGGGGGCACACAGGTGGGGCTTACATGGGTCTCATAAAAATCTCCTGCTTGGGTCCCACTTAAAGCCCAGTCTGATCCCTCTTAAAGTCACACAGGTGGGGCCTAAATGGGTCTCAGGTACATTGCCCAGTTGGGCCCCATTTAAGGTCCATTCTGATCCCCCTTTGTCCCCATATGGGCAAACATATGGGGCCTACATGGGTCCTGTGCACCTCACCATATTGGGCCCCACCTGAAATCCAGTAGGAACCCACTTGAAGCCCATATGGGCAAACACAGGTGGGGCCACCATGGAAACCCATATTTGCAGCCCAAGCTTAACCCTTATGGGCCCCACATGGACATGCTGGCTGGGTAGCCAACTTGAGACTCTTTCTCTAAAGCCTAATCACCAGGTTAGAAATCTAGGGGTAATAATGGAGTCAGATCTGAACTTTAACTGCCGCATTGAATCAATAACATCATCAGCTTTTTACGCCAACTAAAAATGGCCAAAAGGGAATAGTGTCTAAACTAGATTTAGAGAGACTGACCCATGCATTCGTCTCCAGCAGGCTAGACTACTGTAACGGACTTCTGACCGGGCTCACTAAACAAGCTGTAAAACAGCAGCAGTACATCCAGAATGCTGCTGCTTGAGTCCTGACTAGAACCAGGAAATATGACCATATTGGTCTAGTAATCAGGTCTCTGCACTAGCTTCCTGTCCCTCAGAGAATAGACTTTAAAACAGCTCTGCGTGTGTACAATCTTTTCATGGTCTTGCGCCAAAGTACATCTCTGACATGTTAGAGCCACATAAACCATCGCAGGTTCTGAGAAGCTCAGAGAGTAGTTTCCTGTGGGTGCCCAGACTCAGGACTAAACATGGGGTTGCGTTTCAGTTTTATGCTGCCAAAATATGGAAGTCTTCCAGAAGATGTGCAATGTTCAAATCCAGGCTGAAAACGCTTCTATTCAATTGTGCATAAGACCAATGAAACTATTTTATCTGCACTCTTAAATTTTGTATTCATTTTAAATTTTTTTGTTCTATGGAATGATTTATGGAATTTTATGTAATGATTTTAGAATGAGTTTATGTTTTATGGAATGATTTGACGAAGTGATTTCAACCTTTTCTGTCAATTTGAATTAATTGGGCTCTATAAATAAACTTGCCTTGCTTTTGTGTGTTCAGTCATATTTTTTTTATTGTACTTTTCTTAAAATTAATGTTAAAATCTTGTGAACCAAATCTCGTGCATCGTCTTGTCTTGTGATTTGGGTGTCTTGATTGTGACACCCCTAGTGTTTATTATTGCATGATGTACAATTAAAGACACGTGACACACCCACACGCCCTTCAGAGGATCATGACACCAGGTGTGGCAAGAAAATCACTTTTTAAGAAGTGGCATATTTGGGATTAAGTGAATCTAATCGTCCCTTTCACATGACTTTCTTTTCCTCTACCATAAGAAGAGAAAGAAAGTCATGTGAATAAGTGAAAAATGTGATCCCTAATAAAATGGGCGGCATGCATAGGGCCCATGGGATGCACAGAAAAGCAAATACGGGTGTGAAAATGTGAGAAGAAGCCACCTGTGTGACACACACACACACACACACACACAAGCAGCGTAGCTGCAGACAGTCAACAGTCGCCAAAAAGAAGCTGTTCTTTAAGGTAAAAAAACAATCAAGTGACCACCTTTAATAAACTTAATGTGTCATGTGGTGCAGGTGCGATGGTTCTGGTGGCAGTCTGCCTCACTGCTGGCCTCTTGGTGCTGCTTCTACTGGGCTTTGTCATGTTCTATCTGTGGAGGAGGGCGAGGGATCGAAGACAGTACCAGGATCTGGTTGCCGCCGTTCCCCCCATTCCAGTGTGCACTGCTCCGGTCCTGCTGGTTTCTCAAGGCTCCTGGGTCAAGTTAGTAACATTAAAAAAACACCTTAACAAAGTTATCCATGGCTGTAGACAGCTACAGTGCATTGCATTGGACCTAGGTTCCCAAAGTGGGGTGAGCATACCCCCAGGGGTACTGACTGTCATAATTACGAGCGCACCTGGACACCTCATAGAACAGAGTGCACAGTCATAGCAGAAAGAAGAAAGGAGACACGGCATGAAGTTCTTCATTGCTCTGTGTCAGTTTATGAATAAGTAAATAAGTTAGATGTTTACGTTGTGTATTAAGCGTGTTTAATGTAGAAGGTTTAATTTATGTTGGTGTTCTAATCCCCGCTCCGTGAAAACGTGTCAATGTATGTGTGTGTCAGGATGAGAGAGTGGGGATGCCCCTGAAATGAGGTTTTATCGCTGCTTGTATGTATAGATCACGTTTGTTCAACTTTCCCTTTTAATTTGGTATCAAATAAATATGCAGATTTAAATCATAGCGATTGCAAGTGGACAAAAGTCAAGCCATTTTTTAATTTTTTCATATTTTTCATCTCCAAGAAAAATGTACATCTTATCTATTTATCAGTGCTCATGTAAAACGTTTGTCATCATTTGACCTTGCACAATACAATTTTTTAAACCAGAATTACTTCCTTACGATAAAATTAATTAGCCAATTAATCATGTTTAATGTTTCAGTTTAATGACAATTAAAAATGGTTTCTGATTTTTAAGTGTGTAGCAGTAGGGGGTACATGGCTTCAAGTCAGATGTCTGAAGGGGTACAAAAGTGCAAAAAGTTTGGGAACCACTAGCATTGGACATCTGCTGGAATTTCTCATTCATTCCAATAAGGGCTGCACCTAGCGGTGAAGTTGTGGAGTTACAGTTTACATTTCCTTGCGTGTGTTGTGTAGGCCTGCTGAGATCCCATTCACGTTGCCTCCTCTCTTCACGACCCCCAATCAGATCAACCTGGAGACTGAGGAGGGTGAGGAGAAGGTAGAGGTGATGAAGATGGACGTTCTAACCCATAGAGGTTCTTTATCAGTACAAAGTAGGTCACTGCTGCTTTTATTTGTATGAGCTGTCACTTGAAGGTGTTCATTTTCAGTGTCCCGTGAGGTTGGTACCCAGTGGGGACGGTGCTTGCTGGCCTGTATTCAAATCCCGCTCTGAGCAAGGTGGTGGCGCCCCCGCCTGGCATAGCCACACGCCTCTGCTTCTCGGTGGAGTATCGTTACAGCAGCGAGCAATTGGCGGTCTCCTTGCTCCGCCTGGGTAACCTCCCCCCTCGTTTCCACGGGAACGTCACCCTTGTTCAGCTTCGTCTGCTTCCAGAAGACCGGAGGCCCCGCCAGGCCAAGGCCCGATGCACCGGGCCCGATCCGGAGTTCAACGAGTGCTTCTTATTCCAGGTGAGAACACAAAGATTCGATGTCAGCGTTGATGCAAACTTCATGTACAGCCCACCTGCAGGTGTCAGGGGGCCGCGTGACACGCAGCACCCTCAGTGTGTGTGTACTGAGTGTGTCACATGACAGCAAACGCCACGCAGTGGGCAGGGTTCTGTTCCCCCTGCAGGGAGAATTGGGCCAAGCTGGCCGGGTCCTCTGGAGAGACCTGGAGACTGAAGACCACAATCACGTATGTACACAGGTGGCACTTCACGTTCTGTATCGCTATCAGTCACATCTCATCTCTCATGGCATTGTGTCTCATATTTCATTTCTTCTCATTGCACATCTCATCTCAACTGATCTCATCACATCTTACCTCACTGCATCATTCCTCACATCTTCTCATCTTATCTCGCTCTATCTCACTGTATTTCATCCCATTTCATTGCTTTGCATCTCACCTCATCACATTTTATCTCTTCCTTGCCCATGTCATCTCATTTCAAAACCCCATCTCATAACATTCTTATTTCTCATATTATCTCAATTGCGTCTCCTTCTATTCTGTTCCTGTTCTCACCAATCTCATCTCATCTCATCTCATCTCATCTTACTGTCTTGCACCTCATCACATTGTATCTCTTCTCATTGCATCTCATCTCACTGCATACCCCATTTCATGGCGTCTCATATCATTGCCTATCTCCACTCATTGCATACTCTGTCTCATGACATAGAGTAACGGATGCCAGCCTGTGAGTCTGTGCCAGTGTACGTTGGTAAACCTCACTCCCTCTGCCTTAAGAGCTGCGCTGAACACGCGGTCGACAGTCCAGGCTTTTGGCCGTGTGGTCAGCGCTCTCGCCTCCCGTTACGGAGGTTCTGGCGGTGCGAAACAGGGCGGGTTACAATTGTATCTCTTCTCGTTGCATTTCTCTTCTCATCAATCTCATTGCCTTTTATCTAACCTGACCTCATCGCATTTCATCTTGTCTCTTTGCATGTTTCCTCTCATGGCATCTCATATCATTGCCTATTTCATGTCACTGCATATCTCATCCAATGTCACCTCAGTGCATGTCTTCCCTCATGGCAATGAGATGACTATCATGTTCTGTTGTTAGTGTTCGGAGTGGGGGGACATGCTGGTATCTCTGTGCTACAGTCCATCTCTACAGCGCCTATCGGTGGAGGTTGTGAGGGCTCGAGGACTGCAGCTGCTCACTGACTCAGGTGGGAAGTCTTCCGGGTGTCACGTCAATCCTGACAATCTGGATCATCTCTGTGTGTTGCAGGTGTGTGTGTGCAGGTGAGCTTGCAAATACACACTCAGGTGGTGAAGAGCAAGCGCAGCGGCGTCGTCAAAGCTGACAGAGACCCAAACTTTGACCACAGGATGACCTTCAAGCTGCGAGCCGAGCACATGGATGAGGCCTGTCTGCAATTTGTGGTGCAGCAGCCTCATGACATCCACTCAGGTGAGGAATGCATTCACTTACCTCTTCCAGGGAAATTTTACTTATGCAGCTTCTTTCAATATGTTTCCCAGAACCGTCGATCCCACTGGGACTTCTGGTGTTGGGACCCTTCATGTATGCAAGAGGTCCTCAACTGCAGCACTGGATGGACATGGTCAACACAGCACAGGAACCTGTTAAAGTGTGGCACGGATTGGGCAGGGCCACTTAAATCAGACATGACCATGTGCACAATATTTGAGATGTGAACATACATACCAATATAGCTGATGAATAAACGCAAAAATACCCTAACATGAAACAGTGTTGAAATGTACCGTATGTTTATGTAATATTGATTTGGTGATTTTCTGCATGTGCTTTGGAAGTTACTGTTGCTGGGTACTGTTGTCACTCGTTTATGGCGGTTAATTGGTCCAATGCCACATTATTGATGCCTAGTGACCACAATACTACATATGACTTATCGTTCAATATTTTTTGCCTAATAATAGGCCATAGTCAACCACGAAACAGCGATAATTTATTAAGTAAGTAATTTTTGAAAAAGGGCGAGCGAGCGACGATTTACTATATTACAAGTATATATGCCTATCATTAATGTGCAGCAGGGGGCGCACGTCCTTGTTCTTGACCCTCAGCGCAGTCGCAGTTGGGAGCGTAGAATGAGAATGAAGCAGGAAGTCTTTCTGAGCCGTCCACATCAGAAGTACGCATAATGAACAGTAGCGAGAGGCTACTTACTTAAAACAAATATATTTGTTGGTAGTATATTTCAGAATGAAGATGAATGAAAATACGTTACTCGAAGGACATAAAGTCATGTTGGTGCCATACAGTGCTGAGCACGTCCCGAGGTAATATAAAATATTGCGTCATTCTGGGCTCAGTACTAATAGTATTTATCAACAAGAGCATCATTCAGGGGACAAAATAATTATCTTCTACTTTGTCGAATATTTCTTATTCGTCTTAATTATGGATTTAAGTTTGATAGTTGGTGTGCAAGCTAGTATTAGTAGAATACAAACAAACTCAAAAAGGAAAAGTGGAGAATGTTGTGATATGAAGTATAAAAGCTCTCAGAGGAAATCAGACTGTACCTGATTGTTTGTGGTTTTCTACGGTGTCGAGGTATCATGAGTGGATGAAATCCACTGAGCTGCAGCAGCTGACTGCCTCGGAGCCGCTGACACTGGAGGAAGAATATGACATGCAACGCAGCTGGAAGGAAGACAGTGACAGTAAGTAACATGAAATCATTTCATGCACAGCAGGGGTGTCAAACTCATTTTCATTGAGGGCCACGTCACAATTAATAACTGTCAGTGTACCGTAAATCACAGTGTATAAACCGCGCTTTTTTTCACCTCTAAGAAGCAAAAAATTGGGGTGCGATTTATACACGGTGACAGGTCTGTGACCAGACTCGGACTGAAAAATAATATCAGGCAACGCTTCTACAACACTTCAGCCGAAGATCACTCGTACTACAAGCCCGGTCACACCGCCTGAACTTTGCTGTAGCGTTCCTGGAGCGGTAAAAAAAAAATTAATCACCGCTGTTGGACCCAGTTAAGGCAACGCCGTATCCGCTCGGCCACCGCTGATGGTCCCTCCTCCCGCTCCGAAAGTTTTGAGCTGCACAAAATATTACAAGCGGCCAATTTTCCGCCACGGCAAAGTTCATCACGGCTCCAACAACGCCCAGTCAAAGTTTGGCGCCGCTAGACGCAAGTTCGTGGACGCTTGGGTCCGCTAGGCCAGAATTTGGCTATAAATACCGGGAGACATTGACCAGAAGCGCATTTGGAAAGCCGTCTGTGGGTCAGACAGTTGATTTGACTTTAGCGCCCTCTGCTGTACAGTTGCTGAAAATGCTCGTGTATGCTTGAATAAACGTTGGAGTTTATTCAAATTCACACTGAAGCAGTGCAACATGATGTAATTCCATTGCAGATGCATTGATGGACTTTCTTTTTCTTTTTGAAATTGCTTAGTACCTTTACGCATGTTGGTTTGAGATGAAAGAGTTGGCAAGCATTTATGAACTAAACTTTTTTTTTCCTCACAGTGAGCCTGAAAATGGGGCTGCGGTTAATACACGGGTGCGGTTTATACACCGTGATTTACGGTATATGAATATAAATATGAATATAATCTCATGATATTATTACACAATTGCCCATGCATTTGATTATTATATTTTTAGTAACAAATTGATGGATATCGTGCTTTGAAATGAGAAGTGAAGTAAGAATGTCAAGGTGACAAGCAGACGTTCAAGTATTTATTTTTGAAAAATGCTTGGAATACCTCGGTGCATGATTAGATAATACTGACGATGAGAAGAACTGCAACTTCAATTTTTCTGTCAAAATGACAGAACAAATACATTCAGAAGGGCAAAGGTGAAGTGCATTATTGACATGCATCCAGGGTTTTGCAGGCCACATAAAATGATGTGGAGGGCCGCATCTGGCCCCTGGGCCTTGTGTTTGACACCTGTGATGTACAGTACAGTATAATATTTCAAATGCAATATTATCACCAAGAAAACCTAAATGAAGTTTATCACATAAGGCTCAGCTCTCCTCATTTTTGTCATTCCCTCACCCCCAAAGAGTGCACCTTTATCATCTTGGACAAGCGGCAGTGGGAAGACTCTGGCGTTGAGGAGGAGCAATGCATGATAGGAGATGTTAACATCTTCCTGACTAACCCATTGGATCTGTCCCTGGCTGAGCTGGAGATTATGATAGCAGGTGACAAAACCACTTCTGAAATCTCCAGAACTCTCAGCTGGGTTCTCTGTTGACTTCTTTTACTTGAAATAAACAGAGCCCACTTACAGAGGCAAAGGCATCGGGAAGGAGGTGACACACCTGATGATGCAATATGGTGAGCTTTTACTTAATACACTAACATTCATCATCACATGCACCAAAAACAACAAAGTCTTACATTAGCACGACAGATTACAACCTCATTTTGACAAGAATTAAACTTATACCTATAAATGGGATTTTCCATCAACTTGAAGTTCCGGCTACTGAATTTCGTAAAATACATTCAAATAGCAAATATACTTCAAAGGATGTTTTTGACAGAAATATCATGTTTATATAGTTTTGTTTATTATAAGAATAAGGGATTGAGGATTTCTTTTGGCACCTAAATTAAATTTTCGTAGGCGTGCCCAAATATTATCTAAAAAAAATGTATTTTTTTTCACATTGATTTTTTTTATTTGTGTACATTATATTCAAATGTGTAGCGAGGGAGTAAGTACTGTACACACCCAAAGCAGCATGAGTGAAGAGCGCCTTCTCTTCCACCAGGGGTCGCCAAACTCAACATCCAAAAGTTTCAAGTGAAAATCGGCCTGGACAACGGGATCAGCATCGCCATGTTCAAGAAACTGCAGTTCCAAGAGGTAAAAATAAACTTTAAAAAACTAGAATCTCACCATCTAGAGGTGAATGCCAATTAATTCGCATACATTTGAAAAGTTGATTTATTTCAGTACTGTAACCCCTCGTTTTTCATTGTTCCAAACCCAACAGCGATAAGTGAATTTCCGCATAGGATTCAATATTAATGAATAGAATGATTAGAACATTCAAAATACGATTTTTACCATTATTAGAGCCCTCTAGACATGAAATAACAACCCTCTGGTCACCTTTACACTCCTATTACCCAATATAGTAGACATAAGAGAAAATAAGTCTTGTGGTCGTGTGTGGTTTAATAAATGTCTTCTGGATATGTGGACAGGAAGTGATGTCTGGGATTCAGAGTTGAGTTTTAGCTGGACTACGGCCACAACAGCGTTGTGAGAACGTTCAGTAATATATTTCTTAATTTTCAAATATTCAACTTTAGTAGCTTATAAAAAGTGAAAATTGTCAAAAAAAATTAACTGCAAAAACTTCCCGAGCCTTGAATTGGTTTCTTAGTCTGAAATGAATTCCTGAAAACGAATGTATTGTGCATGTGTGTGAAAGGGTGGTGTAATTATGGGATGTCAACTCCTGCAGGTGTCAGTGTGTCAGGTGTTCAAGGAGGTGACCTTGGAGATGATGGTGGACGAGTCTGTTCGGACTAGGCTGCGCAGCTGCACCAGCCACATGAGGGAGAGGGACTACAGATTGAGCCGTAGCAGCAGACGAGACATAATGTCACAGACTTAAAAAAAGGATTGGGAGCGGGGTCGAAACGGACCAATTGGGAAGAGCAGGCATTTGTTTCCTTGGATGTGAGGCATTCTCGTGTCGCCATGAGCCACTGATGAGAAGTGGAGGCAAACTCAATCATCAACTTTTACTGTTCCATCAAGACTTTTACTGAAGCAGATGCATTTCAGTTAGCACGTTTACTTGCTAATAGCCACATCACATTAGAATATTTTCCTTTCCACCAGAAGAAGGCCAATGTTACTGAGACGAGCTCATCACAACCCTGTGCGTCTCCAGATCAGGCCAGGTTGAAGAAGACAAAGACGCATTTAAAAACAAGCGGTTGTACAAAGAGCGACAATAATTCCATAGGAATTTAAGATGATTTGGCACACATTTGCCCCTCCAACCCCTCATCCTGCATCAATGAGAAGCAGCTTGATCAGAACATTTCTTTTAAAAATCTCAGGATTCAAAGTGGAGAACAACGCATCGAGTGCACATTTAGCTTTTGGATGCTTGCGTGGATTCCAGGAAGTCCTTGGCTGCAGTGGACAGGTCGTAGAGCAGCTGTCTGACCACGCCCTCCTTCTCCTGGGCCCAGGACAGGCCCTGGTCCACTGCAATGTTGAGCGGCACGCACACTTCCTCCCACTGCAGGTCCGTCAGCCGGCAGGCAGCGGTGGCTCCAGCCAGTCCGAGCAGCAAGAGGAGGAGGAGCTTGAAGAGGAGGCTGAGGAGAGATCGCCGAGGTTTGGACATCACTTCCACCACTGTCTTTTTGTCTGGAGCAACCAAAACGTGTCACAACGTGAACTCATGGCCTACATCGAGCATGTCGGACTATAACAAACAATTAGAACAACTCACCAAAAGCCTGTCCATTCTTCTTCTTGCTCTTCTTCTCCTCACTCCTCTTCTTCTGTTGCTCCTGGGCGGCAGCAGCGGCCATCTGAGCCTTGTACTCCTTCCTCCTCTTCTCCTTCTCCTCAGCCTTCTCCCGCTTGCGAACCTCCTTCTCCCGGGCCTCCCTCTCCCTCTGCTTAGCCTCCTTCTTCTTCTCCAGCTCTGTTGGGAGATGGTGTCATCACAAAGAAATCAACAGACTGCTGTGAGTAGTATACTGTTGTGGCTCTTTTTGGTAATAGGAAGTTCCTAAGTGTACTATACTGCTCACAGCCATTGGGGGGCACATTTCCATCATATATGGGGGTTGCTAGTACATCCTATGACAGGTTCATCTGTTGTAGTCCTTAGCCTTAGCCTACATTGGTATATTTGCATTGACTCCTTTGATACTGACCTTTTTCCCTCAAAAGGCGCTTTTCCCGCACACGTTCAGCCTCCTCCTGAAGCGTTTGCATGTGTTTCAGAACCTGCCAAGAAATAAATTGTTACTAATTAGTTGCTAGCGTGTAACCACATTAGGTGTCTGTCTTTTTCTTACCCTGCCGGCACACTGTTTGCACTGCTTCTCATCCAGACAATCCCCTGCTGCTTTAGCCAGGTCGACCTCCAGAGGGTTGTCCTTCAGGTCCAACCACTTCAGACTCTTTTCAGGGCAAAAGAAAAAGGCATAAACAATCGTTGGCCACTTCGGGGCTAGCATCAAGCTAGCTGTTAGCTAACAAATGTTAAAACAGTGAGCGAGGTGTTGTTACGGACCCGCAGCTGAGAGAAGCTAACAGGCAGGCCGTTCAGCTTGTTGTTGTACAAGTCCAGGTGCTGAAGATTGACCAGGCTGCCCAGGTCATCCGGTAAACAGGTCAGCTGGTTTTTACTCAGGTCCACTTTCACCAAGTGGGTCAGGTTGCAGAATTCTGACTTTGTGAAAAGATGACAACACTGCAAGTTTAGTTTGTGAAGCAAAAACATATGATTGAAGCAGAACTTCAACTCAAATAAAAACAGCAACAATTTGCATAACTAGTGGCCAATGGCCATTAATGGTGAAATCACACAACATTCATAGTTTATACTATGAGTATTTCTTATCTCTCATGTGTTGCCGAGGTTGTTTTATTTTGTGATTAAGTTTATTATGACATTTTTGCAGAGCTGCTGGAAATGTGAATTTCTCTTGGAGATGAATAAAGTATCTATCTACAACAGTATTCGTATTCAATATGTGCATTGCATTCAATATTTAATTTATAATATTAGGGCTGTAACTAACAATTATTTTCTTAGTCGATTAATCTGAAGCTCGTTGTTTCAATCGATCGAGTAATTGGTTAGGAGATGTACCAAATCAATGTGAACCAAACAAAGGCAACATATCAGAAAAAGGCAAAAAAGTCCATCACGGTTTTCCAAAGTCAAAGCTGATGTGTGCAACTATCTTGTTTTGCCGTAAACACAAACACAACAGCTCTGCTTTTATGGATGACTAAAGAAATGTATATACCAAAATAGTTGCTGATTAATTAATCATTGATCCTTCAATTGTTGTAGCTAAATATAATAATCTACTAAAGCCATGTTCAACCAGCAAACTAGCAAATAAAAGTGAGGACGTTGTTAACTTGTACATGTAAGTACTTTCATAATTGCCACTCAGATTGGCAATATCAAATACAGTGGTTCCCCGCACATTTGTGGATTTCTGTTCAAAAATTTTTTTCCGCAGAAAACACATTCCATTCACCATAAGTGGGTACTAATTTATAAATACCTAATAACACAGTACAATGTACAGCATTCGTGTACCACTGTTTAAAAAAAGCTCACAATTTTTACAAATGTATGCCTTTTTGGTTCACTGATAATCTTTTTTTCATCAATCGTTGCGATTTCACACTTTGTTTGGTGGTCCTTGAACACACCTAGTTGTGTGCTGAAACACAAGATTGTTTGGCTACTTTAGCACTAGCGCTAACAGTCAATCAGGCCTGAAAATTTGCAGCGAGGTGAACACCAACAGGCAAATAGTGTGGATTATGTACACGCGGCTTGGAGAAACACCTCCAGCCTGCTAGCGTAACAACCCGGCCAAAGGCTACACCATGATTCCTATTCCATCTTTTCATGCTTCATCTTACTTTATTATTCATTAGCGGTGAGTACCCATATGTTTCATACTTTAAATGCGTTTCAGATGTTGCAAGTAAATCGCTTTAAACAGCTAAACTAATCTACAAAGCATTATTTAAAGGTAAGAATCCTAGATCAAATGGAAAAAAATGTTTTAGCACTTACAGGCAGTGAAGTCAGGTTGTTGCAGGACAAGTCCAGAAAAGTGGCTTTGGGGAGTGAAGCCTGTAGGCATGGATTTATCGTAACTGAGTGTCGCGTTAAGCAAAGCGGTGTGCTTTAGTGAAATAAAGTGAGTGGGAATACACTCTGTATGGTAGATAGACATTATGAATGCATTTTCACGTTCAAGCGACTCACCAGCTCCTTGACGGGCACCTCGCTGAGATTGCACAGGCTCAGGTCCATTTCATTGTCGGTGAGTTTATCTTTTAAATTGAGTCCTTTGCTGTTTTTACTCATCCTGTGTCCTGTGCAAACAAACAAATTATCTTAAGGTAAATTAAGCAGCGATGTTTAAGCTTAGTTTTGCAGCAAATCGTTCAATGATGCGCTCACCCGTTTGTTTGTTTTTGTGTCCTGGAGGAGAGAAAAATAAGTCCTGTGTGTTAATGTTAGAAAATTGGATTAAAAAGACAGCTGTTAAAGCCTGCTACTTGAATATCTTGGTGCAACTCTGACGTTGAATGAAAATCCACGTCACTGATTGAACCACAGAGTGGAGGCATTGAAGCGAGCAGCGCCCCCGCCTGTCCCGGCGTACTACCTGCAGTGAACATTTGTTACAATGAGCCATAGAAAAAAAATCATGGTTGGAAAAAATAAAAATCCTTACACGAAATCCGTCTCCTAATCCGGAGACGGATGGAAAAAACGAATAAATACCACCCAGCATGAAACATTTTATTTATTTATTTATTTATTTATTCATTCATTTTCTATGCCACATAATCCTCACTAGGTTCACGGGGTATGCTGGAGCCTATCCCAGCTGACTTGGGGTGACAGGCGGGGTACACCCTGGACTGGTGTCCAGCCAATGGCAGGGCACATATAGACAAACACTCACATTCATACCTGTGGACAATTTAGAGTCTCCAATGAAGCTAACATGCATGTTTTTGGAATGTGGGAGGAAACTGGAGTACTCAGAGAAAATCTATGCACATGTAAGAGATGCCAGCCTGTGAGTCTGTGCCAGTGTACGTTGGTAAAAACCTCACTCCCTCTGCCTTAAGAGCTGCAATCTAGAGTCCGGGCTTTTGGCCGTGTGGTCAGCGCTCTCGCCTCCCATTGTGAAGGTCCTGTGTTCGGGCCCCGGTGGGGGCGGTGCGAAACAGGGAGGGTTACACGAACACGGGAGAATATGCAAACTCCACACAGAGAGAATGCAGATTCGAACCCAGATCTGCCAGACTGTGTGGCCAACATGCTAACCACTTGACCACTCTGCGGCCCATTTATTTATTTATTTATTTTTACAAAAATGTTTCCAGCAACACAAGTGTTGATGCATTTTTTTGTATTTGATTTTATATTATTGGAGGAATTATTTATGGAAAATAAGGATATATCTGGTAGTTATGATTTATTATTTATTTAATTCAAGTCTGTGATCTGGCTTTTACTTAATTTTTTACTGTTATTTCTATTTTTTTTATTTTATTTCTCTTATTGTAGTCATATTCTAATAGTAGACTGTTTATTTTTTATCTTTATCCCATTTTTATCCTGTTTATTTTAAATGTCATTTTTGTTCTTATTTGTACTCTTTATTTGTAATCATAGTAATTACTATCTCTGTGTTTTATTTATTTTTATGGGTTTTATTATTTCTATATTCCAGTATTCTTCAGAGGGAGCCCTCTGCCTCAGGGTCATGTGGCACATGGCTGTGGGTGTCCACTGTGTCAGTGTCCTGTGATAGTGTTTCCTCACCTGTCTCAGCCTTATTTTAATTCATCTATATTTCAATCCTGTGGGTAAGTGTGCGTGCATATGCGTGTGTGTGGTTGGAGTGTGAGGGTATGAGAGAGGGTTTTTTTGTTTTTAACTCTGGAAAGCACTTCATAA
Source organism: Dunckerocampus dactyliophorus (assembly GCF_027744805.1). NCBI lineage: Eukaryota > Metazoa > Chordata > Actinopteri > Syngnathiformes > Syngnathidae > Dunckerocampus > Dunckerocampus dactyliophorus. Next base: position 29,454 of record NC_072833.1, on the reverse strand, counting down.
ATCAAGTTTTTTGTAATTTAATTCATAGAACAGAGTTACACAGACAAATACAACTTTTCTCATGTGCTGCACAGTTAAAATACATAAATAGTGCATTAAGACAACTACCATACTGTAAATAGCAAAGGCGTGGGTTTACATACAGTTCATCCGCCAGTGTACACAGTGACTTACACCTAACCCGAACCCTTACCCTATCATCTTCTTCCAGTTTTCTGAGCCCTTATTCAGCTTGGATGCTCTTCCAAAGAAAACATAAAATACCCAAAAACAAAGACACAGCCATAATATAGAAGATGAAAAAGATTCTGTTAATTTTAACTGTGACTCTGGTCCAGTAGCCTGACTTCTTGCCCTCTTCTTTCCTGTTCCTGAGAAGCAGAGTTAGCGCCTTTATCACCTCCCTTGTCTCCTCTGAGAGCTTTTCTGCAGCCCTGGATCCGGTCTGTCGACCGCCCTGAAAAGATGGTTATTGTGATTATTTGCCTCATTAAGTCTAAATATTCTGTAAAATAATCAAAACCTTCATCAGTTCAGGTTGATTTTCATCAGCACCAGTGTTGCTTATGCATGCGCAATGTGTCCGTTTCTTATTGTCCTCTGCAAAGAAACAAAAGATGAGTATTTATCACAGCCTCCACTCTTTTACCAAGACTTTGCCACATCTCTGTGGGAATTTTTGTCCATTTTGACCCACCTCCTTCACAGTCTGCCTGTCTGTTAGCGTCCTCACGCAAGCTCTGGTGTCTGCCGGCCTTCTTATCCTCACAGTCTCTATCTTTCTCCATCAAATGCATCACCAAGATTGTCTCCAGGAGGCTGAGCAGCATCAGAGCAAAGATTCCAATGCAGTAGATAGCTGCGGACAGTGGGAGACGGCATCCATGAGGGCAAACATGTCAGCGAGTGTGTTCTCCTCGTAATTTCTGCTTCACCTATGAGAGGAATGTTGTTGGAGGAGCACGGCAGGATTTCGTTGAGAATGAGCTGCATGACTGTGACGGCCAGCAGGACGGTGATCTTGAAGCTCAGCTTTTCACCTCCGGTGTCCGAGATCAGGAAGGAGGCCATGTCTAGACCCAAGAAGAAGAGGACTGGAAGCAGGAAGTTGATGATGTAGAGCACCGGTCTCCTCTTCATGGTGATCTGGGACACATTTCAACTGACTAACGTATCAGCAAATCTTTACAAATCATACAAACACTTTTGCCACGGAGCGTGTTTTGTAGCACGTTCCGTAAATGTCTCACAGTATAAACAATCATGTCTTGCTCGATGCCAAACACGCTAACGGTCTTATTGGCGACGGTCATGTCCATGAAGAGCCACTCGTACTGCGTGTGCATCACCTCTCTGGACCACCTGGTGGCTTCTGCCGAGCTGAGCGAGTGAAGCAGCTGGATCTCCTTGGCTGAGACATGAAGTGAGGGTGTGAGGTTTTTATTGCTGGGATGTTTGCTTCTACTTGAGAGACGTCCTCACCGGGGTGGACCACAGACTTGAAGGAAAGGTTGCAGCTCTGATGGTCGAAGGGGAACTGGTATATGTGCATCGTGCAGGTACTGAGCAGCACCTGGTCGTTCTGGACCTGGACCCGGCCGCTGCTGGAGATAGTGAGATGTGGGCTCGGGGGGGCCTTGTCCTTCTCAATCCTGCGTGGCAACAACACACCACATACGTCTGGCTGAAGGAAGCTTGGTGAGATGTCATTAGAATGTTTTGTCTTGGAAATAACACAAAAGTTTGATTTTAAGGATGCCTTGACTTGTTTGGTTCGGTTAAAAGGAACTAAGGTGTGTTTGCTCCGCTAGGACGGTTTGTTTGGTCATGTCTGAATGGCACGGTAAACTGTCTTAAATGTCTTATTCTCTCTGAATACGGTATGTCTACTATATTGGGTAATACGAATGTAAAGGTGACTATAGGGCTGTTATTTCATGTCTAGATGGCACTCATAATGTTAAACAGCATATTTAGAAAATTGTAAACGGGTTTTCAAGAGTTTTATTGTCATATGCACAGTAAAACATGCCATAACTACGAAAATATTAAATTTATAAAGAAGGAATACAACTTAGTTTTGGTGGCAAAATATGTTGTATGCATTGCCAGAATGAGGTTTTCGTGGCAATACAGTATATAGTGTTATCATTATGAATACACAAATTGTTTTTCAAGCCCATACTGACAACTTCCTGCTTCTCAAGACTTATAATACAGATACCAATAAGTTTTTATATCTATTATTTTTTAAATTTAGATTTAACTGTAGTTTGTGCACACTTGGTGATAAGAAAGACTCAAACAAAGTTGGATTTGACCAATTGTACCTGTAGATTTGTCCTCCCTCGTTTATTGCGGTTAATTGCCAGACCCACCCGTGATAAATGAATTTCTGCCAAGTCGGATTAATTCCTTCTAAACATGTTTTTGTCATTATTAGAGCCCTGTACACATGAAGATGATGTCATGAAGATGAGATGGAATGTGTCATAGACAGATAAAAGGTGAGAACACAAATGTTTTACTGTTTATAAAAGAAAGTAATACATGGGACTAAGACATATCTGAAAACAATTTGAAAACATTTTTTTTTAACCAAAGACAATTATTCTCTTCTTTTTTTTGGTTATCCTCTTAAGAGCAACCTGTATTAACATAAAAAAAAACTGCAAAGGAGTCTGTGCCTCACCGCGTGCCACCGCGTGCTCCAAAGGATTTACTAGCCGACAAACGTCGTTACCTTCAACAATGGTAAAGGTCTGGTTATCTAGCACCATCGTTTCCATGATGAAATCACAGATCACTTTCAACTTTTTTGCACTTGTCGATTGGAACAAGCCCTGGGCCATTGTAGCGTTGTAGCAATGCTGACGTTTCAGGTGGCTGATAAGGTTTGACGTGTCAAAGCCCCATTATTCTTTTCCCTCATTGCAGAGCATTAGGTATACTAGCACATGAAATGTCTTCCTTTGAAGAAGTGAATGTTTGTTTACAAGTGAGCTCAGGGGAAGTTATGACAGGCCGTTAATGTCACAGGCAGGAGAAAAAAGGAGCACTTGATTTGCTCACCTGCACAGTATAGATAATCTCGCCTCTTTGGAGCGTTTTTTTGTGGTTATGGGAGCTATTTTTTTAATGTTATCAACTTTATTGGTATATTTCTTCATATCGGCCTGATAATAATTGTTATCGTCAATTGTTATCGTTTACCCCTAGTTATCATAACAAAATACAAAATATGTTATGTTCATTGTGATTTTTCACTGCAAAACAAAATGTTTCTGTGGCAATATACACTAGGTCCCCAACTTACGAACACCCAACTAGCGAACATTCGCGGATATGAACACAAGCCGACTGGTCTATATTTTATTTTATTTTGCCTTGTAGTCGCTTCATCAGTATGTATACTGCTACTGTAAATGCTTGACCAGTAGAGGGTACTGTGACACTGCTAAAGGGACCAACAGAGGAAGAGTTAGACGCTGGGGAGATACAGTGTAAAGCTAAATGGAAAGCTAAATTGTACAACACGGACAGAGCGTGTGATTAAAGTTTATGAAGAGTTAATAGGCCTGCTTAATTCTACACCACCCACAGAACACTACCTCTTTTAGAAGAGTCTAACCACCACCACCATTTGTCCTTTTTTCCAATATCTCCTCCTCCTCCTCCACGACGACGTATGCTCGACCACTCCTCTTCAAAGGTAAATAACATTTATCATGACGTATTACTATCATTTTTATTCTTGTTTTTTTCATTAATTATCCTGGTTTAATATTACTACTGCATCCAAACTCATATTTACATACATACACATATACTGTATATGTATACACGTACATGTAGTACCTATATCATTGGTAATATTACCTTTTACCCTACTTAAGAACAATTCGACTTAAGAACGGTCGTCTGGAACCAATTGTGTTTGTTAGTTGGGGACCTAGTGTATATTGTTTTTTTAAACCAAAATATTCGACACAGTATGTTTTCCTTTTTTCCATTCCATTCCATTTTCCTCCGCTTATCCGGGTCCGGGTCGCGGGGGCAGCAGTCTCAGTAGGGAAGCCCAGACTTCCCGGTCCCCGACCACCTCCTCCAGCTCCACCGGGAGGACACCGAGGCGTTCCCAGGCCAGCTGTGAGACATAATCCCTCCAGCGTGTCCTAGGTCTTCCCCGGGGCCTTCTCCCGGCTGGGCATGCCCGAAACACCTCACCAGGGAGGCGTCCGGGAGGCATCCGGACTAGATGCCCGAGCCACCTCAGCTGGCTCCTCTCGATGTGAAGGAGCAGCGGCTCTACTCTGAGCTCCTCTCGGATAACCGAGCTCCTCACCCTGTCTCTTAGGGTGAGTCCCGCTACCCTACGAAGAAAACTCATTTCAGCCGCTTGTATCCGCGATCTCGTTCTTTCGGTCATGACCCAAAGCTCATGACCATAGGTGAGGGTGGGAACATAGATCGATCGGTAAATTGAGAGCTTTGCCTTCCGGCTCAACTCTCTCTTCACCACGACGGTCCGGTACAGCGACCGCATTACTGCAGACGCTGCGCCGATCCGCCTATCGACCTCACGCTCCAACCTTCCCTCACTCGTGAACAAGACCCCGAGATACTTGAACTCCTCCACCTGGGGCAGGACCTCATTCCCAACCCGGAGGGAGCAATCCACCCTTTTCCGACTGAGAACCATGGCCTCGGATTTGGAGGTGCTGAGTCTCATCCCAGAAGCTTCACACTCAGATGCAAACCGTCCCAGTAAACGCTGCAGGTCACAGCTCGATGAGGCCATCAGGACCACATCGTCTGCAAATAGCAGAGATGAGATCCTAGTGCCCCCGAACTGGACTCCCTCGACACCTTGGCTGCGCCTAGAAATTCTGTCCATGAAAATTATGAACAGAATCGGTGACAAAGGGCAGCCTTGGCGGAGGCCAACGTTCACCGGAAACAGGCTTGACTTACTACTGGCAATGCGAACCAGGCTCCTGCTCCGGTTGTACAAGGACTGAATGGCACGTAGTAGCGCGCCACCAATCCCATACTCCCGGAGCACCCCCCACAGGACACCGCGAGGGACACGGTCGAATGCCTTTTCCAGGTCCACAAAGCACATGTAGACCGGTTGGGCAAACTCCCAAGTACCCTCCAGGACCCTTGCAAGGGTGTAGAGCTGGTCCAGTGTTCCGCGACCAGGACGAAAACCACATTGCACCTCCTGTAGCCGAGGTTCGATTAACGGTCGTACCCTTCTCTCCAGCACCCTGGAATAGACTTTCCCAGGGAGGCTGAGGAGTGTGATCCCCCTATAGTTGGAACACACCCTCCGGTCACCCTTCTTGAAAAGGGGGACCACCACCCCAGTCTGCCAATCCAGAGGTACTGTTCCCGACTTCCACGCAATGTTGAAGAGACGTGTCAGCCAAGACAGTCCCGCAACATCCAAAGCCTTGAGGAATTCAGGGCGAAACTCGTCCACCCCCGGAGCTTTGCCACTGGGGAGCATTTTGACTACCCCAGATACCTCAGCCACGGTGATGGAACTGTCCGCGTTCGTATCCTCAGTCTCTGCTTCCTCTAGGGAAGGTATGTCAGTGGGATTGAGAAGGGCCTCAAAGTATTCCTTCCACCGCCCAACTATATCCTCAGTCGAGGTCAGCAGGCTCCCGTCCCCACTGTAAACAGTGTGGACCGGGCACTGCTTCCCCTTTCTGAGGCGCCGGACGGTTTGCCAGAACCTCTTCGAGGCCGACCGAAAGTCGTGTTCCATGGCCTCACCGAACTCCTCCCACACCCGAGTTTTTGCCTCGATCACCGCCGAAGCCGCGTGCCGCTTGGCCTGCCGGTACCCGTCAGCTGCTTCAGGAGTCCCACAAGCCATCCATGCTCGATAGGACTCCTTCTTCAGCTTGACGGCAGCCCTGACCTCTGGTGTCCACCATCGGGTTCGGGGCTTGCCGCCACGACTGGCACCGACCACCTTGCGGCCGCAGCTCCGATCGGCTGCCTCAGCAATGGAGGCACGGAATAGAGCCCATTCGGACTCGATATCCTCGTCCTCCCCCGGGATGCAGGAGAAGCTCTGCCGGAGGTGAGAGCTGAAGACTCGACGAACAGGAGACTCTGCCAAACGTTCCCAGCACACCCTCACTACACGTTTGGGTCTCCCGGGTCTGTCCGGCATCCTCCCCCGCCATCTAATCCAACTCATCACCAGGTGGTGATCAGTTGACAGCTCAGCCCCTCTCTTTACCCGTGTGTCCAAAACATGCGGACGCAGGTCTGATGATACGACTACAAAGTCGATCATAGACCTGCGGCCTAGGGTGTCCTGGTGCCATGTGCACTTATGGACATCCTTATGCTGGAACATGGTGTTTGTGATGGACAAACTGTGGTTCGCACAGAAGTCCAACAACATCACACCGCACGGGTTCAGATCGGGGAGGCCGTTCCTCCCAATCACGCCCCTCCAGGTCACACTGTCATTGCCCACATGGGCGTTGAAGTCTCCCAGCAAAACGACAGAGTCACCAGTTGGGGTGCTCTCCAGCACCCCTCTGATGGACTCCAGGAAGGCTGGGTACTCTGAACTGCCGTTTGGCGCGTACGCACAAACGACAGTCAGGACCCTTTCCCCAACCCGAAGGCGTAGGGAAATGACCCTCTCGTTTACCGGGGATGACTCCAACACAGAGGCACCGAGCCGGGGGGCTATTAATAAGCCCACACCAGCTCGCCGCCTCTCCCCTGCAGCAACTCCAGAGTAGAACAAGGTCCAACCCCTCTCGAGGAGTTTGGATCCAGAACCCAAACTGTGGGTCGAGGTGAGTCCGACTATATCTAGTCGGAATGTCTCAACCTCTCTCACAAGTTCGGGCTCCTTCCCCGCCAGAGAAGTGACGTTCCATGTCCCAAGAACCAGATTTGGCTGCCGAAGACCAGGTCGCCTAGGTGCCCGCCCTCGACCGCCACCCAAAACGCAATGCACCGGACCCTTATGCTTGCCCCCGCAGGTGGTGGGTCTACGGGGGGGAGATCCCGTGTGGCTTCTTCGGGCTGAGCCCGGCCGGGTCCCACGGGTGAAAGCCCGACCACCAGACGCTCGCCTGCGAGCCCCTCCCCCAGGCCTGGCTCCAGGGTGAGGCCCCGGTATCCCACTTCCGGGCGAGGTGCGGTCTCTCCTCGTGTGTTTATTCATAGGGGTCTTCTGAATCACTCTTGGTCTGGTCCGTCACCCAGGACCTGTTTGCCTTGGGAGACCCTACCAGGGGCATATAGCCCCAGACAACATAGCTCCTAGGATCACTCGGGCACACAAACCCCTCCACCACGGTAAGGTGGTGATTCACGGAGGGGAGTATGTTTTCCTGATAAATATTATGTTTTCATGATAGAATATTATACCTGTGCAGCAAGGCATACTGCATAGTGTTATCACAACACAATATAGTACCTTTGTAACAAAATATAGCATTTCCATGGCAGAAAATGTTGTTTTCATTTTAAACAACAGCATATCAGTGTCAAAATATGTTGTTTTCATTGTAAAATGGTTCTTGTGTCAAGAAATTTTGATTTTTTTGCAGAATATCTGTAGTGTTTCACTGGCTAATACACTATTATAATGACAGAATACAGTGTTTTCATGGCAAGGAATAATATTTTCATTGCAAACTGGTGTTTTTGTGGCAAATATGTTGTTATCAATGCAAAATTTAGTGCTTTCCTAGCAAATACAATGTTATCATGACACAATATAGTTCTTTTGGGGAAATGCACTATTTCACTGCAAATTGAGTGTTTTTGTTGTAAAATGTTTTCAATGCAAAATATAGTGTTGCTTTGGACTTACATCTCTTCGATGGTGAGATCTGGCTTCCATAAGACTTCAGTGGGAAGGTGGACACTCTTAATTCCACAAAAGTCCTCCGGATGCCAGCTGATGTGATCATTCTGCCAACTCTGTGCAGGAAATATAGCTATAAGAATTGTCAAAAAGCTATCTTTAAAATTGGCAGAAAAATTTCAGTGAGAGTAAAAAGTGGTTTGAACGGACCGTAAAAATCCAGACGTATGGAATGAAGGTCTGGTCAATCTCTCTCTGTAGACAAAACATTAAAAAGAGTTCAAACATTTCCAACTTCTTATGTGAAAAATGACTGTCATTATTTACATTATTTACATTCTTTAAGTATTAAGCGTGAGCTTCTGAATGTAATAAAACCCTAATGAATCACCTGTGTGTGTTGTACTATTTACTGATTTTCTGTCACTCTGACTGCTGTGCTAATTGAAAGCTCAGATGCTTCCCTGCGGTGACCTAAGACTTTTGCACATGATGTAAAGTGAATATGATATCAAAGCATAAATAAGAGCGGTAATTTCCTGAAGAGGACGACCTGCCCCAATCTGGCAACCACAAAAGCATTAATAGCTTCTTCCAGCTTCACTTAATTATTCATTGAAGCCACCAGTTATTGCTTATGAAAGCCTCCTGTCAGAAAGTTTCACCACTAAATGATTTTAAGGCTTTTAATCTGTGAAAGGGTGATGGGTTTGTGTTGTTCTGAACATCCATTTCCCAGGATACGAATGTGAGAAAGGGTTTGTGTTGTTCTGAATATTCACTTCCCACTGGATGTCTGCTGACCTTGCCTACCAGGTGCTTGATACGAATGTGAGAAAGGGTTCACTTCCCACTGTATCTTGTTATGGTCTTGATACGAATATGAGAAAGGGTTTGTGTTGTTCTGAATATTCACTGATACGAATGTGAGAAAGGGTTTGTGTTGTTCTGAATATTCACTTCCCACTGTATATCTGCTGACTTTGCCTACCAGGTGCTTGATACGAATGTGAGAAAGGGTTTATGTTGTTCTGAATATTCACTTCCCACTGTATGTCTGCTGACCTTGCCTACCAGGTGCTTGTTAAAAAAATGGTAACTCTGCGTGCGAATGCCTGAGTTTCGGGGCCGGCCACCCCGTTCTCACGCTCGCACGAACAGACTGGTATAAAGAGGGGAGAGCGAAAACACCTAGATGGAGTCTGCTGCGGGTTGTGATCGAACGCCCAGCCGATTGACGCGAACTCTTCCACGGGTGTTGGCTCTCCACTCTGTTGGCGTAGGTAAGAGGCTTTTTCGCTGCAATCATATATCTTGTGTGTTGATGCTTAAATAAATACGCCCTTGTTTAGGCTAAAATACCTTGATGTGTCTGTGTCATTCTGTGTGCCGACTGAACACGATCCTCTAAAAAATATTCTAAAACATTTTTGGCGTTGTCGGCAGGATCACGTTCAGCTGCATGCAGAATGGCTTTGTGCTGTATAAGAAAAGTGAAGAATACAGATGTCCTCACCATGGAGGAAGTGTTGTCAGGGTGGGTAGCCCCTGACGAGGTGAAAGGGATAGGCGCCGTCTTACGACAACGCGGGGGACGCCCTGGGCCGTGGGCTGGCGATATCCCTGTAGCAAGCGCGGAGGTGCTGTTACGAATGTTGAGCAAGGTTGAATATAACGAGGAGGCACCCTTGAGGGGAACACAGGAGAGTTTGTGGATCTGTGCAGAGGCATGGAAGGAGCGTAATCTAGCGGTGGCGAAGGCCAACGCTCAGACGGCGCAACAGACCAAGCAGCTGCAGGATAAGGAAAAAGAGTTAAGGCGAATGCAGTGCATAATGGATAAGACCGTTATGTGCCTGTCGCAATTGATTCGTGCCGCCCAAAATCGTTCATCCCGTAAAGTTGATGCGAAGCAAGTTCGCTCCTTTGTGGCCGGGATGAGTGAAGATTGGGATCCCGAGGGGTGGGATGGGGACATATGGGGAGATGACCCAGACGAGAGGCTGGGACCTCTCCCCGATCCGCCCCCGGTTCGAAGTGTTTATCCATCATTAAAGCAATTTAAGAAAATGCAACCTGTTACACGACGACATCAGGTGCAAGGCATAGCAGATATGAGACAGATGGTGGACGCACAGGGGCAGCCTGTGATAGGAGCAAACGGGCGGCCTGTGATGGAGCCTGTGCTTGAGATGCAGGAACAACGGTTGATTAAGGAGGATTTTACACAAGATGAGGTGACTCTGATTTTGTCGAGATATAAACAAAGACCAGGAGAGGCGTTGGACACGTGGCTGCTGCGTCTGGCTGACGATGGGGCCGATGCTATAGCTGTGGATTCGGGAGATTGTGTCAGGTTTTCTGGAATGTCGTCTGACCCGTCGGTAAATACAGAATACAGGATAGTGGGGCGGCTGATAGGGGATGGAGAAAGTTTGCCACTGTGTTTATTGTATGCTATGGCCGCCCATGAAGTGTACCCCACGTCTGGGGACTGGCCGCTGTTGACTGGTACCTGGCATACCTTGCGGGATGCAGCGCAGCGGATGGCGCGGCTATGTTTGAGGGAGTCAGTGTCACGGGATTCAGACCCTTTTATTAATGACAAGGAAGTGTCTAAGCGGGTTCGGGACGCTATCATACGTGATTCCCCACCGCAATATAGATCCGCGGTGTTAACAGTGTTGCTAGGAGCACAAGACTTGACGTGTGGTGCTGTGCGAATGAGGTTGATGGAGTTAGCAGGACTTGGGGATTGGGGCATGACGGCTTCTGAGCCGAGTAAGCTCCCCCAAACCCGAGAAGAGCGTAAGCCTTTCGTGAAGGAGAGTGGTAGCGGAGCTACCAGGACTGAGATGTGGAAGGCTTTGATTAAAGCGGGAGTACCAGCAGAGGAAATAGATGGCATCCCAACGAATGCGTTAATGGAGAAGTGTAGGCAGAAGGGCATACAAGTGAGGTGTAATATGGCTCCTAGGGTGGATCTGGGTGTGGCAGACTTGGTCGCTATGCTGAAGGAAGTGGTCAGGCCACCTCCTACGGCGCCACCCCGTTCAAGAGTGGAGGATCAGTCTGATGATGATTCCTCAGATTCGGGAGAGGAAGAAAGGTATGTTGCTGCCGTGAGTAGAAAGCAGACCAAGAAGCAGAGGAAGAAGGAGAAAAGAGATAGGCGAAGGCGTGACAGGGATGAAGAATAGGGGGATGGTCAAGCCCTGGTAGTCCAAAATGCGGTGAACTGGTCTACCAGTGATATTAGGCCTCATGTGCAAGTGCAGATATATTGGGACAAGTCTGTGCAAACTGTAACCGCGTTAGTGGACACGGGGGCGGAGGCCTCATTGATTTGTGGGAATCCAGCTAAAATGAAAGGTGCTGAGGTTCCACTGATTGGACTGGGGGGGCAGGCAATCATCGGGAAAAGTGTTTGCCTACCTTTAAAGATTGGAGCCATGCCCATCCGGAAATACAATGTTGTTGTTACTCCTATACAGGAGTGGATTGTTGGCATGGACATTCTGGCAGGAATGACTCTCTATTTGTCACAGGGAAAATTCCAGTTCGGAGTATCACCCCAAATTAGGGCGATACTGGTGGGAAGGGCAAAAATGGAACCCTTCCCGATACCGCTGGCCACTGAGGTGGTACATCAAAAGCAGTACCGGCTTCCGGGAGGACACAAAGAAATTTCCAATACGATACAGGAATATTTGGACGCAGGGGTGTTAAAACCCATCACGACCCAATGGAACAATCCATTGTGGCCGGTGAGAAAGTCCGATGGGACATGGCGTATGACTGTGGATTATCGAAACTTGAACAGATTAACCCCTGCCTTGACATCAGCGGTGCCTGATGCCGTGACAATCATCGAGCGGGTGCAGCATCACCCCGGAACATGGTATGGAGTTATTGACCTTGCAAATGCCTTTTTTACCATTCCTATACCAGAGGATAGGATGGAGCAGTTTGCCTTCCAGTGGGAAGGTCGGCAGTACACGTTCACAAGGCTGCCTCAAGGGTATTTGCACAGTCCCACGATATGTCATCGTATTGTGGCAGAACACTTGGCCCAAATGAAAATGCCTGATGAAGTGGGCATCTGGCACTACATTGATGACATAATGCTTCAGGGAGCTAGCCAGGAACAGGTTAAGAGTGTGCTTGACCAGCTGATTGCCCACATAAAGACATTTGGGTGGGAAATCAATCCAGCAAAGGTGCAGGGACCTTCGCAGACGGTGACATTTTTGGGCATCCTGTGGAATAAAGGGGAAAGGGAAATGACACAAAAAGCTAAAGATAAGATCATTAATTTTCCTACCCCACATTCCAAGAAGGATGCACAAAAATACATTGGATTGTTTGGATTCTGGAGGAATCACATTCCTCATCTGGGTCAGATACTGCAGCCGCTGTATCAGTGTACTCGGAAAAAGGAGGAATTCGTGTGGGGAGATTCCCAACAACAAGCATTTGACATGGCTAAAGAAGCTATTCAGCAGGTTGTCTCGCTAGCCAAAATGCAATCAGGGCCGGTAGAGCTACAAGTATCAGCTATCAATCAGTACGCGAACTGGAGTTTGTGGCAGAAACAAAATCGAGTCAGAAGACCTCTAGGGTTCTGGTCTCGGAAGCTGCCAGATGCAGGAATAAGATACACTCCTTTTGAGAAGCAGCTGTTGGCCTGTTATTGGGCCCTACTAGAAACTGAGGCTCAGACCATCGGACATGAGGTGTGCATGAGGACTCATATACCGATTTTGTCCTGGGTTATGAGTAACCCAACCACACATCGTGTGGGGGTGGCCCAGGAAGCCAGTATCATAAAGTGGAAATGGTACGTGGCTGAGCGAGCTAAGCCAGGAGAAAAAGGATTGTCTTTGTTACATGAGCAGGTTGCTGACGTACCTGAGGAGGACGAAATTCAGTTTGAGGTGATGCCGTTAGCGGAGTCACCAGTACGTTTGGGTGTGAGGTGGGATGACTTGATGGAAGCAGATAAGGAGAGGGCATGGTTTACTGATGGCTCATGCCGATACCAAGGAGGGAAGCGAAGGTGGAAGGCCGGGGCCTTTAATCCTCAATTGAGTCAATCCTTAGAGGAGCTAGGGGAGGGGAAAAGCAGTCAGTGGGCAGAGTTAAAAGCAGTCCACATGGTAATTATGCAGAGTGGACCGCAAGGAGTACATCTGTATTCTGATTCGTGGTCGGTGACTCAAGGATTGCTGGCGTGGATGCCCACGTGGCATTCCACTGGTTGGAAAATTCACAACAAGGAAGTCTGGGGAAAGGAGTTGTGGGCTGATATTTGGGAAAAGGCTTTGGAAGTGCCCATTACTGTTGTGCATGTTGATGCTCACACCACGAGGGATAATGCAGAAGCTTTGTATAACAATGCAGCAGATCAGTTAGCAAAAATCATGGTTGTAGAACGACAATCTTCAGTGGGGCTAGCTCGTTGGGCACACGAGAAATCAGGACACTGGGGGTGGCAAGGGACTACCCAGTGGGCGCGAGACAGAGGTATAGATCTGAAAGTTGATGATGTTAAGACTGCCATTGCTGAGTGTGAAACGTGCCAACATCAGAGGAAAGGTGTTCCTCAACATATGCAGGGCCACATCCAAAGGGGAAAACAGGCAGGGCAGATATGGCAGATAGACTACATAGGGCCGTTACCTATGTCAAAGGGATGTCGATATGTGTGTACGGCGGTAGACACATTTTCGGGAGTGTTGGTAGTGCACCCGTGCAAAAATGCTAATCAAAAATCCACCCTGAAATGTTTGGCTCTAATCCAGAGGTACTATGGCATGCCTGTCCAGATCCAGACGGATAATGGCACCCATTTTACAGGTAAACAGGTAAAGGACTGGGCGAAACATCACCATGTAGAGTGGATATATCACATTCCATACCATCCACAAGCGGCAGGCTTAGTGGAACGTATGAACGGAATTCTGAAGGAAGCATTGCGTAAATTGTCCTCAGATAGGACACTAAACGCCTGGAACGACAACCTTAGGGTAGCTGTAGATCAGCTGAATAACAGACCAGTCGGGTCAGGGGTCACTCCTTTAATTAGAATGATTTCAGGGGAAGGGGTCAGGCATACTAACCAACCAATCAAAATGTGGAAAGTGAAACCAGAGGCGGAGCTGCCAATTCGAGCGACCCCAGGGTCAGCTGGGCTAGATCTCCGCCTCCTGAAAACAGAGACCATACTACCAGATAAGGTCATGGTGATACCCACGGGGTTAGGATTACAGTGTCCGGAGGGAACTTATGGGCACATACTGCCACGTAGTGGGTTGTCTCTCAAAGGGTTAACTATCCAAGCAGGAGTGATTGATTCGGATTACCAAGGCGAATTGTCGGTAGTGTGTCGATTGTTTGCGGAACAACCCCTAGTCCTGGAAAAGGGAAGCAAAATTGCACAATTAGTGATCAAACCTTGTGAGATGGGAAAAGTGCAGGAGACCTCTAAACCTATTGTTATGACATCTCGAGGGAAGGGGGGCTCCGGTTCAACTGATCAAATAGGTGCAAAGGTGTGGGTGAAGCAAACACATGGTCCACCCCGTCCAGCCGAAATTATTGCACAAGGAAATGACGCTACGGTGAGCGTCATTTACCGAGGAGAAGAGAAATGGGTCAATGTACCCGTGTCAAAATGTTACTTAAGGGAAGATTAGAAAGTGTAGGATGCTATGTCCAACTGTGCTTCTTTGTGCAGGTACATGATCAACTGGAAACGCTTTACTGGAGTGCCAAGGAGGGCTCGACATCGACAAGATGGCTGGGGACCGCGGTCCTGGTGGTGCCGGCTCTTTGGTCACGCGCCTCCTTGCCCTTGGTGTCATGGCGGTCCACTCTTGGGGAACAACCCAAGGCACGACCCGGGCTCAGTGGACGCCAGCGGGGACGACCCTGAACATCGTGTGGAAACGCTCGATGGAGGAACGAGTGCAAGACCACGTGAGCTGTCCGGCAGGTCAAAGATGTCTGATGGGTACCATTACCAGCGCCTGCCCTATGTTTGAATGCGGAACCTGTGTGGAACAGTGGGATGACAAGCGGTGGAAGGTTCCGCGAATGATGGTTCGAGGATGTAAGGTAACTGTTCACTCACGAGTGACTCTGTGTGTGATGGTTGGATATGACGCTACTACACGGCCGTTACAATGCTCCAATACCATCGGGACGGAGCTGACGTTTTGGCCCGACACGAACTTCTGGATCATCAATGGGACAGAGATTACGGGACGGGAAGCCTACGGGGACCCGTTCCGGGTGTGGGGCGATGGACAGCCTCGCACGCCATCAACAACGGCTTGGACTTGGACAATGCCAGTCACGAGTACACCTGACACTGCACCACGAGTGGTGCAGACACAATTGGTTCCGATACTATCGACATGTGTGCAAATGGCGCGATCGATAGTTCATACTAAGGTCGCTTGGACTGTGACCTTCCCATACATCCCTGTGTGCAGAAGACGACGACGAGGTTGGCTGGACTCTCTGCTCGGAGGAACAGGGACTCTTTTGGGGGTCTCTAATACAATGGATGGGGAGGTGACACGTACAATGTTATCGAATACTGGTCAATATACGTCACAATCTATGCATAAAATTGGCGAATGGTTACCAACGGTCGTAGGGCTACAAAAGAGTGAGATGAAGATATGGGATAAACAATTTCAATGGCAACTGCAAATGTGGAAAGAAGCGGGGAAAATTTGGTATAATAGCTCTAGGATTCATGATTGGACGGCATGTTCCATACAAGCTACTCATGCTAGAGCACAAAGGAATGCATTTATCTCAGCTATGACTTCAGGAAATTATCATCAGTGGCGACAGATTTGGAATATCTCACGCACTTTGTGGGTTAAATTGTACCCGGACCAAACCATTTGTGACAGTCAGGGGTGTAGGGGAAGGTGGGAACAAAATATTGTGACAGAAGTTAAAAAGGTGTGTAGGTACCGAGTGTTACCGGTTGTGACTAACCATGCTTATTATTATTTGCATGTGAGTGGTGCGTGGTTTGAACCCGCCACCAATTTGACATTTGATATGGATGTTTGTTCGGCAACAGATCTGGGGGAGGTTTGTGACTTACAGCAAGGGCACAGGAATCCGTGTTTAAATGACAGTCAGGTAGCCTTATGCGATTGGACAGTGGAGGAACCAACGGATACGCTAGTCCAGGTGGGGCCACACCATCTGTGTGTAGCAACCGTGTCCTCCCACCCGCAGTTACCTTCAGCTCCATTCGTTGGATGCCTGAGTAATGTACATTCTTGGTCTTGGCATAATCAGACTTATTATCTTACCAACTACACTGAACAATCTGTGTTGACGCAGGTGCAGTGGGATCAGTTACATAATCCGTGGTCAGTCTCTCTAGATCGCTTCAGGTGCGCACTGGAGCGGTCTACGGAACTGCAGCGGATGGTAAAAGAACAAAAATTAGCCGTTGCCAAGGCCTGGGTGTCTACTCTGGTAGTCAAGGATGAAGTACAGCATGTTGCCCGGCTGATACAACAAAGTTCAGCCCATCATTGGTGGGACATTTTTTCGGGAATGTCTACAACCGCACAAACCATCGTAGTGCCTCCCCTAGTTGCACTAGTGTTAATTTTGCTTTTGCTTACAATGTGTAATATTGTTACTTGTGTTTATATACGGCTTATGGGACGTCACGTCTTCAATATAATCAAACAGCAATTGCGATGATTATAATCATATATGCACGAACCAGAAATTATAATAGAGAGATATATGTTGAATTGGTTCCAGCGGCCACATGGGAATTGCGGTTATTGGACCACAGGGGAGGCATATACTCTCGTTTAATAGTGGTTGATCAGAATGAGTTATGGCAGGCATTTCTGCATCATATGAACCTTGACCGGCAGTATATTTACACCACTCAGCCTTATACATCGCACGCAGGTTTGTTATTGTATGATTTGCCTGATCATTGGGAAAGTTACATCAATTGATGTGAAAACATCAAGAGTGGAATGAGTAGGAAGGGCGGGTATGTGATGTTTTCACCTCAACAGATGTGTTGTAAAAGGTCAACTTGACATGCTGGGGTGAATTTGTCTGTGACACACGGGCGGATTTACTTGAGAAGGTGCAACACGATCTGGTTAATTGGAATAATTGGGAGGGGAACATGATGAATAATGAAGATTTTATGAATTGAGGAAAATGATGTTCAGAACATCAAGAGTGGAATGTGAAAGGGTGATGGGTTTGTGTTGTTCTGAACATCCATTTCCCAGGATACGAATGTGAGAAAGGGTTTGTGTTGTTCTGAATATTCACTTCCCACTGGATGTCTGCTGACCTTGCCTACCAGGTGCTTGATACGAATGTGAGAAAGGGTTCACTTCCCACTGTATCTTGTTATGGTCTTGATACGAATATGAGAAAGGGTTTGTGTTGTTCTGAATATTCACTGATACGAATGTGAGAAAGGGTTTGTGTTGTTCTGAATATTCACTTCCCACTGTATATCTGCTGACTTTGCCTACCAGGTGCTTGATACGAATGTGAGAAAGGGTTTATGTTGTTCTGAATATTCACTTCCCACTGTATGTCTGCTGACCTTGCCTACCAGGTGCTTGTTAAAAAAATGGTAACTCTGCGTGCGAATGCCTGAGTTTCGGGGCCGGCCACCCCGTTCTCACGCTCGCACGAACAGACTGGTATAAAGAGGGGAGAGCGAAAACACCTAGATGGAGTCTGCTGCGGGTTGTGATCGAACGCCCAGCCGATTGACGCGAACTCTTCCACGGGTGTTGGCTCTCCACTCTGTTGGCGTAGGTAAGAGGCTTTTTCGCTGCAATCATATATCTTGTGTGTTGATGCTTAAATAAATACGCCCTTGTTTAGGCTAAAATACCTTGATGTGTCTGTGTCATTCTGTGTGCCGACTGAACACGATCCTCTAAAAAATATTCTAAAACATAATCTCACACTTACTGCGTGGTCTTACGTACACTTTGCATACGTACACCCACTACTTGATATATTTGTAGATCAGCAACACAAATATTTGATTTGAGAAATATCCCTTTTTCTTATTTAAAGGCTGTATTGAAAAAAATCTTGAACATATGAAGTATGCTGTATATTATTAACACAATTACATGGATTGGGCCACACTGTCTAATTGCATTATTTTATTGTACTCATTTATTAATTTTTAAATTTATTTTTTCAAATATATATTATTTTGTATTTGACGTTTTTATAAACACAGTAGTGTGGACGCAATTTGGGTTGGTCCACACTATTTAATAGTATTTTATTGAATTTTTTTCTCCCTAGTTCAGGATTTTTATTTGATTGGTAATTATCTGATTTTATTTATTTTTGATTTATTTATGATTTTCTTAGTGTAATTCTTTTACACAATTTTATAGCTTTTATTTTCAGTGGGGGGGGGTTTATAATCACAATATCAATGCAGGGACATTAATTTCTGTATTTTTTTTGTAATCCTACATATAAATAAATGATGACATGGTTATAGAGACACATGAGGAAGTGTTGTTTAAAAGACGTATGCTTACCACGTCAAGAATGGCGTAAAGGATCACCTCCAAAGAAACCACTGTTGTCTTTCTGTAGTCTTTGACAGGTCGTGTCATGTAGTACAAGCTGTTGTCTGCCGTCAAGTTGAGGTGGTCCAACACCTCAGTATAACCACACACTCTCTCAGTGGGGACGCTGCCTGCAATGCGTAACAATTTGACGGCAAATAGTAACACAAATGACCAAAAAATGAAAGAAGAATGCACAGCCTCACCATTGAAGAGCAGCATGAAAAAGAATCCAAACAGCATCATGATGTGTGTCCTTTCAGATGCGCATGGAAGGATGAAATACGGCACATAAACAGAAGGGCTGGGCCAAATTTGACTGTAATCCCACAAGTCCAGCAAAGGCAGTCATGGCGCCAGAGGCTGCTCGTACATCCTCATTTGTGGGCAGATTACTTCTGCGATGTCTGACGGGACACTTTAATGCTGAGATGTCACACCATATAGTATTTTCTTTGCAAACTATGCAAGGAATATAGCGCTTGCTTTTATGCCCAAATATGGCAAATGGTGGACGAATATAGTGTTTTCATGGCAAGAATGCAATGTTTTTGTGGGAAAATATAGTGTGTATAGTTTCGAGAGTGCATTTTGTTGTTGTCATTGCCGAACATAGTGTTACCCCAAATATGTTACTGTGACATAGTATGGTGCTTTTGTGGCAAAATATGTTTTTATTGAAGAATGTAGTGTTTTCCTAGCAAGTTCAGAGAATGACCTATGGAGGCCGTCTAAAATATCACTAAAAAACACAAATAGAAAGAGTCCAAGTGTTTTTTCTGCATTTATTTTGTGTGATGCTACTCACAAAAGACAGTATACAGTGTGATCAGAGATCAGAGACAATAATAGTAACAACACGTGGTAATATATGGCCTTCAGTCGCTGGTCCATTTGGAGAAAAGAAGTGTCAAAAAGAGGCCGACCAAAGTCACGTAGAAGACAAAGAAGATTCTGTTGATACTCCTGGCCAGTCGGGTCCAGTATCCCAACTCCTCTTTCCTGCCGCTCAGTAGCAGTGTCAGCGTTCTTTGCATCTGCTTCAACTCATCGGAGAGCGTTTATTGGCTTCCTGTTCCTGCTGGCTCCCTTCTTAGGTCAGTGGACGTGGCTTTCTGTTGTTTACATTGGCCTATAGGGCATTTAGGATTGTGCCCCATAAATTCTGCCTAGCAACAAGTGGCATATGCATCACGTAAGCAGGAAAAAAATATTTTCTGCATCTCTAAAAGTAAAAACAAAAAAAGGCATGGAAGCTTCTCATACGAGTGGAACTGACCAGTGTGTATGATGGACTTGAAGGAGAGGTTACATCTCTGTATGTCGAAAGGGAACTTGTTAATGTGCATCCGATAGGTGCTGACCAGAACTTGGTCGTTCGGAACCTCCACGTCACCTTTAGCACTGATGGTCAGATAAGGACTCGGGGGGGGGGGGGGGCTTTGTTTTTCTCTGTCCTGTTAGAAGACATTTGCAGAGGAGGTCTTTATTGTGGTGGGAAATGAACGATGCCGCCCGCACTCTTCATGGCTTACATCTCCTCGATGGTGATGTCAGGCTGCCACAGAACCTCAGCAAGAAGAGAGACAGTATCGATCCCACAGAACTCTTTGGGATCCCAGGAGATGTATTCATTGTGCCGGCGGCAGGAGAATGAGCAGCCAGAAAACCAAGAAAAACCTTTTAGAGGACAGCCAAAACCTCACCATGACTATCCAGACGTAAGGGATGAACTTCTGCTCCTTCTCCCAAACACATCAATGTGGACCATCACACACACAAAAAAAATCCCATCAAGGCCGGGCCACATTTACCACATCTAGGATGGCATAGAGGAGCACCTCCAGGGACACGTGAGTGGGCGTCTTGTAGTTTCTCACCGGCCTGGTCATGATGAACAGCTCGTTGCTTCTGGCCAGGTTAAGACGGTCCAAGATGCCCTCGTACCTGTAAGTAGGCTCGGACACAACGCCATCCACTGCAACACAATAACAACAATCACCACCATTCCTCACAGCAGAGGGGGAGCATGCTGGGAGGTGTGTCTAGTGCTACGAACCTCTCCTGTGGTTTATTATCTACAAACTGCAAAATAAATCTATAAAATGTATTGATTTTGTTTCAAAATTGTGTTTTCCTGGCAAATTATAGTGGCTAAATATGTTGCTTCTATCGCAAAAAATCTTTATCACAAATATATCATTCACTGTTTGGTACGCATAGCAGAACCACCTGTTTTACTGTGCACATGACAATAAACTCTTGAATCTTGAATTTTAATATTTACACTTTATTCTCCTAATATTTACGCTTTATTCTCTTAATATTTACACTGTACTCTCTAAATATTTACACTTTATTCTCTAATATTCACACTTTATTCTCTAATATTTACACTTTATTCTCTTAATATTTACACTTTATTCTCTAATATTTACACTTTATTCTCCTAATATTTACGCTTTATTTTCTTAATATTTACACTGTACTCTCTAAATATTTACACTTTATTCTCTAATATTTACACTTTATTCTCCTAATATTTACGCTTTATTTTCTTAATATTTACACTGTACTCTCTTAATATTTACACTTTATTCTCTAATATTTACACTTTACTCTCTTAATATTTACACTTTATTCTCTAATATTTACACTTTATTCTCCTAATATTTACGCTTTATTTTCTTAATATTTACACTGTACTCTCTAAATATTTACACTTTATTCTCTAATATTTACACTTTATTCTCCTAATATTTACGCTTTATTTTCTTAATATTTACACTGTACTCTCTTAATATTGACACTTTATTCTCTAATATTTACACTTTACTCTCTTAATATTTACACTTTATTCTCTAATATTTACACTTTATTCTCCTAATATTTACGCTTTATTTTCTTAATATTTACACTGTACTCTCTAAATATTTACACTTTATTCTCTAATATTTACACTTTATTCTCCTAATATTTACGCTTTATTTTCTTAATATTTACACTGTACTCTCTTAATATTGACACTTTATTCTCTAATATTTACACTTTACTCTCTTAATATTTACACTTTATTCTCTAATATTTACACTTTATTCTCCTAATATTTACGCTTTATTCTCTTAATATTTACACTGTACTCTCTTAATATTTACACTTTATTCTCTAATATTTACACTTTATTCTCTTAATATTTACACTTTATTTTCCTAATATTTACGCTTTATTCTCTTAATATTTACACTTTACTCTCTTAATATTTACACTTTATTCTCCTAATATTTATACTTTATTCTCCTAATATTTACGCTTTATTCTCTTAATATTTACACTTTATTCTCTAATATTTACACTTTATTTTCTTAATATTTACACTTTATTCTCTAATATTTACACTTTATTCTCCTAATATTTACGCTTTATTCTCTTAATATTTACACTGTACTCTCTTAATATTTACACTTTATTCTCTAATATTTACACTTTATTCTTCTAATATTTACGCTTTATTTTCTTAATATTTACACTGTACTCTCTTAATATTTACACTTTATTCTCTAATATTTACACTTTATTCTCTTAATATTTACACTGTACTCTCTTAATATTTACACTTTATTCTCTAATATTTACACTTTATTCTCCTAATATTTACGCTTTATTCTCTTAATATTTACACTGTACTCTCTTAATATTTACACTTTATTCTCTAATATTTACACTTTATTCTCTTAATATTTACACTTTATTTTCCTAATATTTACGCTTTATTCTCTTAATATTTACACTATACTCTCTTAATATTTACACTTTATTCTCCTAATATTTATACTTTATTCTCCTAATATTTACGCTTTATTCTCTTAATATTTACACTGTACTCTCTTAATATTTACACTTTATTCTCTAATATTTACACTTTATTCTCTTAATATTTACACTTTATTTTCCTAATATTTACGCTTTATTCTCTTAATATTTACACTATACTCTCTTAATATTTACACTTTATTCTCCTAATATTTATACTTTATTCTCTTAATATTTACACTTTATTCTCTAATATTTACACTTTATTCTCTTAATATTTACACTTTATTCTCCTAATATTTACACTTTATTCTCCTAATATTTACGCTTTATTCTCTTAATATTTACACTTTATTCTCTAATATATACACTTTATTCTTCTAATATTTACGCTTTATTCTCTTAATATTTACACTGTACTCTCTTAATATTTACACTTTATTCTCTAATATTTACACTTTATTCTCCTAATATTTACACTGTACTCTCTTAATATTTACACTTTATTCTCTAATATTTACACTTTATTTTCTTAATATTTACACTTTATTCTTCTAATATTTACACTTTATTCTCCTAATATTTACGCTTTATTTTCTTAATATTTACACTGTACTCTCTAAATATTTACACTGTACTCTCTTAATATTTACAATTTATTCTCTAATATTTACACTTTATTCTCCTAATATTTACGCTTTATTCTCTTAATATTTTCACTGTACTCTCTTAATATTTACACTTTATTCTCTTAATATTTACACTTTATTCTCCTAATATTTACACTTTATTCTCCTAATATTTACACTTTATTCTCTTAATATTGACACTTTATTCTCCAATATTTACACTTTATTCTCTTAATATTTACACATTATTCTCTTAATATTTACACTTTAGTCGGTTAGGGTTAGGGTTAGGGTTAGGGTTAGGGTTAGGGTTAGGGTTAGGGTTAGGGTTAGGGTTAGGGTTAGGGTTAGGGTTAGGGTTAGGGTTAGGGTTAGGGTTAGGGTTAGGGTTAGGGTTAGGGTTAGGGTTAGGGTTAGGGTTAGGGTTAGGGTTAGGGTTAGGGTTAGGGTTAGGGTTAGGGTTAGGGTTAGGGTTAGGGTTAGGGTTAGGGTTAGGGTTAGGGTTAGGGTTAGGGTTAGGGTTAGGGTTAGGGTTAGGGTTAGGGTTAGGGTTAGGGTTAGGGTTAGGGTTAGGGTTAGGGTTAGGGTTAGGGTTAGGGTTAGGGTTAGGGTTAGGGTTAGGGTTAGGGTTAGGGTTAGGGTTAGGGTTAGGGTTAGGGTTAGGGTTAGGGTTAGGGTTAGGGTTAGGGTTAGGGTTAGGGTTAGGGTTAGGGTTAGGGTTAGGGTTAGGGTTAGGGTTAGGGTTAGGGTTAGGGTTAGGGTTAGGGTTAGGGTTAGGGTTAGGGTTAGGGTTAGGGTTAGGGTTAGGGTTAGGGTTAGGGTTAGGGTTAGGGTTAGGGTTAGGGTTAGGGTTAGGGTTAGGGTTAGGGTTAGGGTTAGGGTTAGGGTTAGGGTTAGGGTTAGGGTTAGGGTTAGGGTTAGGGTTAGGGTTAGGGTTAGGGTTAGGGTTAGGGTTAGGGTTAGGGTTAGGGTTAGGGTTAGGGTTAGGGTTAGGGTTAGGGTTAGGGTTAGGGTTAGGGTTAGGGTTAGGGTTAGGGTTAGGGTTAGGGTTAGGGTTAGGGTTAGGGTTAGGGTTAGGGTTAGGGTTAGGGTTAGGGTTAGGGTTAGGGTTAGGGTTAGGGTTAGGGTTAGGGTTAGGGTTAGGGTTAGGGTTAGGGTTAGGGTTAGGGTTAGGGTTAGGGTTAGGGTTAGGGTTAGGGTTAGGGTTAGGGTTAGGGGTTAGGGTTAGGGTTAGGGTTAGGGTTAGGGTTAGGGTTAGGGTTAGGGTTAGGGTTAGGGTTAGGGTTAGGGTTAGGGTTAGGGTTAGGGTTAGGGTTAGGGTTAGGGTTAGGGTTAGGGTTAGGGTTAGGGTTAGGGTTAGGGTTAGGGTTAGGGTTAGGGTTAGGGTTAGGGTTAGGGTTAGGGTTAGGGTTAGGGTTAGGGTTAGGGTTAGGGTTAGGGTTAGGGTTAGGGTTAGGGTTAGGGTTAGGGTTAGGGTTAGGGTTAGGGTTAGGGTTAGGGTTAGGGTTAGGGTTAGGGTTAGGGTTAGGGTTAGGGTTAGGGTTAGGGTTAGGGTTAGGGTTAGGGTTAGGGTTAGGGTTAGGGTTAGGGTTAGGGTTAGGGTTAGGGTTAGGGTTAGGGTTAGGGTTAGGGTTAGGGTTAGGGTTAGGGTTAGGGTTAGGGTTAGGGTTAGGGTTAGGGTTAGGGTTAGGGTTAGGGTTAGGGTTAGGGTTAGGGTTAGGGTTAGGGTTAGGGTTAGGGTTAGGGTTAGGGTTAGGGTTAGGGTTAGGGTTAGGGTTAGGGTTAGGGTTAGGGTTAGGGTTAGGGTTAGGGTTAGGGTTAGGGTTAGGGTTAGGGTTAGGGTTAGGGTTAGGGTTAGGGTTAGGGTTAGGGTTAGGGTTAGGGTTAGGGTTAGGGTTAGGGTTAGGGTTAGGGTTAGGGTTAGGGTTAGGGTTAGGGTTAGGGTTAGGGTTAGGGTTAGGGTTAGGGTTAGGGTTAGGGTTAGGGTTAGGGTTAGGGTTAGGGTTAGGGTTAGGGTTAGGGTTAGGGTTAGGGTTAGGGTTAGGGTTAGGGTTAGGGTTAGGGTTAGGGTTAGGGTTAGGGTTAGGGTTAGGGTTAGGGTTAGGGTTAGGGTTAGGGTTAGGGTTAGGGTTAGGGTTAGGGTTAGGGTTAGGGTTAGGGTTAGGGTTAGGGTTAGGGTTAGGGTTAGGGTTAGGGTTAGGGTTAGGGTTAGGGTTAGGGTTAGGGTTAGGGTTAGGGTTAGGGTTAGGGTTAGGGTTAGGGTTAGGGTTAGGGTTAGGGTTAGGGTTAGGGTTAGGGTTAGGGTTAGGGTTAGGGTTAGGGTTAGGGTTAGGGTTAGGGTTAGGGTTAGGGTTAGGGTTAGGGTTAGGGTTAGGGTTAGGGTTAGGGTTAGGGTTAGGGTTAGGGTTAGGGTTAGGGTTAGGGTTAGGGTTAGGGTTAGGGTTAGGGTTAGGGTTAGGGTTAGGGTTAGGGTTAGGGTTAGGGTTAGGGTTAGGGTTAGGGTTAGGGTTAGGGTTAGGGTTAGGGTTAGGGTTAGGGTTAGGGTTAGGGTTAGGGTTAGGGTTAGGGTTAGGGTTAGGGTTAGGGTTAGGGTTAGGGTTAGGGTTAGGGTTAGGGTTAGGGTTAGGGTTAGGGTTAGGGTTAGGGTTAGGGTTAGGGTTAGGGTTAGGGTTAGGGTTAGGGTTAGGGTTAGGGTTAGGGTTAGGGTTAGGGTTAGGGTTAGGGTTAGGGTTAGGGTTAGGGTTAGGGTTAGGGTTAGGGTTAGGGTTAGGGTTAGGGTTAGGGTTAGGGTTAGGGTTAGGGTTAGGGTTAGGGTTAGGGTTAGGGTTAGGGTTAGGGTTAGGGTTAGGGTTAGGGTTAGGGTTAGGGTTAGGGTTAGGGTTAGGGTTAGGGTTAGGGTTAGGGTTAGGGTTAGGGTTAGGGTTAGGGTTAGGGTTAGGGTTAGGGTTAGGGTTAGGGTTAGGGTTAGGGTTAGGGTTAGGGTTAGGGTTAGGGTTAGGGTTAGGGTTAGGGTTAGGGTTAGGGTTAGGGTTAGGGTTAGGGTTAGGGTTAGGGTTAGGGTTAGGGTTAGGGTTAGGGTTAGGGTTAGGGTTAGGGTTAGGGTTAGGGTTAGGGTTAGGGTTAGGGTTAGGGTTAGGGTTAGGGTTAGGGTTAGGGTTAGGGTTAGGGTTAGGGTTAGGGTTAGGGTTAGGGTTAGGGTTAGGGTTAGGGTTAGGGTTAGGGTTAGGGTTAGGGTTAGGGTTAGGGTTAGGGTTAGGGTTAGGGTTAGGGTTAGGGTTAGGGTTAGGGTTAGGGTTAGGGTTAGGGTTAGGGTTAGGGTTAGGGTTAGGGTTAGGGTTAGGGTTAGGGTTAGGGTTAGGGTTAGGGTTAGGGTTAGGGTTAGGGTTAGGGTTAGGGTTAGGGTTAGGGTTAGGGTTAGGGTTAGGGTTAGGGTTAGGGTTAGGGTTAGGGTTAGGGTTAGGGTTAGGGTTAGGGTTAGGGTTAGGGTTAGGGTTAGGGTTAGGGTTAGGGTTAGGGTTAGGGTTAGGGTTAGGGTTAGGGTTAGGGTTAGGGTTAGGGTTAGGGTTAGGGTTAGGGTTAGGGTTAGGGTTAGGGTTAGGGTTAGGGTTAGGGTTAGGGTTAGGGTTAGGGTTAGGGTTAGGGTTAGGGTTAGGGTTAGGGTTAGGGTTAGGGTTAGGGTTAGGGTTAGGGTTAGGGTTAGGGTTAGGGTTAGGGTTAGGGTTAGGGTTAGGGTTAGGGTTAGGGTTAGGGTTAGGGTTAGGGTTAGGGTTAGGGTTAGGGTTAGGGTTAGGGTTAGGGTTAGGGTTAGGGTTAGGGTTAGGGTTAGGGTTAGGGTTAGGGTTAGGGTTAGGGTTAGGGTTAGGGTTAGGGTTAGGGTTAGGGTTAGGGTTAGGGTTAGGGTTAGGGTTAGGGTTAGGGTTAGGGTTAGGGTTAGGGTTAGGGTTAGGGTTAGGGTTAGGGTTAGGGTTAGGGTTAGGGTTAGGGTTAGGGTTAGGGTTAGGGTTAGGGTTAGGGTTAGGGTTAGGGTTAGGGTTAGGGTTAGGGTTAGGGTTAGGGTTAGGGTTAGGGTTAGGGTTAGGGTTAGGGTTAGGGTTAGGGTTAGGGTTAGGGTTAGGGTTAGGGTTAGGGTTAGGGTTAGGGTTAGGGTTAGGGTTAGGGTTAGGGTTAGGGTTAGGGTTAGGGTTAGGGTTAGGGTTAGGGTTAGGGTTAGGGTTAGGGTTAGGGTTAGGGTTAGGGTTAGGGTTAGGGTTAGGGTTAGGGTTAGGGTTAGGGTTAGGGTTAGGGTTAGGGTTAGGGTTAGGGTTAGGGTTAGGGTTAGGGTTAGGGTTAGGGTTAGGGTTAGGGTTAGGGTTAGGGTTAGGGTTAGGGTTAGGGTTAGGGTTAGGGTTAGGGTTAGGGTTAGGGTTAGGGTTAGGGTTAGGGTTAGGGTTAGGGTTAGGGTTAGGGTTAGGGTTAGGGTTAGGGTTAGGGTTAGGGTTAGGGTTAGGGTTAGGGTTAGGGTTAGGGTTAGGGTTAGGGTTAGGGTTAGGGTTAGGGTTAGGGTTAGGGTTAGGGTTAGGGTTAGGGTTAGGGTTAGGGTTAGGGTTAGGGTTAGGGTTAGGGTTAGGGTTAGGGTTAGGGTTAGGGTTAGGGTTAGGGTTAGGGTTAGGGTTAGGGTTAGGGTTAGGGTTAGGGTTAGGGTTAGGGTTAGGGTTAGGGTTAGGGTTAGGGTTAGGGTTAGGGTTAGGGTTAGGGTTAGGGTTAGGGTTAGGGTTAGGGTTAGGGTTAGGGTTAGGGTTAGGGTTAGGGTTAGGGTTAGGGTTAGGGTTAGGGTTAGGGTTAGGGTTAGGGTTAGGGTTAGGGTTAGGGTTAGGGTTAGGGTTAGGGTTAGGGTTAGGGTTAGGGTTAGGGTTAGGGTTAGGGTTAGGGTTAGGGTTAGGGTTAGGGTTAGGGTTAGGGTTAGGGTTAGGGTTAGGGTTAGGGTTAGGGTTAGGGTTAGGGTTAGGGTTAGGGTTAGGGTTAGGGTTAGGGTTAGGGTTAGGGTTAGGGTTAGGGTTAGGGTTAGGGTTAGGGTTAGGGTTAGGGTTAGGGTTAGGGTTAGGGTTAGGGTTAGGGTTAGGGTTAGGGTTAGGGTTAGGGTTAGGGTTAGGGTTAGGGTTAGGGTTAGGGTTAGGGTTAGGGTTAGGGTTAGGGTTAGGGTTAGGGTTAGGGTTAGGGTTAGGGTTAGGGTTAGGGTTAGGGTTAGGGTTAGGGTTAGGGTTAGGGTTAGGGTTAGGGTTAGGGTTAGGGTTAGGGTTAGGGTTAGGGTTAGGGTTAGGGTTAGGGTTAGGGTTAGGGTTAGGGTTAGGGTTAGGGTTAGGGTTAGGGTTAGGGTTAGGGTTAGGGTTAGGGTTAGGGTTAGGGTTAGGGTTAGGGTTAGGGTTAGGGTTAGGGTTAGGGTTAGGGTTAGGGTTAGGGTTAGGGTTAGGGTTAGGGTTAGGGTTAGGGTTAGGGTTAGGGTTAGGGTTAGGGTTAGGGTTAGGGTTAGGGTTAGGGTTAGGGTTAGGGTTAGGGTTAGGGTTAGGGTTAGGGTTAGGGTTAGGGTTAGGGTTAGGGTTAGGGTTAGGGTTAGGGTTAGGGTTAGGGTTAGGGTTAGGGTTAGGGTTAGGGTTAGGGTTAGGGTTAGGGTTAGGGTTAGGGTTAGGGTTAGGGTTAGGGTTAGGGTTAGGGTTAGGGTTAGGGTTAGGGTTAGGGTTAGGGTTAGGGTTAGGGTTAGGGTTAGGGTTAGGGTTAGGGTTAGGGTTAGGGTTAGGGTTAGGGTTAGGGTTAGGGTTAGGGTTAGGGTTAGGGTTAGGGTTAGGGTTAGGGTTAGGGTTAGGGTTAGGGTTAGGGTTAGGGTTAGGGTTAGGGTTAGGGTTAGGGTTAGGGTTAGGGTTAGGGTTAGGGTTAGGGTTAGGGTTAGGGTTAGGGTTAGGGTTAGGGTTAGGGTTAGGGTTAGGGTTAGGGTTAGGGTTAGGGTTAGGGTTAGGGTTAGGGTTAGGTTAGGGTTAGGGTTAGGGTTAGGGTTAGGGTTAGGGTTAGGGTTAGGGTTAGGGTTAGGGTTAGGGTTAGGGTTAGGGTTAGGGTTAGGGTTAGGGTTAGGGTTAGGGTTAGGGTTAGGGTTAGGGTTAGGGTTAGGGTTAGGGTTAGGGTTAGGGTTAGGGTTAGGGTTAGGGTTAGGGTTAGGGTTAGGGTTAGGGTTAGGGTTAGGGTTAGGGTTAGGGTTAGGGTTAGGGTTAGGGTTAGGGTTAGGGTTAGGGTTAGGTTAGGGTTAGGGTTAGGGTTAGGGTTAGGGTTAGGGGGTTAGGGTTAGGGTTAGGGTTAGGGTTAGGGTTAGGGTTAGGGTTAGGGTTAGGGTTAGGGTTAGGGTTAGGGTTAGGGTTAGGGTTAGGGTTAGGGTTAGGGTTAGGGTTAGGGTTAGGGTTAGGGTTAGGGTTAGGTTAGGGTTAGGGTTAGGGTTAGGTTAGGGTTAGGGTTAGGGTTAGGGTTAGGGTTAGGGTTAGGGTTAGGGTTAGGTTAGGTTAGGGTT